>NC_138090.1:56202526-56803161 GCF_964212035.1 Myotis nattereri | reverse complement strand
CATGTGCCCTTGACCAGAATCAAACCCGGGACCCTTCGGTCCACAGGCCATAGCTTTATCCACTGAGCCAAACTAGCCAGGGCCCAAGTCTGAATATGGATCAGGGTTCCGAGAAGGCAGGGATTCCGGATTTTGGAATTATTCATAACAAAGATTTAAGACAGAGAGGCAGAGAGGCATGGATTGGTTGCCTCCTGCACGAGCCCCAACGGGACCTGGGTCTCAACCTGCAACCCAGGTGTGTGCCCTTGACTGGAGCTGAACTCGAGACCCTTCACTGAGCAGGCCGAGGCTCTAACCACTGAACACACTGGCCAGGGCCCAAGCGAGACTCCTTGTGCAGGGACAGCTGTTGTAATCCTCCCTGAATGACATCAGCAGAGTATACTAAAGCACATACCGGTAACACATTCGTTCGCTATCATTATCGAGCATCGTGTACTATATATAACTGTATGTGCTATACGTTCGTCTTTATTTATTCATTTATTTTAATCCTCGCCTGAGGATATTTTTCCATTGATTTTTTTTTTTTCCAGGCAGAGTGGAAGAGAGAAGGGAAGACAGAACCATCGATGTGACAGAAACACAACGATTGGTTGCCTCCTGCACCAGCCCCGACTAGGGCCCGGGCCAGAAAGGAGCCTGTAACCGAGGTACACGCCCTTGACCGGAATCGAACCCTTTGGTCGCAGGCCCACGCTCTATCCACTGAGCCACACTGGCTAGGGCTGTATGTGTTACACTTTTAGACAACTGGCAGCACAGGTTTATTCACACAGCATCACCATGGACACGTGATGCATCGTGCTACAGCATTATTCAGCTATGTCACTGGGCAAATGGAATTTTTAGCTCCATTATAGTCCTCTGGGACCACCATCGTACACGCGGGCCATCACTAACTAAAGCAGCAATTCTCAACCTGTGGGTCGCGACCCCTTTGGCGGTCAAACGACCCTTTCACAGGGGTCGCCTAAGACCATCCTGCATATCAGATATTTACATGACGATTCATCACAGTAGCAACATGACAGTGATGAAGTAGCAACGAAAATAATTTTATGGCCCTAACCGGTTTGGCTCAGTGGATAGAGCGTCGGCCTGCGGACTCAACGGTCCCAGGTTCGATTCCGGCCAAGGGCATGTACCTTGGTTGCAGACACATACCCAGTGGGGAGTGTCCAGGAGGCAGCTGATCCATGTTTCTAACTCTCTATCCCTCTCCCTTCCTTTCTGTAAGAAAATCAATAATTTAGAAAAAAAAAATCAATGTTTAAAAAAAAATAATCTTATGGTTGGGTCACAACATGAGGAGCTGTATTTAAAGGGCCAGAAGGTTGAGACCCACTGAACGAAAGGCAGCATCGTTAGGTGGTGCTTGCCGGTACTCAGTTACAAACCCAGGCCTGAGTCCGGGTCTTACACCCGGGACCTGTTACCCCGCATCGTTCCTAACCAGTAACCCAGGGCCCAGCCTGCCCAGCCCGCCCTCGTCCAACTCACCTCAGCGAGGGGGTGTGCACGGACCAGCCGAAGTCCGCGATCTTCACCTCCCCCCGGAGCCCCAGCAGCAGGTTCTCCGGCTTGATGTCCCGGTGGATCACCTTGTTCTCGTGGCAGTAGGCCAGCGCGTGCGCCAGCTCCTCCATGATCTGTGTGGGCGGAGGCAAGGGCAGCCTCAGAAACGAAGCCGGGCCCTGACCAATGTGGCTCAGTGGATAGAGCCTCAGCCTGCAGACTGAAAGGTCCCAGGTTCGATTCCAGTCAAGGGCATGTACCTGGGTTGCCGGCACATCCCCAGTAGGGGGTGTGCAGGAGGCAGCTGATAGATGTTTCTCTCTCATCGATGTTTCTAACTCTCTATCCCGCCCCCTTCCTCTCTGTAAAAAAAATCAATAAAAATATATTTAAATAAAAAGAAAAAGAAGAAAAAAAGAAACGGAGCCGGCCACAGCTTCCCTGAGGGGAAACACCCCGCCTGCGCTGTGCAGTCGGCCTCTTTTATTTCCTGGTCACCAACGCCACGACCCCCTTGATACGGCACCGGTATTGATGGTGGGGGAGGGTTTCCGCTCCCCCATTCTATGTCGTCTGTTAGGATAGGTGCTAAGGTGGCCAGATCCTCCCTTTTGCCCTAGCTCGGCAAGTAGCTCAATTGCAGGACTTACAGCCTGAGGAAATGATCTATATAAAAGGCTAATATGCTAAGTGTCTGTCCAGGTAATGACGTCACATAGCGACGCCCAGCTTCCTCTCCCTAGCGACTAGCCTCCTTGCAGTTTCTTCAGCCCAGGAACACAATTTGCTTTATAGCCAGGTGGAAACATTTCACACTTTAACCAAATGTCTGTGAAGCATTTTCCCCTGCCTCATCTCATGTGATCCCCACAGAAGTCCTGGAGTAGGTAGATAGGAGACTCGGTGGAATCCTATTTTCTTTTCATTAGCCCGAAAATGGAGATTTAGAAAGCTTAGAAACTTGACCTGACTGAAAAGAAGTTAGAAATGGTGGAACTTGAAAATGACTTCAGGTTTTCTCACTGTGCAGAATATAGTCAAACACTGATACAGTTAAATATTTCACCCTTTGTTCTCCCTGCGTGATCTACAATAATAATCTGCTTCCTGTTGATATTTACTGCTGTGTTGCTGACAATTACCCGAAAGATAAGTTGGGGTGCTGTACAGGGCTGGAAAAAGTTTAGCTACATCAGGTCTAATTAAGCAAGTTTATTCTATATCTATAAAAGGCTCAGTTGACTCTCGCATGCGCGATACAAAGCTCTTGCTGGCACCAATCACACACATGTTTCTATCTGTCATTGTTGATTGTGAATTTGGTTGACACTCTATTATAGAGAAAGGTCGAATAGCAATATTAAAATATTTCTTCTAATTAATTTCCGTTCAATGTGCATGAATTCGTGCACTGGGCCACTAGTACAAAAATAGAAGGAAGCCCTAGCCAGTTTGGCTCAGTGGGTAGAGTGTGGGCCTGCGGACCGAAGGGTCCCAGGTTCGATTCCAGTCAAGGGCACATGCCTGGATTGCATGTTTGATCCCCAGTAAGATGCATGCAGGAGGCAGCCAATCAATGATTCTCTCATCATTAATGTTTCTCTCTCTCCCTTTCTCTCTGAAATCAATAAAAAATATATAATATATTTATTAAAAGCAAAAAGCAATCTGGACATTCATGACAGCCACAAGCAGTGATCTCCCTCACCAGCCCAAAGCCCCAGCCACCCTCCCCTTCCCCCCCACCTCACCGTGGCCGTACGCTGCTCATCAATCGTGTGGCTCTTTTGCAGCTCCTTGTAGAGCTCGCCCCGTGGCGCGTATTCCAGGATCAGGTACACGCGCCGCTCATCATGGAAGTAGTTGTACAGGCGTAGGATATTGGGATGTCTGGAGGGCAGACGGGAGGAGGGTCAGACTCCTCCCTGAGGCCCAACTCATGATGTTATTACGAGTGATTGGTCACACACGACACAAGAAGCAGGCTGTGGCCTGGCAGGCGTGGCTCAGTGGCTGAGCGTCGATTTATGAACCAGAAGGTCACGGTTCGATTCCCATCAGGGCTCATGCCCGGGTTTCGGGCTCCATCCCCAGTGTGGGGGGTGTGCAGGAGGCAGCCAAGCCATGATTCTCTCTCATATCAGATACCTCTCTCTCTCTTTCTCTCTCCCTTCCTCTCTGAAATCAATGAAAAAAATATATATTTAGAGAAAAAAAGAGAATATGGTTCCTTAAATCTTAAAAAAAAAAAAAAAGCAAAAAAAGCAGATTGTCCTGGCACCAGTATAACAGCCTGAGCTGGGAGTGCATGAGGGGAGAACAAGGAAAGGGCATTGGGTGTGTGACACAGGGGGCTGCGCAGAGTGTAATTGTGATAAATTGCAGAGAGGAAAAGCCCTTCAGCTGAAAGCAAGGGCCTCGTTGGGGGTTGTTTGGAGGAAGATGCTGGGTGCGTGCGTCAAAGATAAAAGAGGACACAGTTGGTTTGGCTCAGTGTATAGAGCGTGGACTGAAGGGTCCTGGGTTCGATTCCGGCCAAGGGCACATGCCAGGGTTGTGGGCTCGATCCTCAGTGAGGGGCATGCAGGGGGCAGCCGATCCATGATTCTCTCTCCTCATGGATGTTTCTATCTCCCTCTCTCTTCCTGTCTAAAATAAATAAAATATATATTTTTTAAAAAAGAACAAGATGGGTCAGGCACCCGTGTGGGCCCTGGCCGGGAGCTCAGCTGGTTAGCGCATCCTCCCATGGATGCCATTGTGGGTTCAATCCCAGGCCAGGTAATGTATAAGGGTCACCCATGAATGCAGAAATAGGTGGAACAACAAACAGATGTTCTTTCTTTGTTTTAGCATGTGACATTCGTGATACTTTGTATTTATTTATGTATTTTTAAATATATTTTTATTGATTTCAGAGAGGAAGGGAGCGGAAGAGAGAGAGAGAGAGAGAGAGAAACATCGATGATGAGAGAGAATCATTGATTGGCTGCCTCCTGCACGCCCCACACTGCGGGGGATCGAGCCTGCAACCCAGGCATGTGCCCTTGACCGGAATCAACCTGGGACCCTTTAGTCCGCAGGCCGACGCTCTACCCGCTGAGCCAAACTGGCCAGGGCCAAACTGATGTTCTTTTCTCTCTCAAATGAAAAGAAAAAACAACCGCCACCCCCGCAAGCAAACAGGCCCCGCGTGGAGCCCTCTACGGGGAGACCGGCCTTACTGCAGGTGCGCCTGGATCTCGATCTCCCTGCGCAGCTGGTGCTCCATCCCCTCCTTCTCCAGCTGCGACTTGAACAGGACCTTGAGGGCCACGATGAAATGGCTGTCCCGGAGCCGGGCCAGGTACACGTTCCCGAACTTCCCCTTGCCCAGGGGGCGCCCGATGTCAAAGTCATCGATGGTGAGGCTGCGGCTGCCGGGGGAGGGAGAGGAGGGCCCGGGTCGGGTTGGGGAGTCGGGGTGTCTGGAGGGCTCGCCTTCCCCTTCCGGGCACCCTCCCTCCGCCGCCGCCCCTGCTCCGGGGCCGGGTAGGGCTGTGGGCAGCAGCTGCCCGTCCCTCCCGGGAGCCCGCGCGCTCCACGCGCACAGCTCCGCTCGCGTCTCATCCCGCGGCCCCGCGGCACTTCCTCCCCCAGACACAGCTCCGGGGGCACTCACGCGGGGGGCGCGCTGGGCAGTGGGGGGGCCTCGTCAGCTGCTGAAAAAAGGAGAAAAGGGGGGGGGGAAGAGCTGTCAACCCCTTCTTCTAGGCGCCTCCCAGCCCCAAACCCCCACAGCTGACACACGTGTTGTGTATCCCCACCTGAGGCTATTTCTCCATTGATTTTTAGGGAGAGCGTAAGGGAGAGGGGGAGGCAGGGAGAAACATCGATGTGAGAGAGACACATGGCCGGGTGGCCTCCTGCACGCGCCCCCTCCAGGGCGCAGGCCGGGGAGGAGCCTGCCACCGAGGCAGGAGGTTCCCGCCCTTGACGGGAATCGAACCCGGGGCCCTGCGGTCTGCAGGCTGACGCGCTACCCACTGAGCAACCCTGTCAGCGCTGGGCCTGGGTCCGGTCCCTCTCACCTGCGGGCCGCGCATCGCCCGACGTCGCCGAGGGCGGTGGGGCAGACTGTGGGACACTCATGACGGGGGGAGAGGGTGAGCCCCGCGGAGCTGGGGGTGCGGGTTCGGCGGAGCCTCACGGGGGCCTCAGGAGGTTACCCTCGCGCGGACGCTCTTCCAGTCGCGACCTGGGGCTGCTGCGGCCTCGGGGCGCCCCCTGGAGGCGCCTCAACGACTCACCAGCGGCTCGGGAGCTCGCGGGGGCGCTGACCGGACCTTTTATAGTTCGCGCCCTCGCCCCATTGGCTGAGCGAGGAGTTCCTGGTCTGTTCCCATTGGTTGACATTTCTGAGGGGCAGGCAGCCTGCCCAGTAGAAGGGACAGAGATGGGAACCTCTGCCCGACCGAGGACGCTGGGCCAATGAGATGGCAGCACGGAAACAGGGAGAGGCGGGGCCTTGGGCGGGGGCGGGACGTGCTGGAAGCTGAAGAGTCGGGAGCCGAGGTAGCACGAGGAAGTGTCAGGAAGCAGCCAATGGGCGCGCGCGCACTAAGTGCGTGCGGGGATGTAAAGCGACCCCGGAAGCTGCTGGGGTACCTTGTGCGGTTGGAAAACTCCGAACCGCGTGTGCACCCCAACGGCCCGTTTGAAGGTCCTGTCCAGTTCGGGCCACTCCCAGGACCTCGTCAGCACGCACGTACGTACCTGAGGGCCCCCGAAGTTGGTGCCGCTGCCCCCACACCCTGTCCTCTCCACCCACCCAGACACCTGTTTACTTGGGGGACGTATGCAGAAGTGTCAACGTTTGATGAACTGGAGTTCCTTTGGAGGCAACAGGATAAATTGTTGGGTAAATATAATTTTAAAAGAAAAAAATCTCCCAACCGAGAACCTCTCCACAATAGTCGGGTAATAAAACTGTTATTCTAAAATTGTCTTTATTGATTTTAGCGAGAAAGGGAGCCATCAATGATGAGTGCAGAAGTGGAACAAATTGATGTTTCTCTTTTCCTCTCTCTAAAAATGTCAAAAAAACAAACCCTGGCTCGTTTGGAAGAGTTCTGTGACGAGGTGATCTTTTTTGTTATAGTGGTTATACATACAGTGGGGCCTTGACTTATGAGTGTCCTGACTAACGAGTTTTTCGAGATATGAGCTATCTCTCGGCTGATGTTTTGCTTTGAGTTGCGAGCTAAAATTCGGGTTACGAGCCAGCTTCAGATACCCCACCGCTAGTTGGCGCAGCGAACGTCACAGTGAACGCCACAACATCAGCCCAGCATCACGAGTCTCACTCGTTCACTTTAATGATTTGACAAACGAGTGATTTGAGTTACGAGCTCTGTCACGGAATGAGTTTGGAACGAATTAAACTCGTAAGTCAAGGCCCCACTGTATATGCAAATCTTCAGCCGTTATGACTCTTAAGGGGTGGTGGTTCATGTGCCCACGTGTTCTGTGTAAACAGTGGTTTATGCTCAACCCCTGCTCTCCCCTGGGAACTGGAATTCTGTATGTGCTGGTAGGAGTGCCACCTAGAACCCTGGGCCCCGAGTCTCTAATGAGCTTCCCCGGCAGACATTTCCATCCAGTGTCATTGTCCCTCAGAGCTTCAATCAGCATGTCCTGTGTGACTTCCGAGGCAGGACTATTGAAAACAGGCCCTGGTCTCTGGATTTGAGTCCTCGTGCCTTTTTCCTGGGCTGTTTGCTCTGATTCTTTCTGCTGTAATAAATCATAGCACTCTATGGGGTCGGGGGGAGGGCGGGGGGAAGGAAACGTATGTAATACTTTCAACAATAAAGAACGTAAATTAAGCCCTAGTTGGTGTGGCTCAGTGGATAGAGCATGGGCCACCAGACTGAAGGGTCCCAGGTTCGGTTCCGTCAAGGGCACACGCCCGGGTTGCGGGCTCGTTTCCCAGTAGGGAGAGTGCAGGAGGCAGCCAATCAGTGATTCTCATCACTGATGTTTCTATCTTCCTCTCCCTTCCTCTGAGAAATCAACAAAAATATATTTAAAAAAAATACACAGAACTGCCTATATTAATACTAGATACAGCATGCTTCAAAGGTAAGGAAATGAACAGAAGGAAAATGAGATACGACATAACGATAAAAGGGTCATTACACTAAGACAACATAGGGATCCTAAATATGTTTGCACCAAACAACAGAGCTTGGAAATACCTGAAGTTAAGACTGATAAAACTTAAAGGAGGAACAGACAACTCTACAATTATCCTGTCGGAATTCAATGCCCCTCTTTCATCCATTGATAGAAATACTAGACAAAAAAAATTCAGCAAGGATATACAAAATCTGAATACCTCCAACAGAATTGGACAGACGTACATAGAAACACCACCCAATGACAGCAGACATTCTTTTCAAGCAGCCAAACTGAATATTCAAGAAGATAAACCATATCCTGGGTCATAAAACAGACTTTAAAAAATTTAAACAGTGAGGCCAAATGGGAAACAAACTAGAAATCAGAAACAAAAACATAGCAGGAAATACTCCCAACATTAGGAAATAAAACATTATACTCCTAAATAATCCATGATCAGAGAGGAAGTCTCTAAAGGAATCAAGAAATATTTAGAACTGAACAAGTTATAATCAAAACATATTTAAAAACCTTATGGAATGAAGCTAGAACAGTGCCACGAAGGAAGTTTATGGAACAGCTGACTCTTAAATAATGCAGGTTTAAAGTTCGTGGGTCCTCTCATATGCAGAAATCTGCCTTAAGGGCCAAGTGTATTTCTGCTCTGCATATGTAGACAGCTGACTAGTTATACCCTGTTTTTCAACTGTACTTAATATTTACATTAGGAAAGGAAAAAAAAGTTTAAAACAATAATCTCAGCACCCACATAAAAAAATACAAATAGCAAAATTCAACCAAAACAAATGGAATAAAGGATATAATAAAGACCAGAAATTAGAACAGAAGAAGAAGAATATGGGGAAATCAATGGTATAAAGTACAGGTTCTTCAAAATGGTCAATGAAATTGATAAATGTCTAAGAAGATTGACACATTTCCAAAATCAGGAATAAAATGGGATATAAGTACAGATCCTGCTGCCATTAAAAAATAAAAGATTATTTCAATCAGGACTACAAACAAAATAGAAAATTTAGATGAAATGCAACAATTCCTTGAGAGGACCAATTATACAATTTATCCAATATGAAATATATAGTCTCAATTGTTCCATACTTACCAAAACCAGATGAGTTTTTAAAAAACAAAGAAGAATGAGAACTATGTATCATTATCACTCAAGAAATTAGAAGAAAACTTCAACAAGATATATTCAAATGGAATGCTTTAATATGGTATATAAAAAGAATTATACTCCACAATCAAGTGGGTTTATTGCAAGAATGCAAGGCTGGTTCAATATTCAATACTCAATGCAATACCGTAGTATCAACAGGGTATGGAGGGGAAAAATCGGATGATCATATCAATTGATGCAGACAAAGCTCTTGACAAAACCCAATACCTATTCATAACAATAAAGATCTCAGCAAATTAAGAATAGAGGGAAACTTTATAAATTTGATATGAAAACTTACAGTTAGTATGGTACTTAATAACGAAAAACTGAATGTTTCCTCCGCTAGGTCTCAGGAACCAGTCAAGATGTCCTTCCTTACTACTCCTATTCAACATCATACTGAAGTTCTAGCCAGTGCAATGAGAAAAGGAAATAACAGAATAACAGGCATACAAATTGGGAAGGAAGGAATAAAACTAGTTGCAGTTGACATTTCTAGGTAGAGAACCCAAAGATTCTATCCAAAGAAATGGCTAATAATAAGTGAGTTTAGCAGGCTACCAAAACCACCCCCCCAAAATAATTACATTATTGTGTACTACCTAAGATCGCGTGGAAAATTTAAATTTAAAAATCAATGCCACTACCACTCAAAAACAAAAACCTAGATAAAATGCTAATGAAATCAAGAGTTATTAATTAAATGTAGTCATATCATATACTTGTTCATAATGCTGATTCTCAAACAGACCTACATTGTAAATCAACTTCTAACAAAATGAGAGTAAGATTTCTTTTGGGTAAGAATAGACAAACTTACCTTAAGATTTATATGAAAAGTTAAAGAAACTAGGAAAGCTAAGTCAATTTCAAATAATGTATGGAGAGGGATCACTTTACTGAATTTTAAGGTTTACAGTCTAATACAGAAATAAAACAATAAATAGGAATTTAAAAAAATGTTTTATGTCTTAAAATCACATAATTAAAAAAAAAAAATCTAAGCCTTAACAGTCTTAACTGGTATGCCCTTTCTTATGTGTATCCTTTTCTTAAATACTTGCCCTCAACTTCTAACTCTCCTGACACTAGACAACAATGAATGTATACAAAACACACCAAGGATCGAGGCCTTTCACCCCTGAAACAACTTTCCTCTTGCCCCAAGTAAACTAGGTAATCCACGACAAAGTGCTGTAGGCTTAACAGAGAAGTCTCATTGCATTTTCTCTACTAAAAAAAAAAAAAAATTCCTGAGATATACTGCGATGTAAACTAAGTAAAAAGATGGAGGCGAAGGGTTCCTTGGTGCATGCCCTCAGAGAAATCCTCAGATGAGAATAAGGCTCTAGGCTGGGTCACTTTCTAAAATGTGTCTTCATGTGACAGTGATGATCTGCAACAATGATCTTTTCTCACAGTGAAGATCCGTGTGGGGTCTCTCTCTGGTAAGTACAATCAGATGCTGTGGTGGATGTTTTCTCTGGCAAAAGATTTTCCTCGGTGTTTACGTTCAAAAAGTCTTTCCCCAACAGGAGCTCTCGGAGCGTGAGCGCAGTCTGACCACTGGGGAAGGGCCTTTCCACGTGTGCTACACTGACAGGGTTTCTCCCAGAATGCATTCTTTGATGCTGGGTGAGGGATGAGCTACGACTGAAGGCCTTCCCGCACTCACTGCACTTATAGGGCTTCTCCCCGGTGTGGATGATGGCGTGTCGGATGAGGTTAGTGCTCCAGCAGAAGGATTTGCCGCACTCCATGCACTCATAGGGCTTCTCTCCGCTGTGAATCCGCTGGTGCCTCGTGAGGCCTGACCTGCGGTTGAAGGCCTTCCCACACTCACCGCACTCATAGGGCTTCTCTCCAGTGTGGATGCTGAAGTGCCGGATGAGGTCTTTCCTGGTGCTGAAGGCTTTGCCACATTCCTTACACTCGAAAGGCTTTTCTCCAGTGTGGGCCCTCTTGTGCAGGATGAAAGTGGAGCAGTGGGTGAAGGCCCTGTCACATTCCGTGCACACAAAAGGCTTCTCCCCGGTGTGGATCCGCTGGTGCCTCTTGAGGTACGACCTGTGGTTGAAGGCCTTCCCGCACTCGAGGCACTCAAAGGGCTTTTCCCCCGTGTGGATGACGTAGTGGTGGATGAGGGCCGCGCTCTCACAGAAGGCTTTCCCACACTCACTGCACTCATAGGGCTTCTCCCCAGTGTGAGTCTGCTGGTGCCACATGAGGTATGACTTGTGTTTGAAGACCTTTCCACACTCGAAGCACTCATAGGGGTTCTCGCCGCTGTGGACGATGTGATGTCGGAGAAATCCTGGCCTGTGTCGAAAAACTTGCCCACATTCTTTGCAGACAAAGGATTTTTCTCCAGTGTGTCTCCTCTTATGCAAGACAAAATTGGAGCGGTGGGTGAAGGCCTTTCCACATTCATTGCACTTATATGGCTTCTCTCCACTGTGAATCCGCTGGTGTTGTGTCAGGTAGGACTTGCGGTTGAAGGCTTTCCCACACTCCATGCACTCATAGGGCCTCTCCCCTGTGTGGATCATGTGGTGTTGAAGGAGGTGCGTGCTCTTAATAAATGTTTTCCCACACTCTGTGCATTCATAGGGCTTCACTCCAGAGTGAATCTTTTCATGTCCCGCAAGAAGGTGTTTCTTGTTAAACACTTTCCCACATTCATTGCATTTAAAGATATTTTCCTCTTCTTGAATCATGGGATCTTTACGTAATTCATGTGAGCCATGGTCAAGGACAGCACCTCCTGGAGGAGCTGGCTCCTGCACAGTCCTCACACACGCACCATCAGCTGTCCCTGAGCCGCCATGTTCAGGGCTCCCAGGGAGCCTCTCCCTCGGAGGGTCTATCCCTGGTCTCAAGTGTCCTTCCTGCAGGGACACTCGTGACGGGCCACGCTGATCCTTGGCTTGGTCTCCTTGGGAGTCCACTGGAACTTTCTGTGTTAGTTGTTCCTGGACTGAGAATCTCTCCGACAGGGCGGGCTCACAAGCGGTAGATTCTGTGGTCTTGAATTTTTCTTTGTCACCTGAAGAAATCCAATACACAAAAAGGCCTGTTAGTAATGTCAACCCAAAAGAAACAAAATCAGCATTTCAGTGAAAAACATGGAAATGAAAATAGTGCCTGTGTCTGCTGTGCTTTGCTACCTCTGACTCCCAGGCCTGTAATCTCTTTCTCTCCTGGTCCCTGGACTGTTGACACCATGAGCCTGCCTGGATGAGAGGACAGACTGTCTGGAGTGGAGACACAGCCACAATTGCAGACTGGACATGGCTGTACCGAATAACAATGTGTGTTCCGAGTTTCCTCTGAGCAAGGACAGCCCACGTTGCTGCTTGAACACTCGGAAAGGACAGCTGATGGAAGACAGGAAGTGCACAGTGCAAGATCTACTCCCCCCCGCCAGAGAAGTGTGGTCTCTGTCCCAACTCCAAGGATGTAACCTCTAAATTCTGGGTATTTCCAGAGCGACAGGAGTGTCTTGGTTATTCCTGGAAGGCCCCTGGGAATGTACCATAGTTTATGACAAGTATGTCAAACTCCCAGCCAGCAGGCTGCATGCCTTCTTTATTTAAACGTTTGACATGCTTGGTTTATGACAACAGACAAGGCACTATGGGCCCCTAATGTAAGGAGATGACTGGGAGTAAGGCGTGGCCACATCACAGAGACCAGCCTTGTGATTAGAAAGTTGGGGCTTTGAGCCACAAGTATCATCAACTGGACCTTCGGGAAGGAAAGGAGGGCTGGAGATTGAGTCCCACCAGCAAAGGCTCAGGGACACCTCAATGGGAATCTGGACACCGAGTCTCAGAGCGCCCTGGGTGGGCTACACCCTGTGCTCATGCCGCCCTACAGATGCTAGCTGAGGAGTTGCCAAGGACACGGAATCTTCGTGTTTGGAACACTTTCAGCCCCACATTCCTCATCGCTTCTAATCTGTGTCCTCTTAAACATGATAGTGAGTATAATGGGTTTCAGGGAGTTTTCTGAGTCTTTCTAGCAAATCTTTGAACCTGAGGGTAGTTTTGGGAAATCCTTGAACTTGTCTCTGGTGTCAGAAGACCTGGGCGCACATGGTAGTCTTAGTTCTGTGTCCTTCCCCCTTGGTTTGGCTAATACTATGAAGTGAAAATCGGGGTTTCCCAATGGAGGTGCCCCCGATATGAGTCCCTCTGGCACCATCATAATCTGCCACAGAGAAAGGGGAGGGGCACCGCAGAGCATGAGTGGACGGTGCTGAGGAGAAGCCAGGGACTGACCGGTGGGGACAGACTCGGGGGACAGTGAGCACTCCCGGACAGGGCTGAACACACAGCCTGGTATGCCTGAGGAACAGTTTGGTGAAGAATGGCAAAATACATGTGATCTATATGGAGAAAATGATAGTATTAAAATCAAGGTCTATTAGCGAAGGATTTGATAATATAAAACCAACAACTCTACCCAGGTAAATATATAAATTCAATATAATCCCATCACCACAGAACCCAAAGATCTGATTGTAGATTTGCAATGAAAGACCAGAAGTTAAGACTAAAGAGTACAAGGAGAGGAACACCTACCCGATCAGATAATACTCTTAGACGATTATAGAGTTTAAGACCTGGTTGTACAGGCACAGAGAAAAGACAAACAGGTGTTGGAAAGAGAAGAGAGAGCTCAATAGTTCAGCTGGTGGTAGTGTCATCCCATAAGCCAAGGTTGTGGGTTTGCTATCCGGTCAGGGCACATAAATGAATCAACCAATGAATGCACAAATGCAACAACAGATTGATAGGTCTCTGTCTCTTCCTTCCTCTCCCTCTAAAATAGTAATAATAATTTTTAAAAAAGTAAAAAAGTGGCCCTAGCTGGTTTGGCTCAGTGGATAGAGCGTTGGCCTGCAGACTGAAGGGTCCTAGGTTCGATTCCGGTCAAGGGCACATGCCTGTGTTGTGGGCTTGATCTCCAGTAGCGGGTGTGCAGTAGGCAGCTGATCAATGATTCTCATCACTGATGTTTCTATCTTTCTCCCTCTCTCCCTTCCTCTCTGAAATCAATAAAAATATATTTAAAGTGCCCCAGAGAGTGGATGAATACAATGAGACAAGAGCATTTTAAAATTTATTTTCTCTAAGGACTTTGAGCATATGTTTTTTTAAATGTCTTTATTGATCTTAGAGAGAGATGAAGGGAGGAGGAGAGAAACAGATCAGGTGCCTCCTGTACGCAACCCGACGGGGATCAAACCAGCTACCTTTCGGTGCATGGGATGATGCAACTAAATAAGCCACACCAGCGAGGGCACCTGGAATATACTTTTATTTTGAGTAGAAAAAGGATGAAGTTACCCGGGTGTGGGGCGGGGGGGGGGGGGGGCGCGGAGTATGTAAGTGAAGAATGTAAGCAGAGGAAGAATTTCCCAGAAAAGGTGTGATCGAGACTCTGGTTCAGGACGTGGCTGTGGTTGGGGCAAGACCCCTCCTGCCAGGTGAAAGGAGAAGCTGCCGACAGGCGAGTCGGAGTGCGAAGGGGTGAGGAGCAAGCAACGGCAGGAGGCCCACTTTACTTTCAACAGGAAACCTGACACATTGGTGGCCACAGGCTGAGACCTCTGGGGCTGGGGAAGTGGTCACTGCCTGGAACCAAGCCTGGGCCCTTGAGCAGTTCCTGCAGGACACACAGCTGATCTGAGGCACCAGCAAGTGGCGAGACCAGTTAGGAGACGATGAGCATCCCCCGGGGCCAGAGGATGAGCTGAAACTGAGGGTGGAACGGGTCTGATGGAGGGGCTGCAGTGACGGGAATGAACAGGCCCAGGGATGGCTGGGGGTAGGAATGATGGCGAAGGGGTGAGTTATTAGTGATGGATTCAGGAGATGAATGTGACGGAATGAACAGGACTGGGCATGGTTGGGGGTAGGAATGATGGCGGTGGAGGGGTGAGTCATTCGGAGGCCACATCTAGTTTCTAACCTGCCTCAATGGCAGCAGCACTCGCTGAAACTGGGGAGGCGAGAGGAGTGGGCAACGCCGTGGGATCCTTGCCAGGCACGTTGACTCTGGTGCCTCTGAGGCTGCCAAGGGGAGATGTGGGACTGAGGAGGGGGCAAAGGCTTGGCACAGACGCTGAGGGGCTGCCACGAGCTGCAGACAGACTCACAGGCTGGCTGAGCAGCCCAAGGGACCAACAGAAATGACTGCAGGGCACCAAGCCCACACGTGATGCCCCAGTGCCCTCCACAGCTCCCAGGTGGGGCAGAGAAGATCAATGTCATCTTGAGGTTTTACCAAACAGGAGGGGCAGGAACAGGGAGTGCCTGTGTTGCTGACTGACTAGAGGATGGGTGGGTGAAGAAGGTGGACGGGGGCAGGCAGAGCACAGCTGGAGAGAAAGAAGGCCCTTTCCTCAGAGTTCAGCGGGAAATGTGAGACATGTCACTCATGATAATAGGCCACTACCAACAGCTTGCTTTTCATGAGCCACTTGCTATGCTCAGGTGCCGTGCTCTGCAGTTTTATGCATTAATGCATTACGTGATTACATTCCCAAACAACCTGACAACAAAAACAAACAACCTGACAACAGAGGCATCACTATTACCAGCATCTTCCAGGGACAGACTGACTGTCGCAGACTACACTCACCAAAGCCGCTGCTCCTCACTGACGGCCTCACCACGCTTCCCAGCCCCACACCCAGGTGCCCAAACGCCCAGTTCTCGTCGTGGGATGTGAGGGGAACTGGTGTTTGTGGGAGTGGGGTTACAGACATCCTCCCTCCTCTCTCCATTCTCCTCTGCCAGCTCCAGGACGTCAGCACAACCTGACAGCCACACACTGACGACAGAACCCACACGGGTCCTTCAGAACCCGTGGCCAGCTCCCTGCTGACCCCATAGGCCCTGCCGAGTGAGAAAAAGAGCCGCCATATGCCGAGCCCTGAGGTCCTGGAGTCTGTCTGATCCAGAAGCTGGGTTTCTTACACAGACACAACGAGATCCTGCAACTTCGCTACGGCACGGAGATGGTGATCGGCAAGCCAGGCTCTGACCCCCAGACAGACCTCAGCGCGTACACCTCCGTCCTCCATGAGGTCAGAGGGCCCACAGGTCAAAGGGCTCCACGGCTTCCAAAGCAGCAGACAGGCCACAGCAAGCAGCTCCCCAGGGACCCGCGGCCAGCGTCTCCTCAAGGCCTCAGGGCGGCAGGGCCTCCGCTTGCCGGGCCTGGGCTCCTACCTGGACAGGCGCCTCGGGAGAGATCTGTCTTCACCATCCACAGCTCCCGCCCCGGCTCCGGCTCCGGCTGGCAGATCAGCTTCGGTCTGGGAACAGGGCACCCTGTTCATGCAGAAGGAAAGAGGACGTGAGGATGTGTGTGAAAGGAAGGAAAACCTCTCCATCGAGCCCGGGACTGCAGGGTGTGGACAACCTCAGCAGGAAGCTGCTCCATCCACACAAAGATGCCGAGACCGGAAACCCAGGACACAAACGCCACCACTGAGACCCGAAGACTGAGCGGCGATGCGGGCTGTGTAGACAGCACCACCCCCTCGACCCCGTCGCACGGGTCCCGAGGAAACCAGCCTTCCTTCAGGCGTTCTCTGTTAATCACAGTGAGTGGGTCTGCACCACCCACCCACCCAACCCCTAGGACAGTGATGGCGAACCTATGACACGCGTGTCAGAGGTGACACGCAAACTCATTTTTTTGGTTGATTTTTCTTTGTTAAATGGCATTTAAATATATAAAATAAATATCAAAAATATAAGTCTTTGTTTTACTATGGTTGCAAATATCAAAAAATTTCTACATGTGGCACGGCACCAGAGTTAAGTTAGGGTTTTTCCAAATGCTGACACGCCGAGCTCAGAAGGTTCGCCATCCCTGGCCTAGGATGTCAGGTCTCTGCAGGCGAGGCCTGGATCTCAGGAGACTAAAAACCTCCCAGGCGAGTCTGGTGTTGGCAGAGGGCCGAGAAGCCTGGTCTCCACCAACCTGCCAGTGGCTAATAGACTGAGGCAGCAGGTGACCTACCCCCACTCCGGGGAGAGTTTCATGCCGCTCTGCTGGTCCGGCAGCGTCCTGGGACTGTGTGGGGTGACCTGCCTAAGGACCGAGGAGGAAGCCAAGGTACTGACCAGGGGTTGGCACCCACCGAGACAGGTGCCCGCCCCATCCCTGAGCTTCTTGTCAGTGTGGCAGTACCCTCCTGGAGGGTGAAGACCGAGCGCGTCTGTCACTTGCAGCCAAGCCCAGATGCAGGGGAGAAGGACACAGGATGCGTACAGAGACGTCGGTGAGAGGCACCCCAACCCACAGGAGGCTCCTCTGGCAGGTCCTGACCGCAGCCCGGGACCCACCCGCTGTCACCAAGCAAATGTTCACTTGAGTCTACTGTCAGCTCAGAGCAGGGCTCGGGGAGGGGCAGAGGGAAGATGAAGGAGATGAGACCGCCCTCGGCTCTGGCAGGAGTTTTTCTCCCTGTGACCTCAGGGCCTTTGCCCGTGTCAGCTCTTCTACACGGAAGCAGTTCTCGCCGCACCTTGCTCCTTCTTGCTTAACTCTTTGGGTGTCAGCGCAAGTATCACTTCCTCCTCAGATGCCAAGGCACAAAAGAGGCTTAAACTGTTTCAAGGGCAAACCCTGTCACTGCTGCTTGTCTTCCTGCTGTTGGAGATTGTTCCTGACCCAGCAAAGTATAAGGGACCCCATCCATGGAGACGGGTGGTTCTGTGTATAATAAAACATCTTATATATAAAAGCTCAGCGACCGACGGGCGGAATGACCAGATACCAGTTGCCATGATGTGCACTGGCCACGAGGGGGAAGACGCTCAACTGAGGAGCTCCCCCCTAGTGGTCAGTGCGCTCCCACAGTGGGAGCACCGCTCGGCTGACTGGGATGAGCGGCTGCTCCCACAGCAGGCCAATCCCTGCAGGCCATGCCCCCACCAGTGCACTAATCCATGCACTGGGCCTCTAGTAAAACATAAAGAGCAAGAAATATCTTGTTTCTACTCCCCCTGAGACTGAAGAGGTTTCTCAATTCATTTGAGATTGTCTACCCCCTGCCGGTAAGTTTGGCAAGTTTGAGTGCAGCTGCCCGTCAGCATTGACCCTGTCTCCTCCCTAAGGCCCAGCAGTCAGACACTGACTGCTCCCCAGATGCAAGCCCTGCCCCTCTGAGGAGCTGGGGACACCCTAGAAACCAGGGCCGCCACACACAGCAGAGGCCACTTGGGACTGCCAGGAGCCTGTCAGGCAAACGTTCAAATCAAAGAAAGAAAAATGGTCAGGGACAGAGAGGTAACCTGTCCACTCCCACCCACCCCCCAAAAAGATTCTGTTTAAAAGGAAAGGGGCCAAAACCGGTTTGGCTCAGTGGATAGAGCGTCGTCGGCCTGTGGACTGAAGGGTCCTGGGTTCGATTCCGGTCAAGGGCATGTACCTTGGTTGCGGGCACGTCCCCAGTGGGGGATGTGCAGGAGGCAGCTGATCGATGTTTCTCTCTCATCGATATTTCTAACTCTCTATTCCTCTCCCTTCCTCTCTGTATAAAATCAATAAAATATATGTTTAAAAAAATAAAATAAAATATATTTTAAAAAAATAAAGGGAAAAAAGAAAAAAAAAGAGGAGGAGAAAACAGGGAAGAGGGATACAAGGACTATGTACGCTTCAGGCCAAGGTCATCTCAGGAAGAGGCTGCTGCCTAGAGGCCCAGGCCCTTCCCCATCCCACCCTTTTAAAAAAACCAGGACACACACTAAAAACCAAGTGTAGCCCGGCTAGTGTGGCTCAGTGGTTGAGCACTGACCTATGAACCAGGTCATTCCTGATCAGAGCACATGCCCAGTGCGGTGTGTGCAGGAGACAGCCCCTCAGTGATTCTTTCTCATTGATGTTTCTATCTCTCTCTCCCTCTCCCTTCCTCTCTGAAATCAATAAAAATCAAACAAACAATCAAACCAGTAACAAAAAACTAACCCCAAGACACAAGGGGGGGGAAAGCAAAGATAAATAAGACACAATACAGTATGGCCGGTCGGTGTGGCTCAACCAGGCTCCCTCCGTCAGGATGTGGAATGAGAACCTGAGACAGAGGCCAGTCTGTGCCGGGCACTGAGGGGAGAGGTCCAGGACGTATGGGCTCACGTGGCCATGGCTGCCTCCTGGACACCCCAGAGCCCAGCAGCAAAGAAAGAGAAACAACATAAAAGCAGAAAAGCCCCACAAGGAATCTGGGGCCACAGAGAGCAGGCACTGAGGGGCCAGCCCTGTCACAAACTCGCCGAGGAGAAGCCACTCTGGACAGCATGACAGGAGCAGACCCAGGAGCCACGGCATGATCGTGGGGGTCCCCAACTCCTGACGGGACGCCCCCATTTCCTTCCACCACGTCCTAGGAGCCAGAGGAGACCATGGAGACCAGGCCAGCAGAGGCGAGTCTGGAACATGACTGAGGCCGGGAGGAGGAAAACGGGCCCCTGAGGCCTTCGTGACCAGCCAGGCCCGGAGGCAGACGTGGGATAAGGCAGTGGCGGGTCCCCCACCGAGGGGGAGGACTCACCCAGCGACGCCAGGAGCCTGCAGTTCTCTAGCATCACCTCCTGGTACAGGGTCCTCTGGGCCACGTCCAGCTGCCCCCACTCCTCCTGCGAGAAGGTCACGGCCACGTCCTCGAAGGTCACAGACACCTGGGAAGTAAAGCAGAGGTCGCAGCGACGGCCTTGGGGCTGCTGATGGGATCAGCGAGCATCTCTGGGTCGTGGTCCAGGGGCAGACGTCAAGGCCCAGAGCACCAGGCACCTGCTGGGGCCGAGCGCTGTGCTCACTCAGGGGGGACGGCAATGCTGGGGGTGTCACCCAGTGGGAGAACCCTCCTGTGCAGGGGCCGATGTAAACTGACAGGAGACAATGGAATGTCAGATGGTGAGGTGCAGACAGCGAGGGCTCCAGGGCGAGAGGGACGAGGAAATGATAACATCCGTGACGGTAGCCACCGGTGTCCCTGAGCCTCCCTGATCCTGCAACTGCCTCCCCACGCTGGGGCTCCACTTCCTGGTCAAAGGGACTAAAGCCCCCAGTTCCATCGCCTGTGGTTTGCTCCCAAACTCGGTTTTATTTATTTTTAATATATTTATTTTCTTTTTAGAGAAAGGAAGGAAGAGGGAGAAACAGCCAAGTGAGAGCGGACCTTTGCTGCCTCCTGCACCCCCCACCCCCCAGACAGGGATGGAGCCCACCGCCCAGGAAGTGCCCTGACGGGGATGGAACTGCACCTTTCGTGCACTGGACTGGACAACGCCAGCCAACGGCCAGGGCTGCGCCCAAGCTCCTGAACCGCGGTGCCTGCCGGCGTGCTACCCGGGGGGCATCGCTCATTTCTGAGCTGGTTCCTGGGTAAGTAACCACTTCCCCTAACATTAGTGACGGAAGCAACGCTCCCTGTGCTTGGGGTTCTATGAGCTCTCCCACGGCCCGAGGTGAGCCCTCATGCCCGGGCCTGAGGGAGTGCCCCCAGTTCACCCGGGCACTCACATCTCACTAACCAGAGGCAAGACTTTACCACAGGTTCCTCCCACGGGGTCCAACAGTCACCCGACCCTCCCTCCGCCATTGTCAAAGCCAAGCCCGGCCGGTGTGGCTCAGTGGGTAGAGTGTCCGCCTGCGGACTGAAGGGTCCCGGGTTCGATTCCGGTCAAGGGCACAGGCCCGGGTTGTGGGCTCGATCTCCAGTAGGGGGCATGCAGGAGGCAGCTGAATGGTGATTCTCTCTCATCATTGATGTTTCTGTTTCTCTCTCCCTCTCCTTCCTCTATGAAATCCATAAAAAAAAAAAAAATTTTTTTTAAGTGATACATGGGTGAGGAGACTGTGAAGCCATTATGCCCATTTTTATCAAATATTATTTTTATTGATTTTTGGAGCGGAAGGAAAACGGAGAGAGAGAAGCATCAATGATGAGAGAAATCATGGATCAGCTGCCTCCTGCACGCCCCCTAGTGGGGGATGTGCCCGCAACCTGGGCCTGTGCCCCTGACCAGAATCTAACCCGGGACCCTTCCGCCCCGCAGGCCGACGCTCTACCCACTGAACCACACCGGCGAGGGCCACCCCCATTTTTGCTGTGGAACCCGCTTCTGTCGCCCCTAAAACGCCATCTGTGAGCACGGACAGCGGACCGGACCCCCCAGGAGAAACACCTGCGAGGGCAGCTCCCACCTGGTCATGTCCCGCCGGGGACCCGCGCCCCACAGCCCCTGGGGGCTCCCCAATGACTCCCGGGAGACCCCACGGCAAAGCATCAGCCTCTTCTCCTTCCTGACCCCCGAGGCCGGAAGAGATTCCAGGGGCGCCAACCGCGAAGGACACACCGGGTGGCGTGGTGGCGGAGGGGGTGACCCCGCTCAGCAACCGTCACCCACGGTCACCCTCCCGACCCCACCCGCACCGGGTCGGGGTGCTCCTGCCTGCAAATGCCCCCGGTCACCCGTGGGCGGAGGGCGGGTGAACGGCCGGGCGGACCCCGCAGGACTCCGTGGGGTGGGGCTCTATGACGGCATCATCCAATGGTTTTCAACCTTCTGGCCCTTTAAATACAGCTCCTCATGTTGTGACCCAACCATACCATTATTTTCGTTGCTACTTCATCCCTGTCATGTTACTACTGTGATGAACCGTCATGTAAATACCTGATATGCAGGATGGTCTGAGGCGACCCCTGTGAAAGGGCCGTTCGACCGCCGAAGGGGGCGCGACCCACAGGTTGAGAACCGCCGGAACTCCCAGGAGGCCCCACCACAGAGCGGTGGCCTCGTTCCCTCCCTGGACCCAGACAGGACCGACCCCGAGGCCGGGATGTGTCGGGAGCGCAAACGGCGAAGGACACCGCCCGGGCTCGGGGACCGGGGACCGGGACACGCGGCGCCGGCCACGCACGTCAAAGCGGCGGGGGTCCCGGCTCCCAGCGCGTCGGCTCCCACATCCCCGTCCACGCACCTGCGCGGGGCGGGCCGCCGCCGCCGCCATCGTGCGAGCCCGGGCTCCAAGCGACGCGGGGACAGGCGAGCACCCGGCGACCTCGGCCGGCCGACCGACCGACCGTCGCGCTCCGAGCCGCGGTTTCCTCGGCGACCCCGGGAGCGAAGGGCGGGCGCACGGGCCTCCGGGAGGCCGCGGGTCTGCAGGGCAACAGGCCACGCGCCCGTCGCGGGGAGTCACCGCGCGGACCCCGGCGCCGAGGTGAGGCCTGTTGGCCGCCCCCTGCCCTGCAAGGCCGCCGACGAAGAGCCTGACGAGACGCGCTGACCCCGCGCTCGGCCAGTCAGGCCCCGCCGGGACCCTACCGCTGAGGCAAATGGCGTCCGCGGAGAAAAACCCGGAAGTCCCGCCCACGTACGGGAGCTTCCGGAAATGCCCCCGTGTCGCGGGCCGTCATTGGCCAGCGTCCGCGTCAGGTACATAAAACACAGCCTTCTGGGTAACGTAGTTCGCCCGCCTCCGTCTAGCCCACGACGCGAGGACCCGACGCGCCTTAACCAGGAAGTCGTTCTTCGAGGAAAAGGCGCACCGGCTGCCAAAGTGGAGGGGGAATGGAGGCTCTGGAGGCGGGAAACTTAGCCCGGGGTTCCGGGCCTGGTCCCTGGGCTCACCTGGCGCCTCCCCCAGACTCACTACCTCCTCCCCAGATTCGCTCCTGGAGAGACAGCTACGTAAAACGTCACTTAAAAACGCTCCTGAGGAGACGCCGGGAGTCCCGCCTCCCCCATTCCCGCTAACCCCTCCCCAGATTCGCTCCAGGAGTGACAGCTACGTGAAACGTCACTTAAAACCCCTCCTGAGGAGGACGCCGGAAGTCCCGCCTCCTCGCTTCGCGCCCCTGGCGCGCTCAGCTACCGCGCTCAGCTACCGCGCTCGCCTGGGATTTTTGTTGGGACCGGAACCTCCTTCAGAACCACGACGCCCGAACTTCCGAACCACGCGGTCGGGCCCAAGTCACTCGAGGGGATGGGTTTGCCACCCGCGGAGACTGGAGGCCCGGGTGGAGGAGGCCCGGTGGGTGCAGCCTCCCGCCTGCTGCGCGGCCCATTCGAAGTCCACCAAGTTCGCCATGTTGGGAGAGCGTTGGTGCCCGGATCTGTAAAGGCGGGGTCACCCCTGCCCCCCACACGGTGGCTTCAGGGCCTGGCACCCGGTGAGACCGTCACGGAAAGGGGTGTGGACTGGAGAGGAGAACCGGCAGCGTGGACCCCGCCCGGCCTGACCCGACGTCGTTCAGTGGCTGATGACAGGCAGCCGACAGACTCATGTTAGTCAGGGGCTCTGGCGGCACCGGAAGTAGATGAGGCCATTTTAGCAGTCTCCATCGGGGATGGGGGTGGCTTTTTATTTTTATTTTTTTATTATTATTTTTTAAAATATATTTTATTGATTTTTTACAGAGAAGAAGGGAGAGGGATAGAGAGTTAGAAACATTGATGGGAGAGAAACATCCATCAGCTGCCTCCTGCACACCCCCTACTGGGGATGTGCCCGCAACCCAGGTACATGCCCTTGACCGGAATCGAACCTGGGACCTTTCAGTCCGCAGGCCGAGGCTCTATCCACTGAGCCACACTGGTTAGGGCAAAAATATATATTTCTTTTATTGATTTCAGAGAGGAAGGGGGAGGGAGAGAGAGACATCGATGATGAGAGAGAATCATGGATCGGCCGCCTCCTGCACGCCCCCCGCTGGGGATCGAGCCCGCAACCCGGGCCTGTGCCCTGACCCAGTAGCACAGTTATTAGAACGTCATCCCCATACACCAGGGTTGCAGGTTTGATCCCCGGTCAGGGCACAGGCGAGAATCGAGCAGTGAATGCATCAATAAGTGAAACAACAAATCTCTCTCTCTCTCTCTCTCTCTCTCTCTCTCTCTCTCTCTCCCTCCCTCCCCTTCCTCTCGCTCTCAATTCAATAAATTTAAAATAAGTCACGCAAACACATATGTGTAATAACACAAGTCCTTTCATTTTACACAGCTGTTCTGTGGGTTCCAGCCATGAACAAGCAAAAGGACTTGTCCACCTCCCTCAGGACTCATCCCGGCATGACCTCAAGAAGAAACTGCAAGAGAGAAGTCATTTCATTAATCGCGCGTGCCCTCTTGAGGGTCCTGTTTTTATTTTCCAGTTTTATATTTTGTAAAAATGACCTTTTTTGCAACAAATTTTTGTGTTTTAAGTATCGCGTCCAGTATTCCCTACCCTGATGGCGGAATCCTTGCACCCCCCGCTCTAGTATTGCTCCTGAGGTGGTAGCCTCACTTGCCTCCCCCTAACTCTGGTTCTCATTTAAAGAGTCCTTTTAGCCGAAACCGGTGTGGCTCAGTGGATAGAGCGTCGGCCTGCGGACTGAAAGGTCCCAGGTTCGATTCTGGTCAGGGGCATGTACCTGGGTTGAGGGCACATCCCCAGTAGGGAGTGTGCAGGAGGCAGCTGATCTATGTTTATCTCTCATCGATGTTTCTAACTCTATCTCTCTCCCTTCCTCTCTGTAAAAAAATCAATAAAATATATTTTTTTAAAAAGAATACATAGGTATGTTATAAACATCGAAAAAAGAAGGTGTATAAATGCTATTGGGATGGTTTAGGTGTACAGGGTTGCTATACATTTTTTCAACTTGTTTTGTTGCTGTTGTGTTTTTAAAAAGAGAGAGGAAGGGAGAGAGAAACATCAATCTGAGAAACATCGACCAGTTGCCTCCCATATGCACCCCGACCGAGGATCGAACCCACAAGCTGGGTATGTGGCCTGACCAGGCATCAACCCCCCACCTTCCGGTTCCCGGAACAAGGCGCTCAACCCACTGAGCAACACCAGCCGGGGCAACATTTTTAAATTTTTTTTTTATGTCTAGACACGGAATAGTGAGTTTATTCATGATAAACAAGCCAACGAAAGTGCCGTGTGAAGAACTTGCAAAGATGTGCAGGGGGGTTCTACAATGTCTACACTGTAAAGTGATATTGGTAGAAGATTTTAGAATCGTGAAAACCGTTCCAGAGCCTGGGAACCTCTCATCTGACGTGACATATGCCTTATGAAAAGTACATTCACAGAAGAAAAGGCATCCGCTCTCCCTGCCTGCCTGCTTTCTCACGTGTGTGCGTCTCCTACACCCCAAGGGACCCCCATGAGGCTTGCAACCACGGACAGCGCCAGTGTGTCCCCCAGCGGTTACCCCCTGACCCTGGCCCCTGAACCCCCCTTCTCCCACTTCTTAGTGAGCCAGAGCGGCCCAGCCGAGGCCCATTTCCCCACCTAGTCCCTCTCCTGTGGCTTCCTTATCCTAGGCCCTTCCTGTGTTGCTGTCCCCAGCTTTTTTTTTTTTTTAAAGGGTAAGGTCCTTCTTTATATATTTACTAGAGGCCCGGTGCACAAAAAATCATGCACTGTGGGGAGGGGGGAGTCCCTCAGCCTGGCCTGTGCCCTCTCGCAGTCCGGGACCCCTTGGGGGATGTGCACCTGCCAGCTTAGGCCCGCTCCCCATGAGATCAGGCCTAAGCTGGCAGTCAGACATCCCTCTGGCAGCCCGGGAGCCCTCGGGGGATGTCCACCTGCCAGCTGAAGCCACAGTCGGACATTCTTAGTGCTGCCAAGGAGGCAGCAGAGGCTCCCACCACCACCACTGCGCTCAAAGCCATCAGCCTGGCTTGTGGCTGAGCAGAGCTCCCCCTGTGGAAGTGCTCTGACCACCTGGGGGCAGCTCCTGCGTTAAGCGCCTGCCCCCTGGTGCTCAGTGCGCATCATAGCGATCGGTCGTTCCGTCGTTCAGCTATTAGGGTCAATTTGCATATTACCCTTTTATTATATAGGATTTTTTGATTTACTTCAGAGAGGGAAAGGGAGAGAAACATCAATGATGGAGAGAACCACCCATTGGCTGCCTCTTGCACGCCACACACTGGGGATTGAACCTGAAACCCTGGGCATGTGCCCTGAGTGGGAATCGAACTGGAGAGCATTATGCTAAGTGAAATAAGCCAGTCAGAGAGAGATAAATACCACATGATCTCACTCATTTGTGGAATATGGAGAACAACATAGACTGATGAACAGGGACAGATCCAAAGACAGAGAAACGGTGATCAGACTATCAATCCCCAGAGGGAAAGTAGGGGAGGGTGGGGGTAAGGGGAAGAGATCAACCAAGGACTTGTATGCGCGCACATAAGTCAAACCAATGGACACGGACAACAGGGGGATGAGAGCATGAGTGCGGGGGGGGGGGGGCGGGGGGAGGTGAGGGACGTTGAGGGTTAATTGCGGGGGATGAGGACACACTTGTAATACCTTAACCAATAAAGAAAGATAAAAAAATTGCAATATTAAAAAAAAGCTTGAAAACAAATCAAATAAAAAATCAAATTAATATAGTAAAATATAACAATTGGTATAAAAGCAGCAATTAAGGAATCAGAAGCATGTGTACTTTGTGGGGAATTCGGTTAAACGGGGAAGAGCCGGGGTGAGCAGGGCAGAGGCATCTGGTGCCGTGTCACATGTAGAAATTTTTTGATCTTTGCAACCATAGTCAAACAAAGATTTATATTTTTGATATTTATTTTATATATTTAAATGCCATTTAACAAAGAAAAATCAACCAGAAAAATGAGTTTGCGTGTCACCTCTGACACGCGTGTCATAGGTTCGCCATCACTGGCCTACAATGACCTCCTAGTGGTTGGCTTTTATCGCCATCTAGTGGCTACACAGCGGAACTGCCACAAATTCACAAAACACGGGAGGCATCTGTCTGCCACCAACATTCGCAGACACGGGCTCCCACGTCAAGGCGAGATAACACGATACTCAGAGGAGGCGTTTGTATCCAGGGATGCGGGGTTACTGTTTTCGCTAAATGCACAGACAGGAAAGGCAGGAAAAGGCAACTACTGTCCCAGGCCCTGGACGTGGCCTGCAGCTGATGGCTGCGATCCTTCCTCGCACAACGAGAGAACATTTTTTTATTCTAAAAAAGAGAGCGAGTTCTGGCTGGGTCGCTTGGTTAGAGCGTCGACCCCATACGCCAAGGTTGTGGGTTCCATCCCGCATCAAGGCACTTGCGAGAATCAGCCAGTGCATGCATGAGTGGGTGCAACAACAAACTGATGCTGCTCTCTCCCCTCCTCTCTCTCTCTCTCAAATCAATAAGTTAAAGAAAAAGAAGGGCCCTAACCGGTGTGGCTCAGTGGATAGAGCGTCGGCCTGCGGACTGAAGGGTCCCAGGTTCGATTCCGGTCAAGGGCATGTACCTTGGTTGCCGGCACATCCCCAGTAGGGGCGTGTGCAAGAGGCAGCTGATCGATGTTTCTCTGTCATTGATGTTTCTAACTCTCTCTCCCTCTCCCTTCCTCTCTGTAAAAAATCAATAAGATATATTTTAAAAATAAAAATAAAAAATAAATAAAAAGAAGGAATGGAAGAGAGAAAGGGCGAGTCCCGGCTGGATGGCTCAGTTGGTTACAGCATCGTCCCCATGGGCCAGGGTTCTTTCTAAAATCTTTATTGTTGGGGGGTAGGGGAGGTCAGGGGATTGTCAAGGGCGGAAAAAAAAAAAGGACACATATGTAATACCGTTTGTAATACTTTAAGCAATAAAAAATAAAATAAAAAAATAAAATAAAATCTTTACTGTTGAAGGTATCACCTGCGTCCTCGTCCTCCCCCCCCCCCCCCCACCTCTTCCAGCCACTCCTGTCCCCCCGTCTCTACACCAAAGTTTTAGGTGTGATTCCTGGTCAGAGCACATACAAGCAGCAACCAATGAACGCACAGGTCAGTGGAACAACAAACCCACGTTTTTTAAAAAATATGTTTTTCTATTGATTTTTAGAGAGGACGGGAGAGAGAGAGATAGAAACATCAATGAGAGAGACAATCACCCATCGGCTGCCTCCCGCTCACCCCCTCCCTGGGGACTGAGCCCAAGGTTCAGGCGTGGGCCCCAAACGGGGATCGCGCCTGTGGCCTCGGTGCCTGGGAGGATGTTTCTTCTTTTCCTCAAAATCAAATATTAAAAAATAAAGAGCAAGGACAGAAAAAAAGGAATAAGGAAATCAATTGTGTTATTAAGAGCAGGGGCTCCCCAGGCAAACGTTCCTGACCGCCCCTCCCGGAAACTCTGGAGGGGGACCCAGCGTTCTGTTAACACCCCAACCTCCCACCCCAACACCCAACCCCCTGATTTAGCTAAAATTTGAGATCCCCCTGATTTAGACCCTTGGTTCTATGCCAGCTGCGATGCTGCCCCCTAGTGGGCATTTTGGGGGATGTCTTGAGACTTTGTGTTACTAATTATCACAGGATATTTTCCCCCCATGACTTTTCAGAGTGGAAGGGAGGGAGGAAGGGGGAGAGAGAGAGAGAGAGAGAGAGAGAGAGAGAGAGAGAGAGAGAGAAGACAGGCATATTGATTGATTGATTGCCTCCTGCATGGTCCCAGAATGGGGGGAGGGCGGACTGGGGGGGATCAAACCTGCAACCCAGGTACATGCCCTTGACCAGGAATGGAACCCAAGACCCTTCAATGCTTGGCCGGCACTCTAACCATTGAGCCACCGGCCAGGGCTGGAGGCCTCTCTGGGTGTCACAGGTAACCTGGGAGGGTCCGTGCGAGGGCAGAGGCCAGGACGTAGGACATCCTCCCACGACGAGGGATGACCAGCCCCAGATGCCCAGGGCGCCCAGCTGAGAAAGGCCACCCTTTCGTGTGGCATTCACCTCCTCGCTCCAGCCCACTCAGCCGTCTTACCTCTTCCCATTTTGCCATCACAGGACCCTCATCCGTGTGCCTGACCCTCAAAATATTTAACCAGCCGTAGGGCACTGAGCGAGCCCAGTGGGGCCCTGACCCATCACACGGGCCCTCGCTGGCCTGCACCTCCCAGTCGCCCATCAGCCTGCCTTGAAACTGCGCAATCATAGACACGTCTTGGATTTATATTTTTTAAAAAATATATATATTTTATTGATTTTTTTACAGAGAGGAAGGGAGAGGGATAGAGAGTTAGAAACATCGATGAGAGAGAAACATTGATCAGCCGCCTCCTGCACACTCCCTACTGGGGATGTGCCCGAAAACAAGGTCCATGCCCTGGACCGGAATCGAACCCGGGACCTTTCAGTCCACAGGCCAATGCTCTATCCACTGAGCCAAACTGGTTAGGGCGGATTTATACTTTTTTTTTTTAAAATATATTTTATTGAGTTTTTATAGAGAGGAAGGGAGAGAGATAGAGAGTTAGAAACATCGATGAGAGAGAAACATCGACCAGCTGCCTCCTGCACACCCCCTACTGGGGATGTGCCCGCAACCCAGGTACATGCCCTTGACCGGAATTGAACCTGGGACCTTTCAGTCCGCAGGCCGACGCTCTATCCATTGAGCCAAACCGGTTTCGGCGGATTTATACTTTTTGAAAATATATTTTTATTGATCTCAGAGAGGAAGGGAGAGGGAGAGAGATAGAAACATCAATGATGAGAGAGAATCATGGACCGGCTGCCTCCTGCACGCCCCCTACTGGGGATGGAGCCCGAAACCCAGGCATGTGCCCTGACTGGGAATCCAGTGTGACCTCCTGGCTCATAGGTCGACGCTCAACCACTGAGCCACACCAGCTGGGCTATAATTTTTTAATCATTTAAAAACTTTCCAGTGACAGTGACATTCAATATTATATTAGTTTCAGGTGTCCAGAACAGCGAGGAGGCATTTACATATATAACTGACAAAGCGGTTCCCCCAATCTTCGCAGTCCCCACCTGGGCCCGTACCCAGTTATCACAGGATCACTGACTGCGTTCCCTGTGCTGCACTTTCCATCCCCTGGCTGTTTTGTAACCACCGATTTGTACTTCTTACTCCCTTCCCCTCTTTCACTCAGCCCCCCAGAGCCCCCACCCACCCGGCAACAGCAGTTTATTCTCCGTTCAGATTTATCATTAAAAAAATCGGGGTGCCCCGCAGCCACGTGCAGGGGGACGGCGGTGAACGATGGGGAGGGAGCCGGATGGCGCCCCCCAGGCCCGTGCTGTAGCCTCAGCATGGCTACCTGGAGCTGCTGGCCGCTGTCCCAGATGGACACGTCAGACACGCAGAGAGATGTGTGGGCTCCGGGTAGGGCTGCCGGATACCATGCAGGATCCCAGTCACATTTGCATTCCAGACAAACAACACGTCCGTTTTTAGTCTACGTATGTCACAAACCTTGCATGAGACATACTTACATCAAACAATTAGTTCTGGGCCGGGCCGGCGTGGCTCAGTGCGTGAGCGTTGACGAGATCAGCAATGATCCTGTGATAACTGGATACGGGGCCCAGGTGGGGACTGCGAAGATCGGGGGAACCGCTTTGTCAGTTATATAAATGTCTCCTCACTGTTCTCTCCACCTGAAACTAATATAATATTGAATGTCACTGTCACTGGAAAGTTTTTAAATAATTAAAAAGTTATAGCCCGGCCAGTGTGGCTCAGTGGTCGAGCGTCGACCTATGAGCCAGGAGGCCCAGGTTTCGGGCTCCATTCCCAGTAGGGGGCGTGCAGGAGGCAGCGGATCCATGATTCTCTCTATGCACCAGGAGGTCACAGTTCGATTCCCAGTCAGGGCACATGCCCTGGTTGCAGGCTCGATCCCCAGTGTGGGGCGTGCAGGAGGCAGCCGATCAGCGATTCTCTCTCATCACTGATGTTTCTCTCTCTCTCTCCCTCTCCCTTCCTCTCTGAAATCAATAAAAATATATATATTTTTTAAAAGAAAGCACATAATGAAAATCTCTACCTGCATGGATGTGAGTTATTAATGCTGAATTCTTCACTCTGTCCATCGGGCATAGGATCATTCCATAAAGTCAGTCTGAAGAGCGATATGTTTAGCCCTAACTGGTGTGGCTCAGTGGATAGAGGGTCGGCCTGCGGACTGAAGGGTCCCAGGTTCGATTCCGGTCAAGGGCATGTACGTTGGTTGTGGGCACATCCCCAGTGGGGACCGTGCAGGAGGCAGCTGATCGATGCTTCTCTCTCATCGATGTTTCTAACTCTCTATCCCTCTCCCTTCCTCTCTGTAAAAAATCAATAATATATATATATAAAAGAGGGATGTGTTTAGAGCAAGCATGTCAAACTCACGGCCCGTGGCCTTGCATGCTGCGTTTACTTGGCCCGTGTTAACCTCCGAGTCTGACATGCTTGGTGCTTGGTTTAGAGCAGCGGTCAGCAAACTGCGGCTCGCGAGCCACATGCGGCTCTTTGGCCCCTTGAGTGTGGCTCTTCCACAAAATACCGGCTTCTGCGCATGGGCCACGAAGTTTCAATCGCACTGTACCTGCGCGCCCGCACGTGGTATTTTGTGGAAGAGCCACACTCACGGGGCCAAAGAGCCGCATGTGGCTCGCGAGCCGCAGTTTGCCGATCACTGGTTTAGAAGTCTTCTCTCTACAGCCCTGCACAGCCTCCTCTCCACGCCGCCATTATCTACTTAGAATTATGATTTTTTTTTAAAAAAATATATTTTATTGATTTTTTACAGAGAGGAAGGGAGAGGGATAGAGAGTTAGAAACATCCATGAGAGAGAAACATCGATCAGCCGCCTCCTGCACAACCCCCACTGGGGATGTGCCCGCAACCCAGGTACATGCCCTTGACCGGAATCGAACCCGGGACCTTTCAGTCCGCAGACCGAGGCTCTACCCACTGAGCCACACTGGTCAGGGAGAATTAGGATTTTTTAAAGAGTTTTTGGAAAAACAACACCCACCCCCCCCCCACACACACACCCCAACAATCAGTGAAAAGGCCGCGCGGGCAGCTCTACAGCTTCCTGGGCGCAGGTGGTGGTGGGGGGGTGGGGGGGGCGCTGTCCCCCAGTCACCTGCGCCTGGACAGTGTCCGGCCGGCCAAGTCCCACCAGGGAGCGCCGGTGTGAGGTTCTGAATTGGGATGAATAAGGGGGGGGGCTCCCCAAACCAGGCAGCGGATCCGTCTCTGGCCGCTCGGGCCAAACCAGTCTCCTGACTCCTTCCCGGCCCGGCCCAGCGGGGACTGTGATTTGGGGGGAGAGCCAGGCTCACCCCCCGGGGCATTCAAGGCATTGTCGCCTCTCAGGGTGCAGGGGGGGGGTGCGGGCCCGGGGGACAGGCTGCAGGCTCGGGAGCCGGGCTAATTGGACCCTCCCGGTGGGCCTCTCGGGGAGGGAGACTCTGGGAGCGGGGCCCGGCTTTCATTCCTTTGTGGGGGCTCCTCTCCTTTGTGGGGCTCCTCTCCTTTGTGGGGCTCCTCTCCTTTGTGGGGGCTCCTCCCAATTATCCTCAAGGGTCTGTCCGGCCTCGCCAGGCGGCTGGAGGGGGGCGGGCAGGGGGGCGCCCGCACCTGCGGCAGCTGCGGAGCGGCCGGGGTCTCGGTGAGCCAGCGGGAGCCTCACCGACCATTTTCTCTTTTCTTTTCTTTCTTTTCCTTTTTTCTCTTTTCTGGCCCCTTCTTTCCGCAGGACCCGATCCGGGGAGGCCTCTGGACAAAGACTGGAGGCGCGAGCGAGCACGCACTGGGGCGGGAGGGAGGCGGGCAGGCTGCTCCCCTGTGACCGTTCCTTCCCCCCTTTCCCCTCCCCTCCCCCCTCCCCTCCCCTCCCCCTCCCCTCCCCCTCCCCCTCCTTCCCCTCCCCCTCCCCCTCCTTCCCCTCCCCCTCAAGGGTCCTCCACTGGCGGCGACAGAAACGGTTGCCATGGAAACTAGGGCTGGCGTGGGGTCCGGAGGTGCAGAGGGAGACAGAGAGACACACACACAGAGACACAGGGAGAGAAACACACACAGAGACGCAGAGAGAGAGACAGAGAGAGACACACACACAGAGACACACAGAGACACAGAGAGAGACAGAGAGAGACACACACAGAGAGACACAGAGAGAGAGACAGAGAGACAGAGACACACAGAGAGACAGAGAGACACACACACAGAGACACAGAGAGAGACAGAGGCACACAGAGACACACAGAGACACAGAGAGAGAGACAGAGAGAGATACACACAGAGACACAGAGAGAGAGACAGAGAGAGACACACAGAGAGACAGAGAGACACACACACAGAGACACAGAGAGAGACAGAGACACACAGAGACACAGAGAGAGAGACAGAGAGAGATACACACAGAGAGACACAGAGAGAGAAACAGAGAGACAGAGAGAGACACACAGAGAGACAGAGAGACACACACACAGAGACACACAGAGACACAGAGAGACAGAGAGAGACACACACAGAGACACACAGAGACACACAGAGAGAGACAGAGAGACAGAGAGAGACACACAGAGAGACAGAGAGACACACACAGAGACACACAGAGACACAGAGAGAGACAGAGAGAGACAGAGAGAGACAGAGACACACAGAGACACAGAGAGAGAGACAGAGAGAGATACACACACAGAGACACAGAGAGAGAGACAGAGAGAGACACAGAGAGACAGAGAGACACACACACAGAGACACACAGAGACACAGAGAGAGACACACAGAGACACAGAGAGACAGACACAGAGACACACATACACACACACACACACACACACACACACAGAGGCATTTTTTTCCAGGCCCTCAAGTCGCACAAAATCCCTGCCTGGGCCCAGAGCAGGCGGCGGGCCGTCCATATCTGTCGTTATTTGCGAATAAATGGCCAGTCAGGGTCCTGGACGTCGGCCTCACCTCTCGGAAGCCCCCTTGCACGCTCGTGGGGCTGCGGAGAAGGTCACCCTCCCTGACCCCTGCCTCCCCCAGGCGCCCCTGGGAGGGTCCCTCCCTCAGATTCACCTGGGCAGTGGCCACAGTGAAATGCAAGTCCCGTGGCCACTCAGACTCCCCGGAGCGAGGCACCTTGTTGTCGGTTTTGTTTGTTAATCGTCACCTGAGGATATTTTTCCATTGATTTTAGAGAGAGTGGCAGAGAGGGGGAAAGACAGAGAGAAACATCCATGTGAGAGAGAGACACACTGATTGGTTGCCTCCTGCAGGCACCCTGACCAGGGCCCGGGCTGGGGAGGAGCCTGCAACCCAGGTCTGTGCCCTTGACCGGAATCGAACCCAGAACCCTTCAGTCCACAGGCTGATGCTCTACCCACTGAGCAACACCGGCCAGGGCTTCCACTTGGTTTTCATGTGGAGGGAGCAGCAAGCCTGGGGGTCCCATTTCCAGCCCAGGATCTGACCCCTTAGACTCCAATGGCGCCTCGACCTCCCCCGGGGACAGGGGGTGCCTGGGGCGCGGCGGGGGGCAGCCTCGCCCAGGACTCAGCGGGCTCCCACCAGCGACCCCCCCTCCCCCCCTCCCCTCGCCAGGATGCGGGACTCCACTCCCGGGCGGGCTCCCCCACAAAGCCCCCCTGCCCAGCTCCTTGGGCGGACTTCAGCCTCAAGAGCTGTCATCCGGCAACATCCGTTGCTATGGAAACTGCAGCCAGCAAGGCCGGAGGTGGGGGGCGGGGGGCTGCCACAGGGACGGGTTTGGGGGAGATGCCAGAGCCTGGAATGTTCCAGGGCTGCGTGTCCCTGTGGGTTCAGACCCCCCAGCCTGGCCTCCAACAGGGGCTCCTGAGCTGTCGTGGAGGGGAGTCCTGGGGGGGGGGGCTCTGACAAGAGGGGTTCCCACCCTCACTCCGAACCCCTCGCCACCTGCAGACAAGCATCAGCTCATGGGACCCGGGTGACCCCCAGCTCAGCGGGCGGCCCATTAGTTAGCCCCAAGCCTGGCTGGGGGTGGGGGTGGGGGAGGTGAGGCCCCTCCAGGGTGCCAGCTGAGGTGCAGTTTGCTAACCGGGCAGGTTCTCGGGCTCTACCCACAGCCGAGCCATCGACACACACAGTTGTAACAGCGCCGACCCGTGGGACACGAAGGCGCATGCAACGCGAGCCACGCCTGTCACAGGCCCTGGCAGCCTCCTTAGGAAAGCGAGTGCTGCCCTGGCCGGTGTGGCTCAGTGGTTAGAGAGTCGGCCTGCGGACTGAAGGGTCCCGGGTTCGATTCCGGTCAAGGGCATGTACCTTGGTTGCGGGCACATCCCCAGTGGGGGGTGTGCAGGAGGCAGCTGATCGATATTTCTCTCATTGGTGTTTCTAACTCTCTATCCCTCTCCCTTCCTCTCTGTGAAATATCAATTAAAAAAATAAAAGCCCTGACCGGTGTGGCTCAGTGGATAGAGCATCGGCCTGCGGACTGAAGGGTCCCGGGTTTGATTCCGGTCCAGGGCATGTACCTGGGTTGCAGGCACATCCCCAGTAGGGAGTGTGCAGGAGGCAGCTGAATTGATGTTTCTCTCTCATCGATGTTTCTAACTCTCTAGCCCTCTCTGTAAAAAAATCAATAAAATATATTTTTTAAAAAAGCAAGCGGTGAGATTAATTCCAAGACTCCATCCTGCTGAGCCGCGTGCATTGGAGAGGGGATCCCGCGACCAACATGTGACCGACAGCAAGCAGCGTGAGCAAGACATTGCACCTGCTTTTCCTCACACAACGTCTTCGAAATCCAATACGAGTTTGTTTTTTTTTGTAATTTAAATTTTTATTTTCCAGGGCGTGTTTTATTTTTATTTTATTATTTATTTATTAAATATATTTTATTGATTTTTTTTTTTTTACAGAGAGGAAGGGAGAGGGATAGAGAGTTAGAAACATCGATGAGAGAGAAACATCGATCAGCCACCTCCTGCACACCCCCCACTGGGGATGTGCCCGCAACCAAGGTCCATACCCTTGGCCGGAATCGAACCCAGGACCTTCCAGTCCACAGGCTGGCGCTCTATCCACTGAGCCACACCGGTCAGGGCAAGTGTTTTATTTTTATCTTATTTTTTATTTTCCAGAGCGTGCTTTATTGTTATTTTCCAGGGCGTGTTTTATTTTTATTTTATTTATTTTTATTTTTCAGGGCGTGTTTTATTTTTATTTATTTTTTATTTTCCAGAGCGTGCTTTATTGTTATATTTATTTTCCAGGGCGTGTTTTGTACTCTGCAGCACAAAACAATTATTCACGCCGCATGGCAAGGGCCGGGAGAGCCATGCCACGTGCTGCACAAAATGGCCAGCAGGGGGCGCCGTGCGAATACCATGGAGTTCCTTTTTTTTTTTTTATGTCAGAGCCAGGGTAATAAAGACACCTCTATCCAGTCATTGGAAGAGAAAGCTCTAGAAACCGGTGGGTATGAGCACATTCAAGTCACGGGGTTTGAGATTAGGGGTCCGAGGCGGTTGTTTCTTCCCTCCCATCACTGGCAGGTCCATCTTGGGCGGCTTGAAGGTGGCTGGCCCTTCGGCCTTTCGGGTGGCCAGCATGCGCATCAGTTCCATTGGAGAAGGCTTCTGGGCTCCTCCGTAGGGCTGGGTGGCAAAGCCTTCCGAATCAGACTTCTGGAAGGATCTTGGTCCAAAGAGGCTCCATTTATCTGCCGAGCTTCTGTCTTTATCCCCGCTTCCAGGATCCATGGTGCTAGAACGTGGGCCAGGTAAGGCTGTGGAAGAGCCAGAAGAGAACCGGCCTCCCGGCTTCTGCTCAGGGGAAAAGTGGGGGATGCTGCTGGGGGTGGCCTGGGCCGATGTTGGGGTCCAGCCCCAGCTGGCCCAGGGCTGTGGACGGAGTCGGCGAAGAAAGAATGACACGGAGGCAGCGTTCAGTCGATCAGCATAGCCAGGTTCTGTCTCCAGGTTCTGTGTTTTATTGTCTTGTTACATCTGTATTTATACCAGTTGATTTTAATCCTATCAATCTCTATTCCAAAGGTTAGGGCGTTTCTTATCTCCATTCCAGGGAGTAAAGATTATGTAGTTTAAGGGTGATTGTTTATAGTAAAAGTGATTAACTACCCGCCTGGCACTTAGTTAAGGAGTTTTATTCTCTCCCTAACTTCAGGGAAAAATCCCTACCTGGGGAAACAACCTTTCTCAGAGAGGTGACCTTGGTTAAAACACATAGCGCTAAGAAGGTGAGCAAACATATTAAGAACAGTATGCCATACACGCCAGGTCCCTTGAAACATTTGCTGTGCAGATGTTTCTTCCCTGCAGTGACCGTGTCAAGCAGCAAGGATGGACTGGCTTCGGGCAGGCGGAGGCCGGCTGCTTCTCTTCCCTCATTCTCTCTCCACTCTGTCGTTCTAGTTTCTTGGCGACGTGCTGATACTTGCGCGTTTTTATCGGTTTCTATTTCTACAATTTTTATTTCTTTATTTTTAATAGTATTTTTATTTTTAAATATATTTTTGTTGATTTCAGAGGGGAAGGAAGAGGGAGAGAGAGATATTGAAACATCAATGATGAGAGAGAATCATGGATCGGCTGCCTCCTGCACGCCCACTGCTGGGGACTGAGCCCGCAATCCAGGCATGTGCTCTTGGCCGAATCCAACTGGAGACCCTGCAGTCCCCAGGCCCACGCTCTATCCACTGAGCCAAACCAGTTAGGGCTAAATATATATGTTTAATTATATCTATACATATATATATTTATATTTTTATATATATTTCATATATATATTAGAAGGGTCATTCACTTAAAAAAAAAAAAAAGAATCCACCAATGGATGCATTGATAAGTGACACAACAATCCATGTTTCTCTCTCTCTCTCTGAAATCAATAACCATTTAAAAAAATATTGCATGTCAACAGTAATCGAAAAACAAATAACTAAAAATAAAAATTGTGGGTTTTTTTTTTTAAAAGCTCCGCCGATATTTCTGGATGAAATGCCACCCTGTCTGGATGCGGCTGTAAAAATATCCCCTTCAGGCTGTGATGGGGCCGTGGCTGCTGCAGGCCGGTGGTGGAAGGGGGTTGGGGGGGGGGGGGGTAGCTATATGAAGGCTGGTTCTGCTCTCGGTCCAGGCTCTGACTTGTATAGCTTCACACGTTTCCACCACACCCCTGCCCACCCTTTGCTTCTCCAACGCAAAGCCAAGTCCCTCTTTTTTAAAGTTTAATTTAATTAATTTACTCTCTCTCTTTAAAATTCGTTATTGTTTAAAGTCTTACATATGTCTCCTTCCCCCCCATTGACCTCTCCCCGAGACCCCCACCCCCCAGCACACGCCCTCACCACCCTGCTGTCTGTGTCCATGGGTTATGTTCATATGCACGCACACAAGGCCTTTGGTTGATCCCTACCCCCACCCCCACCCCCTCCCTCCTTCCCTCTGAGGTTGGACCGTCTGTTCCATGCTTCTCTGTCGCTGGATCTATTTTTGCTCATCAGTCTGTGTTGCTCAGCCAAATCCCTCTTTCTATAAATTGCCGATCTGACCACATAGTCCTCCTGTTTCAAACCCCTCTGCTGCCCTCTGGGAAAAGAAAGAAGGCCGGAAGGGGCAGCCTTTAATTTTTAAAAATTGTATTTATTGATTTGAGAGAAAGAGAGATTTGCTGTTACACTTCTTATGCATCCATTGGTGGATTCTTTAAAAAAAAAAAAAAAATATATATATATATATATATATATATAATTGATTTTTTACAGAAAGGGAGAGGGATAGAGAGAAAAACATTGATCAGCTGCCTCTTGCACGCCCCCTACTGGGGATGTGCCCGCAATCAAGGTACATGCCCTTGACCGGAATCGAACCCAGGACCCTTCAGTCCGCAGGCCAACGCTCTATCCACTGAGCCACACCGGCCAGGGCCATTGCTGGATTCCTGTATGTTCCCTGACCGGGTCGAACCCACAACCTTGGTGAATCCAGAGGACGCTCTCACCAACTGAGCTACCGGGCCAGGACCCCAAGCCACCTCCTCTCTGTCGTGTTTGCAGCCCACGCGTCCTCTGCACCCCGTCCCCTGCTCCTCGGGGCGCCTGCGGGGTCCCCCACGGAGAACTCACGGAACCAGGGCCTCTGCACCTTCCCCAGCCGCGAACCTTGGGCTCAGCTGCCCGAGGCGGACATGCCTGAGCCATTGCGCACAGGATCGGCTTTCCTCACAGCTAATCCCCCGACAGCTGCGGGGTCCCGGGCTCCCCAAGCGCTGGGGCCGCACAGCCCGCGCCCGGCCTTGATCCCAGCAGCTGCCGCGCGCGGGGCTGGGGGCCGCTGGGCACAGCCCTGAGCCCATGGGGCGCTCATGGGGTTGGGGGTCCGCTGGGCACAGCCCTGAGCCCATGGGGCGCTCATGGGGCGCTCATGGGGTTGGGGGTCCGCTGGGCACAGCCCTGAGCCCGTGGGGCGCGCGCGGCGTTGGGGGTCCGCTGGGCACAGCCCTGAGCCCATGGGGCGCTCATGGGGTTGGGGGTCCGCTGGGCACAGCCCTGAGCCCGTGGGGCGCGCGCGGCGTTGGGGGTCCGCTGGGCACAGCCCTGAGCCCGTGGGGCGCGCGCGGGGTTGGGGGTCCGCTGGGCACAGCCCTGAGCCCGTGGGGCGCGCGCGGGGTTGGGGGTCCGCTGGGCACAGCCCTGAGCCCGTGGGGCGCGCGCGGGGTTGGGGGTCCGCTGGGCACAGCCCTGAGCCCGTGGGGCGCGCGCGGGGTTGGGGGTCCGCTGGGCACAGCCCTGAGCCCGTGGGGCGCGCGCGGGGTTGGGGGTCCGCTGGGCACAGCCCTGAGCCCGTGGGGCGCGCGCGGGGTTGGGGGTCCGCTGGGCACAGCCCTGAGCCCGTGGGGCGCGCGCGGGGTTGGGGGTCCGCTGGGCACAGCCCTGAGCCCGTGGGGCGCGCGCGGGGTTGGGGGTCCGCTGGGCACAGCCCTGAGCCCGTGGGGCGCGCGCGGGGTTGGGGGTCCGCTGGGCACAGCCCTGAGCCCGTGGGGCGCGCGCGGGGTTGGGGGTCCGCTGGGCACAGCCCTGAGCCCGTGGGGCGCGCGCGGGGTTGGGGGTCCGCTGGGCACAGCCCTGAGCCCGTGGGGCGCGCGCGGGGTTGGGGGTCCGCTGGGCACAGCCCTGAGCCCGTGGGGCGCGCGCGGGGTTGGGGGTCCGCTGGGCACAGCCCTGAGCCCGTGGGGCGCGCGCGGGGCTGGGGGTCCGCTGGGCACAGCCCTGAGCGCGTGGGATAAGGGGGACCCAGACGCCCTGCTGTCTAACCCGATAGGCTCTCCGTGCAAAGACAGGGAGCCCGGGTCCGTGTGCGCCCCCAGCACCAAAGGTTCGCGGATTGGGTTCCTTCTCAAGGGCGCGTACCGGAGGCCACCAATCGATGTCTCTCTCTCTCTCTCTCTCAAAAAACCCCCACAAAGCAAAACAAAAAGGCAGGGAAATCCTTTGATTATCACAGACCCCCTTCCACTGTCCCCCTGTAGCAAATATGTTTTAATTGATCTCAGAGAGGGAGAGGGAGAGAGAGTCAGAAACATCAATGATGAGAGAGAACCATGGATCGGCTGCCTCCTGCGCGCCTCACTCTGGAGATCGAGCCCGCAACCCGGGCAAGTGCCTTTGACTGGAATTGAACCCAGGACCCTTCAGTCTTCAGGCCGACGCTCTACCCATTGAGCCACACCAGACAGGGTGTATTTTTTTTTCTTTAAAGAGAGAGTGGAATAGGAGGGAGAGAGAGAGAAGCATCCATGTGAGGGAGGTACGTGCCCTGACCAGGAATTGAACTGGTGACCTTTTGGTGCACAAGTCAAAGCTCAACCAACTGAGCCACACTGGCCATCACCTTCCCTCCCTCCCTTCCTTCTTCTTTCCTTCCTTCCTTCCTTCCTTCCTTCGCCAGGACCAACGATCACCAGCTGCCCAAGTACCAAAAAAAATCATGCTCCCAAAATGTCCACACTGTGAATGGAGCCCGCAACCTGGACCTGGGCCTGGGCCCTGACCAGGAATCGAACCCTGACCTCCTGGTTCATAGGTCGACACTCAACCACTGAGCCAGCCAGCCGGGCTCTAGCTGAACTTTTTCTGGATATGCCTGTCGTGCCATCTTTACACTTTAGGAAAGGTGATCAGAGTCCTGTCGGGGTAGTTCAGTCAGTTACAGGTCGTCCCGATACCCCAAGGTTGCCGGTTCGATCCCCGGTCAGGGCACAGACAAGAAGCAAGCAATGAATGTATAGGCCAGTGGAACAACAGATTGATGCCTCTCTCTCTCTCTCTCTCTCTCTGTCTCTCTCTCTCTCTCAAATAGAAAATAAATGTTAAAAAGAAAAGAAAAGAGAAGGTGGTACGTTTGCACGTTAACAGGGGGAAGGGGGAAGGAGAAACCAGTCTCTCCTCGCCCTCTCTCCCGACATGTCCCTGGAGTGTCTTCCCAGACGCAGCCTCTGAGTGCGTGTGTGTGTGGGCTCGTCTCTAAGTGCCATTCGTGGCGATGTTGTGTGACCATCACTGCATTTCCACGTACTCACTCTGAGGCCTGGAGCGGACACTTAATCCTGCAGCTCATTCTTCAGCGCACAGGTTTCCATGGCAACCGGAGCCGGCCTCCCCCTCTCCCTCCTCCCCCCGCCCCCCATCAGCAAGGACCCAGGGATAATGGAACTAAACAGCTTGATGCGGGGAATAGGGGAGAGGCACGGATTTGAGACGGAATCCGGGGCCCAGGCCCGTGTTTCCTGTCTGTTAAACTGGGTCTTGGGAGAACAATTTTTAAAATATATATATTTTTTTATTGATGTCAGAGAGGAAGGGAGAGGGAGAGAGAGATAGAAGCATCAATGATGAGAGAGAATCATGGATCGGCTGCCTCCTGCACGCCCCCCCACCGGGGATGGAGCCCACAACCTGGGCCTGTGCCCTGACCTGGAATCGAACCGTGACCTCCTGGTTCATAGGTCGATGCTTAACCACTGAGCCATGCTCACTGGGAGGAGAACAATTTTTAAAACAATTTTATTGGCTGATTTTTAGAGAGAGGAAGGGAAGGAGAGAGAGAGAGAGAGAAAAATCAACAAAAAAACCCACCACACCATCTTGTTGGTCCACTTGCTGATGCATTCATTGGTTGCTCCTTGTATGTGCCCTGACCGGGGATCGAACCCACGCCCTTAGTGTATCAGGATGATGCTCTAACCCGCTGAGCCACCCGAACAGGGCCCTAGACCTTTATTCTGTTTAAAACAGTCGTGAGACGCAGTGGGGTGGGGGGGAAGTAGAGGTAGGTACTTAATACAATTTTTATTGTTGTCATTTAGTTTTGAATGTGTTGATTTTTTAGTTTATTTACAGCGACAGCTGACATTCACTATTATGTCGTATGGGTTTCAGGTGTACGGCATCGTGGCTAGACAATCGTAAAATTGATGAAGGGGGTGACATCCTTGATGTTAGCGAGACGTGGTGGCTGCTGGCCCTTTTGAGGAGGGGGACGGTGGGGACAGCATACGGGCTGCTGTGTGTGCCCGGCCGGCCGGTGTGGCTCCGTGGTTGAGCGTCGACCTATGAGCCAGGAGGTCACAGTTCGATTCCCCATCAGGGCACTGGCCCGGGTTGCAGGCTCCATCCCCAGTGTGGAGGGCGTGCAGGAGGCAGCCGATCCATGATTCTCCCTCATCATGGATGTTTCTTTCTCTCTCTCCTTCTCCCTTCCTCTTTGACATCAATACAAATATATTTAAAAAAGAAATGAATAAATAAAATTAAGATTTTTAAAAAATATATTTTATTGATTTTTTTACAGAGAGGAAGTGAGAGGGAGAGAGAGGAGAGAGAAACATCGATCAGCTGCCTCCTGCACACTCCCTACTGAGGATGTGCCCGCAACCAAGGTACATGCCCTTGACCAGAATCGAACCTGGGACCCTTCAGTCCGCAGGCCGAGGCTCTATCCACTGAGCCAAACTGGTTAGGGCAAGATTAAAAAATATATATATATTTTATTGATTTTTTACAGAGAGGAAGGGAGAGGGATAGAGAGTCAGAAACATTGATGAGAGAGATACATCGATCAGCTGCCTCCTGCACACCCCCCACTGGAGGTGTGCCCACAACCAAGGTACATGCCCTTGACCGGAATCGAACCCGGGACCCTTCAGTCCACAGGCCGACACTCTAACCACCGAGCCACACCAGCTAGGGCGATGCCTGTATATTAATAGGGAAATACAAGATAGGTAAATGGGGTTGATGAGCGGCCTGGGTGATGAAGTTTAATGGACAGATGTAGGTACATGATAAATTGGTAGAGATAGATGAGATCTATACATGGTAGAAAGCTGGGCAGATGTATGTGTGTGTGTGTGTGAGAGAGAGAGAGAGAGAGAGAGAGAGGAGAGGGGGGGGTCCTAGGATTGAACCCACCCTCTCCCTGCAGAGCCTGGAAAATTCCTCTCTCTGCACCAGGCTTCGCCCCTCGCCTCCAGGTTTCCGTGGCAACGGCGGGAGCTCAAGCATCCTTCAGGAGAAGGTGGGCGCCCCTGCGAGGGGGGCCGGGTGGGGAGACGGGTGGGGAGACCGTGCGTCAGAGGTTCCTGCGCGCATCTCGTGCGCGTGCACCTGCGTCACCGGCAGCCCCCGAGGGGAGGCGGGGGTCAGGGGCCTTGGCGGACGTGGGTTTGAAATTCTGAGTGTCTGGTAGGCGCTTCGGGTTCTCAGCATGGCCACTGGTCAGAGACAGCGATGGAGCCGCCCTGTGTCCCCCCCACTGCGCTCTGGACACGGAGAATAAAATCAGGAGCAAAGAGGCCCTGGCCGGGTAGCTCAGTGGGTAGAGCGCCAGCCCTCCCCCCCCCCCGCCCCCGGATGGCAGGGTCCCGGGTTCGATTCCGGTCAAGGGCACATGCCCCTTGGTGGCTGGTTCCGCCCCGGCCCTGGCTGGGGCACCTGCAGGAGGCAGCCCATCCATGTGTCTCCCTCTCACATCCATGCTTCTCTCTGTCTGTCTCTCCGCCTCCCTTCCACTCTCTCTGAAAATCAGTGGAAAAAACATCCTCGGGTGAAGATTAACAGCAAGAAAAAGAAATACTGAGGGCCCTGACCGGTGTGGCTCAGTGGATAGAGCGTTGGCCTGCGGACTGAAGGGTCCCGGGTTCGATTCCGGTCAAGGGCATGCACCTTGGCTGTGGGCACATCCCCAGTGCGGGGTGTGCAGGAGGCAGCTGATCGATGTTTCTCTCTCATCGATGTTTCTGACTCTATCCCTCTCCCTTCCTCTCTGTAAAAAATCAATAAAATATATTTTTTTAAAAAAGAGTCAACAGTGAGTGTGCAAATGAGTGGAACAGCAAGTCAATGTGGTTCACTCTCGCTCTAAAAAGAAAAAAAAAATCAGCCCAGCTGGTGTGGCTCAGTGGTTGAGCGCTGACCTAAGAACCAGGAGGTCAGGGTTCGACTCCCGGTCGGGGCACAGGCCCGGGTTGTGGGCTCAGCCGATCCCCAGAGACACCCGTGCAGGAGGCAGCCGACCAATGATGCTCTCTCATCATCAATGCTGCTATTTCTCTCTCCCTCTCCCTCTCCCTTCCTCTCAATAAAAATATATTAAAAGAAAAAGAATCAACCAATGAATACATCCATAAGTAGAACAACAAATGATGTTTCTCTCTCTCTTTTTATTTATATATATATATATATATATATATATATATATATATTGATTGATTTTTTTACAGAGAGAAAGGGAGAGAGATAGAGAGTTAGAAACATCAATGAGAGAGAAGCATCGATCAGCTGCCTCCTGCACACCCCCCACTGGGGAAGTGCCCGCAACCCAGGTACATGCCCTGGACCGGAATCGAACCTGGGACCCTTCAGTCCACAGGCCGACGCTCTATCCACTGAGCCAAACCGGTTATGGCTGTTTCTCTCTCTCAAATCAACTAAAAAACAAAAAAGACCCCCTCCCCCACTCAAGACTTCACCACAGACCACACAGTGTGTGGGGGTAGCTGTGGGCGGGGCCTGTAGCAGATCTGGGGTTCTTCATCCACGGATTCCACCCTTCCAGCCGACAGCTTCCAGAACCTTCCTGGCGCCCCAGGACACACCCTGCGAAAGCAGCAGGCACACCCCGAATGGGCCCCCAAGTCCTGGTTCCGCCCACACATTCCAGGGAGCCGGGCCCTGCATCGGAGTGAGTTCATTGCCTCAGTCCGGCTGCGCTGGGGGCCGGTTCCACCCCACAGACACCCGTCTCTCTTTCCAACAAGCGCTCATGAAGCACCTGCTGTGTGCTGGGCTGCGGGCTTGGACCCCCGATTCTGGAACATTCCACCCTCAGCGGCTCCCTCTCTTCATTCCTCCATTCCCTCCCTCCCCTTCCGCATTCAGCAGAGGCGTTTCCATGGCGACGGTTTCCATGGTGACGGCTTCCATGGTGACGGCTTCCATGGTGACAGCCTCGGTGGTCCAGGCTGGGGTGCAAGGACGGAAGCGCCTCCACCAGGGGCCCCGCACCCCTTCCAAGCTCCCCCTTGAACTCACACCTGCAGGCGCTCTGAGCATTTATCAGACGCGCGAGTAACAAAACTATTTTTTAAAAAGAAAGAGCATCGCCCTGGCCGGTTTGGCTCAGTGGATAGAGCATCGGCCGGCGGACCGAAGGGTCCCGGGTTCGATTCCAGTCAAGGGCATGTACCTTGGTTGCGGGCACATCCCCAGTGGGGGGTGTGCAGGAGGCAGCTGATGGATGTTTCTGACTCTCTGTCCCTCTCCCTTCCTCTCTGTAAAAAATCAATAAAATATGTTTAAAAAAAATAAAAAGAGGCCCGGGTTGCAGGCTCGATCCCCAGTGCGGGGCGTGCAGGAGGCAGCCGATCCATGATTCTCTCTCATCACTGATGTTTCTCTCTCTCTGTCCCTCCCCTTCCTCTCTGAAATCAATACAAATATAATAAAACTATTTTTCACTAGTGCATCTAATATGTAGCCAGGGGTCCCTGCCCCACTCTACAGGCCCGCCTGTGACATCCTCCCTCAGACGTGCAAAGACGTGCTCCCTCCCAGCCTCTGCACCAGCCGGCCCCTCCTGGCCCCTGCCTGTTTCCACAGCCTGACACCCCGCCCCCCGCCCCCCCCACACACACCCGCCCTGACCACAGCCTGATCCAGATCATGTCAGGGCCTGGGCCTCTGTTAGAAATCTCTCCTTCAGACAAGCACATCCTTATGAAGCGATTCCCAATAAGTCTAGGACCCACATGGCACCATGCGTACTCATCACAGTATTATTATCATTTATTTATTTTCAAAATATACTTTTATTGATGTCAGAGAGGAAGGGAGACGGAGAGAGAGATAGATACATCCATAATGAGAGAGAAGCATTGATCGGCTGCCTCCTGCTGGGGATCGACCCCACAACCCAGGCATATGCCCTTGACCGGAATTGAACCCAGGACCCTTCAGTTCGCAAGCTGATGCTCTACCCACTGAGCCAAACCAGCCAGGGCATACTTTTTTTTTTTTTTTAATGGAGAGGGAGGAGTGGGGCAGAGAGAGGGAAACATTGATGTGAGAGAGACACATCGATTGGTTGCCTCCAGTTCGCACCCTGGCGGCCAGGGATCAAGCCTGAAAGGGAGGTATGTGCCCTTGACTGGGAATCGAACCCATGACCCTTAGGTCCCTGGGCCAATGCTCTAACCATTGAGCCACGGGCCAGGGCTATATTGTTCTTTACGTGCCACAGGCTATACACCTGAAACTAATGCTAAATAATATTGAATGTAAATTGTAATGGAAACATAATCTTTTTTTTTTAATTCTAGAAAGGAAATTACTGGTTTACTTATGGGCCTCTCTGCGGACTGAAGTCTCAAGGACAGGCGCATAGACCCCACCAAGGCAGGCAGTTTCCTGTCTGGGTCCCACCGCACTCCCAGGCCCGCCCAGCGCAGTCGGCACCAGTAGGATGAATGAATGAATGAATGAATGAGGGAGTGAATGAATGAGTGAGAAAATGAATTGAGTGAATGAATGAATGAGTGAAAAAATGACTGAGTGAGGGAATGAATGAATGAGTGAAGGAATGAATGAATGAGAGACTGAATGCATGAGGGAAGGAATGAATGAATGAGTGAGGGAATGAATGAATGAGTGACTGAATGCATGAGGGAAGGAATGAATGAATGAGTGAGGGAATGAATGAATGAGGGAATGAATGAGTGAGGGAATGAATGAATGGAGAGAGCTCCCCGCAGCCCTGGGTCCTGGCTGGGCCAGGCGGGGGGTCTCTGGAGCCCAGGCTCCCTGTACGGGAAGCTCAGAGGGGCCTCCCGAGTCAGGAGGACGCCCCGCCCCACCTGTGCGCAGGCACCTGGGAGCGCAGGTGCGGGGGAGGGTCCCTCCCTGCGCTCAGGCTGCGGGGCGCCCACCAGGGTGTCCCGAGGGCCCCCCACCCCACCCCCTTCCCCAGGCCCCGCGGCGGCAGCGGAGACGTTGCTGCCTTCAGTGGGAGGGCGCCGGGCGGCTCGTGGGTGATGGGGCGCATCTGGCCCCAATCTCCCGGCTCCAGGCGGTGTGAGGCCTCGCAGGACCGGAGGGGACCGGGTAGGGCGAGGGGGGGAGGGGGACGGGAGGCGGGGAGGGGGGGCCGGGCCGGGGCAGGGCCCGGGCTGTGCAGAAACTGAACATCGTAAGGTGCTCAGGGGGCGGCAGTTCAGTGAGGGGAGACGCACCTTGCTTTTGGGTCTTCTTTATCTTTTTAATTTTAATTTAAATTTTTAAAAAACTCTTTATTGTTGCAGTTTGTCCTTTTTTATTTTTTAGCTTTTATTTCTAAAACATATTGTTGCAGTTTATCCTTTTATTTTATTATTATTAAAAACCATTATTGTGGCGATTTGTCCTTTTTATTTTTAAAAAAATCTTTATTGTTGCAGCTTGTCCTCTTATTTACATTTTATTTTAAAAAAATCTTTATTGTTGCAGTTTGTCCTTTTATTTACATTTTATTTTAAAAAATCTTTATTGTTGCAGTTTGTCCTCTTATTTACATTTTATTTAAAAAAATCTTTATTGTTGCAGTTTGTCCTTTTATTTACATTTTATTTAAAAAAATCTTTATTGTTGCAATTTGTTCTTTCATTTTTATTTTATTTAAAAAATCTTTATTGTTGCGATTTGTCCTTTTATTTTTATTTGTTATTTTTGACCTTGTTTTTTTTGTGTTTTTTTTTTTGTGTGTGTGTTTTTAAGACCTTTGCATGTTCCACTCTTGCTTTGCTTATAGATGGGTCTTGGCGACATAGCCCCGTCCAGGCGCGTGCGATGCGTCTTATTGTCCATCTTAAGGTTTTCAGCTGAAAACAAGCAAACACGTTCCCTCGGCGCTGCCCGCCTGGAGGCAGCTGAGGGTTTTTTTTTGTTTTTTTGTTGTTTGTTTTTCACAATTTCGTTTCCAGATGAGCCGCTTTAGTTCCTGCACCTGAAGCTGACCGCGTTGCCTTTGTGCAAAAACAAAGCTAAGCCGGGCTTTGCCCCTGCGGCCACTGGCGTGTGAAACGGACGGACGGTCGCACCGCTATTCCGAGGCAGCGGGCTCTGGTTGGGGGGTGCGGGCGGGGGGGGGGGGACGGGGGTCTGGGGCTTCGCTCAGGGCAGCTCCTGTTTGGGGTGAAATATAACGCTGGTCTCTGTGTTGGGGAAATGCTGTGATCGTATTTTTTTTTTTAATTTTTTTATCCCAAGGTAACAATAGTTTCATTTCATTGAACAAATCTAAATTTGCTAAATGCCTGTGTGTAATGCCCTGTAATAAAAAAAAAAACCTGTCAAAGCAAACACATAATACAAGTTTTCAAAAAAAAACCAACATTTCTTTTTTTGGCCTAAATTCCTCAACGTTGGTTCCTGGCAGACCTTCCCTGGTTTATCTGGCTTTGTTCTAAGGGGCTGGTTTCACGGCGTAGTCACTGTCCCGTGTGGGGAAAGGTAAAGAAACCCCTTTATGTTTAAAGAAAAAAAAAATCACTGCGATGAAAAAAAACAGCCCTTTCTTCCCAGAAAGTATGTATTTACCAGTGAATGTATTAGAAAATTATCTACCGTAATTGGGCGACCCTTGAAGGCAAACCTCCCTTTAAAAAAAATGTTACCTATGTTGATGGCATCGCTCTATAAAAAATATCGCTTGGTGTACTCACACCAGCGGTTCTCAACCTGTGGGTCGCGGCCCCTTGGGGGGGGTCGAACGACCCTTTCACAGGGGTCGCCTAAGACCATCGGAAAACACATATATAATTCCATATTTTTTTTCTGATTAATCACTATGCTTTAATTATGTGCAATTTGTAAGAATGAACATACATCCTGCATATGAGATATGTACATGACGATTCATAACAGTAGCAACATGACAGTGATGAAGCAGCAACGAAAATAATTTTATGGTTGGGTCACAACATGAGGAGCTGTATGAAAGGGTCGCGGCATTAGGGAGGTTGAGAACCACTGGCTTACACCTTCTCTTGCAGAAAAAGCTTCCCTCCCGCCACGCTGAAGGCATTGAATGCACGTGTGTGTGTGTGTGTGTGTGTGTGTGTGTGTGTGTGCCTTTGCTTTCGTGTCGCCGCGTTTGCGGCCATGGATTTTTCGGATGCAAATGACTTTCGGCTCCTGTTCCAAGCGAAGACGTGGCCGTCGGGCAGGTTTCAGAATAAACAGGACATCCCTCCGGCTCAGGGGCACCGGTTCCTGAACAAACCCCTTTGCGGAAATGTCGACCCGGAGAAATGCGGCGTTGGAAATGTGTTTACCATAACAATGGAAATGCCAGGCCAAAAGAAACAGCGCCGAAAGCTAACAGAACTGGGTTTTTTTTTTCTTTGTTATGCGAACGAAAAATGGTGGGTCCCGGGTCCCCGTGTGGCTCGGTTGGGGCGTGTCCCTTGCACCCAGGGGGTCTCTGGTCCGATCTCAGGTTGGGGTGCAGTCTGGGCGCGTAAGGCAAGGGACTGATGTTTCTCTCTCTCTTCCTCTCCCTTCCTCTCTTTCTAAAAAAAAAAAGAAAAAAATTAAAAAATATATGAAATAAAAGAATTGTTGTTAGTTTCCCCGAACTTGACACTAGACTGGAATTGTGTGTTTTTATCTGCTAAGCCTGGCAGCCTTCACTCTTAGTAACAACAACAAAACAATAGCAACAACACAATAATAATAATAATACTCTCCAGAGTTCATGAAATGCTCACGGAGTACCGGGCCCACCTAGTGATCTATCTGGGACGTGTTCACGTTATAATTTAAGCTTAAAACAAACAAACAAAAAAAAAGAGCCGTAGCCGGTTTGGCTGGGTGGATAGAGCGTCAGCCTGTGGACTGCAGGGTCCCGGGTACGATTCCAGGCCAGGGCACATGCCCGGGTTGTGGGCTGGGTCCCCAGTGGGGGGGCGTGCAGGAGGCAGCTGATTAGTGATTCTCTCATGATGGATGTTTCAATCTCTCTCTCCCTCTTCCTGTCCTCTCTGAAATCAATATATTTTAAAAAGAGACAGAGAAGGAGAGAGACACGAAGCCAAACAATATAAAAACATTCCGACCCCAGTTTTCAGAAGCAAAGGGGACATCCTAGATGAGAAAAAGGGACACATATGGAAAAAAACAAAACAAACAAAAAACGGACCCTGGGTCTCATTTCTCCTCAGACATCTTGTTCAGACGGTCCCGTCTTTGCCCTACGTCAGTAGACAGCGATTGCGCTCCTGCCTGAAAGCATTTGCCCTTGAAATCCAATCTCACAAACAAACCAACAAAACCCCCACAACAACAAATGAATGAGGTGTTTTCTGGAAACGTTTGATTACTGCAAATGGATAGCTTACTGTCGGGGGGAGAAGAGACACGGCATTTCAGATCAGATGTGTGCGTGTCTGTGTGTCTCTGTGTGTGTCTGTGTCTGCGTTGTTTGTGTGTGTCTCTGTGTGTGTCTGTGTCTGTGTTTGTGTGTGTGTCTCTGTGTGTGTGTCTGTGTCTGTGTGTGCCTCTGTGTCTGTGTGTGTCTCTGTGTGTGCATGTGTGTGTCTGTGTGTCTCTCTGTGTGTGTCTGTGTCTGTGTGTGTCTCTGTCTCTGTGTGTGCATGTGTGTGTGTCTCTGTGTGTCTGTATGTGTGTCTCTGTGTGTGTGTCTGTATGTGTGTCTCTGTGTCTCTGTGTGTGTGTCTGTGTCTCTGTGTGTGTGTGTCTCTGTGTGTGTGTCTGTGTCTCTGTGTGTGTGTGTCTCTGTGTGTGTCTCTGTGTCTCTGTGTGTGTCTCTGTGTGTGTGTCTGTGTGTGTGTGTGCGTGTGTGTGTGTTAAAAGCAGGCAGACATAAAGACCTGCGGGGAGCCGGGTGAGGAGAGACCAGCCTCGTTCCTGGGGGAAATCCGTGAATGGGAAGAAAGCTCAGAGGAACGGGGGTGAGAACAAGACGCTCCCGGGAAACCACTGGCTAACAGATGGCTCGCACGCACGGAGCCCACGGTGTGCAAAGGGATGCGTGTCTGGGACCCGGACCACATTGTGCCGTATCCATGGCAACCATTCTCTCCCTCCGTTACCTGGCAACACACAGAATTCCACTTGGCTCTGGGGGCCGGGGCGGCCGGGCACTGCATGAGAGAGGCGTGAGCGGAGGCCCTATCGTCACAAACCACCAGACCCGGCGGCTTTAACCCCAGAAACCTGGTTCTCACAGTGCTGGGGGCTGGGGGGCTCCAGGTCGGGCACCCACACGGAGGGTCCTGGTGATCACCCTCAAATTCCCTGCCTTCTCACACGGCAGAGAGAGAGCATCTCTCTCTGGGTGTGTGTGTGTCTCTGTGTGTGTGTGTGTTAATTTTAAATTTTTAAAATGTATTTTGATTGATTTCAGAGAGGAAGGGAGAGGGAGAGAGAGAGAGACAGAAACATCCATGATGAGAGAGAATCATCGATGGGCTGCCTCCTGCACGCCCCCTCCTGGGGCTAGAGCCTGCAACCCGGGCTTGTGCCCTGACAGGGAATCGAACCCTGACCTCCTGCTTATAATGACTGTGAAATTGTCATTTTCCCCCTGTACCTTTCCTTTCCTTTCTGTTAAATTTTCATGGACATTTCATGCCCTTTTTGCTTTTAACGTGTTTATGTATAGACTAAACAGCACCATGGACATGTACTGCTTATAAGAAAAGTTAAAACAGGGAATCAGCCCTAGCTGGGGTGGCTCAGTGGATAGAGCGTCGGCCCGTGGACTGAAGGGTCCCGGGTTTGATTCCGGTCAAGGGCACATGCCCGGGTTGCAGGCTCGATCCCCAGTGGGGGGCCTGCAGGAGGCAGCTGATTCCTGATTCTCTCTCATCATGGATGTTTCTCTCTCTCCCTCTCCCTTCCTCTCTGAAATCAATAAAAAAACCAAAACAAAACCAAACCCCTAAAGAACAAACAAACAGAGAATCATTTGGGGATCTGGGACAGAAGAATTCAATTCACATTCTTTCTCATGGGGAAAATACATTTTATTTATTTATTTTTAAATATATTTTATTGATTTTTTTTTTTTAACAGAGAGGAAGGGAGAGGGATAGAGTTAGAAACATGGATGAGAGAGAAACATCCATCAGCTGCCTCCTGCACACCCTCCACTGGGGATGTGCCCGCAACCCAGGTACATGCCCTTGACCGGAATCGAACCTGGGACCCTTCAGTCCACAGGCCGACGCTCTATCCAGTGAGCCAAACCGGCCAGGGCGGGAAAATATATTTTAGAAAAGACACAGAGAATAAAAAAAACATAAATAATACTGCTGGGCTGGTGGGCAAGCCGGTTGGTGGATGGAAGAATTCAAATGCTGCCCTAACCGGTTTGGCTCAGTGGATAGAGCATCGGCCTGCGGACTCAAGGGTCCCGGGTTCGACTCCAGTCAAGGGCATGTACCTTGGTTGTGGGCACATCCCCAGTGGGGGGTGTGCTGGAGGCAGCTGATGGATGTTTCTCTCTCATCGATGTTTCTCACTCTCTATCCCTCTCCCTTCCTCTCTGTAAAAAATCAATAAAATATATTTTTTAAAAAACAGTTTGGCTCAAAACATCAATAATACTGAGGTTGAGAAACCTGCCCTAAAACCATGTAGTGCAAATACTTCCAACTTCTAGTTTAAAGAAAAAAAAAAGAATTCAAATGCTGACTACATTGATGTCCACCCCCAAAACGAGAAGAAGAATTTCCCGGGTTCAGGCACGCATGAGGTCTGTGACTCCCGCCCCCCACCCACAGGGTGCTCCCTGGAGTCCCAGTCATTCATTCATTCATTCATTCACTCATTCATTCACAAGCGACCCTTCAGCTCCTGCTGCACGCTGGACGGGGGACGATGAGCTCACACACAACCTTTAGCCGAGTCCTGGGACATTCCGGTCTCAGGCTCCTGCCTCCCTCCTCCTTCTCCTGGACTCCCTGGCCCCCTGGTTTCCACAGCAACAGCCTGGGGGGGATGATGTTCAAGGAAAACACACCAGGTTATCAGCTTCCAGCCGGGGCCCTGCGGGTGGGAGGATGATCGTAAACTCCGGAGGCTGCGGGCTGGACGCAGTGGGTCACGTACATCTTCCTTCCTTTCTTTCTTCTTTTTCTTTTAATAGTTTTATTGCCCCGGCCGGTTGGCTCAGGGGATAGAGCATCATCATCGGCCTGCGGACCGAAGGGGTCCCGGGTTCGATTCGGGTCAAGGGCATGTACCTGGGTCGCAGGCGCCTTCCCGGGCCCGGGCCCTGGTCAGGGCTCATGCGGGAGGCAACCGATCGATGTGATTCTCTCACATCAACATTTCTCACTGTCTTTCCCTTTCTCTTCCACTCTCCCTCAAAATCAATAGAAAAATATCCCCGGGGGAGGGTTCAAAATATTTGTATTGATTTCAGAGAGAAGAAGGGAGAGGGAGAGAGAGAGAGAGAAACATCAAGGAGGAAAGAGACTCGCTCATCGGCTGCCTCCTGCACGCCCCACACTGGGTACTGAGCCCGGAACCGGTGCCTCCTGGTTCATAGGTCGATGCCTAACCCCTGAGCCACACTGGCTGGGCTCAAGTACATTTTTCTCTTTTTTTTTAATAATGATATTTATTTTTATTTTTAAATCTATTTCTTTATTGATTTCAGAGAGAAAGGGAGAAGGAGAGAGAGATAGAGACATCAATGATGAGAGAGAATCATTGATCAGCTGCCTCCTGCACACCCCCCCACTGGGGAGCCCACAACCCAGGCATGTGCCCTTGACTGGAATCGAACCTGGGACCCTTCAGTCCACAGGCTGACGCTCTGTCCACTGAGCCAAGCCGGCCAGGGCCATTTTTCATATTAAAATGCACGGGGGCTCGGCCAGCATGGCTCAGTGGATGGGCGTTGACCTATGAACCAAGAGGTCATGGGCTGGATTCCCGGTCAGGGCACATGCCCGGGTTGTGGGTTCGATTCCCAATGTGGGGCGTGTTTGGGAGGCAACTGATCCATGTTTCTCTCTAACATCCATGTCTCTCTCTCTCTTTGTCCTTTTGTCTCTAAAAAAATATATATTTTTTAAATGACATAAAAAAAATTCTACTACCCCAAAAGGCAGCTTCATCCTGGCCCTCAAGGAATGTCCACAAACAAGTTTTCAAAGGCAGCTGCGGGGAGGGGCGGGGAGGGGAGGGGAGGGCCGCGGGGCAGGAGGCAAAGACAGGGCCTCTGGTTGCTGAGAACAAGGGGAGGGTTAAAGCAGGACCCCCGTCCAAGGCCCAGAGACCCCACATCTGCCAACGCCCCGAAAGGAAGCGCCTGCTGACACCCATGGGACCGAAGGTCAAGGGGTCGCCCCGAGTCCCTCACTCTGTGACCATTGGTTACAGTGCCATAGACCAGTGGTTCTCAACCTTCTGGTCCTTTAAATACAGCTCCTCATGTTGTGACCCAACCATAACATTATTTTTGTTGCTCCTTCATAGCTGTCATGTTGCTGCTGTGATGAATCGTCATGTAAATATCTGATATGCAGGATGGTCTCAGGCGACCCCTGTAAAAGGGTCGCGACCCACAGGTTGAGAACCGCTGTGTAGACAATGAATTCGTCCATGAGTGATCGGATGAAGGAATTCCTTAAAAGGGGGTGCTTGCCCGGCCCGTGTGGCTCAGTGAGTGAGTGTCCACCTATGAACCAGGGGGTCCCGGGTTCGATTCCCGGTCAAGGGCACAGGCCCGGGCTCTGGGCTCCATCCCCAGTGGGGGGCGTGCAGGAGGCAGCCGGTCCATGATTCTCTCTCATCACTGATGTTTCTCTCTCCCTTTCTCCCTCCCCCTTCCTCTCTCTGAGATCAATAAAAACATAATAAAATAAAAGGGGTGCTTTTGGGCCCACAGTTAGGATCACTGTTCGATCAGCAAGTCCCCCCCAAAGCTGTACTCGTCTCGAATCTCAGGGGCTTTTAGCAGTCGTCGTGCTAGAGAGCAGAGTGGCCATGATTTTATTCCTTTTGGGAAGGTTTTCCCTCAGCCCGGCCCGTGGGGCTCAGTTTAATTCGCACTCAAGGCACATGCCCAGGTTGTGGGCTCCATCCCTGGTGGGAGTGAGCAGGGGGCAGCTGGTCCATGTTTCTCTCTCTCTCCCTCTCTCTCTCCCTTCCTCTCTCTCTAAAAGTCAACAAACTACTCTCTTTTTTTTAAAAAAAAATATTTTATTGATTTTTTATAGAGAGGAAGGGAGAGGGATAGAGAGTTAGAAACATCAATGAGAGAGAAACATCGATCAGCTGCCTCCTGCACACCCTCTACTGGGGATGTGCCCGCAACCCAGGCACATGCCCTTGACTGGAATCGAACCTGGGACCCTTCAATACACAGGCTGACGCTCTATCCACTGAGCCAAACCGGTCAGGGCTACAAACTACTCTTTAAAAACAAAAAGAAAAAAAAAAAACACCCAGAAGCAGCTTTTACTATATTTACGTCCAACAAAACTTCACAAGTCAAGGCCCTGGGTGGGCGATGCGCTCCCCAGGACGAGAAGGATGAGGACTTAGAGGGGACACTGACATGCCTGGTGTGCACATAACAGGCCTCTTCATCCCGGGACTCGCTCCACCACGCACAGTAGGTCCATGTCTGCCTCTCTCCTCGGCTGGCTGTCACCCTCAGGCCGGCCCCCTGCCCTGGCCCTGGCCCCCTGCGCTGTCCCTGGCCCAGACCCTGCCCCAGGGGCCCCACCGCCCAGTGAGTAAATGTTTGTTCTTCTGGAAGTTGACTCTGGTGGCGCCAGCTCTTTGCCCCTCTCCTGTGGCCTTGGGCTGTGAGAAAGCAACTGGTCACACCTGCTCTGCGGCCTGGAGACCCCCAGGTCCTGGAGAAAGCCCGGCACAGACTAAACGCTCGGCTGGTATAGGAGTCACTTTAATCCTTAAATCATAATTCCCAAGGTTCTTACCATCTTATGAGGCCCTTGTTGACCCTCATCCCCCACCCCCACATACACACCCCTTCTCTTCCTTATCCCTCCGAATACCTCTCCAGCCACTGGGGCCTCCTTGTGTTTCTCTGAATGCACACAGTGCGTTTCTACCCCAGGGCCTTTGCACATGCTGTGCCCTCTCCCCGGAATGTTCTCTCCCCATCACTTCATCTCTCTCCTCAGTTAGCACAACCTGAGTGGGGTCTCCAGCCACCCATCCCTTTCACCCCAGTCACTTTCTCTCCCACAACCCTTTCTTCTTGTTCTTGTTGTTCTCCTTTTTCTTCTTTTTATTGATTTCAGAGAGGAAGGGAGAGGGAGGGAGAGAGAGCTAGAAACATCCATGATGAGAGAGAATCATGGATCGGCTGCCTCCTGCACGCCCCACATTGGGGATCCAGCCCGCAACCTGGGCGTGTGCCCTGACCAGGAATCGAACCTGTGACCTCCTTCCTGGTTCATAGGTCGACGCTCAACCACTGAGTCACGCCGGCAGGGCAAGAAACTATTCTTTTAAAAAAGAAGAATCCAGTCAGCGTGACTCAGTGGTCGAGCGTCGACTTGTGAACCAGGAAGGAGGTCACAGGTTCGATTCCCGGTCAGGGCACACGCCCAGGTTGCGGGCCGGATTCCCAGTGGGGAGCGTGCAGGAGGCAGCCGATCCATGATTCTCTCCCATCATGGATGTTTCTTTCTTTTTTTTTTTTTAATTTATTTTATTTTTTAATTAAATCTTTATTGTTCAGATTATTACATTTGTTCCTCTCCCCCCCCCCCCCCCATAGCATCATGGATGTTTCTACCTCTCTCTCCCTCTCCCTTCCTCTCTGAAATCAATAAAAATAGATTTTAAAAAATATTTTCAAACTCCTTCTTGGGGAGCAAAACTCGCCCCCCTCTCCCCCCTGAATCCTTGTTGAAAAGCACAGCTACCTCCTCATCTCCTAGAAGGGGACCTGCCATCACTGTTGGGTCAAACCAATGGCTCATGAATGAATAAATGAGGGACGGAATGAGTGAGTGAAAGAATGAGGGAATGAATTAACCAGGGAAGGAATGAATGAATGAGTGACAGAATGAATGAAGGAGTGAAGGCATGGATGAGTGAGTGAAGGAATGAAAGAGACGGATGAATGAGTGAAGGAGTGAAGGAGTGAATGAATGATTACAGTCCCTGACCCTGCCTGGCGTGCTGTGGGGGACTAACAGAGCAGGGCTAGGGAGCGTCCAGGGGAGCAGCAGCTCAGCTATAGGAGAGGACCCATCCATGGGCCTCTGGGTGGACGGGGACAGTGCACGACCCGCAGGCCCGAGCCCCCCACACCCGCTGGCCATGTCCTCCAGCCTGTAGGCTGTTCTCCCCAAGGCCTGCCTCTCACCTGGTGCAGGACAAAGACCCGCTCAGCCTGTTGCCATGGAAACTGCAGTTGGCAGGAATGGGGGGAAGCCTGCAGAATTGGAGAGAGAGAGAGAGAGAGAGAGAGAGAGAGAGCGAGAGAGAGAGAGACCAAGAGAGGCAGAGACAGTCCGATTCATGCATCTTTTCTTTTCTTTTTTTTAAAATTTATTTTTATTGATTTCAGAGAGGAAGGAGAAGGGAGAGAGAGAGAGAAACACCCACGATGAGAGAATCATGGACTGGCTGCCTCCTGCACGCCTGCTACTGGGGATCGGGCTGCAACCTGGGCCCGTGCCCTGACCTCCTGGTTCGTGGGTTGATGCTTAGCCATCCAGCCAGCCGGCCGGCCACACATCCTTCCTCTGAGGCTCTTCTGCGTTTGTGGCGGGAGAACCAGGCCTTTCCTGCCCGTGGGGTCAGAGCGTTTGCACACACAGTCTCCCCTCTACGGCCAGACACACTGTGCTTTTTTTGGGGGGGGACGTGCAGCCAGAGTTCAAATGAAGAGTCAGGTTGGGGTGGGGGGGGGGACACGAGTTTCTCCCCAACCTCATGGCCCTTGGGACAAGCTCCGAGAATGCCAGCGCTCAGCCCACCTTGGGGGTCTCTCCCGATCTCTGAGCTCAAAGCCAGCCGGGCGTCCCCGAGCCCCCTACATGGCTGCTAACTCAGGACGTGACCCAGGACAAAAACCAGGGCTCCGGGCTGTCTGCCCCCGTGACTCAGTTCCTGGTCTCAGGTAGAAGAAGAACAAAGGTTACCGGGCAGGTAGGAATTGCAGGCATGGAAAGCAGGCGAGGGACTCATCAGCACGGGGTCCAAGTCATGCGGGCCGGGTGGGGCGGAGGTGGTCACGGAGAACAGGGTGCCTCCGGGGCCGAGACCAGATTAAAGGCCATCGGGGCTGCGGGTGGTGAGGGTTGCTGAGGGTGGTGAGGGTGCCTCCGGGGCCAGCTTGTGTCGGCCAGGACATGAGGTTGTCAATCTTCCCATCATGACAGGCCGTCCTGGAGACAGGAGGTCGGACCGCATTCCATGAGGACTCTGGGCTCTCATGTCCCCGGGGCGCCCAGCTCCCAGCCGGGGTGAGAGAGAATGTGCTTTCTTTCTTTCTTTTTTTAAAAATTTTGTTTTATTGCTTTAAGTATTACAAAGAGGATTACATATGTCTCCCCTTTTCCCCCCCTTGACATTCCCCCGGCCTCCCTTACCCCCCAGTGTCTTGTGTCCATTGGTTATGCTCATAGGCATGCATACAAGTCCTTCTGTTGATCTCTTACCGCCCCCCTTCCTGCCCCCCAACCCTCCCCGGCCTTCCCGCTGTAGTTTGACAGTCTGTTGGATGCTGTATCTATTTTTGTTCATCAGTTTATAAGGGTCTTTATTATCCATGAATGAGTGAGATCAGGTGGTACTTTTCTTTCATTGACTGGCTTATTTCACTTAGTCTTTCTTTCTTTTTAAAAAATATATTTTTTTTATTGATTGCAGAGAGGAAGGGGGAGGGAGAGAGAGAGCCAGAAACATCCTTGATGAGAGAGAATCATCATGGATCGGCTGCCTCCTGCACGCCCCCTCGCCGGGGATCGAGCCCGCCACCAGGGCATGTATGCTGCCCTTGACCAGAATGGAACCCAGGACCCTTCAGTCCGCAGGACGACGCTCTATCCACTGACCCACACCGGCCAGGTTGGAATTTGCTTCCTCTGGTGAGAACACGGTTAACGGAGCAGGGTTCATACTGCGTCTCACTGTAGCTGGTCCCCCGACTCTTCCATGTCTGGCCCTCACAGAAGGGAAGGGCCCGGTGAGAAGCAGGGGAACGGAGCCCACATGCTCATTTCCAAACCACGGACGCTGGGGACCAGGCCCCCGCCCCCCCCCCCCCCCCCCCAGCAGCTGCAGAGGGGTCTCCCTCTGCTCCCGGGTTAACCGCCTGACCTCACATTCCGAGGTCCAGTGACTTTCGCCAGGGCCTCGGGCATTTATGCGGAGCCCCCATCGGAGACTGCATGCCTGGGAATGGCCGTGAAAAGCCAAGGAGAGTGGTGTGAGGGGTGTAGACCGACGGAGCTTGTCCAGAAAAATCCTTATGTTTTCTTAGCCCTGCTGTCTGGGGAGGTGCTTGTAAACTCACCCGCACAAACATATCAAAAAAGAATCATTTCTCTTTCTTTTTTTAAAAAAAATAGGCCTAAGTATTATGACTTTTTCTTTTTTTTAAATCTATTTTTTATTGATTTCAGAGAGGAAGGGAGAAGGAGAGATAGAAACATCAGTGATGAGAGAGAATCATGGATTGGCCGCCTCCTGCTCACCCCACACTGGGGGATCCAGCCCGCAACCCGGGCATGTGCCCTGACCAGGAATCGAACCCGGGACCCTTCAGTCTTCAGGCCAATGTTCTATTCACTGAGCCACACTGGCTAGGGTCTCTCTCTCTCTCTCTCTCTCCCCTCTCTCTCCTCCACCTTCTTTCACGCTTGCTCTGTACAAGGACCACCTCCCCTTCATTTTTTCTCAATACCATTTCTTTTTAAACAATATATATTTTTTATTGATTTCAGACAGAAAGGGAGAGGGGGAGAGAGAGACACATCCATGATGAGAGAGAATCATGGATCGGCTGCCTCCTGCACGCCCCACACTGGGGGATGGAGCCTGCAGCCCCGGGCCCAACCATTGAACCACACTGGCTGAGCTGCCATTTCTTTTTTTTTTCTTTTTAAAATTTATTTATTTTATTTTCACCATTTCTTTTTTTTAAATTTTATTTTCCAATGGCAATGAACATTCAATAGTGTGTTATTTCCAGGGGTGCACCATGGTGACTAGACGCTTACACATTTTGCACTGCGATCCCCGGGTGAGTCCTACACCCCCCGCCCCACCCCCACCCCCACCCCCATACACCCGGTTATGACACTAGGACGGGCGGCGTCCCCTGTGCTGAGCTTTACATCCCGGGCTGTGTCGCAACCGCCACTGTGTCCGATTCTGGTTTGTTTGTCCGTTTATGTTCAAAATCCAATACTTTCTCCCCCTGACCTCCCGCCCACCTCCTGTTTGCGGTGCTGGCCCCTCGGGGCCGCTGGACCCGCCTGCAAAGTCCCCAGCAGCCCCCTCCCGGCCTCGGCTGGTCCCCCGCCCCCCGAACCCCCTCCTCTGCCACCCGGGCCCCCCTGTGTGCAATGATTCCGCACCCGGGTCAGATGCACGGGGGCCTCAGGCACGAGGGTCTGTTTCTGTGTTGTTTTCATGTGTTTTCTTTAAAATGTGCAGGGGGAGGAGCGGGGAGAGAGAGCTAGAAACATCAGCATGAGCCTCCCGCGCGCCCCACCCTGGGGACCGAGGCCTGAGCCCTGACCGGGCCTCGAACCCCGGCCTCCCGGTGCCGAGGGGGGCGCTGCACCCCTGAGCCACGCGGCCACGCGGCCGGGCTGTTTTTTGTTTTATTTTGTTGGTTTGGTTGGTTTGTTTCGTGTCTGTTCTCAGCCCTGCGGCCCCGATCCCTGCACCGAGCGAGCTCCCGGGGGGTTGAAACGCTCAAACCCGCGTTCACGGCTCTCGGGGGGCGCTCTTAGCAGACACCCCAAGAGCCGGCGCTGTTTCCCTCTGCAGGGACCCCCGCGAGGGGATGCACAGAAGGCGGGGAGGGGCGGGGGGTGCAGGGGAGACCCCCTCCCCAGCCCCCCTTCCCCGCCGCCCGCCACCCAGGCTCGGGCGCTCAGCTCCGCTCTGCGCCACGTGGGAGGCAGAGGCACGCTCCCGCCGTCGCCATGGCAACCAGAGGCCGCTCCTGCCAGACGCGGGGAGGGGGGCCCCCCAGAAGGCAGGTCTGCGGAGACTGGAAATTTCCAGTTTCCTCCCTGAGACGGGGCGGGGGTCCGAACACGTGGCCGAGCGCCAAGCGGGGGCTCCGGGGAGTCTGTGGGGAACCCCCCCCTTCGCCCTCCCCAAGTCTGTGTGAACCCCCAGAATGGCGCCCCCCCCCCCCCCCCCGGCGGCTGTGGGTTCCGGGGAGAACCGCACACGTGACGCCCGAATTCTGGCTCGAAACCAAAATTATTGGACGGGGAGTCGGGGGGCTGAGAGAAACGGGGTGTGTTTGGGGGTCTTATCTCAGCCCCTCTTTCTGCAACGTGTTCCCAATCTCTCTCTCTCTCTCTCTCTCTCTCTCTCTCTCTCTCTCTCTCCATTAAACTGCTCCTCAGCTTCCACTGCAGGAACAGACTTCAAATTAAAATTAATTCCCCCCTTTTCTGATTGGTGGGTATTTACAGGCTGTGTCTTTTGTGTCTTTTTCCCCTTTCAGTATTTTCGTTTTATTGATTTTAGAGAGAGAAAGGGGAGGGGGAGAGAGTGGAGGAGAGACAGGCATGTGTTGATCCTCTAACTGATGGATTCATTGGCTGATCCTTTTTTCCTTACACGTGTTTTAATGGATTTTAGAGGAGGGGGATGAGAGAGAGAGAGAGGTGTAGGGGTGCCTCCCGCACACATCTGACCCCGGATGAAGCCATGTGCCCTGGGAACAAGGCTCTAACCACTGGCCTGGGGCGTCTTTTCTTTCCTTTTTCTTGCTGTTAAAAGCAACAGGGTGTCTGCGGGGCCGTCGCAGGCCCGGACGCAGTCTCTGCTGAAGAGCGATTTGTCTAATGAATGAACACCACAATGAACATTCTTTTCTCTTTCTTTCTTTCTTTTTACTTTTTAAATTGTTCTTGTTACTCCTCACCCGGGGATATTTTTGCATTGGTTTTTAGAGAGAGTGGAAAGGAGGGGCAGGGATCCGGCCGGCAGCCGGGGTCCAGGCCCTTGACCGGAGTTGAACCCGGGACCCTTCCAGCCGCAGGCCGAGGCTCCAGCCAGTGATTCCCAACATGAGGCCATTTCAGAATGAGTTATTCACGGTGCATTCTCTGCATTTCTTCCGGTTTCAGAGGCCCCAGTATATAAATATACATTGTGACATATGTATGCATGTCAGTTCTCTATGACACGTCTTGAAACTTTATTTGCTATTTGTTCCTATCACTTCATATTTTTTTAAAAAATATATATTTTATTGATTTTTTTTTTTTAACAGAGAGGGAATGAGAGGGATAGAGAGTTAGAAACATCGATCAGCTGCCTCCTGTACACCCCCCACTGGGGATGTGCCCACAACCAAGGCACATGACCTTGACTGGAATCGAACCCGGGACCCCTCAGTCCGAAGGCCGACGCTCTATCCACTGAGCCACACCGGTCAGGGCCCCCTCATATTTTTTAAAACAATTTCTTAGTGATTTCTCCCTCATTCTCTCGTTCTCTTATTTTTCTCTTTCACGGGTGCCATGTTCTCTGGAGGCTTGTTTAGACCAAGTTCATGGCTGTTCAGAGCTCACTTTGTGAATAGTAAGAGTTATATGTCATGGTGGGGGGCAAGGGGGCCATCAGGATGTTAGAGATGCTTAGGTGGGGTGTGGCCAGAAGGGTGGGGGGCCACTGAACAGTGGTCCTGAAGACTGTAGAGTCCCGGGTTCGATTCCTGGTCAGAGCACAGGCCCAGGTTGCGAGCTCGATCCCCCGTTGTGGGGCGTGCAGGAGGCGGCCGATCAATGATTCTCTCTCATCACTAATGTTTCTGTCTCTCCTTCTCCCTTCCTCTCTGAAACCAATAAAAAATATATTTTTTAAAAAAAGAGAGCAAGTCATAATACTTAGGCTTTTTTAAAAAAAAAAAAAGAAAGAAAGAAAGAGAAATGATTCTTTCCCGATACGTTTGTGTGGGTGAGTTTGCTCTACTGAGCCACACCGGCCGGGGCCCCGTGAACAATCTTAAATGTGTCCCCTTGCCCGTGTCCCCTTGCCCCCTCTCCCCTCAGCCCCCCCATGTGAAGGCTTCTTCCAGGCTGCACGTAGGCAGCCAGGCAGCCGTCAGCGCTCCTGGAGACTGTCCAGTTGCCGTCAAAAACAGCCCGAGGTGCATATTCTCCGGATGATTCCAGCAGCAGATGCGCGGCCAGAGCAGACACGTCCTCTGATTTCCATCTCCACGGCGTCCTCGGGGCCCCGCGGAATGCCTGTCAGGAGCATCAGGGACCAGGGAGTGGACGCAGGGCCGGGCCCGGGGGCACCCGGATGATGTGCTGGGCGCCTGGGCCAGGAATGTGACCTGGTTCAGATGAGCCTTCAAAGCTTCTTGACGGAGCAAAAACATGTTTGTTTTGCAAAATCCCGCAGCCCCTGTGGCGTTGGCGGCCCCTCAGGTCCCCGGGCCACTGACCGCTCCCTGCTCGGCCGCCTTGACCCCTGTCCTGCTGTGCATGTTTGAGGAGGGGCCCGGGCCCGGAGGTGAATTTGCTGGGTCAAAGGGGGCGGCCTCGGCCTCGGCTCTGGAGCCCACGGACAAACAGGACTTGCCGGGAAGGTCGCAGCCGAGAGTAACCTCCTGGTTCAGGGGGGGAAAGGCAGCCATGGCCCGCACAGGGGCTCCCCTGTGTGCTCCATCCTTGCTCGTCCGACGATGGGGAAACGGACTCCCCAGCTTGGCGGTGGTCTTCTCCTTCTTCTTCCTCCTCCTCCTCCTCCTCCTCCTCCTCCTCCTCGTCTTCTCCTTTTTCTTCAAGTACAAAGAGATCGGGACATTTTTACTCTTTTTGGAACATTTCCATTTTATCTCTCTGCCCACGTATGGATTTTGAAGTGTATGCGCCCCCCTCCTCCACCACACACACCCCATGTTTGTTTGTTTATTTTAAAAAAATTCATTTCTAGTAAATGCAATGGACGTAGGAGATATGTCATTTCCAGCCCTGGCCGGGTAGCTCAGTGGGTTGGAGCATCATCCTGATTCGCCGAGGTTGTGGGTTCAGGCCCTTGTCAGGGCGCATGACTAAGAATCAACCAGTGAGCCGTAGCCAGTTTGGCTCAGTGGATAGAGCAGCCGTGGGCAAACTATGGCCCGCGGGCCAGATCCCGCCCGTTTGAAATGAATAAAACTAAAAAAAAAAAACAAACCCGTACCCTTTTATGTAATGATGTTTACTTTGAATTTATATTAGTTCACACAAACACTCCATCCATGCTTTTGTTCCGGCCCTCCGGTCCAGTTTAAGAACCCATTGTGGCCCTCGAGTCAAAAAGTTTGCCCACCCCTGGGATAGAGCGTCGGCCTGCAGACTCAAGGGTCCCAGGTTCGGTTCTGGTCAAGGGCATGGACCTTGGTTGCGGGCACATCCCCAGTGGGGGGCGTGCAGGAGGCAGCTGATCGATGTTTCTAACTCTCTATCCCTCTCCCTTCCTCTCTGTAAAAAATCAATAAAATATATTAAAAAAAAAAAAAGAATCAACCAGTGAATGCATCAATGAATGGGTCAGCAAATAGATGATATTCTCTCTCTCTCTCTCTCTCTCTCTCTCTCTCTCTCTCTCTCTCTTTCTCTCTCTCTCCCTCCCTCCCTCCCCCTTCCCTCACTCAAATCAATAAAAAGAAAGAAAGAAAAATGCGCATTTCTGTGATTCTCATGGGGTTGCAAGTGGTTTTACCCATTTTTTTTGGTTTGTTTTGTTTCCGTTTTCCTCACAAAAGGACATTTCCCCTGTTGATTTTCAGAGAGAGAGGAAGGGGGGGGGGTTGGAGACAGAAACATCGATTGGCGGCCTCCCCCACGTGCCCCCACAAGGACTGGGGATCCAGCCTGCAACCGAGGCACGTGCCCTTGACCCCAATCACGCCAGGGACCCTTCGGTCCGCAGGCCGGGGCTCTACCCACTGAGCCACGCCGGCTGGGCCTTCCTTCCTTCCTTCCTTCCTTCCTGATGTGTCCCCTGTACCCACCCAGCACGACCCCCGTCAGGCCCTGATCCTCCCATAAACATCTGCCCAACGGATCTCAAAACATCTCCTTTCAAGGAACCCATCTCTCCCCCATCTCAACCCTGAGAGCCAAGAGCCGCCTGTCCTGTTCTCCCCCCTCATTTTCTTTATTTCCTGCATCACCGGCTGCCACTGGCGGATCCACATTTTGTGGAATACACGAACAAACCCACGGGCACGTGGGAGAAGCCGTCATGCGAGTGTCACCGGTGCCAGGAGGCCCTCGCGGCCCCTTGGGTGGCTTTGGTGACTTTTTGCAAAGTTCCCCGCGTTCTGAGGGTGGGCACGCAGGGGGGCTGGGGAGCTGAGCCGCCCCCACCCCCAGCCCCGCCCGCTTCCTTCCAGAGCAATTACCTGCTCTCAAGGCCGTTGCCATAGAAACTGCAGCTTGAGCAAGAAGGAGAGAGAGGGGGCTGGGGATGGCTCTGTTGCAGAGACTGGAATTTTCCAGGCCCTGTTGTCAGTGTGTGTGTGTGTGTGTGTGTCTGCAAAATGCCAGGTGAGTCTCCTGGGTGCATAAGAACAGCCTGTGGAAAGAATGCATGATTGAGCCCCTCCCGCCCCTACCCCTGCCTGCAGATGGGGGTGGGGGTAGAATTAGTCTCCTCTCGGTGGGAATGAAATGAGTGTGTCCACGTTGGTTTGCAATCACAAGGGCCCTCATCCCGGGCTCCTTGCTCATGAGGTTGTGATAGGAATTGGAGAAACTCATAGGACGCTGTCAACTCAGGGGGGAAAGAAGCTCTAAGCCAGTGGTTCTCAACCTTCCTCATGCCGCGACCCCTAAATACAGTTCCTCATGTTGCGGGGACCCCCAACCATAACATTATTCTCGTGGCTACTTCATCACTGTCATGTTGCTACTGTGATGCATCGTCATGTAAATATCTGATACGCAGGATGTATTTTCATTGTGACACATTGCACATCATGAAAGCATCGTGATGAATCACAAAAACAGTATGGAATTCTATATGTGTTTTCCGATGGTCTTAGGCGACCCCGGTGAAAGGGTCGTTCGACCCCCAAAGGGGTCGCGACCCACAGGTGGAGAACCGCTGCTCTAAGGTCTGCAGAATAAAGCTGAGAGGGGTTGGGAGGGATGGGAGGATGGGGGGGGGGGGCGGTCTGCCAGGGCTGCGTGCTCACATAGGATCTATCTGAAAGGATACACTCAGCTGTTCTTTCTTTAAAAAATATTTTTTTTATTGCCCTGACCGGTGTGGCTCAGTGGATAGAGCGTCAGCCTGCGGACTGAAGGGTCCTGGGTTCCACTCCGATCAAGGGCATGTACCTTGATTGCGGGCACATCCCCGTTGAGGGGTGTGCAGGAGGCAGCTGATCGATGCTTCGCTCTCATCGATGTTTCTAACTCTCTATCCCTCTCCCTTCCTCTCTGTAAAAAATCAATAAGATATATTTAAAAATTTTTTTTTATTTATTTCGGAGAGGAAGGGAGAGAGAGAGAAACATCAATGATGAGCGAGAATCATGGATCGGCAGCCTCCTGCACACCCCTTATTATTGAGCCTGAAACCGGGACATGTGCCCTTGATCGGGAATCGAACTGTGACCTCCTGGTTCATAGGTTGATGCTCAACCACTGAGCCACACTGGCCGGGCTACGTCATTTTGGTATTTGAGTCCTTGTGGGACTAGAGGGGTGACCCCCTTACCTGGGACATAGATCCAGGAGCCGAAGTTGACATGTTGGGCCCGTTACTATTTTTCTGGGGGGAGATGGGGGGCGGGGAGAGGCTGTCCCAGGAAGTGTATGATTTTTGTTGTTGGCAATTCTTCTTTTTTCCTCCCCAATTGCAGGTGACATTCTCCGTCATGTCAGTTTCAGGCGTGCAGCCCAGGGGTTGGACATTTGTGGATGTAGGATGGCAAGCAGCGTCCCCCCCTCCTCTCCACCTGCCAGATGCCACGGCGCCCGCTTCCCCCAGCGGTGACAGTCAAACGCCGCTGAGCACATGGCGCCCCATCCCCTCGGCTGGGAGAGGCAAGGCGTCGCCCCCCGGAGAGCCGCGGAGGACGGGGAGCACACAGCTCCCTTCAGCTTTTCTGGACACAGACACATGGTCCCCCCGCCTCCTCTGTCGCTCACTTCCCATCTGTTCCCCCGCAGGGCCCCACCTGTGCGCATCCTGCCAGAACGAACCTGCTGGCATGTTGTCTTCCAGCTTTGATTTAAAAAAAAGAAAAGTTTGCCCTGGCTGGTGTGGCTCAGTGGATAGAGCGTTGGCCTGCGGATGGAAGGGTCCCCGGTTCGATTCCGGTCAAGGGCATGTACCTTGGTTGCGGGCACATCCCCAGTGGAGTGTGTGCAGGAGGCAGCTGATCGATGTTTCTCTCTCATCTGATGTTTCTAACTATCCCTCCCCTTTCCTTTCTGTAAAAAATCAATAATATATATATATATATATATATATATATATATATATTTTTAAAAATGTGCAAAGTTAAGCATCATAGCCCTGGCCAGCTTGGCTCAGTGGATAGAGCGTTGGCCTGTGGACTGAAGGGTCCCGGGTTGGATTCTGGTCAAGGGCCCATGCCTGGGTTGTGGGCTCGATCCCCAGTAGGGGGGCGTGCAGGAGGCAGCCGGTCCATGATTCTCATCATTGATGTTTCTATCTCTCTCTCCCTCTCCTTTCCTCTCTGACATCAATAGAAATATATTTAAAAAAATAAAAATAAAAAAAGTTCACAGATGAAACGTGGTTCGAAACTTAATGCTAAAATAGGAATCATGAATGTCACCCCCACTCACACTTTCCCCACCAGCCTGCAAATGCACAGGGTCCCCCACCCTGACTCTGACCCTGACCTACACCACTGTCAGGTCTGATCAGATCATTGATCGATACCACTCCCCTTGGAACCGACCTTTATGCCACTTCACAACAGGACATTCCGATTCGCTGAGACCACATTCCACCAGCTGAGACCATTATCTCTCCCCTCCGGACCTTCCCAGGACCCGGACCTGCACAGAGAATTCTCCGCGCAGAAAAGGCCGCCTCGAGTCCCTTAAAAACCTTCGACCCACTGTCTTTGGGGACTGGCGCCATTTGGGGGCTCAGCCCATCTGGTCTCCAGATGACCTAATAAATGCATCATCATCCCTCACCACTCTGGCCTCGGGTATTCCTCCTTCGGCGACGCTAACAACCACCTATTCATTCTTTGTCATCCTTTTCTGTCTGCATGGTGGAAAACGACATCTCGTTTTTCGCTTATTTTCTTTTCTTCTTTTTTTTTTTAAAATCCTCACTCGAGTACATGTTTTCCATTGATTTTTAGGGAGAGTGGAAGGGAGAGGGAAAGACTGAGATACTGAAGTAAGAGAGACACATCAACTGGTTGCCTCCCGCGTGGTCCGTGCAAACGGGGTACATGCCCTTGACTGGAATCGAACCCGGGACCCTTCAGTCCGCAGGCTGACGCTCTATCCACTGAGCCAAACTGGCTAGGGCTCGTTTATTTTATTTTATTTTTTTTTAAGCTAGATTTCCTTTTTTTTTTTTTTTTTTTTAAATATATTTTATTGATTCTTTACAGAGAGGAAGAGAGAGAGATAGAGAGTTAGAAACATCGATGAGAGAGAAACATCGATCAGCTGCCTCCTGTCCTGCACATCCCCCACTGGGGAAGTGCCCCACAACCCAGGCACATGCCCTTGACCGGAATCGAACCTGGGACCTTTCAGTCCGCAGGCTGATGCTCTATCCACTGAGCCAAACCGGTTTCGGCTAGATTTCCTTTTTTAAAAAAATACATTTTATTGATTTTTTACAGAGAGGAAGGGAGAGGGATAGAGAATTAGAAACATCATGAGAGAGAAACATCGATCAGCTGCCTCCTGCACACTCCCTATTGGGGATGTGCCCGCAACCCAGGTACATGCCCTTGACTGGAATCGAACCCGGGACCCTTCAGTCCGCAGGCCGATGCTCTATCCACTGAGCCAAACTGGCCAGGGCTCATTTATTTTCTTTTAAAAAATATATTTCTATTGATTTCAGAGAGGAAGGGAGAGGGAGAGGGAGAGAGAAACATCAATGATGCGAGAAAATCACCGATCGGCTGCCTCCTGCACACACCACCCTGGGGACGGAGCCCACAACCCGGGCATGTGCGCTGACCGGGAATCGAACCCGGGACCTCCCAGTCCACAGGTAGACGCCCAACCACTGAGCCACGCCGGCCGGGCTCCTTTTTCTTTTCATACAAGTGTGTCGGCCTACACGTGGGATGGCTTTTGCATATATATTTTTTTTAATCATTTGCATTTTCTCTAAGATTCATGAGCTTCTGCCCAACCTTCGGCCAACCCTTCAGTCTACAGCCTTGGTCTGTTGGGACCTGTTTGCACTCTTTGTGCATCAATCACAGAATTTTTTTATGATGGTGCATTTGTTTTTTTTTTTTGTTTGTTTTTTTTTTGGTGGCACATCTGTATTTTTTCCCTCTATGTCCACTATGCACGGAGTCAGAGGCGTCCATCTTCGCTGTTAGGGCTGGTGTCTGGTGCCATGTGCTCCCGTGCGATGCTCCACAGGCACGACTGTTGCAATCATCACTTTGTTTGCTTTGCGGTGAGCAGACAGCGCAAAGGCGGTTCTGGCGGCTACACATGGGTGGTGTTCAATATGAACAGAAAAAAGGGGTGGTGCGCATGCGTGGGGCGTGTTGTGTGTGCATCGTGTCTCGTGCGTGGTGCGCGTGCGACGTGTCTCGTGCGTCGTGCGTTGCGTCGTGTGCATGTGTCGTGTCTCATGCGTCGTGCGTGGTGTGCTTGCGTCGTGTCTCATACATCGTGCGTCGTGCGTGGCGTGGTGCGCGTGCGTCGTGTCTCGTGGCTCGTGCGTGGCGTGGTGCGCATGTGTCCTGTCTCATGCGTCGTGCGTAGTGCGTGGTGCGCGTGCGTCCTGTCTCATGCGTCGTGCGTCGCGCGTGTGCGCCCTCTGTCTCCCCGGCGACCTTGCCGTGTGCCTGGCGTTCCTCCCGCACTCCCGTGTCTGTAAGTAAGAAACTCGCTTTTTCTTCGGTTTTCCTAACGGTTCTGACAGGCGTCTTTCGATCGCGGTGAGAAGAGGCACCGCGGGGGACGGCGGGGGACGGCTGGGGTGGGAGGGTGGGGGCGGGTCGTGCCCCCGGTTTGGAAAGGGGAGGCGTCCATGCCGGCTCCCCGGGCAGGCGAGGCCGCCAGGCATGTGGCCTGTGGTGTTGCCATCCGTGGGCTGAGGGGCACAGCGTGGTCCTGCGATGCGCCAGGACCTTCCAGCTGCGGCGGCCCCGTCACCAGGTGATGGGGAGCCTGCAGTTCATTATGACGTCAGGGAACCCCCGGGGGACGCGGGTCCGGCATGGACCCAGACGGCGGTCCTGTGGCCACCCCGGGACAGCGTGTCTCGGGTGTGGGCTGTGTAAACTGGCTTCGGTCTGACTGCGCTTTTCTATTCCCGTTTAAAATGTTGGCCTCGCCCCGGCTGGTGTGGTTCAGTGGGTAGAGCGTCGGCCTGCGAACTGAAGGGTGCCGGGTTCGATTCCCGGTCAAGCGCACATGCCCGGGTTGTGGGCTCGATCCCCGGTAGGGGCCGTGCAGGAGGCAGCCGATCCATGATTCTCTCTCATCATGGATGTTTCTCTTTCTCTATCCCTCTCTCTTCCTCTCTGAAATCAATAAAAAATACTAAAAAAAAAAAAAGTGAACTGAGCAGCTTTTCTGCTTAAAAAAAAAAAAAAAAATGTTGACCTCCTCCTCCATCCTCTCCCGACCACCTTCCTGCCTGTGTCTGCGTTAGTCTTTCTGCGAATCCCGTTCAATGAATTGATTTTTTTTTTACATTTATTCTTGTGGATCCTCACCGAGGTTATATTTCCCACTGATTTATAAGAGTGGAATCAGGTGCGGGTGGGGGCGGGGTGGAGAGAAACATCCATGTGAGAGAGACACATCAATCGATTGTCTCCCAAATGTGCCCTGACCAGGCCGGGAATCGAGCCTGAAACCCAGTTCGTTCTCTGTATCTAGGAGTTTGTTTCTGTTTTGCTGGTTTGTTTATTTTGTTTTCTAGATTCTACACATAAGTGAAATCATATGGTATTTGTCTTGGTCTATCTGACTTATTTCATTTAACATAGTACGTACACTCTTAAGTCCATCTGTGTTGTTGCAAATGGTAAGATTTCATTATTTTTTGTGGCTCAGTAGTATTCCATTGTATATAGGTACCACATCTTCTTTATTCGTTCATCTATCTATGGGCATTAGGTTGCTTCCGCATCTTGGCTATTGTAAATAATGCTGCAGTGGATTGACTATTAATTAGTGTAGCCCAAATATGTAGACAGAAGGGGACTATCACAGCATGTTTGTGAGAACAAATACTCCTAAACGAAACTACAAAATACAAGAATGTTCTATCAAACAAGAACTTAGCACAGTTATAATTAGGAGAAAATTACGAATTTCTCTCCTTTTGCAAATGCAGTGAAAATTCTCAAGAAATATTCTATGTCACGGGGGCATCCTCATGAGTGAAAAATAAAAATTGGATGATAAACAGAAAAAATATAGGTAGCCTCAATTTCAAGTCAAATGTTTGGGCCTGTGTACGCAGTGAAAATGACTGACTGGAAACTCAGCCGCAAAGAAGCAGGGATTCTGGCTGAGCCGCCTGACTTGGAATAACATTCAGGAATACCAGCAAGTCACGGGGCCCTTGCATCCCCGTTGACCCAGTAATTCCATTTCCACCGGTTCTTTCTAGGGAATTAATGAGGCCCAGAGACGGAGCCGTGTGGAGGCTGGGCGTTCTGTTGTTTTTCTCTGAAGAGTGAAATGTTAGAAAAACATTTTCCATTCACCGAGATGGACCAAGGCTATTTCCTATTCCTAAGGGGGTTTCTGCCCAGCTAAGTGGAACCCATTACACTTTCAAATCCTCCCCTTTCTCACGGAGGGAGGCTGCCCACCTGGCTCACTAATGCAGAAATGGCGTTCGTTCCAGGCTGGGTCAGAGTTCTGCGGGAGAAGCAGAACCCATAGCGTGTGGACAGAGCTGCCTCCCTCCAAGATTCATATGTTGGGGTCCTTAGAATGCAACAGTATTTGGAGACAGAGCCTTGAAAGGGACGGTTAAGGTAAAATAAGTTCATACGGGCAGGCCCTTGTCCAATATGACTGGTGTCCTTGTAAGAGAAAATTTGGACACAGACACACACCGAGGGATGACCATGTGAGGACACGGGGCGAACACGGCCATCTGCAAGGCAAGGAGAGGCCTCAGGAGAAGCAAACCCTGCCAACCCCTTGATCTCAGACTTTGAGAGCTGTGAGAAAATTCATTTCTGTTGTGTAAGTCACCCCGCCTGTGGCTTAAACTTTATCATGGCAACCCAAGCAAACGAATACCAGTTTAATGTGTGTGTAGATTTATATAGATATAGTATCTACATCTATCTATCTACCTATCTATATCTGTTTAGGTTTTGTTTTTTTTAAGGAACTCATTTTAAGGAATTGGCTCCCATGATTGTGGGTCTGGCAAGTCTTAGATCTGTGGGGCCGGCTGGCCAGCTGGAAACTCATGCAGGAGTGGATGTTGCAGACTTGAGGCAGAATTTCTTCTTCTTTCTTTAAAAAATGTGTTTTAGAGAGAGAGGGATGGGGAGGGAGGGTGGGGGGGAGAGAGCAAGAGAGACACACACATTGATGAGAGAGAGAAACATCGATCGATTGCCTCCCGCATGCATCCTAACCAGGGATCTAACCCACAACCTGGGTCCATGTCCAGCCCTGGGACTCAAACCGATGACCTTTCAGTGCATGGGATGATGCCCAACCAGCTGAGCCACACGGGCCAGAGCTAGAATTTCTTCTTCTTGAGGGAAACCTCGGTGTTTGCTCTTTAGGCCTTCAAGTGATCGGATGAGGCCCACCCACAGACTCAAGGGAAATTTCCTTACTGGTTATAGGCACTTAACACCATATCTACAGAATGCCCCCAGAGCAACACCTGACTCAGTCTGACTTGAATGACCTGGGACCAAGACGAGCCCAGTGGACGCATAAAACTAACCACCCCAGGTCCTGAGTCCTCGCTTCCCACCTGCCACACCCCATGCGTTACCAGGGCCTCCTGTGCATCTCCTGGGTCAAACCTCTCTCCCATCCTCACTCTGCCCCTCCTCATCTGGGTCTCCGTCCTTTCTCTCTGGTGACCCGGCAGAATAGCATGTCTTCATCTGTCCTTCTCCATCCATAGGTCCTGGCTTTTCATCCGCATTGGTGCCAACGTGGGCTTTTTTTTTAAAAAAGAAAAGACACCCAGCCCTGGCCAGGTAGCTCAGTTGGCTAGTGTCGTTCTGATAGGCCAAGGTTGTGGGTTTGATCCCCGGTCAGGGCACATACAAGAATCAACCAATGAATGCTAAATGAGTGGAACAACAAATCGATGTTTCTCTCTATCTTTCTCTCAAATCAACAAATAAAAAAAAAAAAGAAAAAGAAAGAAAGATAAGGCACCCATGTTGACTTCTTGGGTTAAAACATGTACATGGATTCAGTTGCTCTTTAGATAAAGATTCAGTTCCATATCAGCCTAAATAAGCTCCAGAATTTGTAGGAGGGCATGGCGAGGACGGGGAGGGGGCACTCTGGTCGGGGAAGCGTATTTATTTGCAAGGCCCGCTGAAACAAAGGACCACAGAAACGCACGGCCTCCCAGGCCTGGGGGCTGCAAGTCCGAGGTCACGGGGTCAGCGGGGTTAGCTGCTTCCGCGGGCTGTGAGGGACTAATGTGTTCCAGGCCTCTCCCCTGGGCTTGTGAACGGTGCTTTTTTCCCTGTGTCTTCACTTCGTCGTCCCTCTGTACATATCTGTGCCCAGATTCCCTCCTCTTACAGGGACCCCAATCCTGCTGGGTTAGGACTCACCCTAGTGACCGCCTTTTAACGCGGTTGCCTTTGTGAAGAGCCCGCCTCCGCCTTGGCCGGGCAGCTCCGTTGGTTGGAGCATCATCCCAATATGCCAAGGTTTTGGGCTCCATTCCCGGGGTTGGGCACGTAGGAGGCAGCCGATTGATGTTTTGCTCTCACATCAATGTTTCTCTCCCTTTCTCTCTCTCTCATGTCAATAATAAAACAACAACCACCCATCTCCAAGTAATGACCTTCTGGGGCACTAACGGGGAATAAGGACCTCAGCATATGAATTTGGGGGGATACTATTCAACCCATAATAAGAGGCGGTGAATTATTTGTTGTGAGGCCGTGTTTCCACAAGGTTATTAACTATTATTCAAAACAGGTATAATAGTTACATAGCAGCACGGACAGTAGTTATGCAGAAAGGCGCACAAACCCTGCGAGGAGAGGTGTCTGTGTGTGTGGACTTAATTTAAGCAGGCACAAGAGGGGAAGCAATAAAAATAAGTTCTTTGGCTTAAAAAAATTTATTGGGGTGACTGGTTAATAAAATCATTTGGGTTTCAAATGTACAATTCTATGACCTGTCTGTATATTATTGCGTCGCATGTTTTGATTCGTTTTTGTTGTGCACTAATTACGGAAACTTAGCTCCATAGTGTGTTCTGGAATCAAAGCTGAACATTAGAGAACAAGGAAATAGGAAAGGGAAGGGCCCTGGCTGGTTGGCTCAGTGAATAGAGCATCCGCCTATGGACTGAAGGGTCCCGGGTTTGATTCTCGTCAAGGGCATGTATCTCGATCCCCAGTAGGGTACAGGCAGGAGGCAGCTGATCAGTGGTCCTCTCTCATCAGTGATGTTTCTATTTTTTTCTCCCTCTCCCTTCCTCTCTGAAATCATAAAAATATATTTTAAAAAAGAAAAGATAAAAAAAGAAAAGGGAAGGATTTCCACTCCCCTTCTCCCCAAACAACCCCACCACCCTGAAATGATTGCTGACAGGGCAGGACATGTGACTTGCAGACACAAGCAGGATGAGTCTGTGCGTGGTTTGGAAATAGAGGTCTCCACGGCCTTGGCCAGGTCTGTGCCTTTTGGGAGAAGCGTTTAGATGGCGGCGTCTCCGCAGCTTGGAGCCCGGCCTGGGGTTCCACGGGGGGCATTGAACTGAGGGCTGTCTGTTGGCTGACACTCTGCTTGTTCTCAGGGACGTGGGTATCCAGTCAGAGATGTCATTCCCTTCTGACCGGCTTTTCATTCTTTTTTGTTGTTGTTGTTAATCCTCACCCCAGGAGATTTTTTTCTATTGATTTTTAGAGAGAGTGGGGTGGGGGGGGGGGGAGAGAGAGAGAGAGAAAGAGAGAGAGAGAGAGAGAGAGAGAGACTGACTCTGCTCGGGGCGGGAGGGCAGTGTTTAGGCTGGAGAAGGGCCAGTGGTGGTGTCCTTTCCTCTCTCATCAAAAGACAGCGCAGGTGACTGTTGGTGTAATCTTGGGGTGGCCGAGGCAATGCCAACAATGATGCTGAAGTTAAGGCGCATAAACAGAAGTGCTGACACAGGTGACTCCATAGCAGTTGGACATTTACACACGGAGTGGAGGGAAATATAAATGACAGATGTGGACAGAGGGGGAAATGGTTGCCATATGTGCAGCCATTCAAAGGCATTCTACGCTGATTCAGTTTGTAATTAGTCCCCAAGAAAGAGGGGAACATCCAAATGGAGAAATGTGCATACATCGGAACACAGACGAGAAAGTCAGACGCAATGAAAGGTGAAAGCCTGTCCATCTCATGGTAATCCAAAAAGGGTACAGCAAATCCATGCGAGAAGTCACTTTATCTTTTTAAAAAATATGTTTTTGTTTCAGAGAGAGGAAGGGAGAGAGAAACATCAATGATGAGAGAGAATCATTGATCAGCTGCCTCCTGCATGCCCCCCCTGCCCCCATGGGGATGGAGCCCACAACCCAGGCATGTGCCCTGACTGGAATCGAACTGGCGAGCTCCTGGTCCACAGGATGCCACCCAACCACTGAGCCACACTGGCCGGGCAAGTCATTTGATCTTTATGTAATTGACAAGCATGGAAAGAAAAAAGGACAAGATTTTGGGTCTGCAAATATCTGAGAAAAAAAATCTTGAAGTGGTGATAGAAAGGTTGGATGTTGATCGCAGCATTATTCATAACAGTCTGGAAACCACCCAAATACTCATCAACTTATGAACAGACAAATAAAATGTGGTCTGTCTACAATAATCATTCACATTGCTTTACAAATAAAAATAATATTATCAAAACAATAGCATCGCACCTTCAGTGTTAAGGTTTTCGGTTGTTTTGTGTTTTATAAATGAAATTTTACTCAGGAAGATCCTCAAAGGGATGTGAAAGACCTTGTTAGTCAGGAAGAGAAAGTGGGAAGATGCTGGTAGATAGTACACGCAAGTTGGCTTCTTGATACCATTTGAATTGCAAGATTAAGTATTTGTGCTAACTGAAAAAACAACTGGCCTATCCATACAATGGAATGTTATTTAGCTATGAAGAGGAATGAAGTACGGATACATGCCACAACATGGATGAACTTGAAAACATCAAGCTACATGAAAGAGGATGTAAAGGCAGCATAGGGAATATAATCAATATTGTTGTAATAACAGGTATGGTGCCAGGTGGGTACTAGGCTTCTTGGGGGGATTACTTCGTAGATTATGTAAATGTCTAACCAGTATGCTGTACACCTGGAACTAAAATGATATTGAATGTCAACAGTAATTGAAAAATATTTTTTTAAAAATATATTTTATTGATTTTTTACAGAGAGGAAGGGAGAGAGATAGAGAGTCAGAAACATCGATGAGAGAGAAACATCGATCAGCTGCCTCCTCCACATCTCCCACTGGGGATGTGCTCGCAACCCAGGTACATGCCCTTGACCGGAATCGAACCTGGGACCCTTCAGTCCGCAGGCCGACGCTCTATCCACTGAGCCAAACCGGTTTTGGCTGAAAAATATTTTTAAAAAATAATTGCATTTAGGATCTCCCCCCCGCCCCCCCCAAAAAAGAAAAGTCATATGTATTGCTTAGGTGGTGTGGCTCAGTTGGTTGAGCATTGTCCTGTGCACCAAGAAGTCACCCGTTCGATTTCCGGTCAGGTCACGTGCCAGGTTGTGGGCTAGATCCCCAGTAGAGGGTACGCAGGAGGCAGCCAATCAATGGTTCTCTTTCTCCCTTCCTCTCGCTCTAAAATAAAAAAATACATATTTTTAAAAAGAGTCACACTTTGTTGGTTCAGAATAGGAAAACCTACGGAGACAAAAAGGAGGTTAGTATGTTGCATAGGGTTAGGGGAGTTGGGAGGAGATGGGGAGAGGCTGCTAGGAAGCACAGAATTTCTTCCCGGGGTGATGCATATGCCCTAACATTGGTTTGGGTAATGTTCGCATGATGCTGAATATGCTAAAAACCATTGAAATTGTACACTTGAAATGAGTGAATTGCATGGCATGAATGATACCTCAATAAAGTCGTTATTAAAAAATAAGCCCTGACCGGTTTGGCTCAGTGGATAGAGCGTTGGCCTGCGGACTCAAGGGTCTCAAGTTCGATTCCGGTTAAGGACATGTACCTTGGTTGCGGGCACATCCCCAGTGGGGAGTGTGCAGGAGGCAGCTGATCGATGTTTCTCTCTCATCGATGTTTCTAACTCTCTATCCCTCTCCCTTCTTCTCTGTAAAATATCAAAAAAATATATATTTTTTAAAAAAAGAAAAAGAAAAGAAAAGAAAAAATAAAACAGTGAATTCTTATCTACTTAGTGTCGCTCCGAATGTATTACAGAGTTTTCTTCCATGGGCACAGGCTGGCGCGATGCAGCACCGTGTCCAACGTTCACCCACAGCTGCCCTCTGCACACCCTCCCGACAGAGCCTGACGATGGGCCCAGGGGCCGAGCGGGGAGGGGGCGGTGAGTGATGGCGGCAGGTCCGCGGCCTGCGGAACAGACGGCCAGTGTTGGCTGCTTCTCGCGGGCGGAAATGGAGGAACACTGGCGGGTTGTGCTCTTTCCGAGAAAGCCGGGCCCTTCCCGGGCCGGATGGCAGGTCTATATGTTGCTTGGACTGCAGTCCAGCATGTAGCTCATTAATCAGGGCGCATTCCGCAGTGGGTTGTTGAACTGAGGTTTTATCTGGCAGCGGGGCCAGATGTTGACGTTCAGGCTTCTTCTCAAGGACTATGCGGCTCCAGGGGGAGAGGTCGCTGCCATCTGAGCCTCCCCTGCTTGTTTAGGTTGGGCCCAAATCCTTCCTGCAGCGACCCAGGCTGTGTCGAAGGAGCCCCAGTTTGCTAACAGCTGTGGCTACTCACTCTCTTTATTCTCTTTTTGTCATGAAAAGAGATAGGTGGCATTAATTTTAATACTCTAGTTCACCTAACCCAATGTGTCAAAAATATTGCCATTCTCCCTGGCCAGGCAGCTCTGATGGTTAAAACATCACCCCATATGCTAAGGGGTTGATCCAAACAAAGCATTGTGTTCTTTTCCTCTCTCTCTCTCTCTCTCTCTCTCTCTCTCTCTCTCTCTCATACACACACACCCAAAACCAATAAATAATTTAAAACATTTAATAAGAGTGTACTCTCATGTTCAATGTCTTTATTTTCCACAATAAAATGATCTGATAGAAAAGTGGGGGGAAAAGAAAAAAAAATGGCAGACTCTTTCCGTCTTTCCAGATGAAGCCATGTTTGAAAGTCTATTTCATGATGGGGAAATGCTCAGGGAGTAAACCAAAGAGACGTTCCATCGGGAATGAAGGACCACGCCCGTTTCGTGGACAGCTGTACGCTGCGATGTGCACAGAAGGAAAGACTAGAAAATGCAGCAAAACGGAACCAATGGGTTTTCACTGGGCTGTCGGATTAGGGAAGAAAACTGACCCCTGAAGCCCAGAGCTCTGGCCATGCTCTTTGTCTCTGACTGATTATCGGAGATTCTGTACGTGGACACACCTGTACGCACATAAATGTAAAGATGTCCCGTCCCCCAGACGTAACAGGCCTGGGAGGAAAGTGTGATTGGATCTTGTCCTCCCACCCCCTTAAATCACATCAATGAATCCCTTTCACCCGGTAAGCAAAGACTCAGTTCCCCACCGCGATCTGCAGAGGCAGCCCTGGGGACGGTGGGGGCGCCCGCTGCGGAGGGGCTGCTGCTGAGATTGATTTGTGGGACGTTTGGACTCTCTCGCATTCCGCCCGCAGGAAGATGCAGACGATTCCTTTGGACAGACGTGCCTCCACACGTGTGCTCAGAGGCACGGACCTGCAATTCTTGGTCTTGACAGGGCCGTGATTTAGTGCCCCGAGTAATTTGGTTCAACCGAGCGTATCCGGAACCAGATGGCTGCGCACGTTCGCATGGCCAGGGCACACACACACAGGCACCAGTTTGGGGCCGGGACCCGCAAAACAGGCACCCAGTGTCTCAGAACACGGGGGAGCCAGAGTTCCCCCCCCCCAACAAACAAACAAAAAACGAAATCTAAGAGAGAACACAGATGAGAACAGCCGGGAGAGGGGATCGCCAGTGTGCAGTACGTTCATGATTTGGAAACTCGTGTCTTCGAAACAGAGGCCAAGGCTGAATTCTTTCCAAGAAAGTCCACGGCTTCCTGCCGGGGGGCAAGTCCGCGCTGTGTGGTTCGCAGCCGAGCGCGGGACTCGCTAACCACAGTGCGTCTTTGACCTGAAACGCAATCTGATGGTTGGCCCAGGAAGCCACCCCAAATTGCTGCTTTTCCGGGACCACACGTTTCCAATTAGTTAGACATGTGTCTCCCAACTGCATGCCGGGCTGGCCAGAACCCCTCCTGCAACGTGGAGCGACGAAGGGGCCTTCCTGAAGAGTCTCCTGGCGCGGGGGGTGGGGGTGGGGGGGTGTGTGACTGCCCGCGGCGGGAGAGCTCTGTTCTGAGCCCCACACAATGTCACACAAGAGAAGGTTTTAGCAGTCATGGGCGGGAGATGCCTGATTCAAGACAATCTACCCACCAACAGCGCGGAATGAAAGAACGTGAAATTTGCTTACGTGAACACCAGACGTGAAAGGACGTGAGAACCACTATCTCAAATGAGGTTTAGTCATCGGCGGGGTAAAATAATCGCAACTTATACAATCAAAGGAATTTTTTTTTTAAATGTGTTTTTATTGATTTCAGAGAGGAAGGGAGAGGGGGAGAGAGATAGGAACTTTACTATAACAATAATAGTAAAGTAAGTGGCACGAATCAACACAAGACGTGTTAACGAGGGATTCAGATAGACACCTCTGTTGGCGGCAACTCCTGGAAACCCAGTGCGCATTCTGCAATGACAACGCGTCCCCAGTGGAACCAGCCACATGTGCACTGACCAGGAATTGAACTGTGACCTCCTAGTTCACAGGTTGATGCTCAGCCCCTGAGCCAGGCTGGCCAGGCAGCAGTCTCCGTTTTGATCAAAGATCATTCACTCACTCCCACGTGCTCTAGAAGAGCGCTGTTCAATAAAAACGGAGGCTGATGTGGCCCTGCAGGGAGCTGAGTTGATTAGTGCTCATCCCTATACACCAAGGTTTCAGGTTCAGTCCCCCGTCAGGGCACGTACAAGAACCAACCAATGGATTCATAGATAGTGGAACAACAAATTCATTCTCTCTCTCTCTCTCTCTCTCTCTCTCTCTCTCTCTCTTTCTCCCTCTCCCCCTTCCTTCCTCTCTCAAATCCATAAAAAGAGTATAATGTAACCGCCACAACTGCCACTCACCTACCTAACCCTACACTCTCCAGTGACCACACACCCAATAATAGTAAAGTAAGTGGCACGAATCAACACAAGACGTGTTAACGAGGGATTCAGATAGACACCTCTGTTGGCGGCAACTCCTGGAAACCCAGTGCGCATTCTGCAATGACAACGCGTCCCCAGTGGAACCAGCCACATCCCAGGTGCTCAGCAGTCCCCCTCCCCCCCCCCCCCCCCCCCCGGGGGCCAGTGGCCGCGTGTGGGATGCCCAGGCCTAGCCTGTGCGGGGCCCTTTCTGAGCCCACATACGTTCACCCTCAGAGCCCAGGAAATTCCACCCGCCGCGGTTCTGTCTCCATTTCCACAGCCCGGCTCCCATTTCCATGGCAACAGGCAAAGCCAGCCCCTGCAGGGACGGTGAGAAAGCTTTTGATGGCTGAACACAGCTAATCTCGGAGAACAACTGGGCTGGGGGCTGGGCGGGCTGGGGAAGAGGCCGGTGGACAGCCCTTCCCCCTCCCCCCGGAACGCCTCACGCACAGCATTTCACCAGCCGGGCTTTGTCAAGGAAAGCAAAGCTGGCTGCTGCCCTCACACCCTGTTAGAGACCACAGAGCGCCAGCAAGCTGCAGAGATCCGGCATTTTCTGTCCGGCCACTCATACCTTCGTGCATTTGCTCGTGTCGTAACCGTGGGCGGGGGTGGGGGGGTGGGGGGGTGGGGGGTGGGGGGGCCTCCAGTTTGCCAGACTCGGTGCTTGGAGCTGGAACTGCAGGTAGAAACCAGCAGGCAGAGGCTGGGCCCAGAGAGTGAGGGCGAGAGTTTCCTTCAATGCGTTTCCTTCATGATTGGTTGCCCACGTTTTCATGGAGCCTTGGGGAGCCTCTGAGGCCTGGGAGAGAGGTCTTGGCTCACCACCTGGTCTTGGTCAGTTCTAGCGGAGGAGGTGGGTTGTCACCAGATACACAGGATGGCGACCGGAGTGGCGGTCCTGAGGTGCAGGCTTCCTCGGGGTCGTGGGAGAGAGAGTAAAGCCAGGGGCGATGTCTTAGGCCGGTGGTCAGGGAAGATCTCCCCATGGAGGAAAGGCTTCCCAGCCCAGGGCACAGCCAGTGCAAAGGCCCTGAGGCAGGGCCTGGCTTAGACCACTTTGGGGGGAGCCTGCTGGAGTGAAGCGGAACAGTAATCTGATTATAGTTTCTCATCCCCACCCAGTAGGAGGGGAGGAGTCCTGGCAGGGTAGCTCAGGGGGTTAGTGCATCACCCCGATACCCCGAAGTTGCAGGTTCGATCCCCAGTCAGGGCACATATAGGAAGCAACCAGTGAATGCATAACTAAGTGGAGCAACACATAGATATTTCTCTATTTCTTTCTCTCTCCCCCCTTTTCAGTTCTCTCTCAAATCAATCAATTTTATTTATTTTTATTTTTTATTTTTTAAAATATATTTTATTGATGTTTTTACAGAGAGGAAGGAAGAGGGATAGAGAGTTAGAAACATCGATGAGAGAGAAACATCGATCAGCTGTCTCCTGCACTCTCCCCACAACCAAGGTACATGCCCTTGACCGGAATCGAACCTGGGACCCTGGAGTCCGCAGACCGATGCTCTGTTCACTGAGCCAGCCCGGTTAGGGCTCAATTTTATTTTTTAAGAAAGAAGACGGGCAGGGGCTTAAAATAGGGAAATAACTAAAGCACTATTAGACGGAATCCTGGTGACAAGGGAGAGAAGCGTGACAGCCAAAAATGTCAGGGGAACGGCTGCAGGAGGCATTTTTTGTCTTAGTATAAGAAGTGGGTCCCTTCCAAATAGGAAATTGAAAGCAGAAGGAAGATGGGGACTAGCAACAAAAGGAAAACAGCATTTGTGGATCAGCCAAAGAATATGGCAGGCGGAGACGAGACTTGTGAGTTACGGTCGGGCCGGAGGGCAGTGTGATGAGCGCGGTTCCAGAGCAATGTGGAAGAACTGGTTTCGACCTTCCTCCCCTAGGAGTGTGCGCTCACTGACATGGACGCAGGAGCCACGGGCCAGGCAAGGACAACACACGCTCTAGGACAGCGATGGCGAGCCTATGACACGCGTGTCAGAGGTGACACGCAAACTCATTTTTTTGGTTGATTTTTCTTTGTTAAATGGCATTTAAATATATAAAATAAATATCAGAAATATAAGTCTTTGTTTGTCTATGGTTGCAAAGATCAAAAAATTTCTACGTGTGACATAGCACCAGTGTTTAGGGTTTTTCAAAATGCTGACACGCCGAGCTCAAAAGGTTCGCCATCACGGGTCTAGGACGAGCCCCGGGTTTGTCTTTTTTGAACACAGACGTTACTAGTAAGCACATCACTGTTTTGTTTAAGAAGATTTCAACCAGAAGAGCCTGTTACAGCAGCAGCTGCTCGAACCCGGGGCTCTGGCGAGAGGGAGATGTGCAGGGCCCAGAGCTGCGTCCTCTCACTCGCATCGTATTCAAATGAAAACACACTGGACTGGACAGGAAGGCATACTTACTCTTCAAATAACAACAACAACAAAAAAATGGTTTTCGGACCAATATGTGTTTATTTATCCATATTTAGATTTTTTAATATATATTTTTATTGTTGATAGCATTACAGATCTCTCCCATTTCCCCCTTTCTCCCCCCCCTTACTTATTTTTAATTTGTTTCTGTTGTTGAAAGTATTACAGATGTCCCCTTTTTTTCTCCCCACGGGAGTTACAATTATACTCATCATGTGTACGTAGTGAGGGCAGGGGGAGGGGGGGGGAGGATGTCAACATGAGAAAACCAATGGGTCTTATTTAAACAAAACTGTATATAAAGAATGAATTAGCCCCGGCCAGTAACTTAGTTGGTTGGAACGTCGTCCCCATATGCCAAGGTTGGGGGTTCGATCCCCGGTCAGGGCACATACAAGAAGCAACCAGTGACCCAGCCAGTGTGGCTCAGTGGTTGAGCCTTTTGACCTATGAACCAGGAGGTCAAGGTTTGATTCCTAGTCAGGGTACAGGCCCGGGTTGTAAGCTCGATCCCCAGTGGGGGGTGTGCAGGAGGCAGCTGATGAACAATTCTCTCTCATCATTGATGTTTCTATCCCTGTCTCTCTCCCTTCCTTTCTGAAATCAATTAAAAATAGGTATATTTTTAAAAGAAGCAACCAATGGATGCATAAGTGGAACGCCAAGTCAGTGTTTCTCTCTCTTCTGTCTCCCATTTCTCTCGCTCTCTCAAATCAGGAAATGAAAACTTAAATAAAAAGGATTAATTAAAGCAGTGGGGAAAATGTTGACAAGTCAAACGCTCTTGGCAGGATGCTGAAATCCAACTCCCCCGTCCGATTCCTCACTGAGAGTGACTGGACTGCCCCGACAGGGGTCCCCTTGGGTTTGTTCGACGGGAAGCCGATGAGAGGTTTCTCTGGGAGAACATCTGCCTGTTGAAGACCATCTCTGGGGACCGTTTTGCTAAGAAAGGCAAACACATTCTGAGTGACTGTCCCCCACAAGGGAACAGCTTCTGGGGCAGCAGGTGACGGCTGCAGCTGTCCGAAGTGTGCAAGCCAAGAACGGCAGCTCTCCGTGAACTTCCCTAGACCTGCAGGCACGTCGCGTAGCCACTCCTCCCCTTAACCTGGGCCGAGAGCGAGCTGCCGCTCCAGGGCCCGGGGTTGGTTGGTCGTCTCCATGTATTACAACTGTTCTGCATTCTTCCTCTTGGGGTTCATCTCATTTTGTAAAAATCTTAAATTGTAGTCAAGGGATTGAGCAGCACAAATTGGTCACGACAGAATCGTCACTGGGATGCAAAGTGCAGCACAGGGAATGCGGTCAGTGATAGGGTGATAGCTGCGTGTGGGGCCAGGTGGGGACTGGAAGGAGGGTGGGGGGGGCCCCCTGTAAGGTACCTGATTTTCTCACCACTGGGCTGTGCACCTGAAACTAACACACGGCAATATGGAATGTCAGCTGTAATTGGAAATTAAAATACATAAATGAGCCCCGGCTGGGCACTCAGTTGGTTAGAGCATCGTCCTGATACGCCAAGGTTATGGGTTTGATCCCCAGTCAGGGCACATACAGGGATCAACCAATGGATGCATGAGTCAGTGGAACAGTTGATGTTTTTTTCTCTCTCTTTCTCTCCCCACCCCTCTCTCTCCTTTCCTTTCTCTCTAAAAGCATTCAGTAAAAGCAAATACATAAATAGGAGTTAAAATAAAAGCAAAAAATTTTAAATCATGGTAAAATACACATAACACAAAATTTACCATCTTAACCTTTTGTTGTTATTGTTGTTAATCCTAACCTGAGGATATTTTTTCATTGATTTTTTTTTTTTTTTTTTTTTTTTTAGAGAAAGTGTAAGGAAGAGGGAGAGACACAGCAGAGAGAGAAACATCGATGTGAGAGACACATTGATGGAACCCAGGACCCTCAGTCAGCAGGCCGGTGCTCTATCCATTGAGCCAAACTGGCGAGGGCAACTTTTTTCTTTTTTTTCTACAAAAAGTTTTTTTATTATTTCCATTTGGTCCAATGCATGGGAGAGGCCCCAGGGCGGCTAAAAAAAATGGCTAGTGGTTTCGGGGAGAGGCTCAGGCAAAAGCCTGACACCAGAGCCATGCAGAGGGGCTCCGCAAAGGCCTCGGGCTCCACAGGCTTCTAGTCCTGCTTGAGGGGGAGCCTTTCGAAGAGACACTCGCCCGGCCCAGCCCAGCCTGCGGCCAGCAGCCTGCGGAGGTGAGTCAGGGGTGGCTCATCTTCTTGCTGAGTTTCACCTGCTCACCCCGGAAGTGGCTTTGCAGGAGGGGGCAGAGGCGAGGGGCTGCGCACGTAGACCCAGGGCCTGCGGCTCCACGGGGCCTGGGTCAGGTTCCCTCCAAGGCCAGGCGGCCTAGCCGTTTAGAGTTTGACCAGCAGCGTTAAGTACATTCACCTTATGGTGCAACCAGCCTCCAAGGTTGTCGTCTTGCAAAACGGAAACTCTGACCTGGTAAACAGCGACCCGCACCAGGTCACACCCCCATCTGCTTTCTGTCTCCGAGAATGTGGCAGGTCCGGGCGCCTCCGAGCCATGCTTGTCCTTTGTGCAGCCACCTGGAGCAAAGGGTGCCTTATCCTCCTTATTCTCTCTCTATTTTTTTTATTTTTTAATATATTTTTACTGATTTCAGAGAGGAAGGGAGAGGAAGAGAGAGAGAGATAGAAACATCAATGATGAGAGGGAATCATGGATTGGCTGCCTCCTGCACGTTGGACCGAGCCCGCAACCCAGGCATGTGCCCTTGACTGGAATCCAACCCGGGACCCTCCGGTCCGCAGGCCGACGCTCTATCCACTGAGCCAAAATGGTTTCGGCTGGTTGTCTTTTTTTGATGTGTGGTACTTGATGGCGCTTGAGCACCTGAGCACTATTTTGTGTGAGTTATTGTGACTCCTGGACACATTCGTTCGGAAGCAAATGCCGCTTTTGTGCCAAGGTCTTGTACTTGTCGCTTTGTGTGCTTCTCATCCACGTGGGCCCCACCCTGGAGAGCTTCACTGACCGTGGGTCGAGTCCGCATCAGATACTGGCTCACAAGGGTGGACGCCCACCTCTCCTGTGTCCCCCAAACCCAGACTCTGAGCCGAAATGAGGCAGACAAAGAGGAAGGAATGGAGACCACCCCAGGGGGACCAGAAGGTGACCGCAAGCCATCTTTACCCTGGCCGGTGTGGGTCAGTGGTTAGAGCGTCAGCATGCGTACCAAAGGGTCAAGGGTTTGATTCCCAGTCAAGGGCACGTGTCTAAGCTGTGGGTGTGTTCCCTGGCCAGTCCTGGTCCAGGGTGGGCGCAGAGGGCAGCTGATCTATGTGTTTCTCACACCGATGTCTCTCTCCCCCGCCCCCTTCCGCGCTCTCTCTCTCAAAAACAAAAATCAATGGAAAAAATATCCTGGGTGAGGATGAACAACAACAGGAAGAACTTGATTTATCGCAGAATGAAAGGAAGTCACAAAAGAAGATGCCCGCCCGCCAGCTGCCAGTCATGGCTCCGGTGACGTTGCCCTCAGGCCCTTGTTGGCCGTGGCTTTTGTGGGACCAGCTCTGATGCAGTGAACTCGGGGCAGGCGGGTGAGCGCTCCTCCAGGGCAGCCCAGTGCCCTCCCCCTGGCTGTCTGACCCTCCGTGCAGAGTGTGTTCCCTAGTGTCTCTGACCTCCTCGCTCCCTTTTTCAAGAAGCAGAGACACGGCAACGGTGTGCTGAGATGTTAAAGGAAACACCTGAGCCCGGCCGGTGTGGCTCAGTGGTTGAGCATCAACCTACGAACCAGGAGGTCACGGTTCGATTCCTGGTCGGCGCAGGCCCGGGTTTCGGGCTCCATCACCAGTGTGGGGTGTGCGGGAGGCAGCCAATCGGTGAATCTCCCTCATCATTGACGCTTTTCTCTGTCTCCCCCTCGCCCTTCCTGTCTGAAATCAATAAAAATATGTTGTTAAAAAACAACCAAAACACACGCACATACACACACACACACACACACACACACACACACCCCAGTGCATGTTTACATCTCCACAGCCAGGAACATGGCAGTCTCTGAACCTCGCCACCAAGGCCACGGCTGCCTCCCCTGCCCACACCAGCCAGCAGTTTCCATGGCAACGGATCAGCCCCTGTAGGTACCCAGCAGAACAAAAAATTGCTTGGGGGGCGGGGAGGGGGCTAGGGACGGGGAGGACTTCCGGAGGACGGAGCTCCCCATCCCCCCAGCCGCTTCTCAGCTGCTGGAAATCCTAGGCCCCAGAACAGCATGCGTGGGGAACAATGAACGGAAGATGGAGGAGGAGGAGGAAGGAGAGGAGGAGGGAGGGCGGTTAGTGAGGGGAGGAGCCATCAGCTGCTGCACAGTGGCTCCCTAAGGGTAGCGTCTGGAAGCAGCAGCCTTGGCACCACCAGGGAACTTGCTAGAAATCCAGTTTTTCAGGCCCCACCGCAAACTTTAAATTTAAAAACAAAACTTTATTGATTGATGAGAGAATGAGAGAGAGGGATTGCTTTGTTGTTCCACTTCTTTATGCATTTGTGGGGGTTGATTCTTGTATGTGCCCTGACTTAGTCAACAGAAAGTTAAGTCATGATTCTCTTTAGACCAGCAAGGTCCAAAGTTATACCTAGGAGTTAAAAATGTCGAGTAGCCATGCCTTTAAAAGGGGGAAAAAACAGTTAAAACTAATTTTCGTAACATATTTTATTTCGCTCACCTCCCTCTCCCTCGTCTGTCCTCGGAAAACCATGCGCATCAGCGCCGACTTCCCGTCTCCAAAACCCTTATTAGCCAACTGATCCCCAAGTCTGGCTGATCCTGCCTCAGAAATAGGTTCTGCATCAGCCCGCCCCGTTCCTCTCTTGCTCAAGTTACTGCAAAACAACCCCAACTATTCTTCCTTCTCAAAGGAAAATCTGGCGAAGCCGCCCCTTGTTGACCCTTTCAATCGATTCCTATTGCTCGTTTTATTTTTAAATCTATTTTTATTGATTTCAGAGAGGAAGGGAGAGGGAGAGAGAGATGGAAACAGCAATGATGAGAGAGGATCATGGACTGGTTGCCTCCTGCACGCCCCACACTGGGGATCCAGCCCACAACCCGGGCATGTGCCCTTGACTGGAATCGAACTGTGACCTCCTGGTTCATAGGTCAACACTCAACCACTGAGCCACGCTGGCTGGCAATTCCTATTGCCCTTAAGTTCCATCCTCTTCAAGACAGACTGCAGGCCATGGTGACCCAGGCTTTCTCTTTAAAGGAATTTGGGGGTGCCAGCTATCGTTGGGAGGAGCTCTGTGGAATTTCTCTCCGATCTAGGAAATCCTGAACTATTAGACTCTGTACTTGGGGTGGGCAAACATTTTTTTTTTTTTTTTGCAAAGAGCCACCTAATAAATATTTTAGGCTTTGTGGGCCATATGGTCTCTGACTCAGCTTTTCCATGAAAGTAGCCATAGACCATATTTGATGAATGGATGTGGCTCTGTTCCTTTATCTATGACCAATTCCCCATCTCTCTGGCTGCCCCATCTCATCCCCACTGCCTCCATCTCCCTGCTGTGTTCTGCAACCGTCACCTCCTTGCTCTCCTCCATCACTTTCAATACATTTTCCTAGATTTATCAAAGGGATACTTGGCCATGCCCTGTCCTTTGAAACCCTCAGCAGATGCCATTGCTCTGTGGAGACACACCCACTTATTTTTTTTTTTATTTTGTATTGATTTTTAGAGAGAGAGGAATGGAGGGAAAGAGACGCATCCGTGTGAGAGAGACACATCAGTTGGTTGCCTCTCATATGCGCCCCAACCAACTGGGGATTGAACCCGAAACCTGGGTAGGTGCCCTGACCAGGAATCAAACCTTTGACCTTCTGGTGCAGGGGACGGTGCTCCAACCAATGGAGCCACCCCAGCCAGGGTCACCCTCAGTTCTTGGGAATTTCCTCGTAGAAGGGGCTTGGGAGGGACAGTTGGCCGGAGGTGGGAAGGCCGTGGGACCCGTCGTGCGGAGGTGTTTGTACGCTGATGGTCACTGTTACGGAGAAATGAAGAGTGAAAATGGACACACTGTTTGAGTTATTATTTCAATGTTTTTGGAATTTAGTTCAACACACGGACCTGGGAGTGGATGGCCATTATGCACCCACCCTTGAAACCTCGTACGCGAGGAAAGCTGTGGGCCATGGGCTGTGATAGGCATTTGGAGCAAACACCCAACTCATCTCAAAACGAGAACACGAGGCCAGCCAGTGTGGCTCAGTGTCTGAGCGTGGACCTATCAGCCAGGAGGTTCGATTCCCGGTCAGGGCACATGCCCAGGTTATGGACTCTATCCCCAGTGTGGGGCATGCAGGAGGCAGCCGATCCATGATTCTCTCTCATCATTGATCTCTCTCTCTCTCTCTTTCTCCCCCCCATCCCTCTCTCCCTTCCTCTCTGAAATAAATAAAATACATATTTGGAACAAAAACTAAAATGAGAACAAGAGATTTGCACCCCCAGAAACCCAGAGAGACCCCACCTGGGGAGCATGACCCCAGGGCTGGGTCTGTAAGCGGAGGCTGGCGCTCACTATGTTTATGGCTCAGAAATGGATGTCGCCAGAATACTGGCCATGTTGTGCCGCTTCTGGGAAAACCGTTCGCTTCCTGAGCTGGATGTCGGCGTGTATAGGGCTTGGAGCCAAGCCAGGTGCTCGTAGGCCTGCAGGCCGTTAATCAGGGAAATTCCAGGGTGGGCGGCTGCCCCGCGTTTTGTTTGGCAAGTGGGACGAAGGGGACCTGCTCGCAGCCAGTGTTCGGGGCCGGGTGTGCTTTTTCTCAGAAACAGTCCCGCCAGCGGGGCCTGCCTTGGGGCGCAGGTCTAGGTCCTATCTTGTGTGTGACAGCGGCGGGCTGAAGGGCGCTGGGTGGGGTCGGAGGGGAGGATGGAAAAAGGTGTTTGGAGCACAGAGGGCTCCTGTGCTCACTTCAGCATGCGGGGGGGGGTGGGGGGAGAGAATAGGAATAATCATGGGGTGGGGAAATGCCCCAGGAAAGCTAACCTGGGAGCCAGGGGATATGCAAGGAAACCTTAAGGAGTCTGTGTCCACAAACACTGAAGAGTGAGTGTCATGGCAAGTAAGACTGAATGGGCAGCTGAGAAAGACTCCCACAAAACACAGATCAAATGCACCTATTGAGGCATCGAGCACTCAGAGGGCCAAGAGAGGAAAGAAAAAAGAGCCTCAAAGTAGGAATGTAGAGAGAGCGAGAGAGGAGGAGGAGGAGGAGGAGGAGGAGGAGGAGGAGGAGGAAGGACAGAGAGGAGGAAGCAGAAAAAACTCAAATACTGGAAAACATGGAAATGTAGTATTTCCCTTGGGCATAGGAGAAGCAGCAGGAGAGCCTGGCCCCGCAGCTCAACGGGAGGCCAGAGAGAAGGGGGCGAAGGGAGCCTTGGGGACAGGTTAGGGGGGCCAGCCCGACGGCGAGGAGCTGCCACTGCCCATGGCTCCCCTGGCTGCCAGTCTCATGGGGGCCCTTCACGGTCAGGGGCTAGCTGGTCGGGGGTCGGCATAGAGAGAGACAGGGGCGCACTCCTGGGAGGGAGAGCGAGCCTTCTTTTTTCTTCTTCTTCTTTTTTTTTTTTTTTTAAATCTAACCACCCTGTTTCCAGGCCATCCACTTCTGTCCAAACAACTTTCATTCCAGTCTGGGCTGCGCTCCTTCTGGAGCCACTGGCATCTCTTTATCTCCCAGCGAAACATGTCCCGGGGAGAGGAACGCGTATCTGCGCATCTTGAGCCCTGATGCGGGCGGCCTGTGGCGACATCAGCAGCTCCGAGTCCCAGGAAGCCAGTTTCCCAATGAGGGTTCTGGCTGCAGGCGAATTCCCCATGGCCCCGCTCACCGCCTCCCTCGGCTCCACCGGCAGCCCAGAGCCTGTTCCTTTCCGCGCGGCCTGACGGGTCCGGGTTTCAGTTTCATTTTGGGGGCGTGCAGTTTCAGCTCTGATTCCCGGGGGGGAGTGGGGGGGAGCGGCAGCTGGGTGGCTGTGCTCTGAGGGTTTTTATTTCTATTTTGCAGTAGATGGCCATGGAAGGCTTTCATGATTTTCTTTATTTTTATTGTGGAAACGGTTACAGATGGCCCCATCCCCTCCGCCCCCCTCGCCCCCTTCCCCCCAGCCTCCTGCCCCCCCTTCCCGCTGGCTGTCCTGAGGGCTTTTATGTCTTAAAAGCAATCATTTCTGGGTGTTTGCAGGGGGCGTATCCGTGGGGCTGCAGTGCCCAGGGCATGATGAACGGAGAGCAGGTTTCCATTCTCCCACCCGTTCTCAGGCCTGCCTGCTGCCTTTTAAAACCCTCTTCACATGCACACATGTCGCCCGGCACGATTGCACACGTGTTTTTGACATGTTGTCATCACTGGTCAGGGGTTCCTGGCCTCCAGGGAGGGTTAGAGCTGAGCCCACCCTGCTGCCCCGGGAACGAAAGCGAGAGCGCAGCCAACATGCCGGCCTCTCCGGGAAATGAAACCGAAACACAGACCCAGGGCAGAGCCCTGCCCCGAGGGCGGGCGGGTAGCTGCTCCCCACGGACTCGCCATCCAGTTCCGAGTGGCCAGTACACTTCCCCACGCCTCTCCCCCAGGCCGCATCCTGGCACCTGCCACCTGCTCCAGGTGTTGTCTGGCCCGAGCCGGTGTGGTTCAGTGGGCAGAGCGTGGGCCTATGGACAGAAGGGTCCTGGGTTTGATTCTGGTCAAGGGCATGTACCTGAGTTGCAGGCTCCTCCCCGCCCAGGCCCTGATCAGGGCTCCTGCAGGAGGCAACCGATCGATGTGTCTCTCACATGGATGTTTCTGTCTGTCTTTCCCTCTCTCTTCCACTCTCCCTAAAAATCAATAGAAAAACATCCTCGGGTGAGGGTTTAGAAACAAAACAAAAAAAAGATGTTGTCTGTACAGCGTCTATCTCCAACACCAACTGCACGTTCCCTCCCTACCAGGTCCTTCCCCTCAACATGCGGGCTGGCTGCGGCATCGCCCATCATGAGAAGCACTGGTTTTGCAGGGCCCCTGGGGCTCAGTGGTTGAGTGTGACCTATGAACCAGGGGGTCACGGTTGGATTCCTGGTCAGGGCACATGCCGGGGTTACAGGCTTGATCCCCAGTGTGGGGTGTGCAGGAGGCAGCCGGTCCGTGATTCTCTCTCATCATTGATGTTTCTCTCTCCCTCCCCCTTCCTCTCTGAAATCAATAAAAAATACATTTTTAAAAATCATACACACAAAAGAAAAGCAAATACTGATTTATGTCATTTTAAGAAAAGGAAAGACAGTGAACGCAAAACTGTCAGAACCCGAATGTCAGTGGGGGAAGCCGCCCGAGAACAGGCCCAGGGAAATTAGTGCTAAACAGATGGCGCGTTGTCATCTGCTGCCTGACGGGGAGCGGACAGCTCCCAAATACTGGCCACATGGACCGGGGGCTCCAGGAACCCCGTGCCCCGGCCGAACTGCACGGCCATGTATATGTTTCTTGGAATCGGACCTGGCGGTGCAGCCGGAGGAAATTCCCAGGGCAGCTCGGTGAGCCACATCTGCCTCTGGACAGCGGGCCATGTGTTAAGACTCAAACGGGCCTGTCTCCATGCGCCAGCGTCCCCCCCCCCCCCCGCTCCCCCCCTCCCCGCCCAGGCTCAGTTCGCTCCGATCCATCTTCCTCTCTCTGCCGCGATGCGAGCGGGAGGCCCATACATCTTGTTATCTTCAAAGCTGCATTCTTGTCACGGGCGAGATAGGGAGCCGAGGCAGCAGAGGCAGCGGGAGATGAAAGGGAGGCTTGATGGAAACCACCTGCTACCTTGGGCCTTGGGGAGTGAGCAGACTGGCTTCACTTTCCAGCACCTCAACTCCAGGAGACAGGCATAATCCCTGTCCTCCCAGCACGGATTTATTTATTTATTTATTTATTTATTTATTTATTTATTTATTTATTTATTTATAATAGATTTGTAGAGAGAGAAATGGTAGATTTGTTCCACTTATTGATACGTCCATTGGTTCTTGTATGTTCCCTCAACCTTGACATATCAAGACACTGCTCTAACCAACTGAGCTACTCAGCCAGGGCTTATATCATCATCATCATCATCATCTTCTCCTTCTCTTCCTCCTCCTTCTCCTTCTCCTCCTCCTCCTCCTTCTTTTAATATTTATTGAATTTATTGCATTGACATTGATGAATAAAATTACAGAGCTTTCAGGTGGGCAGTTCTACAACACATCCTCTGTGCATTGTATTGTGTGTTCACCACCCCAAGTCAAGTCTCCTTCCATCACCATTTATTCCTCCTTTACCTTCTACCTCCCCCTTGCCCCCCCGTTTCCCTCTGGTAATCACCATACTGTTGTCTGTATCTGTGAGTTTGTTTTTTGTCTTAATCCTTCACCTTTTTCACCCAGCCCCCCAACCTGCTCCCCTTCCACTCTCTCTCTGTTTTTTTTTACATCAGAATTCAAAGGCTCTCCCAGCTTCCGCAAGCTTCCTCCTCAGGTTGTCCTCCCAAGTGTTTTCCCTTAGAAATCTCTTACATGTCCAACACTTTTGGTGTCTACTTGTCGATGAACCCAAAACTAACAGAGGACCTGCAAGATGGTGTCTACTGTGTGCCCATGATTGTGTGTGTGTGTGTGTGTGTGTGTGTGTGTGTGTGTGGTGGGGGGCGACTATAAGCATGTAGAAAGAGATATATACGCTGGTATATGCTCAGAACACCTCTGAAAAGGTAAACTGATATGGTCAACTCATGTTATGCACTGCAGTTATGGTCTATAAAACTGCGGTGAGCGCTGCAGTAGCCAGTCCTGAACCACAGCATTCGCACCCACTGATCCACACAGAAACTAGCTTTATGTGTGTTTTTACCTGCAGGCACCTTACTTAATATATAGGGTTGATGCGTTAATAACGAACCATGCCCAACAGCACCATCACTCACGCCTGAATAAGTTATACCTACAGGAACATAGAGAAATGCTCTTTAAAACACTTAAAAATGTTATAAAGCATTTAGCTAAAATATGAAGCAAATTCAGAAATGTCATCTAAAACATTTCCTCTGGAAGGCACATCATGGCCTCCTTGCACCTGGGAATGTGAGACAGCGCTTCAGCCCTACGCTTGGGGGACATTTTAAACAGGCAGATGACCAACAAAAATAACAAAAATGCAGAAGACACGTAACACCAAATAGATTGCAGAAAGGTCCTGTGTTTAGAACATGAGAGCTGAAACCGGGAGGCAGAGCACCGTGACCTTACTCAGCCTCAGCTGGGGACGTTCAGGTGCACACGTCCGTGCAACTCTGCAAGTATTAATTTGGGGGTTAAATATATAACGTAGTGAGGAGGCCAAGTCACAAATGTAGAATCTGTGAAGAATGAAGAGGAACTGTAACTGTTAACAGTCATTGTCTCTGGGGAGAGCTAGGGATGAGAAAAATTCACTATTTAATGGATGTTCTCTTTTACTTCTTTGATCCTTTTTTTAAAAAAAATCCTCACTCAAGGATATTTTTTCCATTGATTTCTAGAGAGAGAGTGGGAGGGAAGGAGGGAGGAGGGAAAGACAGAGAGAAACATCAAAGTGAGAGAGACGCATTGATTGGTTGCCTCCCACACATTTTCCTACCAAGGCTGGGGAACCTGCAACTGAGGTACGTGCTTTTGACTGGGAACCAAACCCTCAACCCTGCAAGCCGATACTCTAACCACTGAGCAAACTAGCCAGTGCTTCTTTGATCTTCATTTAAAAATGTTACTGATTTTAAAGAGAGAGGAAAAGAGAGAGAGAAACATCTATCAGTTGCCTCCCGTACAGGACTGAACCTGCAACCTGGGTATGTGGCCTGACCCGGCATCGAACTGGCAACCTCTCAGCACACAGGATGATGTTCAACCAACCGAGCCACACCGGCCAGGGCTACTCTTTTGATCTTCACATCCAACATGTTGGCTACATGTTCAAATTTTTTAAAAAACAACAGTTTCAAGAACTGCAACCGTAAGAAGAGTTAGTGAACTCCTGCAAGATTTCATTCTGCCTTTTGTAAAATGAGGACGATAATGTCTACATCAGTTGATGGTGGTGAGGGGGGTCAAGAAGACCAGTTAGAAAAGGGTCGGGGTGGTGTCTGGCCCATAATAGGCATTTGGGAAGGAAGAGAGGTATCTAGTTAATTCCCTTTCCCACACTCCTCCAAACCTTGACTCCTAAAGTGGAAAGGTCTAGAGACCCTCTGTGAACCATACCCAGTTCTTTCCCAACTTCTCTTTCCACTCCCCTCTGGTTACCTATTCGATATCCATTCTACTCTTAAAAAAAACACACCCACAACTCTGATTTTTGTTAGCACAGCAATGTGCTCAGTTAAAAATACCACCTCCTCAGAAATCCCTTGAAGCTCCATGCACGGGGCAGGTGAGCCAGTTCCGTCCATGAAACCTGGCAAAAATCATCTCGGCATTCATTCCTGAGTAAAGAGCAAAAGCTTCATGAAGAGAACATATATGGCCCTTCCCACTTTTTTCCTGCCTGGGATGTGGGTGTGATGCCTGAAAGTGCAGCAGCCATCTTGTGACCACGAGGAAGTGGCCTTACACTACAAAAGGTGAGGAAGACAGAGAAAAGGAACCGGGTCTTTAATGAAGTCACTCGGCCTTAACAGTCCATCCTCAGAGAAGAAAAGGAAATGCTTATTCACTGAGGTCATTGTTAGGGTCGCTGAAGGGGGTATGCATGAGGCCAAAAGGGGAAAAGAATCATGAATTTGCTAGTTCACCTGGAAAAGCAGATGGGCCGAGCCCCAAAATGGCACCAGCACCCAGGGGCAGGGAGTCCGAGGGTTTAAAGGACTCTAGGCGGGGTTTTTCTGGGCAGAGAATTCTCTGGGCAGGTCCTGAGGGGAAAGATAATGGTCTTCGCAAGTGAATGTGGTCTTAGCAAGTAAATGTGGTCTTAGCAAGCAGAATGTGGGCTAAGAGAGGGAATGTTGGCTGTGATGTGGTCTAAGGTCAGTTCCCAGGGGAGGGGGTGTTCATTCAGTTATTTGATCAGACCCCACCGTCATCATGGTAGGTTTTTCTCAGGTGCACAGTTGAGATCAGCCTGAACTGATGGATACTCCGACCAACAGAACCAAGGCGCTCCATAGAGGGAGTGGAGGGGCCTGTCCTCAGTGGCCTTTCTTCTGATAACTCAGCTAAGGCAACAGCTCAGTCACCGCCGTGGTTACCAATAGCAGCCCAGATCTCTCTCCTCAACCCCAGCCCCGAAATATGTCTGACTGCGGGGTCTCAGATCTCTCACCCACAGGTTACTGCTTCCATCCCTCCCCAACCCCCCCACCCATCGACTTCTCTTTGATCCCTCTTTTGGGTCATGGTTAGCATTTTCTCTGCAAAACAAAGCGAATATCACACCCAACCTTGATCCATCCTTAACAGCTCGATGCCTCAAATCCATCTCTAAACTGAAATGATTAGACGACTAGCTTCACACGGGGTGGGGCGAGGGTTACAAAACATCGCTGGGCTTTTAGCTGATTAACTGGAAAGAGAATGTGCTGACCAAGTGATGCATAGATCCAAAGGGGCTTAGCAGTAAGTCATGTCCTTGGACACAGCTGCCTAGATACATGTGTATGCATGATCTTGGCAGACTTCAGTTGTTCTGCATTTCAAACGGACAGCAGGGGCTGCGGGCTTTGCTTTAGCAAGAGGAAGCTGGGGTTTAGATTTATTCCCAACACTATCTGAACATTTACTATGTGCCAGATACTCTTCTAAGTATTTGGGGTAAAACAAGAGAAAAGCAAGCGGTCAACATCCCTAACCTGTGTTGCTGGTGCATGAGTAGTTGGGGGAAAGAGAAGTGAACAAAGAAATTGATACACAGTGTCAGGTTGTGAGACGTGGCATGAAGGAAAGGAAGCTGGTGAAGGTCCTAGAGAAGGGGCAATGGTCTGCTGTGAGGATGGACTCAGTTAAGAGCTCTCTGGGGAGATGATGACATGTGAACCAAGACTTCAAAAGAACTGGGAGAAGGCTAGAGCTGCCAGACCCAGCAAATAAAAACACGGGACACCTCGTTAAATGTGAATTTCAGATAAACAACAAACACATACACTTTTGGGGCCATACTTATACTAAAGAGTATTCAGTGCGTCGCCACGCAAATGAACTCGGGGTCCTGTGAACCATCCAGAAGGATGTAAACACATACACACACCACATGAGCCAGCCGTCCACTCCCAGGTACCTGCCCAAGAGGAAAAAAAACTTATGTCCATACAAAGACTTTTACATGAACGTTTACAGAAGCTTTATTCTTAAATGGCTGGCAACCGGCAACAATTCAAATGCCTACCAACGGATGAACGGGTAAGCACATGTGGTGTATCCACACAATGGAATACAGCAATGGGAAAGGACAAACGATTGACACCCGCAGCAACATATAATTACCTAAAGAGAACTAAGCAAAGTGAAAGAACCCAGGCAAGATGATACACATGAGGTGCTTCCATGTACATAAAACTCTGAAAATCCAAATGAATTACAGTGGACTGGTGGTTTCTCATGGAGGAGAGGTGGGGAGGCACACGGGGAGAGTCTGTAAAGGGGCAAAAAAGGAACTTTTGAGGGCAGTAGATGAGTTCACTATCTTGATGGTGGTGAAGGTTTCGTGGATATATTTGCCTCCACAAAAAATGCACGTGCATGTATGTGTTTGACTACTTTGGAGATAGCATATAAATGGAATCCTACAGAATTCATCTTTTTGTGACTGGTTTACTTTACTGAGCACAATCCCTCAGGATTCATCCATGTTTTAGCACATGTCAGAATCTTCTTCCGTTTTTAAAAAAATTTTTTTTTCTTTATTGATTCAGGTATTACATATGTGTCCTTATCCCCTCATTGTCCCCTACCCCCCCCCCCCCCCACTCATGCCCTCACCTCCCTGGTGTCTGTCCCCATTGGTTAGGCCTATATGCTTGCATATAAGTCCTTTGGTTGATCTCGCCCTTACCCCCACCCTCCCCTATCTTCCATCTGAGGTTTGATGGTCTGATCGATGCTTCTCTGTCTCTGGATCTGTTTTTGTTCATCAGTTTATGTTGTTCATTATATTCCACAAATTCATCTTCCTTTTTAAGGTTGAATAATATGCCATTGTATAGATGAACCGTACATACAGTGTTATCAACTCAACCACTGATGGACTCGAGTGCCTCCACCTTTTGGCTATTGTGACTACTGCTGCTATGGACATGGGTGTACCAATGTCTCTTTGAGTCCCTGTTTGTCATTCCTTTGAGTCTATACCCAGAAGTGGAATTTCCGGATCATATGGTAATTTCGTGTTTATGAGGAACCTCCAAATTGTTTCTTCCTCAGCTCTTAACCTGGTTGCCCAAGCACTCAACAACTCCAGACCAACACCTACCCTCCGCCCCCACCCAGAGCAGTGTCTTCAGTGTTTCCATCACCATCACCTGAATCATAGGATATCCAGGTCCCTTCCTCTCCCTTACCCAGAGGGCAGCCAATCCCCTTCCTTCTGTCTTGAACTATCACTTCTCCCCTTTCATCTCATCCTCTTCAGAGCTGCCCTTACTCATAGTGTGAATCTCTCTCAGATCTAGACATGTCTCCCCATCCCCACTGCTCCCAGTTTAGGCTAAACCACAAGCCCCTGGTTCCTGGGTAACTATAGCAGCCAGTGGCCTTCCAGATCCTTCCTGAACCTCCAGTTACGGTTACCAACCCATTCTCTCTGCTGCCCCTCAGCACAGCACCTGTCATATAATGAGCCTTCAAAACATGGGTGTATAAAACAGAAATATTCATAAAATACTTACATTAGGCTGATGATTATAATAATTTCTGAAAGGTATTTTTTGAAGAGTTTTTAAAAAATATATATGCTATCTTTGAAAAACTTTAAACTATATGGAGACCTAGGAAGCAAAATAGTGAAAATCTTTCTCAATTCTACAGGACCAATCACAATTAATATTTTGTTTATTTTCCTTCTAGGAGTTTTTGTACGTTCAAAGGTGCACAGGTGTACACACATACACAGTTTGATTTTCATAGGAATGAACTCATATTCTAAACATTGTTCAGCAACTCGCTTTTTTTTTGTTTGCCGAATCAACAGGCTATCCCGGACAATTTTTTATCCCACAGTGCTAACCGCTATTAGCATTTCGTTTTTCCTGCCAGAAAAATTCTTGCTGTGTACAAAAACTAAGTAAATATAAATACACACGTACATATACTTTTTAATAGGATCAAGTTCAGACTCTACATATGGTTCACCAACTTCATTTTTTCTCTTTTTGGCACAACAGTTCATCCAAGGAAACTTTTTACATCCGAACACACAACTCTGCACCCAACTTCCGGACAGCCACTCACGATTCCCCAGCATGGATGCAACATCACTTGTTCTTCCCATCTCTATTGATGGGAAGACACAATATCTTCAATATTTTGGCAATTCTCAAACTGTGCGCTTCTGTGAGTCCTTCTGTAGGATTAACAGAAATATGTTCTCTGGGTCAAAGGTTATGCATATTCAAAATGGTGTCAAATCCTACAAAATCACCCTCCAGGAGATCAGGCCCTGCAAACCCTTGCTCACTGTGGATGCTGCGCTCATCAGCCCCGGCCTTTACCAAGATTTTAATTTTTTGATTAGGCTTCAAGTTGATTCTGGCCTCCTTTTACTTTGATTTGCATTTAATAAGCACCCAAGAAGTTGAGCCTCCTTCCCTCACTTTCCTGGCCTTTTCCTCTTCTGTTATTTACCTATTTATCATTGTTCTCCTATGTCTTCACCTTTTGTTGTTGTTGTCAATCCTCACTGGGGGAGAATATATTTTCCATGGATTTTTAGAGAGAGTGAAAGGGAGGGCAGGCCGCCGCTCTAACCACTGAGAACCCCAGGCCAGGGCTCCTCTTCATTTTAACATTTAGGCACCCGTCCCTCTTGTGTCTAAATTTCCCGCCGGTCTTCTCTCCAATGCCCCACTGTTGGTTGAACCCACTTGCCACGAATTGCAGTTTTTAAACATCAAGACGTAGAAAGGGCCGCGTTGCGGGTGTCAGAGTGGAAATCGGGCCCCGGCAGCATCTCCGGAGAGAAACGTGCCAAACAGCCGCGAAGCCGGGGATTAAAGTCTCTCTTTCCATCTGGAACCTGGCGTCTCCGGAACAGTGACCACATTGTGCGTCTTCCCAGAAAGAGCGCCGCGTTGCCTGGCGACGAGGCAACGTATATATACGACTTGGCAGCCAGCCGGGCTTTGTAGCTCCGAGGAACATTCCAGGGTGGGATGCGATCAGCGGAGGTCCCGGGACAAACGGGATGGAAGGTTTAACCCCTTCTCCTCCTCAAGGATCTCGTGCTGAGGGGCCTTCCAGGCCCAGAGGATCCAGACCCGGTGATCCGACATCCGGGGTCTTCGCTTTCCTTCCTCGCAAAATGGCGCCTCCCGGGATCCAACATGGCGCCCAGCAAGGCTGAATCCGGGAGACTCAGGGCCCCTCAGGCACTTCCTGTCTCCCACTTCCGGCTTCCGGGACCTCGGATCCCGAACCCGCATTCGGAATTCAACATCCGAAACCCACCATCCAGAAGAGGGTCTTTCTGTTCAGGTTCTTTCTGGCTCAGACCCTCGTGGGCGGGGAAGGGGGGGAGTTTATAGCTTTGGGAAGCTGGTTTCTTGTCATAAACTGAGGACAGTTGTACTTTTTTTTTTTAAATACATTTTTATTGATTTTTTACAGAGAGGAAGGGAGAGGGATAGAGAGAAACATCCATCAGCTGCCTCCTGCACACTCACTACTGGGGATGTGCCTGCAACCAAGGTACATGCCCTTGACTGGAATCGAACCCGGGACCCTTCAGTCCGCAGGCTGACGCTCTATCCACTGAGCCAAACCGGTTTGGTGACAGTTGTACTTTTATCTTGGTTGGGTTGTGTGGGCAACTTTCAGAAACCGCCTGGACAGTGGGGAGATGAAGGAGCCATGTCCTGCGTCTCTTCCCTCCTTAGCGCACTTACAGTGAGGGGCCTCTGGCAACCCTCACGGCTTCAGCGACATCCGACCCTACCGATTCTGCTTAGGACAGCGGTTCTCAACCTGTGGGTCACGACCCCTTTGGCGGTCGAACAACCCTTTCACAGCGGTCGCCTAAGACCATCCTGCATATCAGATATTTACATGATGATTCATCACAGTAGCAGCATGACAGTTATGAAGTAGCAACGAAAATAATGTTATGGTTGGGTCACAACATGAGGACCTGTATTTAAAGGGCCAGAAGGTTGAGAACCACTGGCTTAGGACTTCACTGTGCTTTCCATGCTAGTTAACATTCAAGGGGGGATTTGCCAGCCCACAGGGTCCTGCCTCCCAGCTCCCTATGGCTGACCACTGCGCTTTGGCCTCACTATTCTTCATTTTGTTTTCTGACGAACCGAGGTAATTCCCACCTGATACCCACTGCACCCACCCAAAGCATACCTTCAAGATCAAGTCCAGGCCCCATGAGGTGCACTGTGGTCTCCTCTGCAGCCATACTCCACCGTACCCCACCACTGCCACCTCCACACACTAGATAGAACAAGCTACTTCTGGTTCCTTCAACTTTCCCATCCTTAAACCTTTGCACATGCCCATTCTCAATCTGAATTCTCATCTCTCCCATTTCCTTTTCAACAAATTTCTGCTCAGCTTTGAGGCCTCATTACATAGGTTACTTCCTCCAGGAAGGGGGTCTGGAGGCCCCACAAAAGAGATTTGGTGCCCAAGATGCATATTAATGGTGTGCTCTGTGTAACACGCCTCCTTGTTTTTTGGGGGGACATTAACCCTACCCCTTCTTTTGGGGGCTGCTTATCCTCTATCCATATTCCCACCCAAGGTGGTCTGTTGTATTATTCTGTGTGCCCTGCCCACGGGGTTAGTGTGTGGCCCAGGCCAGGCCAGTTAACCTTCTTCTTGGAATGAGGGAAGCAAGATTATGCCTTGCAGATGGGTAACCTAGGAATAGCACTGTTCTGACCTCATGGGGAAGTCTTGCATGGCAGCACACAGCCAACACGTAGACTCAAGTGGTAGAGAGACAGCTGTTGGCTGCATCCCATCACCCTGAGCACAGCTATACTCCTTCCCGCTCTGGGATTTGGTTACTGGAGCCAAGACATTCCCCCTCTTTGCCTAAATGAGTTTGAGTTGTCATTTGTAACCCTCCATGACGAGCTGCACCCCTGCCATTCTGCGGAGCATGGCCAATTGAAAACTCTCATGTGTGGGGGAAGCTTAATGTGAACTAAATTGGTCTTCTTACCCTTATAACCAGGAGAGTCCTATAGGACTACCCAGGGGAACCACTGTCACAGTGATGCTCCCTCATTCATGCAAATCAATCTTTAAAATATTTTTTAATTAATGATAGAGGGATTTGTTGTTCCATTTATTTACTAATTCATTGGTTGATTCTTGTATATGCCCGGGCCAGGGATGGAACTCACAACCTTGGCATATCGGGACGATGCTATAACCAACTGAGCTACCTGGCCAGGACCAAATCCATCTTAATGTATGAATTGCCGCTCTGTGAGGGAACTATCTGTAAAGGGGCATGTCTGCCTTCTAATGCCCTGTTGGATGAGGATTCTGTTTAAAAGGAACAGAATTCTAGAGACACAGCAAAACATATGGTGGTTGAGGCTAGAATCTGGGTTTATTCTGTCTGAACCTCAATTCTGGCTCCATAAATTACTCGCCATATGCCTGTAAACAAGTTACCAAACTTCTCTGTACCTCAGTTTCTTCTTCTGTAAAGCAGAGGTGACGATTAAAACAAAAGGATGACCTCAGAGGATTGTAAAGAGGATAAAGTAAGAAAATCTATGCAAAATACACAAAACCATGTCTCGAGTTTAGTCAGCCCCAAATAAGTGCAAACTTTGGCCCCCACATGCTGAATGTCGAATAGAAGGAACTGGGCAGAAATATTTGCTGCTCCATGAGAAACATGTTAGTAAAGAGAGAAAACATGAATGTGGATCTGAATTAAGCTGACCTGCGTATTTCAGTATCTGAACACAGCTGCATTCCTTGGTTTTCTTTTAAGAGCTACCAGGTATCCAACCCCATATGTTGTCTTTACCTGAAAAGCATTCACTATGTCTCTTCTAAGATGATCCCTTCTCTCACGTTCATTTCATGTTTCAGGCAGGGCTGATCCCCACCCGGGTGACTCCAGGAGTGGGCAGAAGACCCACGTCTAACCAAGGAGAGCCATATATCCTCCTGGCCCCCATGATTGTTTCAAGGAAGGGCCTGAAACAATCCAAGCAAGGCCACCAGGGAGTGAATATCAGGAGGTGAGGATTATTGGGGGCCATCTTGGAGGCTGGCTACACAGTGTGGACAGTGAGAAAGGAAGGAAGTCAGGAGACAGCATCGTCCTGCGGGTCTGGTGATACCAATCCCCATTGCATAAGGAAGGGATGGGCCCTGGCCAGGTCGCTCAGTTGGTTAGAGCATTGTCCTGATATGTCAAGGTTGAGGGTTCAATTCCTGGTCAGGGCACATACAAGAACAACCAATGAATGCATGAATAAATGGAACAACAAATCTAAATTCCCCTCTCTCCCTCCCTCCCTCCCCCTTCTCTCTCGAAAATTAATAAACAAATAAAAAGAAGAAGGAGGGGATAATAAACTCTCAGGTACTTCTAAGAGCTGAAACTCAACCATTGGATTTGTCAGTGTGGGGTTATTGTTGATGCAGGAGGGAGGAAGAATGCTAGAATGATGCCCTTGAACAGAGAGGAGAATGGGATCCAAGCGGAGAGGGTGGCCTTAGAGAGGAGCATGGCAGTTCACAGGTGGCAACAGGAGAAGGACTCTCCAGGTCCTGATGCCGGTGTGAAGGCCGTGTTGGAAGACTGTGACTGTTCCCTTTGGATTCCAATAGTATCTAGAAGAAGGTTCTGGCACCAAGTGGAGCACCGAGTTGCCACACCTTGAACACTGGGCTTCAGCTAGCGCAACTCTTCAGGGATGAGGCAATACAATGCTGTGGTTTAAGAACCAGGACTAGCGTTCCCAAACCAGCTGGGTTCAAATCTTGGCTGTGCCGTGTACTCACTGTTGGATAGATGACCTATCCCTTTTGTGATTTAGTTTCCCTACATGAAAAAAAAAAAGGAATTCTGAAAGTATCCGCCAAAGGGTTATCGTGAGAACCCACTGTGAGAATGCCTCACTCACCTACTTATCTTTGATGAATGGTCCTTACTGCGAGAATGAGACTGTTCAGTGACACTCAAGAAGAAAGGTATCAGGAATGTGTAGGGCTTGCAAAAACGTATGTCCCTCACTGATTGTATATTATTATTATTATATTGTAAATAACATGTAATTAAATATATATTATATAATAATGTATAAATAAATGGTTTCTTGAACCATTTATTTATATATTTTTATTCCACAATGTTTATATCCGTACAGTGAAACTAAATTTTAATGACTGTGTGTCACTAGTTTATTATAAAAGAAAAGCGGAAATTATTTATGTGATGAAAGATTTTAGAACTTCAGTGGGATGGGCAGCTTCACGTGATGCCATTTTTTTAAAAATTTATTTTCCCCGTCACCATTTACCCCCTGTATGCCCTCTTCCACTTCCATCCCCACTCCCACCCGCGTGATGCCATTTTCAACAGTGATTTATTTCAGTCTACATACTTTGCACAAATGTCACCATCACTAAATCAGAAAGAACCCCTGTTGTCCAGAACTACCTTGGTGCCTCCATATCCTGGAAGAACTTTATCTCCAACTTTCACGCGAACTGGAAAGCTCTCCACCCTTCTCTGTGGAGCCAGGTCCAACAGCTACATCCTACTGCGGCTGCAGTGTTTTTCCTGGAGACTTTTCTGGAAGCATAAAGCCTCCTTTGGCTGCAGTTGCCGAAGCACGCCTTTCAACGAGCACTCAGTCAAAGTGGGGGAGAAACGCCTTAAATGCCCGTCTTGCCACATCCAGGCCACCACAGCTCATAACTCTGCTCTCGAACCCCAGCTGCAAGGACAGATTTCGCAGTCTGGCCCGCCGGACACGTGAACTTCTATATGTGCTAATCTTTTTTTTAAAATTTATTTTTATTGTTGATGGTGTATCACAGATGTCCCCCATTCCACCTCCCCTTTGTTCCCCCTCCGACCAGCTCCTATCCCACCCCATGCCTTCACCGAACCATTGTCTGTGTCTATGAGCTATGCATTATATATACACTAACCTTGTATGTAAATAATGTTCTATAGAATAATAAATACTAACACTATATAGTCATCTTGCTGTAGCATCCACACCTGGTCGCCATGTCGGTTGGCCCTGTGAAACAATGGTAGGAGTACCGCCAGCAGAGAAACAACTAACAGCGAGTTGAATATCGACGGAATATCGAAGAGGGAGCTACAACACTCGATTACCTTTTGTCTTTCACCAAAAGCTAGCGAAAGCCTTTCTCCTGCATCCATGTCCTGGAAGACAGAAGACCCTGTATGGTCGCCAACATGTTGCTTTTATTGGACGAGTTAACCTTCCTGGGCCAGAAGCAAATACTGGCCTTTTCACTCCCTCCTAATTGTCTGGTTTGGGGATCCCGAGGATTTCAAAAAAGAATAACTTTTTTTTTCTTTTTTTAACACCCCAAGACAATGCGCCTCCCTAAGATTAGGGGGTAGGCGAGCCGTATGCTATTCATTTGCAAAGTGGTTGGAGGGCCACAGTGACAGGGGAACCAGAGGGCCCCTGGCTGGGAAATTGCTTCCCATAAACAAGCCCCCTTTCTTCCGCCCTCGGAGGGCACGCTCGCCTGCCCCCGGGGTGACAGGCAACCTAATTTGGAGGCCACAGCTCTAATGACCTTCGGGTCTCAGAATGATTTGGGAGCCTCCAGCCCTCTGGCCCGCGCCGTCTCTCCCGGGACGCTCCCAGGCAGCCACCCCAGACTGACGGACGCCAGGAGACTCCTGGCCTTAATCCCTCCAGCTGGGGCGAGAGGCCCTCGCAAGGGCTTGGAAGGAAGCCGGCCTGTTCCCCTGACCCCTCCACCCTCGGTCTTCCACCTCGGCGGAGGAGGGGTTGCCTGAGCTCCCTGCACAACGTGCAAAAGTGACTTCTGCACCAGCGAGGTGGGGAACACGAGCTTGCTAGGCAGGCAAAGCAAGGATTACGGTGTCCACATCCAAGAACCGGAGAGGCCTCGACCCTAGGAATGTCACCATATTCGGGAAGGAAGTGAGCATCTTGTAAATGTCTCCATATCCAGGAAGGGTGTAGAGACCCGGCCTTTCCTTGCACGACCCCCACCCCCTTCTGGAGCAGGCAGCCCCATAAAAAGCTGTCTCCAGCTGCAGCGAGGAAGATTCAAGAAAGGTTCAGGCAAGAACCGGAACTTCCCACCTCCCCCACTTCCAGCCTCATCCAGCCTCAGCCTTCCCTAAGCCCCCAGAGGCCTCAGGTTTCTGCATACCAAAGGAGGGGTGCGGGGCGGGAGGGGCGGCGGGGTTTCACCTCATTAACCCTGCAATCAAAGAGCAGGAAGGCTCCCACGCTCCGCCCGGGTGCAGAGCCCCCCGGGGCACCTGGAGCTCCTTTCCGTTTCTTAGATGCCATATTGCAACACAGGGGCTGGTGGGTCTCCGGAAGCTCCCTTTCTCCCTTCGGGGTGTCGAGCGGAGGAATGGAGAAACCCCTCCTGGGAAAGTTAGGTGGAAACTATGAATAAAACTCTATGGGACACCGAACAATGGGACATTCACTCATTTAACTAGTGTTTTGCATGCCTACTCCCCAGGGCTGAATTCTGGGGAGGCATGCGAGCGCGTGGAGATACGTTTGTTTTCCTCTAGGCGGGTGGGACGGGGAGTGGGGGATCTGACTAACAAAGTCAAGGTAATTAAAAAAATAATAATTGGATAACCAATTCTTGGATATGACACCAGAAACACAGACAACAAAGGCAAAAGTGGGGCAAGTAGACCAGTGGGACAGCTATCAGCTTTTGTGCATCAAAGGAAAGCTTCAACTAAATGAAAGGGCAGCCTGTGGAATGGGGGGGGAAATATATTTGCAGCCCTGGCGGGGTAGCTCAGTTGGTTAGAGCATCATCCCTAAACGCCAAGGGTGCAGGCACATACATAAGAATAAGGCGTGCATGCCCTCCGAGAGCAGAATAAGAATCAACCAATGAATACATACATAAGGGGAATAACAAATTGATCTCTCTCTCTCTCTCTCTCTCTCTCTCTCCCTTTCTCTAAAATCAACAAGTAAAAAATTTAAAAAGAAAATATTATCGAATGATATATCTGACAAGGAGTTACTATTCAAAACATATAAAGAACTCCTAAACTCAACACAAATAAGTAAATCCGTTTGAAAAATGGGCAAAGGACTTCAATAGGCATTTCTCCAAAGATGATATACAAATGGCCAACAGTACATTATGCTCAACACCATTAATTATCAGAGAATGCAAATAAAAACTGCAATGAGATAGCACATCACATCCATTAGGATTGCTATTATTAGGGGGAAGGAGAGAGAGAGAGAGAGAGAGAGAGAGAGAGAGAGAGAGAGAGAGAGAGAGAGAGAAAAGAAAAAAAAAAGAAAAGAAAGAAAAAGTGTTGCTAAGGATGTGGAGAAACTGAAACCTTGTGCACTGCTGGTGGGATGATAAAATGGTACGACTGCATGGAGAACAGTATGGAGAGTCCTCATATGGAGAACTACCGTATGACCCAGCAACTCTACTTTTGGGTATCGATCCCAAATAATTAAAGGCAGGGCCTCACATCCACGTTCATAGCAGCGTCATTCACAATAGCCAAGCGACGGAAGCAACTCAAGTGTCCATCCATAGATGAATGGAAAAACCAACATGTGGTCCATCATACAACAGAATTTCGTCCAGTCTTACAAAAGGAAGGAAATTCTGACACCTGATACAACATGGATGAACCTGGAGGAGGTTATGCTAAGTGGCTTAAGCCAGACACAAAAAGACAAATATTGTCTGAATCCACTTATGTGATGTCCTTAGGGTATTCAAATTCATAGAGACAGAACGTGGAATGACGGTTGCTGGATACCGGGAAAGGGGGAACAAAGGATTAGTGTTTAATGGGTTTGTAAAGAGAGAATGCATCTGTTAGCCACAGCAAAGAATGGGTGTTAATTATGGGGATGGAGGGTGTCAGGGGCATTCTCAGAAAAGACCCCACGAACGAACGAGGTGACATTTAAGCTGAAACAGGAATGAGAATTGGGGTGAAGCTCCTGAGAATTGGGCTGAAGCTCCTGAGAATTCGGGTGAAGCTCCGTGGGAAGGACATACAGCAGATGTGGAGTTTATGGAGAGAACGATGTTGGAAGGATGGAGAGAAACCCAGCATGGATGGGGCTCAGCATGTGAAGTGGAAGGTCGGAGGAGAGGAGACGAGGGCAAGGGTATTGGGAATATTGCAATCCATCATAACATCTAGGATCATTATTTCTATCATAATTATCATCAATTTCCAGAGAGACAGACTGAAGTTATGGCGTCCATCAGCACGATGCATCCTTTAACCAGACAATGTCCCCTAGCAGGGAGTGGGCTGAATCAGGTCCCTTCACATGCCGCTCCCCTCCCTCCCCCACTCACCAGCTGCATCCCTGGCCCCCGCCTTGGTGAGGTTTATAGTCTAACGTGGATGAGTGATGTCACAACAGCCTACGAATGACCTGGAGGGTACGGTACTTGAGTAGCACAGAAGGGGAAACCATCCAATGGGTGGCTGTTGCTGGGCAGAGAGCTCCTCCAGAGAGGGCCACCCACATGTTTCCGCATTTGCTGACCCTCCAAAGTGTCCCTGGATCAAATGACAGCTGGTGGGGGTGGAGAGGGCTCCAGGCAGGAAGAATCAGGAAGAACTAAGGTAACCGAGTCCATCCCTAATCCACCGCAGTTGTTCTGGCTTTGGAAGGAATAGGTTATCGGGGCTGGCCTATCCCCCACCAGTTCTCCCTTTTAGATAAGATTGTTTTATGCTCTCATGCTAATCAAGGAAAATGTGCCCATTGAGGCTACTTTAGAAATTACAGGAAAATATAGCAAGGGGGGAAAAATAGGAAAGTCACCAGCAAGCAGACCCACCAGGGCTAGTTCTGGAAATAGTCATTTCACCCATTCGTTTCAATGCAAATATAGTCATGAAAACCACTTTTGATGAAATTGTGAGCATACTAGTCATTCCTTCATTCAGTATTTTTTAAAGTGGGTGCTTACTATGTGCCAAGCATTGTTTTAGGTGCCAGGTATACAGCAGCGAACAAAACTAAGTTCCCAGCCTTTGAAGAGCTAGCATTCTGCATGGTATGCATGTCGAGTTTTTCATTTAACATGGTTTCATCAGCACTTAAACCTTTTAAAAAATTAATTTTAGAGAGAGGGGAAGGGAGAATGAGCAAGAGAGAGAAACATTGATTTTTAAATATATATATTTTTTTATTGATTTCAGAGAGGAAGGAAGAGGGAGAGAGAGAGAGAAACATCCATGATAAGAGGTTGCCTCCTGCAAGTATCCCAGTGGGGATCAAGTCCACAACCCGGGCATGTTTCCTTGACCAGAATCGAACCTGGGACCTTTCAGTCCGCAGGCCGACGCTCTATCCACTGAGCCAAACCGGTTTCGGCTAGTTGCAGATTCTTGATATAATTAAACACCAGAGGGTTAACTGCTCTTAAGGTTTAGGGGTACTTAGTCCACCTTTTTTTCTATATTAAAAATTTTATATTAGTCATAACTAAAGATAGAGTATTTTCTTGTTAGAGTGTTGCTACATTTTAAAGTTGTGTTTATTAGTTAATACTAATTCTGATATTATATTAGATCTTATTGTTTTAGTTATTCAGTTTATAAACATGAACTGAATTCTTGCCATGTCAGGTATGGGTTAAGTTGAGGTTTTTTTTTGTTTTTTTTTTTATGTTTGCTAGTTTTTGTTCTTAAACAGTTTTTTGAGGGTAGGTAACAGACAGCTAAAAAAAAAAAAAAAAAAAAAGCCCAAACTTCTGAATGTTTTCTCAGACCATTACCACATTTTAAAAACTTAAGAAAATAAAGCACAGCTTTTAAAATACTTAAGGTTGAAAATATGAAATATTTTCTAAAGGAAAACAAAACTGATTTTTTTCAGTTCGTTTAACAAGAGAGTGTTCATTCATGCAACTAATTTGATTGTCGACTTCCTTTTCTTATTTATTCAGAGACTAGAAATGAAAGACGAACTTTTCTTGCCTTTTAAATTTCCAAGCAACTGATTAGTTTAGAATGTCTAATTTTTTTTCTATGTGTATCCATCCATCCATCCACCTGTCTACTCGTCTGTCTATCTAGACTTTGTCACTGGGGAGGGTGGGTGGGAAGAGATCAACCAATGAACTTGTCTGCATATATGCATAACCCATGGACACAGACAATGGGGTGGTGAGGGCCTGCAGTGGGGGATGGAACGGGCTGGAAAAGGTTAATGGGGAGAAAAGGAGGACCTATATAATACTTTCAACAATAAAGATTAAAAAAAGAAAGAAAAGAAACTGCATTGTGTCTGAAATCTTGATATAATGTAGTCCTTGTTCTCATCACTAGCCCCTGTCCCCTCAGGTCTTTCCTTCCCCCACCCACCCACACAATTCACACACAAAATTCTGTGATCTTATCGGCACTCCTAGTCTTCGAGATCTGAGTTTAAGTCCCTCCTTGTCTAATTCAGATTCCATGGTCCATTCTGACAACAACTCTGTATTAGGGTTCTATATATGTGTAATAAATTATCACAAACTTAGTGGCTTAAAACAACACCCATTAATCATCTCACAATTCTATAGGTCAGAAGTCCAGTCACATTCGATTGGGCTCTTAGCTTAGGGTCTCCCGAGACGAGGCTGAAATCAAGGTATGGGCCGGGCTGAGCTTTTATCTGGTGGTGTTGGAGAAGAATCTACTTCTGAGAACCCACGTTCACACCCCTCCTTGACCATGACCGATTGTAATGGCCAGCCTCCAAGTTGGCTCAGTCACCTTCACCTCCTTGCAAAGTGTCTCCACCCTGAGCAGGGATGTGTAACCAATAGCGCATTTCAGAAATGATCAGGAGGGGGTACTGCCCGGCTAAGTCGGAAAAGACCCTGAGGCTTCTGCCTCCTTCTTTCCTGGGTCAGACACTTTGGAGGAAGCCAGCCGCCATATTGCAAGGACACTCAAGCAGCTCAGTGGAGAGGCCCTGTGTGGGAGAACTGAGGCTTCCTGACTGCAGCCAGCATCCAATTGCCAGGCACCTGAATGAGCCATCCTAGAGGTGGATCTCCTTCCCCTAGTCATGCCTTCTGATGGCTGGAATCTTGGCCTACATCTTTTTAAAAAATAATATATTTTTATTGATTTCAGAGAGGAAGGGAGAGAGTTAGAAACATGATGATGAGAGAGAATCATTGATTGGCTGCCTCCTGCATGCCCCACACCGGGAACCGAGCCCGCAACCGGGGCCTGGGCCCTCACCGGGGATCGAACCGTGACCTCCTGGTTCATAGGTTGACACTCAACCACTGAGCCACACCGGCCGGGCTTGACCTACATCTTTCCCTTGTCATTTTTGTTATTTCGGCAAGATACATATAACGTCAAATTTGCCATCTTAACCATATTTTAAAAAAATATTTTTATTGATTTCAGAGAGAAAGGGAGAGGGAGAGAGAGATAGAAACATCAATGATGAGAATCATTGATTGGCTGCCTCCTGCACCCCCCCCCCCCCCTGCACACACACATTGGGGTTGGAGCCGGCAACCCTGGCATGTGCCCTAACTGGTCATCCAACTGTGACCTCCTGGTTCATGGGTCAGTGCTCAACCACTGAGCAACACTGGCTGGGCACCATCTTCACCACTTTTAAGTGTACAGTTCAGTGGCATGAAATACATTCATAATGTGCAGCCATCACCACCACCATCTCCAGAACTCCTTTCATCTTGTAAAATGGAAACTCTGTCTCCATTCAACAACAACTCCCCTTTGTCTCCTCCTGGCACCCGTCACCCGCCATTCTACTCTCTGGCTCTATGTGTAACCAAATAGAGAGTCCCCCCACCCAGCACACAGCAGAGCCAAACACTGAACATTGACAACTGCAGTGGAGGAATTAGGGTTGCTTTACTGTGGGAGCCACGCAAGGAAAATGGGAAGTTTAAAACTTATTTAAAACCCAAACCCCCTAATGGCTTACAATGGGGGGTGTTTATAAAGGCAAAAAAAAAAAAAAAAAAATCGTGAATAATCCTGAGTAAAGGGTTCAGGGTCATGGCCGTGTCGATTGGCGAGTTCTTGTGCAAGCCTCAGCAGTTCTCTTCATCTGATTTATTTAGTGCTTAGTGGCATGTTGTCCGGGGTCTCATGACTGTGGCCAGGTGGTCTTTCGTGCTTCCAGAGTCCTGCAAGACATCTTGAGGATTATAAGTCAGTGATGTTATCTTGAGGGCAGAAAAAAACCAGAGCTATACATCCTGTGTTTAAAAGACTACATTCTTCTCTTATCTCAAGCAAAGTATATTTTTTATGCTGATCCCTGAAACTTGCTTATCCCTCAGGGCCCCATGACATGACTACATTCCAGGGCGGTTACAACCCTTAAGGGAGCTAATTTAATAATTTTAACTAAAAGCTACGTTCTAGTATCCCTAGTCTGTTGTGCTTTGCTATTAGTTTCAACTGTAAGTACCTCATATAAATGGAATCATACAGTGTTTGTCTTTTTGACAAACAAGGTTTGGGCCGGGCTGAGCTTTTATCTGGTGGCGTTGGAGAAGAATCTACTTCTGAGAACCCACCTTCACACCCCTCCTTACAAGGATTGGCCTTACAAAGATTCCAATTTCTCCACATCTTTGTGAACACTTTGTTATTGGTTTTGGTTTGTTGTTGTTGTTTGTTTTTAAATATATTTTATTGATTTTTTTTACAGAGAGGAAGGGAGAGGGATAGAGAGTTAGAAACATCGATGAGAGAGAAACTCATCGATCAGCTGCCTCCTGCACACTCCCCACTGGGGATGTGCCCGCAACCAAGGTACATGCCCTTGACCGGAATCGAAGCTGGGACCCTTCAACCCACAGGCCGATGCTCTATCCACTGAGCCAAACTGGTCAGGGCTGTTGTTTTGTTTTGATTTGATTTGACAGTAGCTATCCCTATGGTGTGAGGGGTTGGGGCAGTACTTTGCTGTGGAAGGGTGTGTGTGTGTGTGTGTGTGTTTGTGGTGTGTGTTTATTTTTTATTTTTTTGTTAATCCTCACCGGAGGGTATTTTTCCATTGATTTTCAGGGAGAGTGAAGACAGAGGGAAAGTCAGAAACATCGATGTGAAAGAGAAACACACCGACTGGTTGCCTCCTGCACAAGCCCTGACCAGGGCCCGGGCTGGGGAGGAGCCTGCAACCAAAGTACGTGCCCTTGACCAGAATTGAACACAGGGCCCTTTGGTCTGCAGGCCGACTCTCTATCCACTGAGCCAAAGCAGCTAGGGCTGCGTGTGTGTGTTTTTTAATCCTCACCAGAGCATATGCTTACTGATTTTAAAGAGAGAGAAAAACATAGATATGAGAGAGAAACATCCATCAGTTGCCTCCCGTACAAGTCCCGACAGGGATTGAACCTGAAACCTAGGTATGTGCTCTGGTATGTGCTCTGTCCAGGCATTGAATCTGCAACCCTTTTGGTGCATGGGTCAACATTCCAACATGGCTGGAGCTGCTATGGAAGGGTTTTGTTTTTTGCTTGTTTGTTTTTTAATCCTCACCTGGGGATATTTTTCCATTGATTTCTAAAAGGGAGAGGGAGAAACAGAGGGAGAGAAACATCAGTGTGAGAGAGTCACATTGATTGGTTGCCTCCAGCACATGCCCAGACTGGAGGCAGAGATCCAGCCTGCAACCGAGGTATGTGTCCTTGACTGGAATCGAACCCGAGACCCTTCAGTCCGTGGGCTGACACTCTATCCACGGAGCCAAACTGGCTCGGGCTGTGGAAGGGTTTTAAGATGGGAGAGACACGCGTGTGTTTCCACATTCATTCATCTGATAGCTGGTTGGAGAATGGCTGTGAGGTCCGGGGGGACGCAGGGAAGCATCTACCACAGCGGTCAGTGGAGAGAAGATGGCAGTTGCCTCCACAGTAGGAGAATGGGGACGGAGAGCAGTGAGGAGGTTTGAGGGTGATCTTGACGGCAGGGATAGAAAGAAAAACGACGGCAGTTGGGAGAGAAATTTATGTCTGGAAATCTCACTAGAACATGAACACAAGGCCCAGTGTCCCAATGAAAATTTTAGGTCAACATCCTTCCATGGAATTTCCCCCTGATTCATGAGCTGACTGCCGGCTGGAGTCCAAGCTATGTATACATCAATGTCTAATAATTCATGAAGGGACCTGTGTTCTTGCAAGGGCACAAAATGCCCATTTACAGAACGTAAGAAGGTGTGAAGACCAGCCGTCTGCTATGCAACTGTGTCCGTGGTCCCTCGTTTTAATACGTTTCCCCCCAATATTCAGCGTACTGACCGTCTCACACCAGCATTTTCTAATGCATTGAGTGTCTCTCATATCACTTAGCACAAAGTAGGTCTATAAAGGATGCTTCTCAAGCTCAATAATAAGACATCTAATTACAAACCAATGAAAATAATTTCACTTTTATTTGTCATCTCATTCTGTGACTATGACTCTCAAAAGAGGAGCGCTTTGGGCTCTCAGGGGACAGTTGGCAATGTCTGCAGGTAATTTTGGTGGCACAACTGAGACCCAGTTGTGCTGCTGGGTGAACGCCAGGGATGCTGCTCAACATTATATACCTCAGAACAGCCCCCATAGCAAAGAATGGTCCCAAATGTAGACAAACCCAGCTCTGTGGATACCTAAAGAACACACACACACACACACGCAGCAATAGTCATAGCCATGGTCTGTTTTGCAGTGAATTACATGGCATCGTAGTTAGAATAAACGATACAAACATGGCTTCAAAGAAACTCTACAACTCCCAAAGCTTGTAAGCCTAATGGACTTTAGTGAAGGAGCTTAGTTTTTTTGTAAGGGGGGAGTGCTGGTTGCTTTGAAGTGGAGTGGTCAGATCTTATTTTCCTGGGGAATTCATTGTGGGGTGGGCAGGAATGGGAGCAGAATACCATCAGAAGACCAGTGGAGTAACCCAAGAGAAAAATGAGGTGGGGGCGGGGGTAGACTGGAAGTCCTGCAAAGGAGATGAAGAGAACTGGTCTGAAGGCGGTGCTTTGGGGAATACAACCGCAGGACTTGTGGCTTGCGGGATAGGGAGATTGTGCACAGGGTTTGCGTTGACATCCATGCTTTTGCCTCGCAGAATGGGCTTTCCCCTTCCCCCAGGGGGAGTGTAGGTAGGTCTTTGATTCCCAGAGACGTTGGAAGTTAATGAGCAGCCAAGGTTTTACTCCGTGAGAACAAGAAAGCAATTCTTACAGAGTAGGAAGACCAGCTCAAACAGGATAAGTCCGGAAGCAGCTGGGGCCATTTTTACTGCTCTCCTTCTCCTACGCCTCCCTCCCCAGGAGGCAGATTTGGGGAGAAGATTGGAAACGGCCAAGAACACATTTCCCTTGGAAGTGTGAGCCAGGGCTGGGTCCCAGTGGGGCCAGGGTCCCTGTTGCCACCCTACCTGGGAGCCTGTTTTGCATTCACTGTGATTTCTAAAAACCTTGGTGGAAATATTATTTCTCTGGGCTACTGAGTTCTTTGGTGCCTCCTTAAGCTTTGGGGAGACCTGGCTCAACCCAGCCTAGACCCTGATGCTCTGAGAAGTACAGCACACTGGTTCTTATTTTTCAACTGGGCGGGCAGGATATGTGGAAAGAAATGAGCCAACTCTTCAGGGCTCTGTAACACCCTGAGGCAAGGGCTGGCTGGAGCATGATGTATCCAGAGGCTCACGATTCTCCATTCCACCTTTGCTCAAGGAGCATTAGATCCCCCCAAGTTGCCCCTGTCCCTGGTGGGAGGGGCAGGCAAGCAGTGGGTGGGCAATCCAGAACATAGAGAATTGATAAGAAATTTGGTTCATATGGAGAACTTCTGGCACGAATCCAAAAACCAGAGATGATAAGGATTTTGCACCCGCCATTGGAGGAAAGAAACACGTTCCCAGGAAAGCACAGAGAGCTTAGAAATGCAGAAATAATCTGTAGCCATATATGTAGTTGTGCATTTACTTTGTCAAAATACAAAGAGACCGCTACTCTGTTATAGGCTGAATCCTACCCACCCCACCCCACCCCACCCCCCACCCCCCAAAAAATTTCATATGCTGAAGTCCTAACCCCTAGGACCTCAGGGTGTAACTGTATTTGTCATTAAGGTTAAAGTCATCACAGTTGGTTCCAACACAATGACTGGTGTCCTCATAGAAAGAGGGAACCTGCTTACATGCAGGTCCACAGAGGGAAGAAGGCCCTCACATGGTCTCCCCTCTGTAAGGGAGAAGACAGCCATCCACACGCCAAGGGTAGAGGCCTTGGGAGAAGCCAACCCTGCTGACACCTTGATCTTGGAATTCGAGAACTGTGAGAAAATAAATTTCTGTTGTTTAATCTGCCCAGTCAGTGGTCATTTATTACGGCAGACTGATAGAGGAGAAAAAAAAAAAAAAAGACATTGCTGAATTAAAAAAAAAAACTTGTGCAAAGGGCTCGGCTCTTGCCGCACCAGCTTCATCCCAAAGGTCGGACAGTCGTTCTGCTGTTCAGTCTAATGAGCATATTAGCTCTTTATTTCAGAGAGGAAGGGAGAGGGAGATAGAAACATCAAGGATGAGAGAGGATCATGGATCAGCTGCCTCCTGCACCCCACACACTGGGGACCGAGCCCGAAACGTGGGCATGTGCCCCAACCGGGAATGAAATCAACCTGGTTCAGAGGTTGACGCTCAATGACTGAGCCACGCCAGCTGGGCACAGTGCTGAATTTTATTTATTTATTATTTTAATCCTGACCGGATGATATGTTTTTTATTGATTTTAGAGAGAGAGGAAAGGATGGGGGTGAGGTGGGGTGGGGTGGGGTGGAGAAACTTTGATCAGTTGTCTACTGTAAGTGCCTGGACAGCGGATCAAACCCAAAACCTAGGTACGTGCCCTAACTGGGAATTGAACCTGCAACCTTTTTGGTCTATGAGATGATGTTCCAACCAACTGAGCCACCTGGCCAGGGCCTGAATTTTATTTTATTTTTTTTGTCGTAATAAGGGAGATCTCTGCTAGTCGGGCAGTATCTCTGTGCAGATGGACTGATTTCATATACTAGTAGGGTTTGGAGGTCAGAGGTTGGAAGGCCTTCAGACACATGAACAGGTTGATGTCATCTCTGGAACTACGGTCTCTCCAGTGAGGCCCTTGTTGATTGGTTGGTGCCAGTGAGGCCCTTGTTGATTGGTTGGTGCCAGTGAGGCCCTTGTTGATTGGTTGGTGCCAGTGAGACCCTTGTTGATTGGTTGGCGCCCAGAGGCTGGGTATCCTTGATGGGCTCCTTCATTGGCTGACTCCCAAAAGCACAGTGCTGACGCTGTTGGGCTGGCAAACCCGAATTCCCTGAGGTGAGCTATCATTGATAAGTTGATCGGGTTTTATTTTTAAAATATATTTTATTCCTAGAAGTGGGATCACAGGGTCAAATGGGAGTTCCATTTTCAGTCAAGAAACCAGAAACACCAATCAGAAAGGATATATGCACCCCTATGTTCATAGCAGCACAATTAACCATAGCTAAGATCTGGAAACAGCCTAAGTGCCCATCAGTAGATGAATGGATTAGAAAACTGTGGTACATCTACACGATGGAATACTATGCTGCTCTAAAAAGGAAGGAACTCTTACCATTTGCAATGTCATGGATGGAACTGGAGAGCATTATGCTAAGTGAAATAAGTCAGTCAATGAAGGAAAAATACCACATGATCTCACTCATTCATGGATAATAGAGACCATTATAAACTTTTGAACAATAATAGATACAGAGGCAGAGCTGCCTCAAACAGATTGTCAAACTGCAGCGGGAAGGCCGGGGAGGGTTGAGGGGCAGGAGGTAGGGGGGTAAGAGATGAACCTAAGGACTTGTATGCATACATATAAGCATAACCAATGGACATAAGACACTGGGGGATAGGGGAGGCTGGGGGACTGTCTAGGGCGGGGGGATAAAATGGACACATATGTAATACCCTTTGTAATACTTTAAGCAATAAAAAAAAAAAAGTAAAAAAAATATATATATTTTATTGATTTTTTTATTTTACAGAGAGGAAGGGAGAGGGACAGAGTTAGACACATCGATGAGAAACATCAGTCAGCTGCCTCCCGCACACCCTACTGGGCATGTGCCCACAACCGAGGTACATGCCCTTGACCTGAATCGAACCTGGGACCCTTCCGCCCGCAGGCTGACGCTCTATCCAGAGTCAAACCGGTTAGGGCCTGAGCAGGTTTTAATCAGATTCCAATGCTCTTTGTTTCCCTGGCTGCAGACTACTCCGTCTTCTCCTAAACTTGTGGGAACTTTCTTAATTCTCAACTTGTTTGACAATGGACACCCCACGGGACTGTCCGCTCCAGGAAAACAGGAACGTGGTCTCCATTGCCCGTCTAAACGTATCCCAGTAACGCCGGGTAGGTGTGGCTCAGTGGTTGAGCTTCGACCTATGAACCCGGAAGGTCACGGTTTGATTCCGGGTCAGGGCCACCAGTTGCAGGCTCCATCTCCAGGGTGGGGTGTGGCGGGTGCAGGGGAGGAGGGGGCGGCTCATCGATGGTTCTCTCTCATCATTGATGTTTCTGTCTCTCCCTTTTTTTTTTTCCCTCTCTGAAATCAATAAAAAATAAAAAGTAAATAACTAAAAATGTATCCCAGTAACTCGAACGTGACCGGCATAGAGTAGCCACTCAAACACTGGGAGATAGTATGATTCTTGCTCAGTGCTATTATTCCCTCAGGTTCCTCAAGTGAGAATGGGCAGGCTTAAGGATGTGTCCATCTTCAGTTTCAATACCTAAAAGTAGAAGCGGAGGAGCAGGTGAGGCCAGGAGGGGAGGGGAACACAGAGCCAAAGAAAGCAATAGAAGGAAGGAGGGCAGGAGGGGGGGGGGGAGAGAGAGAGAGAGAGAGAGAGAGAGAGAGAGAGAGAGAGATCCTGCAACCTTGGCATATGGGGATGAAACTCTAACCAACTAAACGACCCAGCCAGGGTCTTGGAGGATTTTAGGTTGAGGAATGACAGAGTCAGCTTTTCAGTTTTAAAAGGCCATGGAAAGCCCAGCCAATGTGGCCTAGTGGTTGAGCATCAATCTATGAACCAGGAGGTCAAGGTTCCATTCCCAGTCAGGGCACATGCCTGGGTTGTGGGCCTGATCCTCAGTGGGTGTGTGTGTGTGTGTGTGTGTGTGCAGGAGGCAGCCAATGATTCTCTCTCATTGATGTTTCTAACCCTCTCTCCCTCTCCATTCTCTGAAATAAGAAAAAAAATACATATATTTTTAAAAGGCCATGGAAAATGGACTAGAAATGCAAGGAGATAGGATGTGATTGGAGGAATCCAAACTGAGGTAGTGGTGGCCTTCGCAGTATTGGACACAGCCATACTGGGTTTGAGTGAAGAGCTATTTCAGGAGGGAGAATTGCCAGGGCTGGTGATGGATGGGATATGTCAGGTGGGGAAGAGATTGACAAGGGCAGCGAGTTTCTACCCTGGGCCCCTGAGAAGCGTCACAGTTAAATATATGTGGATGGCGAGTCCCCTGCAAGACCAGGATCACGTTCCCATGTCCATAACTAGTCCGAGGAGTACGTGAAAAGGGTAGAGCCAAGTATGTTCCCCTCTGGGTAGAAAGAGATTATCTCCCGAAAGCAGGACAGGCTACATGGTTTGCATAACTCAGTGCAGAAGGAAAACTTCAAAAAACATCAAAAGATGTGCATTGAAGATACTAAGATATAATGCTTTTTCCTTGCTTCTGAGGTCTCTCTCATGACCTGTCCTGGTATTTGTCCTTTGGCTAATTAATGCTCAGCTCCCTGGTGTACAGGGGTAGTTGTGGGGGGAGGGCGGACCCTCCCAGGCAGCTAGGAGTCCTCTCTATGATTCAGACACGTGTGCATAGCCCACCGGCAGCTAGGTCCCTCTTCCCGTTGACGGCATCATGCCCCGGACAGGGCAAGGGCGCACACCAGGTATTTCTCCTTCCCATCCCAACACTAAGTGGGTGAGCCATTCCCAAAGGTCTGAACCAGGAGTGGGTGAGCCCTCAACAAGCTGCCCACTGCCTCCACTTCCACACCATCTCCTCGTCTGTATGTCCAGTCGCCCTCTGCCTCGCTGTCATAGGGACACTTTTCATTGGGCTTAATCAGGGAATCCAGGACGACTGAGCAGGCCTTGGTCAGATACGAACTAGTTGCTCATAGAAAAGAGGGTTTCGGTGGCAAGAAGCAGGACAAGGGAGTATGGAGCAGAAAAACGATAGAGCTCTGCAATAATAAAGAGTACATTTACAAATACCGATGCAACTAACTATGCCTTTGACATGTTCAACGAGTTTGGCCAACACATTCTCCTTTTTGTTTAAGCCCATTTGAGTTGAATATCCTCATTGTTGTCACAGAAAGAACAGTATCTGATTCATTCACACATTTTCCCTTTCTTTGCACCAGAATGTAAGCTCCATGAGAATGGCTATCAAGTCCCTTTGCTTTATCAGTGTGGTCCCTGTGCCTAAAACAGTGCCTGGCACCCTAGCAGGTACTCAGTAAATGTTTGCTGTGTTTGTGATTATCTATTTAACATCTAATGTCAATCTCACCTGGTCATTTCCAGTATTTTGTTCTATTTTTTTAAACCCATCTCTGTACCCCTTCTCCCCCCTGCCACACTCTAATATATGTCTCATACATAACAGGCTCTCAGAATATGCTGAGGAATGAACAAACAAATAAATCTCTCCCCTGCTGGATTCTAAGAAACAGGAAGGTAGAGGCTAAAGGGTTCAGAACAGGCCTCTCCAAGATGTGCCACGTGGACACGTGCACTATTTGGAGCTGAAGGCAGCAATCGAGATTCTGCACACTCAGGGGAAATTTCTGCTCCTCCTTTAACTACCTAGAAGAATTTAAATTGCGGGTCTTTCCCATAAGAATGATCACCAGAAATAACCTTTTGTGACCTACCTATAGGGCAGGGCAAACTTCTTATGATTGAACATCTGCTCTAGTTACCATCCTGTGTATGACCCCCTCCCCTTCAGAAGCTCCAGGGCACCTTACCTCATTCCTTAGCCCAGAATGCCCTATTTTAAAATATTTCATTATTTTTATTTTACAAATGAGGAAAGCAGCTCTGAGATAGGAGGTCGCTTGTTCAAGTTTCCACATTTTCATTCAGTCACCCCCAAAAATATTTATTGGGAACTGTGTGCTGGCCTTTTTCCTTTCTGTCCCTGAACCTCTTATGTATGTGGGGTTCCCATAGGTATGTGTGTAATTAAACCTAGTTATTTTCTTTCGTTAATCTGTCTCATGTCTATTTAATTAGTAGAGCAGCTGGAAGAATCTAGAAGGGCATATTTAAAACTTTATATTTTGATTTTAGAGAGAGAGGAAGGTAGAGAAGGAGAAACGCCAATTTGTTGTTCCACTCAGTTATGCATTCATTGGTTGATTCTTGTATGTGCCCTGAGTAGGACTGAACCCACAACCTTGGCGAATCGGGTCAACAGTCTAATCAACTGAGCTACCTGGCCAGGGCTAGATGAAAACTTCTTCCTTCCCCATTGGCCATGAATATTTTGATAGCAATTACATCTTCAAGGTCTTTCTAGCATTGTCTAAAACATAGAAGGCCACCTTCCCTCCAATTATGGGTTTAATGATAGATGAAATGAATTAATAAATGGTAAGGATTCATAATGTGCCACTGGTGTTTCCAGCAGCTTCTGAACTGAGAACATATGACTTGTGGAGTCTGCCGGGACTCACGTAGACAACTTTTTGTTCTGTAGAGATCCCATCAGATTCTCATACTTGCATAAACCACTGATGGGGAAGGCTTCAGGGCTTCAGGCAGTTCTCCCCACCCCCACCCCCCAGCCAGGCTAAGGTCAACGCTAATGGTTCTGGTTTGTTCCTCTTCAAGTGCTCTTAACTCCTGTTAGCTATAGAAAGCAGGTTCGCTCTGTTACCACGGAAACTGCAGCTGCAGTGGGAAAGGGGCGGGAAGCTGAGGAGTGGGCAGAGACTGGAATTTTCCAGCTCTGGAGGCAGACCCTGTATGAAATCAATAGACCAGATCAGCACACAGTTCTCAATATTTTTGGAGTGACTGAATGAAAATGTGGAAACTTGAACAAGGGACCTCCTATCTCTGAGCCTCTTTCCTCCTTTGTAAAATAAAAATAATGAAATATTTTTAAAAATCATCCTATTGCATAGGATGTTTCCATTGAGAGCATGGAAATACAATCCTTGGTATAGGGCCAGGTACTTTATAAATCAAAATTTCTCAAGTGTGGTCTTCAGGCCTGCTTCCGAATTGTTTGGAGCTACTTATTTATAAAATCCAGATACCATTTACCCCCGTTCTCTAGTTCTCTAAGAGGTATGAAATCATCTTTCTTTCCTACCTCAACACTACGGTGCCAGATAAAATATAGGAAACCCAGTATGCCCTAATGGGACATACCAATGCTAAAAAATTATTTGTTCACCCAGCCATTGTGGCTCGGTGGTTGAACATTGACCTATGAACCAAAGGTCATAGTTTGATTCCCGGTTCGGGCACATGCCCGGGTTGCAGGCACGATCCCCTGTAGGGGGGGTGCGGGAGGTGGCAGATCGATGATTCCCTTTCATCATTGATGTCTCTATTTCTCTCTCTCCCTCTCCTTTCCTCTCTGAAATCAATAAAAAATATATTTAAAAAGGTATTTGTTGATCATGGTTGGGTAGCTCAGTTAGAGTTTTGTTCTGATATGCCATAGTTGCAGGTTCCATCCCCAGTTAGGGTACATACAAGAATCAACCAGTGAAGGCAATAAATAAGTGGAACAACAAATCCACATGTTTTTTTCCTCTTTCTCTCTCTCTCTCCAATCAATCAATCAATAATAAATTGTTAGTTTGAAATTCAAATTTAACTGGGTTATTCTGTATTTTTACTTGCTGACCATGGCAATCCTACTTCTCATGCTAGGCTAGTTTCCGACAAATGAAAAGTTGATTTTATCAGCTTTTCTAGCAGATGATTCAACTTGAACGGTAATTCTAACTCCGGACACAACCCCCTTTTAAAGACTTAAGCCGTTCACTTGAAAAATATTCACAGATCACACATTCTGTGCCAGGCACCGTGAAAAGTGGGGTGGATACTTGCACTTGAAGTGCCTGTCCTCTCAGCACTTGTTTTCATGCCTGTCATAGAATCATATCCTTTCCCCAGAACATAATGAAACCTAGTCAAAATGTGACCTAACAGAATTCTGAAATGGAAACATTTTTTTTAAACCTGGGGAAATGAAATCCAACAATTTTATTTTAATGAGCTGTATTTCCTAAATTTAAAAATTTCTCATTTTCATACACTTTCGAAAACAAAATGTGGCACATTCCCATTTCCCCATTTCCCAGAGGATCTGTAAAGACGATCTCTACAAGGGTAAACGCTGTAAAGCCTGAAGCTCAATCAATTGATGCTGAAAACTCTCAAAGGAGTAAAGGCTTAATTTGAATGGTAGAACATTTACTGTAATTTAATAGCAGAGATGGTCGTCTTAATATTTAATGATTTAAAGGAACTTCCCAGTCCATGGGAAATGTACAGTCCAAGAACAAACCAAATTTCTGAATGCATTTTATGCTACATCCTGTATACTTTGCAATCCTCAGATGTTTGTGGTGAATATCCTCTCAGTAAGTCCCAGATGTGAAATTTATTTTTAAAGAATTAGCTCTTGCCCTGGCTGATGTTGCTCAGCGGTTAGAGCAGCCGTGTGCAAACTACGGCCCGCGGGCCGGATCTGGCCCATTTGAAATGAATAAAACTAAAAAAAAAAAATAATAAACCGTACCCTTTTATGTAATGATGTTTACTTTGAATTTATATTAGTTCACACAAACACTCCATCCATGCTTTTGTTCCAGCCCTCCGGTCCAGTTTAAGAACCCATTGTGGCCCTCGAGTCAAAAAGTCTGCCCACCCCTGGGTTAGAGGGTGGGCCCACACACCAAAAGGTCACAGTTAGCGGACTGAAGGGTCCCAGGTTAAATTCCAGCAAAAGGGCACATGCCCAGGTTGCGGGCTCGATCCCCAATGGGGGCGTGCAGGAGGCAGCCAATCCCTGATTCTCTCTCATCATTGATGTTTCTATCTCTCTCTCCCTCTCCCTTTCTCTCTGAAATCAATAAATACTTTAAAAAAAGAAGGTCGCAGTTAGATTTCCAGTCAAAGGCACCCACCTGGGTTGCAGGTTCGATTGCCCGGTCAGGGCACATGTGGGAGGCAACCAATCAAACATTGATGGTTCTCTCCCTCAAAAAAAAAAAAAAAAAATCATCAATGGAAAAAAATATATCCTTGGGTGAGGCTTAAAACAAAAACAAAAAGAATTAGCTCTTCCAGCGTTCCCAACTTTCCCCAACACTCTAAAAAGAAGGGGGGGGGGGGATGGCGAAACCGGTTTGGCTCAGTGGATAGAGCGTCAGCTTGCGGACTGAAAGGTCCCAGGTTCGATTCCGGTCAAGGGCATGTACCTGGGTTGCAGGCACATCCCCAGTAGGGGGTGTGCAGGAGGCAGCTGATCGATGTTTCTCTCTCATCGATGTTTCTAACTCTCTCTCTCTCTCCCTTCCTCTCTGTAAAAAATCAATAGAATATATTTAAAAAACAAACAAAAAGAAACATGACTACTTTAAAAAATAAATAAAATAAAAAGAAGGGGGGGGGGACACAGAATTATCTCATTGCCTAGATCATAATCCCAAAGTAATGAGTCCAGATACACTTTTCACCAAGCCTGAGTATAGACACGTGACGTCCCGGTTCTCCGGTTCTCCGAGGGGGAAGGATTGGTCTCCCTTCACTGATTGTTTCCCAGGAGCCCTTGCGCAGGCAGGGGTCCCCCCCCCGCAGTGCAGGGGTGAGAACTACAAACCGAGGTGCTGCTGACCCGGAAGTGCCTATTCCTGGGTCCCACCCCTGTCCTCCATGGGTGACCTGCGACTCTGACACTGTACCAAGTGGGAGCCATGGTCCCCCTGGGTGTTCTCCATGGAGAGACGAGACGGGGTGACTCGTTCCCAGCGCTGGGAAAATCCGGGAACTCGACGCACTGGCGCGCGTGGGGCCCAAACCGGAAGGCCGGGCCTGGCGCATGCGCAGTCGGCCTCCGGGCCGCCGCACCGCCATCTTGGGCCGTCGCAGGAGGCGGCCACCTGGCCGTCAGAGGCAGCGAGGCGTCGTCCGGTGCCGGTGAGGTTGAGGGTGATGGGTCGCGTCGCGGGGCCTTCTCGGGACACCGGGACACGGGTTTTTCGCTCTCCCGGTGACCCCCAGCCTGAGGCCCCGCCATGGCATCTTCGTAGGGCCTCGGGCCTCAGGCCTCACGCGGGGCAGAGCCCGTCGGAAGCCGGGGGTTCGCCGGTGACCTCACAGTCTCGCCTTCCTCACCGACAGCAACGGTCTGCGGGGCTGCCCCTGGGCCGAGCCTCACCCCCCCCCCCCCCAAGACCTGCAGCCTCGCCGCCACCAGGGCGTTTTAAAAGGTGAAGAGAGGCCGTTGAAGGGGGCGGAAGTGAGCAGAATCGGACACTTCCGGAAACAGAAGGTGACGCCGGGCCGCCCCCCACGCACTGGCCCGTGGAACCCTTTTCCATGGAGCCCCGGGCAGTGGCTGGGGATCGGCGTCCCTGTCGCTGGGAGGAAGCTGCGAGGCGCGGCTCCGAGCCTGGGAAATGGCCAACTAGCTCCTGGAATAACCGGCCTCCTTGGACGCGTAATTGTACGTAGAGTGGAAACGTACCCGTTGTGAATGCGCAACTTGGGGCTTTTTTTGTTTGTTTGTTTTTTAAATTTTGTTTTATTGCTTAAAGTATTACAAAGAGTATTACATATATCTCCTTCCCACCCCCTCCCTTCCCCCACCTTCTCTCAGCCTCCCCTACCCGCCAATCGCAGTGGTCGGCAAACTCATTAGTCCATTAGAGCCAAATGTCAACAGTACGACGATTGAAATTTCTTTTGAGAGACACATTTTTTAAACTTCAAGTATATAGGTAGGTATATGGTTATTAACTTAATTAGGGTACTCCTAAGGCTTAGGAAGAGCCGCACTCAAGGGGCCAAAGAGCCGCATGTGGCTCCCGAGCCGCAGTTTGCCGACCACGGCCCGGTGTCTTGTGTCCATTGGTTATGCGGATCTGCACGCACACAAGTCCTTCCCATGATCTCTTACCGCCCCTCCCCCACCCCTCCCCGGCCTTCCCGCTGCATGTGGTTTTTTAAAAAAAAATATATCTTTATTGATTTCAGAGAGGAAGGGTGAGGGAGAGAGAGATGGAAACATCAATGATGAGCGGGAATCATGGATCCTCGGCCTTACTGCACGCCCCCCACTGGGGATCGAGCCCACAACCCGGGCATGTGCCCTTGACCGGAATCGAACCCAAGACTCGTCAGTCTGCAAGCTGAGGCTCTATTCACTGAGCCACACCAGCTAGGGCTTGGCGGTTTTTTTAAGCCCTTTGTGTGTGTGTGTGTGTGTGTGTGTGTGTAACCTTCACCCCAATCCCATTTGGGGGCGTTTCCATCCTCCCTCCAAAACTCAAGCCATTGGCAGTCTCGGTGGCTCCCAACCCCAAGCAGCCACCACGAATCTGTTTGGTGCTCCCTTTAGACTCTAAATGTAAAACATCTCTCGTTTTCATACAGTTTTGAATAACAAAATGCGCACATTCCCATTTCCCCATTGAGGGGCTCCCCTTTTCTCCTGGAAACGGACTGGGGAAAACATGTTATCATTGGATGCCGGGCTCTTACAGTTAGCATCACGCTTTTGAGGTTCGTGGACGTGGAGGCATTTTTGCCAGGAGTTGGGTCCCACGTCTTTTGAAGGATGCTGCTCCACTGGGGGTTTGGATGAATTGTGAAAACTGTTGCCCAGGGCCTAGCGCCGGTTTGGCTCAGTGGATAGAGCGTCGGCCTGCGGACTGACGAGTCTCGGGTTCGATTCCGGTGAAGGGCACCTGCCGGGTTGCAGGCTCGATCCCCAATAGGGACGGGCAGGAGGCAGCCGATCCATGATTCTCTCTCATCATTGATGTTTCTATCTCTCTCTCCCTCTCCCTTCCTCTCTGAAATCAATAAAGAAATATATGTTAAAAAAAAAAAAAAGAATTATGAAGCCTGTGGACGATTCCGGAGGAATGAATGCTTTGGGTTGGTTTTGCCCATTTCTGCTCCAAGGGTGCAGCGTGTTGAATTAGGATTTCCAGATTTATTAGCGTAGAAACGTAGGGAGTCGGTTAAGGATGCGGCCTTGGTTTACTGCTTTAGGCTTTGGGTCCAGGTTCTCTCATTTGCTGGTTGTGGGACCTTGGAGCACCCTGAGCTTCTCTGTCTCCGTTTCCAGGGGGTGATTGTTGCTAGGTTAGATGAGGGCCTGCTTGGAAAGTCTTAGACTAGAGCCTGGCACGTAGTCCAGCTGAAAATGTTAGCTGTCATGACCTTACAGGGATTCTTTTTTGGGGGGAAATAGAGGGGGATGGATTAAGAGATGTATGCTAGTCTAATCCCCTGGACCCCAAGCCTGTATAAAATGTGTTGAGAGGCCTGTTTTTTTTATGACTCCGATCAATTCGTGGGACATAATTATTTGCTCCCTGAGAGTTGGTAGGAGGTTGATGAGCCACCCTTCCCCCATATTATTTTGATAGTTAGTTTTGGTATTTTATATTTTCTCAGGAAATTGGGCATTTCCTTCATAGTTGCAGGTTCATTGGGTTAAAATGAAATGGTGTGTTGCTAAGAATCGAGTCTCTGCGGCAGAAACAAGGGTTAGTGGTCTGAGCTCTTAGCCGCTTTGGTGCGTTGGGAAATGTGTTTATCCTCCCGAGGCCCCAATTCCAGCCACAGAATTGGGTGCCGATTACCTTTCCTGGTCGTCAAAAGGATCAAATGGAAACCTTTTACTCAGCACAGCACCTGGCAGCGGAGGGAGCGTTCCATAACTGTCAGCTGTTACTTCCATTAAGTAGGGTTCTTGCCAATTAAAACAGCTTAGGGATTGTAAACCTCTGTGAACCAGTTAAAGGCACTGGGAAGCCCTCCACTGTTCTCTAGGCCTTGGAACACATTATGGGACAGAGAAATGACTTGTTCCTTGAAAGTTGGAAGTAAGTTTCCATCCCCACTCCAGTCACCCTTTAAAGCCATGCCTTTTCTTCTTTTTGGGGGGTACTTTTTATATACTCCCCCTCCATGCCACTGAGAGTTTTAAATTTAATGCTAAACACAGGAGTCAGTAAACCTTTTCTGAGAAGGGCCAAAGAGTAAATATTTCAGGTTTTGTGGGATATATAGTGTCTGTCGAAAATACTCAGCTGTTGTGATGTGAAAGCAGCATAGATAGTGTGTAAATGTGGGTGTGGCTTGTCCAGTGAAACTTTATGGACATTGAAATTTGGATTTCATGTAATTTTTGTGACATGAAAATATTATTGTTTTTCCCCCACCACTTAGTGTCATGTTTAATTCAGCTGTTTTGTATGTGCGCTGTACGAACACAGCGGGATGGATTTGGCCTGCAGGCTGTAGTTGCCTGACTCCTATCAGAGAATTTCATGACACACAGACTAGCCGTGTGCTGTGGAGTCAGAAAACTTGGCTCTGATGTGTATTAATTGGATACATTTGGGCAATTTACTCAGCACTCAGCCTCATGTTCTTCATCTTGCAAACAGGCATTATACTAACATACCTACCCCTCAGCTTGTCAGGCTGAGATAAGGTGAAAGGTCTTGCACAGTGTTGGGAGTCTAGTGAACTACATACTAGCTAGCTCAATGATTTCTTGAGAGTTAGTCAAATAGAATAAGTGCTAGAGCAGTGGTTCTCAACCTTCTGGCCCTTTAAATACTGTTCCTCATGTTGTGACCCAACCATAAAATTATTTTTGTTGCTGCTTCATAACTGTAATGTTGCTACTGTGATGAATCGTCATGTAAATATCTGATATGCAGGATGGTCTTAGGCGACCCCTGTGAAAGGGTCATTCCACCGCCAAAGGGGTCTCGACCTACAGGTTGAGAACCGCTGTGCTAGAAGGTGGAAATAGATGGTCTGGATTTAAATCCTGGCCCCTTTTAGCCAAGTGACTTTGCTCACATGGTCACCCAACTTCTCTTTGCCTCTCTTTCCTCATCCCTGAAATAGAGATTATAATAGTACCTCCTTCAGACAGTTCAGAAAACTGGGCATTTAGTCTTCAAGATTAAATACGCTAACACTTTGTAAAGTGCTTAGAAAAACCCCTGGTACATATTCATTATGAACGTTAGCTGTTGTTATTTCACAATAAGATATATTTGGGGTTTGAAAAAAGGGTATATTTGGGGTTGTAAACCACTGTGCCATGTTGTTAAAGTGAAAGACTTTTGTGTCTTTGCTGAAGTGGTGTAATGTATAAAGCTTAGGAATTATTTGTTCCTTGGAAGTGCGAAGAAAATTGCCCATAAATGGCAAGGGCTTAGAGCACTTCTTGAAGAAAGCACTCCCTTGACATTTGCCAAGTTTTTATTATCTGCCTTCCTTTCAAGAATGATCGATTTCATTATGGCTTTCAGATGTAATAGCCTACAAATGTACCCATTGGTGGTTGAGAGCTCAGGCGTCTGACAGATTTGGTTTGATTCCTGATTTACCACCTACTGGCATGTAGCCTGGGACAATACACCAACCTCTCAAGGCTCGCCTCTGATCTATAAAACGTGGATAATCAGAGAATCTACCTCATAGAGTTGTTATGAGTATCAAACAAGATGCACATAAAGTGCTTGGTGCCAGGCCTGGCTGGTTGTAAAAGTTTAATAAATGAAAGCTATTTTATTAGCCTCCAGGGCACTCTTAAAGTAAGACCCATTTAAGATTGAAAACCATTTGCTAGGTTCTTTCGTGCGCAGCCTTCCTTCTTATTCTAGCTTTAGAATGCTTAATAGTATTGTAGGAATTAGTGGTCTTTAGGAGATTGCCTTCATGAGCCATTAGTCGTAAGTTTATGTTTTCTCAAAAAGGGAGCCCTTTCTTAAAGATTTTCATTGTATTTGTATAGGACCGTGTTAGGAAGTGCAGAGTAAGCAGTGTAGACAGAAAGACCTAGCTTTGAACCTTGGCTTCCTAACCAGTTAGATTATGACCTTGAGTAGATGACATACTCTCTAAGCTCATCTATAAAATAAGTATACTAGTTGCAGTTTCATTAAGATTACTGGGAGAACTCATATATATATATATGTGTGTGTGTATATATATATATAAATATAAAGTAGCTTTATTGAGGTATAATTCATATATGATACGGTTCCCCCTTTTACAGTATACAGGTGTTAAGTATATTTACAGAGTTGTACAACCATCACCACAATCAATTTTGAGCATTTTCTTTATCCTAGAAACCCCTCACTCTCCATGTCCCTCTCCCCAGGGCCCAAGGCAACCATCAATCGACTTCCTATTTCTACAAGTTTGGCCTCCTCTGCACATTTCATGTAAATGGAGTTATACAATACGTGGGCTTTTATGCCTGTCTTCTTTCACTTAGCGTTGCTGTAGCATGTGTCAGTGCCTCATTTTCATTGCCAGATCTTCTGTTGTATGCATAGACCACATTGCATGTAGCCATTTATCAGCTGATGGGCATTTGGGTTGTTTCCACTCTTTGACTGTTATGCTAATGCTGCTGTGAACACTCATACACACGTTTGCATGTGGGCATATATTTTAATTTCACCTAGAAATGGGATTTCTGGGTCCTGTGGTAACTCTGTGGAACCTTTTAAGGAACTGCAGGCTGTTTTCCAAGTGGCAGCCAGACTGTGTTTAAAGCACTTAACCCAGTGCCCGACATAGAGCAAGTGCCTCATGCAAGATAGCTATTTTGGTAACACATATTCATTGTAAGAAATATGTTCTTGAGAGCCACTCTTCTAATTTAGCTAAATGAATTGGCAAGCCTTCTGTCTTTTTTAATGCCCTGGAACAATGTGTGCAGACTCAGAATATTCCCCCCGCCTTGGGCATTTGAAGGACACTTCCAGTCCAACTGAAATTTCACGTAATTTCTGCTTCCCTAGAAAAGGTTTTCCAATTTGTTGGCATAGAGTTATGTAGCAGAGTTGAAGGGTCTGACCTCTGGAGTCATGTACTAGGTAGGCAAGTAAGTTTGAGTGAGATTCCATGAATTCAGTTTCCTTATGTGTAAACCAGCTGATGGGGCACCTGTCTCAGGTATTGTAAGGATGAGCTGCACATATATGTGACGCTTGATGCAGTATCTGGCACACGGGATGTGCTCAATGAATATTAGTTTCTAAGCTTGCGTGGTTGAAAATTCCTGTGCTAGGTTATCAAAATGTCCTGGAGAGTCTTAACACAGGATTCTCCATAAGAAGATTTTTTCCCCTATTCCTTTAGTAATTAGTTTTGTCATTTTTATTTTCCTTGAAAATGTTCCTTTTCATTAAAATTTTCATATGTATTCGTCTATAGCAGTGGTCGGCAAACTCATTAGTCAACAGAGCCAAATATCAACAGTACAACGATTGAAATTTTGAGAGCCAAATTTTTTAAACTTAAACTATATAGGTAGGTACATTATTATTAACTTAATTAAGGTACTCCTAAGGCTTAGGAAGAGCCACACTGAAGGGGCCAAAGAGCCGCATGTGGCTCGCCAGCCGCTTGCCAACCACGGTCTAAAGTCTTACCTAATATTAGCACGTTTGCTTTAATTTGTAGTAGGTAATATGTTTGTGTGGTTCAAAATTTAAAAAGGAGAAATGGAAATACAGTGAAAATTTCCCACATGTCATCTCCAGCCACCAGTTTTCCTCCCTGTAGATAACCGCTGTCACTAAATTTTTTTTAAAAAAAATACGTTTTTATTGATATTTTTAGAGGGAGAGGGATAGAGAGCTAGAAACATCAATCAGAGAGAAATATCATTGATCAGCTCTCTCCTGCACACCCCACACTGGGGACTGAGCCTGCAACTAGGGCATGTGCCCTGACTGAGAATCAATCTGGCGACCCCTCAGTTCTTGGGTGGATACTCAACTACTGAGCCATACCAAGTGGGCCCGTGTCACTACTTTTGTGAATAATCTATTCAAAGTTGTCCCATGCCTAGTGAAGCAAATACCCATATATGCATGTTTCCCTTTTTATTTAACAAATAAAACATACATTTAGCACCTCTTTAGATTTAGCTCCTCAGTGGGACTTTGACAAAACCAACTACATAAGAAGTGTGTTTTCTCCTGTTTTGATGAGCTGCTCTGTGAAAGCCAAATCACCTCTCTTTATGTTTCTAGTCACATCCTGAGCTGTTGACATTGTGTGGAAATCATGCCATTTTTTAGAGACTTAAGTGAGATTTGAGTGCAGAATTCTGTAGATAGAGGTTGTTTGTCAGGAATCTGCAGTCCTTAAATGACCTACGGGCCCTGTAAGCTCTGGCCTCTGTCTCCAATATCTGTCTTATGCTAGCTTGTATTCTGACTCCCAGGCTCTCCAAATCCTCTTGTATACGCTGTCAGTTAGGCAGGGAATGTCCTTGTTCAGCACCTGGCCCAGGTCAGACTCTCTTTTTGTACATACATATAGCACAGTCTATCTTCATCACATTTACTGCTACTCACTCGTATTATTTGTATGGTTATTTGATTGTGTGGCCTCATCCAAGGACTTTTCAACCCTCTGAAGATAGAGACGGAGTCTCCTCGTTTATCATTATGTCCCTAGTATCTAGATGGAGTTGATAACCTTAATACCTATTTGTTGAATGATTGAATAAACGAGTGTTTACCATTTTGCCAGTTCAGGATTAGAGCTTTGTGGCTGATTAACAAATGTGAGAAAGAAAAAAAAAGTATGTGAATAGCCCTACATTTTCAAAGTAAGTATTTTGATTAGCATGTGATAACTGACTTCTGAATTTCTTAATATTTTGCATTTTAAAATATGTACATTACTTATTTCAGAGAGGAAGGGGGAGAGAGAGAGAGAGAGAAACATCAGTGATGAGAGAAAATCATCAATTGACTGCCTCCCGCACGCCCCTCCCTGGGGATCAAGCCTTCAACCCCGGCTTGTGCCCTGCCTGGGAATCGAACTGTGACCTCCTGGTTCCTAGGTGGATTCTCAGCCAGAGCCATGCTGACCAGGCCTGACTTCTGAATGTTTTTGCTTCCTGTGAGACAGGGTGCCCAGTGCCCTCTAGGACAGGGACATGTGGGCAGAAGTTGGGTATATGAGCCTTCTAGCATACAGAAACGCTTGTAGTTCTGAACCTTACCTCTCTCTGCCAAACAGTCGACATATTTCCCCTTTATAACATCTGGTTTGTGACAGAGTTGTCATGTGCTTATCTTTAATCTTCTAATGTAAGTCATTGCTTTTCGAACCTGTTCTTTTCATATTTGAATTTAGGAGCAGTTTTGATGAAAGGGTTGGTTGTCTTGAATAGGAATGATTAGTTTTCTGTTATCCCACAATTCCTTGTGAAGATTAACAAATAAAAGGAAGTTCACCCTAAGGAAAATTGGTTAGATTTGAATTACTGAGGAACTAGATACAAATTTGTATACTAAGATATTTACCTAGTCAGCACTGAATGAATACACAAGGGTCCTGAAGACCTGATCTCTTTATTTTTGTAAAGTAGTATTTATTTTAAACTGACTGTTCATGTAACACACCAGCTCTGTGTAGGGGACCCCAGAGTCAGAACTCTAGCAGAGACCTCTCTAGAACCCTACTCAACAGCTCCACTTGCATGTTTATAAGCATTTCAAGTGTAACATATCCAAAGGGGAGCTCTTCATGTTATGCTTTCTCTGCCCAAATTTGCTACTCAAAGACTCACTGAATAACACTTCCACCTGTCTACCATGTTGCCCAAAGCAGAAGTAGGAATCATTTCTTACACTTTTTTCTTTGCCACGTGTACACAAATTATCAGCAAGATGTGTCCATTTTGTCTCCAAAATATATCTTGTATTTGTTCACTTCTTCCTTTGTCCACTGCCACCATCCTAACTCAGAGCACTGTCCTCCTCTAGGCACCACCGCCTCACTGGCCTTCCTGCCTCCTCGCTTACCTATCTCTAGTCCCCCAAGTCTCCCCGCAGCAACATGAATTATCTTACAGTGGCTGCTATCAGATCTTCTGGAAAGTCTTTACTGGCTCCCCATCACATTTAGTTCACTGTGAACGAGACTGAAATGAGCATTATCTTGGCCTCCAGTTTCGAAAGAGATGACTCTTGCATACCTGAACAATCTCATTTTATGCCCTTCAACCCCATTCCTGCTACCCTCCAGCCATTCTGGCGTCTTTTCTCTGTTTTTCTCTTATGGTCTTTCTACATTGGTATTTTATCTTTCTAGCATGTTCTTTCCCTTGATCTTCCCCAGGATGGCTCTTATGCACAATTTAGTCTCAGCTTTTGCTTCCTCAGAGAAGTCTTCACTGACTACTCTATGTAACCACCATACAAGCACAACCCTCCTCATTTCCACGTGTTTTTTTTTCTTCAAAGCCTTCACGACAATTTTTAAAAGTTCATTTTGTCAGCTTATTATATCTATCTTCTCAGCTAGACTGAAGCTTGAAGCCGTATCAATCAAATTAATTAGGATAGGGCCCATTTCAGTCACACTCGCAATGAACTATGCCTAGCATTGGCCTTGTATGTAGTAAGCAAGCAACTATCTGTTGAAAGAATGGATTAATAAACATTTATTGAGAGATTCTATGCATTAAGCTCTGAGCTAATCCATGGGCCCATAATACCCAGATAGCCTTATTTATCACAAGAGAAGTTTTAACAAACATCAAATAATAACAAGCCATATCATTTGGCAAAATGCAATTAAGTGAGAAATGTACAATCCAAAGCATTTTCCAGAGTACTTGGAAATCTAAACACATTCCTATGTCGCTAAGAGGAAATTTAATGGACTATATGGAATGTGGGTCAAGAGGCACTTGGAGGGAAGGCCATAGCCTTAAATATATCTGTTAAAACTTAAGAAATATTCAAAGTAAATGAGTTAAATATACAATTCAAGATGCTAGGAAAAGAAACCCAAATAAGCAGAAGGAAGCAAGTAATAAAAAATTAATTAAATGGAAAAGGAGAAAGAATATGGTCAAGAAAGTAAAAGTCACTTTGAAAGACACAAAATTGTCAAATCTTCAGCAACACTGATGAAGAAAATGGATGAAGAATAGATCTAATGACATTAATAGATAAGAGGACATAATTACCAGTGAAGAATAAATTAAAAATCAAAAGAATACTATGACTAATTACATGCTAATAAATTTAAGTGAACTGGATAATTTTGTTTAAAAATATAAATGACCAAAATTGACTCAAGAAAAGCAGAAATATAAGTCCAACATATTCCATGCAAAAAGACATCAGATTTAAATAATTTTATAGTGAGTTATACTAAATTTTTAAAAAGTAGAGATTCTCCATTTTTTTGTATGCTGTTGTGTAAAGTATAAGCAGCAAGGTTGCAATCCAGATCATTTTCTGAGACCAGTATAACCTTGATACTGAAACCATACAAGGAAAGAATAACAAAATAAGACCTTAGATGCAAAAAACAAAAGTAAAATGTAACCCAGGAGTGTCCAGCTGCATGTGTGTTTAAATCAGACCCTCATCATCTCAATTAAGTAGGGTTTAGGAATTCAAACATGTTTCAACATCAGAAAATCCACCTTAGTTCTTTACATTAACAGATTATGTAAAATAATAAAGTACAATTTTCCCAATAGATGTAGAGAAGATACTTATAAAGATAATTTATGAAAAATTTTTAGAAAACTATAACGTAAAGGGATTTCGTTAACCTCCGATAAAGAGGCTCTCCAAGAAAGCTTGTTGTGAACCTTTTCACTTGATGGTAAAAAGTAAGAAAAATCCCCTTTCAAGTCTAGAACAAGACTTATTCTCTATCATCCCAGAGGTCCTAGCCAGTGTGTTATGATAATGAAATGAGGTATGATGGCCAAATCAAGTAAAAAAAATTGTCAGTAAAAAGGTGGTAACATTTTTAAAAATCTAGGAAAATCTATAGACAAACTCTTAGAATTAACATGAGAGGTCAGCAAGTTCATTGTATACAAAATCAACATACAAAAAGCGATAGCAGATAATTCTTCTCAAAAACTCCTAACCCGAGATATTACCATAAGAAAATATTAGACAAATTCAAATTGAGAGACATTCTACAAAATACCTGACTAGTACTTCTCAAAACTGCCAAAGTCATGAAAAACAAGAAAATATGAGAACATGTTACGGCCCAGAGTTGTGGGACGGAAGAAAGGCATTTATGGGGAAATGGGTGAAATCCAAGGAAAGTCTGTAGTTTAATCGATAGTTTTATACTAATATTAACGTCTTCATTTTGACAATGTATCAAGGTTATGCAATGATGTTAAGGGATTTTTGTAAAATCTTCACAACTTTTCTGTAAATCTGTAGTTTTCCCTCTTCCAAAAAAGCTAGACCACTGTTGTAACCCGAAAATAACCAATTGGATGAGCAATCAGTAAAAAGACCTCCTGGAGGCAAATAGGGTCTTTGTAGGGGGAAAAGCTGCAATCTGTTGATGACCATAGAAGACATGTGTACATGGGGGGTGGCATAGACCACCGTCAGAGGTAGGAGGCTTTGGCATAACATTTTCAGGTTTCTCTAAATTGCTTTGTGGATTTATTCAGTTGAAATCCCAATAGGATAGTTGATCAAGCTTGACAAGCTAATTCTAAAAGTAGTTTCAAGATGGAGGACTAAGAATAGTCAGACACTTTTGGGAAAAGGTAGGGCAGTTGCCCTTTCAAATATCAAGATAACATAAACCTATAATAATGAATGTGCTCGGCTAATGCACAGAGATAGGCATGAGCCAGTGAGGCAGCTAGAGAGTTTAGGAGCAGGCCCCACTCACCTACAGAAACATGTCAGGAGGAAAAATAGAGCCGTCCCCAAGAACACCTACAAAAGTAAACACAGAAAACTAAAACATGAGGCTCTTAGACTGTCTTTACAACCTCAGTGTGGGGAGAGATTTCTTAAGGTATGATGAAGAGGTGAAATGTCCCAGCACCAATACTTAACACTCGGCCATGACAATATTGATGGCTTTTCTTCTAACCTTGTTTGTGGTATGGATTCTGGACATTTATTTAAGTGTGACTGGGGTAGGGGCAGGAGGTGATTCAAGTTGGAACATGACCTTTTACTCGCAGTTAAAGATCACCCTGGATGCTGTGCGGAGAGGATTGGGGGGAAGGGTTTGGAGTGGGGGCCGGTGGTCAAGTGAGTAGGTGGTTGGGACTGTCCCGCAGAGGGAAAACCTGGGACGGATCTCGGGTGCCGCTGCGGTGGAGAGTCGGCAGCACTTGCTGATGAATCAGATGTGGGTGGCAAGAAAAAGGGGAATTGGGAGCGATTGTGAGGTTTTGGGCTACCACAACTGGTGCTATTTATAGAAATGGGGGGAAAGGACATTCTAGTTTGTCGTAAATGCTTTGAGTTGCCTATCAGGCATCAGGTGGAACAGACTGGGCTTCTGTGGAGGGTCCAGTGGCAGAAGGTTTAAATTGGAGAGCTAGAGGTGTGTAGGCGGCATATGAGCCATGCGACCAGGTGCGGCTGCCCCTTGAGGTTGATGGAGGCGCCTAATGGCTAAGGGCTGAGCGTTCAGTCAGAGGTTGGACAGCCTAGAAGCCGGCGAAGATGACCGGGAAGAGGCCGTGAGCTTAGGGGGAAGGAGGGCAGTATTGTGTCATGGAAAATAAGATAGCAGGTTTTGCGCTATCGTTTGTTTTAACGAGGATGTTTGAAGATCAAGATGAGGTTAGGAACAGATTTCTCAGCCGCATAGAGAATTGCTGAAATTCCCGATTGTGGAAGGGATAGCAGCTCACATGACACAGTAGGGAGAGAATGTGCTGCGGGCCTGTTGAGTCAGTGACATGAGACTTCCAAGAGGCTTTTCATTTGGGGGGGGGCATTGCTGAGAAAAGAGGGGAGTCGCTAGAGGAGCTCTGAGAACGTGTGGTATCTGATGGCAAGGAATGACCCAGGATCCAGAGAGAAGCTGGTATTGCAGATGGACGCCTTTGAAAAGGAGAGGGAGTGGGGTCTATAGAACATGATAAAATCACCTCTAAAACCACAACGAGACCTTAGTATCACTTGGGGAGCTCCAGACAAACACGTCTGAGGGACCCTGGGTCCCTATCAACTCCCCCGATTATCCTGACATGTAGCCAGACTTGAAAACCTCTGACCCAAGGGGTAGTGCCACATGCACGTTTAGGGGTGCCTGGAAGATTTCTGTGGCACTGCTGGGTGAGAGGACACTGTGAAGACTTGAGTTTAGATCACCCCTCACCCCAAGCCAGGAGCTTCTTAATGTAGCAAGCAACTGCATACTAAGTATAAATTTCAGTTTATATTTACCTAAAACTTACTAAATAGAAATTGTAATTTGGGGGGTCTCATATTCTGCGTGCTCTTAGGTAACCTGCTTTTTGTAACTAACTGTATCTTATGAAAAATTTTCCCTTTAAAATTCCTACTGGCCACATAATATTGCAAAGTATGATTTACGAGGATGCAATTTAATTCTGCCGAGCACGTTTTTCTAATAAGAATGCTCTGTGAATAGGCTGGCGTGTAATCTGTTGTACATCTCCGCCTCGTCCCCCTGCTTTAGTTCCTTGAAAGCGAATAATTGGACTCCGAGGCGACATTAATGAGCTTTTTATAATTCATTGATTTTACTCCTAGAGAAGAAATACATGTTTCTGGCAGGAACATTCAAACGGTCTGGGTGGGAGAAGGGACCCCCCCCCCCCTTTCCCGAGAGGTAACCAGTGAGCAATTCCTTGTAGACTTTTCCAGGAGTTTTACCTGCATGGGTGTTCATGCTGAACAAACAAACGAAAACATTACCAGGTGCTTCACTCGGCATCTCCCTAACCGCGCTAGCGGCGGTCCCTCCTGGCCGGCTCCGCGCACTCGCCCGCGTTAGCGCGGCTCCCTGCGCCCTGCCAGCCCCGCTCCGCCCGCCCGCCCGGCGCTGCCAGCCGCCGGTGGAGACGGCGCTGTGAGCGCAATCGCCGGCGTCGGGTTAGCGTTTCTCGGAGTCGAGTCGGAATGTTTGTCCCTGGGGTCTGTCTGCCATTTGCATTTTCCCGTGAATTGCCAGTTTCCTTCCCTTTCCCCCCCATTTTCCTGGTTTGCTTTGGTCTTTATGTGACTGGCCTCCCAAGATCTCTTCATAGAGGAACACGTGAGCCCCCCTGTGTGCCGTGGGTCTCGGGCGGAGAAGTCTTGTCTCCGGCTTCCTTGTCTCTCGACTCCAACATACATGTTTTCTCGGATTTACATTTTTAGACAGATATACGTGCCCCCCCCCCCCCCCCAGACACACACACCCGCCTTTTTCTTCCTTCGCAGTTTTGCGTTCGGGAGCCATTAGCGGCGGTCCTGCTGCACCCCCGTTTCTTTGTGTTGGGGTCGCACAGCCCCCCCGCCCCTTTCCAGACCCCTCTTCGGGGCCCCTCGCTTGGGCTCCGTTGACGTCAACCTCTGGCTCTGGCGCCAAGCAGTAGCTCCAGGCAACTGTGCTCTGATTGGCAGGGTGCGGGTGCCCTGGGGGGGGTGGCAGGGTGGCGCGCCGCCGCTGATTGGCGCCCGCCGGAGCCCTGCCCCTGCGGAGAGCCTCACAAATAGGCGCGGGCAGCGCTTCGCCGCCGCAGTCGCCCGGAGCCGGAGGACCAGGTTGGAGCGGAGGAGCGGAGGAGCGGACATGTCCACCCTGGGCTGGTGGCGCCGCCGGGCGCCAGGGACCGTGCGGGCGCACTAGCCAGGGCGCGGGCTGCGCCTCGCTGGCCTCTGGGCCAGCAGCTGTGCGTGCGGTGCGGTGCGGTGTGGTGTGGTGAGGTGAGTCCGGCCGCCCGCCCGCGCCTCCGTGCCAGGCGGGCGCGTCGGTATCACGCCGCAGGTGCGGTTCCCTCGGCGGACGGGGGTCCGCGGCGAGCTGGGGATGCACGCTTGCCGCAGCGGCACTAGCTCGTGCGGCCGGCCGCCCGGTGGAAGCGGCCGCGGAGTCGGAGTCGCGGGTTGCCGCGCTCTGTTGCCGCGCTCTAGGTGGGGGACAGGGGCGCGATGGCCGCGGTGGAGACGGGCTCTGTCACTGCCGGCCGGCCAGGGTGGACGTCCAGGCGGCGGCCGGCCCCTGCGTGCGTGGGTGGCGCGGTCTCGGGGTCTGCCCGCTCTCCCGGGCTAGGGCTGGGGCTGCAGGGCTCGACCCTCCTCCCAGGCGGTCCCTGGTCGGCTCGGCCCCTGGGCCGCCTGGCATCCTTGCCGCGTTGGGGGCGGTGCTTGTTTGCCGCAGTGGCCGTGGGAGGAGCTAAGGGCTGCGAGGGGCTATGTGACGCCTGTGGGTTAAGGGAGCCCCGCCTACCCTGGCAACCTGATCGCTAGGGGAGGTTTGCTGGAAAGGCGCTGTTCTGATTGGTTACTTGTGGATTGGGGCGGGGCTGGGGGCTGTCATCACAGGCGCTTTGGGCTATGACGGTCTGGAAGCCCCGCCTGCGTCGGCGCCATCTTTAGTGGGGCAGCAGAGGTTTGCCGCGCAGGCGCAGTTTTGCTGGCTGGCCGCAGGGGGCGGGGTCCGGGGCTGTGTGGCTGCAGTGATTGAAGGCTGCGGGGGTCCTGCCTGTCTCGTACCTTTCTCCGCGTGTTGGTTCCAGCCCGACTAGTCTGGACTCTGACTGAGATTGAGCCACGGCTAGTGTCCGACATCTGGAGAGCAGGCGCGGTGCCTGCATTTGCCATGGCTGAGGCCGCTTTGGAACTCGGACGGATACAGGCTGTCAGTATGCCGGGTGGGGGGGCCTTCAGGGGCTCACCGCCCCCTTGTAGTCTTTTCAGGACCGTTTGTACCCTGGGGTGTGTCTGGCTGCAGTTTTGGGCGGGGGGGGGGGGGTGCTAGGGGCGGAGGAGCAACCAAGGTGTATTGCACAGGTGGCTCTGTGGCCTTTGGGGACCGATGCCCTGCGGCTAAGTTGGCTGGTAGGTGCAAGCCAGGGCTGTTGCTCAGGCGCCCACATGAATGACAGCTTGGCTGGCTGCAGGGGCGGGCCTGAGGGAGGGGCTCCTTAGCCCCACCTACTCTAGCGCTGTGTTGGCCCACAGGTAGCAGGTGATTTATTGCGGAGACGCCATCTTGAGTGACAGCACGGCTGGGTGCAGGGGCTGAACCCAAGGCAGGGCTGCGTGTCTTGAGTGACTGATGGGGGCTGCGGTCCTGCGTACTCGCGCGCTATGGGGGCCGACAGGTGGCCCATGAGGCTTACAGCGCAGGCGCCATCTTGAATGACTGTGAGGTTGCAGAGGGCGGGACTGAGAGGATGACGTATTTTGAGTGACTGGTGGTGGGAGGTGCCGACCCAACCCACCTTGCGGTGCCTGTTGGCCGTTAAGTGGCGTTTGAGGCTTACTGCGCACGCGCCATCTTGCAGGTGGCCTGCAGGGGGTGGATCCAGTGATGGGCCCACCCCCGCCCGTCCGGGCCCTGTGCTGGCCGGCAGGTGGCGCTGAGGCTTACCGCGGGGCCGTGAAGATAAAGGACGGCGACGCAGGGGCGGGGCCTGGGTGGCCTGGGGGCCCCGCCCACCCCAGCACCACGTTGGCCAGGCTGTCTGCGCAGGCGCCATCTTGAGTGATGGTGGGGCGGGGCCGCCTGGTCCTGAGTGACGGACGGATGGCGCCGAAGACCCCCGCCCGTCCCAGCGCTGTTCGTTGGCGGCCCCAGAGGCTTAAGTACAGGCACATCTTGAGTGATGGCGGAGCTGCAGGGGGCAGCCCGGAGGTCGCAGCCAGACTTACTGCAGAAGGCGCCTTTTTGGGGGGCGGCAGGGCCAGGGGCTGTGCTGGCCTGAAGGACGGCAGGCGCCGAGCCGCCCCCCACCCCCACCCCGGGTGTGCTGCGCAGGCGCAGAGCGACCGGCAGTGCACTCGTGGCGGTGGCGCCATCTTACACGGGGCGCGAGGTGGTCGCACGAGCCTTGCTTCCTCTGAGGGGCGCCAAAGCCGCGTCAGGATTGGGGGACCAGGTTCAACTGCGTGGTCCTGGGGGTCACTGAGGAGAGAACTGCGGTTCAGAATTTAGGAGTTTTAAGATATATGGGGAACGGCAGGGTCTTAAGCTGAGGAAACGGAGGGGGGGCTTGGGGGCCCGGAGGACATAGTAGGCATCGTGGGCCGGGCCTGGGTCCTGAGGGACAGAGGCTGTGGAGCCAAGGATGGCCGCCAGGGGGCACGGCGGGAGGGAGGGAGGGGGCGGCTCTCGGGGGGCGGGGCTTGGGCGGGGCTGCTCAGCGTGGGCGGGTTTTCCTGCTGGGGGGGCGGGGGCTGCTCTGTGGGGGTGGGGTTTCCTGCTGGGAGGCGGGGTGCCGCTCTGTGGGGGCGGGGCCGCTCTGCGGGGGTGGGGTTTCCTGCTGGGAGACGGGGGCGGGGCCACTCTGTGGGCGGGGTTTCCTGCTGGGAGGCAGGGGCGGGGCCGCTCTGTGTGGGCGGGGTTTCCTGCGGGGGGGGGGGGGAGAGAGAGAGAGAGAGAGAGAGAGAGAGAGAGAGAGAGAGAGAGAGAGAGAGACAGGGGCCACGCATGCGCACAGACGCTTGCGGCGCTGTCCGCGGATGGGCAGCAGGCCCCATTCCCGAGCTGAGCTTTTTGGAAATGCGCATCCGCCAGTGGCTGAGCGCCTTCGCACGGCCCACCGGAGCCTGCCAGAACCTGCACGCGGTTCTGTGAGAGCAGGTGGTGATGCGGGTACCGCACAGCGATGGCGAGCGTAGCACCAGGGCCCAGTGGAAGCTGCGCTCTGCCTGTGACTGAAATGGTCGCGGTCTGGCCCCGCCTCACCAGCTACTAAGTGGCAGCACTGGAGCTTCGCCCCACTTCTCTAGGGGTGTCCGTACCCCTGCCATCATCCCTCGGGGTGTTCGTGGAAAACAGAAGTAGATGGACTGTGCTTTGTTTTTGTTTTTTCCAAATGACGTCAGGTTCACCTGTGAAAGTGCTGTCCCGGGCGTGTCGTGAGCAGTGACTAATAGGCCTTCCTAGCCGTTCCCCCTCGCGCCACACGGGTCCCTGCCTTCAGCCAGTGGCCAGTGCCACAGAGCTAATAGGAGGGCTTCCTAAGGTGACACGACCCCACCTGTGTCTCCCTCAGTTGGCTCTGCTGGTTAGAGACGCTCTGAGACACCGCAGGTGACTTGCGCACTCACTGACACAGCCTGGGTGAGGAAGGCGCTGACGACAGCCCGGGGTCAGCCTGGACCTCGGAGCACCGCCCCCGTGGCCCCGCCATGTGGGAGGGCCGTTCTTCCATCTCAGCTGACCTGTGGGTGCCCGAGAGGAAGGCACTGCTGCTGCGGTGTCATCTCCAGCCGGAGGAACCCAGTCACTGCCAAACAAACGTGATGTCTCATGTCTCATGTCTTCCTTTCCTTCCCCAGCTTTGCCTTCTCGAACTTCTACCCTTTTCCGAGACGGCTGGCAAGAGGAGATCGGACTAGATTCCAACGCCAGGGGGCTGGGTCCAGGTGAGCCGCGTTTGAGTTCTCTCCTCACAGTGCCACATCCTTCCTTGGAGTGAGCGCGTCCTTCCTCCTCCTGCCACGCGTGGTCCACCCACACGGCCACAGCACCCTTAGTGCTCGCGGAAAATGCACACACACTTCTGGTGGGTCCCGTGTTCTCCAGACATCCTCCGTGGCCTCATGCCATCCTTTCGGTTCCCCACTCTTCCCAGCACTCGACTACCACTTCAGGCCTCCTCTTTCTCCCTTACTGGGCAATTAAAGGAGCATGAGGGAAGTCATTATTCACCAGTAAACACGGCAACCCCCGTGGGAAAGGAAGTGCGTCCCTGGAGCTCAGTGTGTTAAGTAATGAAAGACTTTGAACAGGTGATGGTGAGACACATGCACTCGCTGCGGGCAGTTACCTTAATCTGGAAGAGGCCACATAGGGCCTTTCCGAGGAAACCAGGGCCATGGAAGCTGAGCTCTGACGGGTAGTGGATGGTACCGTGGGAAGAGCAGTGTTGGGAGAGGAGACATGGATGTTCCTAAGGGAACGAGGGGGGAGCCAAAAGGCCAGGACTCCCGGTCAGCATTGGATTGAGGTGGGGAACAGGTAAGCACATGGCTTGATCTGAAGCACATGGGAAGCCACGGAGACCTTTTAACCATGGAAGTAACACAATAATCAGGTTTTTGTTTTTAAAATGTCATCTGGTTCAGAAGGGGAAGGTTGAAACAGTGGGTGCCAGGAGACCACTCTCAGGTCTGAGTGAAAGATGGTGGCTTGGATTTAGGGTCACGGCAGAGGGTAAGTGATGAACTAGAGAGGTACTCAGACTCAGCAGGGCCGTCCCCTTTGTTCACGGCCTGCTGACTGACTCAGACCAGACTTAGGGAATCGTGTTGCTTGGGGACGTGAACAGCGCAGCTGCTCATTCTACCAGCAAGCCTTGGTACTGGGCCTGGTCTGGGCAGGGTCATGCTAGACTTTGGGTCTCCAGAAGTGAGTGACATAATCCTTGGCCTCGGTGTCCCCTGAATGAGAACTCCAGTTAAATGCAGAGTAAGACAGCAAGGTGGGTCTTACTTGCCAAGGTGGGTGGCCGTGCTGGTGTACCACCTGGGGACAGGCTAACGTGCTGCTTGAAGTGGGCCCTGGGGGTGGGTGGGTTTATGCCCAGCCTGGATGAAAGCTCCCCAGCTGGGAAAACAGCTTGCTCAGTGTTGGTTCACTGATTTATGGTGGGAGGTCACTATAGCAGAGACACAAATACTCAAAAGGGTGTGATCAGCAAATTCTCTCCCTGGAGGCAGACCTACATGGGAAGTGAAACCATCATGAGAAGGGTGCTTGGTGCATACAGAATCAGAGCAAGAGCACGTGGACACACTATAAGAGCCCTGGCCTGCACGGGGGCGGGGCCCATCTGGTGCCGTAAGCTCTTGCTGTGGTTACCGTGATACCAGGGGCCCCATCTCCAGCCCCCACCCTCCCTGATCCATTCACAGTAAGTCTGACCCAGGAAACACCTCGAGTGGACAACAATAAGGAAGCTTTGCTGCAACGTGGTAAGTGGTAGAGGTGTGAGCCGGGGGTGATGTGTCGACTATCAGAGGAGCCGCCTCACGGACCAGAGCGAGAGGCTGTGGCTGGTCTGGTAGGGTAGTGGTCATTCCCTGCTTGCTCACGTCCCCACATAAGATCCTTACCTCAACAGCCCCTCTTGTCCATATATACCTGTTGGCTGGACCAGATGGGACACACAGCCTAGAGCAGTGGTTTTCATAGTACACAGATCCTAAGGTGCTTGTTGGAACCACAGACCTACATTGTCACAGCTGGAAAGGAGGCGCGATTTTCCCAAGTGCCAAAGGCAGCCCACATGTGAGGGCCACACCTGAAGCCTACCTTCTCTATGACCACCAGGAGGCAGGTGCTCCAACCGGTAGCTATGATGCGCACTGACCACCAGGGGGCAGATGCTCAGACCGGTAGCTATGATGTGCACTGACCACCAGGGTGCAGACGCTCAGACCGGTAGCTATGATGCGCACTGACCACCAGGGGGCAGATGCTCAACGCAGGAGCATACGAGCTGCAGTGACTTGGCAGCTGCGGTTCTAGGGTGATACACCCGGAACCAGAGAGGAGGAAGCTCAATTCTGGGGCGCATCACCCAAGAAACGCCCTCTCACAATCTAGGACCCTTTGGGGGATGTCAGAGAGCCAGTTTCAGCCCGGTCCCTGCAGGCCAACTGAGGGACCCCACTGTTGCACAAATCCATGCAGCAGGCCTCTAGTATATTAATGTTGATTAATGTCACCCCAATCAATTTGCTAAGTAAGATGAAAATTTAAAAATAAATAAAATAGAAATTTTAAATGTTCATTTTAAATAAAAGCCTTTTCCTGCTCCTAGATGATAAAAATTAATATTTTATTTAATTTTTATTTTAGATTTAGCATTTTTATATATGGTATGGTCTTCCCCCTCAAGTTAATGATTGGCTAGTTTTCCTATTCCTACTTATTGAAATAATATACACATCCCTTAATATGTTCCAATGCCACTTTCATAGACTACTACATACTCAACTTTGTATAGTAAACTCATGATTCTTAAATGAATCAGTCTTTCTGTTATAAATTGCAAGTGGTTTTCTTTTGTTATTTTTTTTCCTTTGGCTTTGATAGTATAGACAAGACCATCACTTCTTATTTTTATGTCATCTTTCTGCCTTTAGGCATCATACTGTAAAAGAACTTTCTTACCCCAAGATTACATCAAACTATTTCTTGATGATGGAAAAAATAAAAGAATTCCATGGTTAGATGCATTTGTAAAACACTAAACTTTATACCCCTTTCTTGAAGAATCAAGATGTATTACTACTCACTGTGTTTACAGTGATTTATGACATATACCTGCTCTAGAAGACTGTCAAGAACAGAAAATGTATATATTTCTTAAATTTTGTGTTTGGCTTGTTGGCCTTTTGACGTACAAATTCTCAAAATATTGATCTAAATGGAATTCTTCCCTGTTACCTTAGAGCCACTGCCCAGTTCCCATTAGTATTCTTTGAAATTCCATTAGATGATACACATTAATTTGGGGGAGGATTTAGAACTTGAGTGTCCTGGATCCATACATCTTCCAGGACTATCCTGTGTCTCTTACTGCAGTATAATTTGTAACTTTATGTAGGTGCTATTTTTTATATTGGAATTCTTCCCGCTTAAAAAAAGTATCGGTATATATTTAAGGAGTCTGTTATAAATTATTTCCTTATTAAATTATAACATCTTTCTATTGATTCATAAGAGAATGATAATTTTACACCTTTCTTTATGCCTCAGATTTGTTTTTCTTGTGTTGTAATTAGCTAGAACTCTAGAGCAGCGGTTCTCAACCTGTGGGTCGCGACCCTTTTGGTGGTCGAACAGTCCTTTTACGGGTCGCCTAAGACCATTGGAAAACACATATATAATTACATATTGTTTTTGTGATTAATCACTATGCTTTAATTATGTTTAATTTGTAAGTGAAAATACATCCTGTATATCAGATATTTACATTACGATTCCTAACAGTAGCAACATTACAGTTATGAAGTAGCAATGAAAATAATTTTATGGTTGGGTCACAACATGAGGAACTGTATTTAAAGGGCCAGAAGGTTGAGAACCACTGCTCTTAGAGTGATGTTCAGTAATGATAGTGTTTAGACTTTTACGTCTGCTTTCATTAAGTGAGTGGTCTTCTGTTTGTTAGTGCTAATCTTCGCCTTGGGTTTTTGAATTCTGGTTTCATAGAGAAAATCTGAAGGTTTTCTGTTTATTTTTCCTGGTTGGCTTATATGACACTGCATTCAGTCTTTCCTTGAAGGTGATCTAAGAGGCCTCAACCCTAATGATCGTCGAGTCAACAGCCATTGGGAGAATGGATCACGGACACTATTTTTACATTTCTTCTGTGTTCATTTGTCATGTGTTTCTTTCTGTGAAATGACTGCAGGTCCCTGGCATTTTGACTGTTCCTGTGCGTAGTGGCTTGTTCAGAAGTTGCAGAAAGGATCTGTTCCAACAGGTGATTTGCGTGCCTGAGCGTGTCCTGCTGTCTCTGAGGTTGGACTGGATCCTGTCGGGGACCCAGGTTTTCTCTCCGGCAGGCGCGGGCTCTGTGTTCTCCCTCCCTCCTTCCCTCCCGGGCAGGTGTCAGCTCTGTGCTCCCCCCTCCCTTCCGTGGAGGCCTCTTGGCTCCTGAGGCCCCTGCCCTTGCCCGAGCCCTCCCCCTGAGCCAGGTCCTGGGTAAAATTGTGCTTTTGTCCGAAAGATCACTGCAGTGCTCAGAGCCAGGCCGTTTGCCTGCCCCCTGCTTGGAAGCGCCAGCTCAGCAGTGGTATCTAGTGCCCTTCTCCACTGTCACTCCTGCTGCTGAGGAGGCCAGGGCAGCCGGGTGGTGCCACAGCTCCAGGGGGACCATGGAGGACAGTTCCAGTGGGAGCAGAGTGCAGCCCATCACAGCGGGAGCGCATGGGGCCGAGTTTACCGCTTTTATTCCCAAACGATAAAGTCTATTTTGAAACTCTAAATAATTGAAACATATTAATATGTCTTTAGACATATTAAAACAAAATAATTTTTTTAAAATACATTTTTTAATTGATTTCAGAGGGAGAGAGAGAAGCATCAATGATGACAGAGAATCATTGATCAGCTGCCTCCTGCACGCCCCACACTGGGGATCGAGCCGGAAACCTGGGCCTGTTCCCTGACCAGGAATCGAACCGTGACCTCCTGGTTCATAGTCAATGTTCAGCCACTGAGCCACACCGGCCGGGCAACTTCTGAACATGTGGCTTCCTTTCAAAACAGGAAACAGTGCTATGTGTGGTTTTCTTCTCTGGGAGGAAAGCCCGTTCACACAGCCCCTCAAACCGAGATTTTTCTCATGTATCGCCTACTTCACACCAGTGTGGCCAACTGTAATGAAAGGCCGCATGGGAAAACCTGATGTAGGTGAAATGGTGTGAAGTGAAGGGAAATGTGTGGCCTCAGTTGGTTACGTGAGGGGAAAATAAAGGGAAAGGAAAGGTGCCCAGGGGAGTGGTGTTGGCACTTGTCCGAGGCTGGGTTTGGGGACAGACAGATACCCTCTCAAGGGAGGGGTCTTGGGCACACCTGCCACCTCGAACCCTGTGCAGCTGCTCGTCCCCACAGAACTTCCCACAACCACCGGGGTGTGAACCACCGTGCTGTTCAGGACGGAGCCCCTGGCACTGGAGAGGCAGCTGGTGTGATGAGGCGCTGGCCTTTCCCTTTCATTGCAGTTAGTTTAGCCATCAGGTCCCCGCAGCACAGTGCAGAGACCTGGTCGTGGAGGGGAAAATGGCGCCTGCACTCCCCGGAGCTGAGCACGGGCACGCCATGCAGCCTCTGCTTCCCATGGCGCCTGCAGCCTTCATTACGTCGCGGGGAGAAATGCTCAGAAATGGCAGGATTGGCCCGCATCCCCTAGTGCCTGTCTGTGTTTGCTCAGAAAGTTGCCACCCAGATTTAGTAACGGCTGGCATCTTGGCATGTCCCTGGGCTGAGCATTGGGTAGTGAGGACTTTTGTAAATCTTATTTCAGAGAGGAGGGGAGAGGGAGAGAGAGAGAAACATCAATGATGAGAGGGAATCATCAATCGGCTCCCTCCTGCATGACCCCTACTGGGGATCAAGCCCACAACCCCTGCATGTGCTCTTAACCAGAATCGAACCCAGGGGCCCTTCAGTCCGCAGGCCAATGCTCTATCTCAGCCGTGGGCAAACTGCGGCCCGCGGGCCGAATCAGGCCCGTTTGAAATGAATAAAACTGAAAAAAAGACCGTACCCTTTTATGTAATGTTTACTTTGAATTTATATTAGTTCACACAAACACTCCATCCATGCTTTTGTTCCGGCCCTCCGGTCCAGTTTAAGAACCCATTGTGGCCCTCGAGTCAAAAAGTTTGCCCACCCCTGCTCTATCCACTGAGCAACACTGGCCAGGGTGGGTAGTGAGCCTTTTGGGCATATTGGCTTATGGAAGCTTTCTAGTCCTCAAAGGGAGGTTGGTCTGTTCCTTATTTGCAGATACAGGGACAGACTCCAGGACGTAGAGTAAGTTGCCCAGGATTATAAAACCAGTCAGTAGTGCCTGACTGGTGTGGCTCAGTTGTTGGACATCTATGAACCAGGAGGTCATGGTTTGATTCCTGGTCAGGGCACATGCCTGGGTTGCAGGCTTGATCCCCAGTAGGGGGCATGCAGGAGGCAGCCAATCAATGATTCTCATCAATGATGTTTCTATCCCTCTCCCTTCCTCTTTGAAATCAATAGAAATGCATATATTTAAAACAAAACAAAAAAGCCAATCAGTAGCGACCTAACTCCTTCAGTGCATGTGGTGCCCGAGGTCATGCCTGTGACTTGCTGTCCTGTGTGTGTGTGGGGGGGGGGGGGTGGCGGGGGCGTTTGCGCACCGCTTGCCCTCTGGGCCTGTTCGCAGAAGCGTTGCTGACGCCCTCGCAGGCTGCCGGGCCTCACCTCCCGGGACGTGTGTCTCCTTGCGCCCTGCAGGTCCCTGAGCACTGGCTGGCACAGCTGCTGCGTCCTTCCCGTGACCCATTTCGGTTGCTGCACTGACAGCTTTTCCTAGAGAGATGATGCCGCTCAAGCGCTTTTACTCCGGCAGAGCCAAGAAGTCCTGGGCCCCAGACCTGTATGATCTAGACAGTGACTGGGCTCAGTACCCGGATGCCATCGTAGGAGGAAGTCCGACTGACTCTGAATTTTCTCATCAGAGGTTTCGGAATTTCCTCTACGTGGAATTTGTCGGGCCTCAGAAGACCCTGCTCAGACTCCGAAACCTCTGCCTGGACTGGTTGCAGCCGGAGATTCACAGCAAGGAGGAGATCATCGACCTCTTGGTCCTTGAGCAGTACCTGAACATCCTCCCCGAGAGGGTCAGGCTCTGGGTGCAGGCCCGGCGGCCGCAGACCTGCGAGAAGCTCGTGGACCTGCTGGAGATGTACCACGAGGTGTACGGGCCCGAAGGTGAGGCGGGGCGGGCGGCCGCGGGCAGCACACCTCCCTCCCTGGCTGCCACAGCCAGCCGTGTGATGGGCTGTGTCCCCTGGGGAGCAGTCACCAGGTTACACACCAGCCACCCCCCATGAGGAGCCTCCCGCGTCTCGTGCTGTGGCACCGGCTCTGTTTTTTTCATCTTCACCCGAGGATATTTTTTCCATAGATTTCTAGAGTGGGAGGGGGGAGAGAGAGAGACATCTATTGGTTGCCTCACTCACAAGCCCCTACGGGGCTGGGGAACCTGCAACGGAGGAGCACGTGCCCTTGACCGGGAATCCAACCCACGACTTTTCATTCCTTGGGCCGATGCTCTAACCACTGAACCACCGACCAGGGCCCGGTTCCCTTTTGGAGACCGACGGGTGTGGTGTGCTGGGAAGTCGTATGTGGCTGCAGTTGTTGGGGTGCCGTCACAGCCCAGTTTCCACCAGGAGTGGTAGCAGCTGAGGGGTGAGGAGCTCAGAACGCTCCAGCGTCCCGTGGAGGTGGATATGCGGGAGGGGGGCATGGGGAGACCCGAGAGTGGGCAGGTGATGGTCAGCGCTGAGTGGGTGTCTGCTGTTCTCTTAGACAACGGTGTCAACATGCACATTGAAGGCAGATTGAACCGCAATGGAGTAACCAACCCCCTCGCACGCGCCCTCTATTTCTACAGTGAGTACCAGTCGGGTCATGCCGCCCATGGGCCCTGTCCTCCCATTTCCCGAAGGTTCACAGTGGGCATCGGGGCCTCTGAGGGCGGCTGCTGCTGCTCCGAGATCTGAGGGGGCGTAGGTTAATTGATAGATTAGACATTTTATACCCAAGCCAACTCTAACAGAGTGTTAGGGGTGGAAGTATTTAGTATGGAAGCTTGCAGTGGGCTGTTTCAAGCTGCACCCATAGCCTTCCCAGGAGGGTTGAGGCTCTAAAGCTACTTCACTTGTTAAACAGTTCTTCAGTGAACTTTAAAAAAAAAAATTTTAATCAATTCTCTTTTTAAATATATTTTTATTGGATTCAGAGAGAAAGGGAGAGGGAGACAGAAACAACAATGATGAGAGAGAATCATTGATGGACTGCCTCCTGCACGGCCCCACACCGGGGAGGCGGGGGCATATGGCCCGATCAGGAACCGGATTGTGACCTCCTAGTTCAGTGGTTCTCAATCTGTGGGTCGCGACCCCCTGTGGAGATTGAACGACCCTTTCACAGGGGTCGCCTAAGACCGTCGGAAAACACATATATAATTACATATTGTTTTTGTGATTAATCACTATGCTTTAAATATATTCAATTTGTAACAATGAAAAGATATCCGGCATATCAGACATTTACATTATGATTCATAACAGTAGCAAAATTACAGTTATGAAGTAGCAATAAAAATAATTTTATGGTTGGGGGTCACCACAACATGAACTGTATTAAAGGGTTGCGGCATTAGAAAGGTTGAGAACCACTGACGTAGTTCATAGGTCAACCCTCAGCCACTGAGTCACACTGGCCGGGCTGTTGAGTGAACTTTTAGAAGGAGTGTTGCTGCCCTGACCGGCTTGGCTCAGAGCGTCGGCCTGCGGACTGAAAGGTCCCAGGTTCGATTCCGGTCAAGGGCATGTACGTTTGTTGTGGGCACATCCCCAGTAGGGGGTAGACAGGAGGCAGATGATCGATGTTTCTCTCTCATCGATGTTTCTAACTCTCTATTCCTCTCTGTAAAAAATCAAAATATATTTTAAAAAATAAAAATCATCATTCTCACCTTTAAAAAAAAAATAAAAGGAGCGTTGCTTTGGGGGAGGGCATATGTTTTGTAAGTAGAGTAATGTGCACATTGAGAGAGGCTTGGGTAACTGGACGGCAGAGGGGCTGATGTCCATCTTGGAGGTGGACTTGACCGTGTACAACCTGGGGAACCGCAGAAGTGTCTGCAGGGGGCGAGCTTCTGAAGTAAGCATCAGAACTTGCTTTAGAGCAACCCCCACGTAGTCAAAGCCTCCAGAAACTGCCCCAGGCCTAGGGTGATGGGAAGAGTCCAGGTTGCCCTTGGGCATGTGGAGACCTCTATGTGAGATCTGATTCCTGAAGGCAGGAGCAAGGATCGTGTTCTTGTTGAGGGGGCTATGCACATGGGGGGGGGGGCACATGTCAGTGCTGTGCTCACCCCAAATGTCTGGCTTTCGCAGGAGACCGGGACCGGGATTGGGACCAGGACTGGGATCGAGACCGAGCCTGGGACCGGGCCTGGGACCGGGCCTGGGACAGGGCCTGGGACCGAGCCTGGGACCGGGGCCGGGCTTGGGAGCGAGCCCGGATGCGGGAGCGGGAGCGGAGGGCCAGAAGCAGGGACCTGTCCTTGCGAGAGCGCTGGCCGTATGGCAGGATTCCCAGAAGCAGTAAGTCCTGCGTTCTCACCTTCCTAATGCGCCTGCAAGGCTGGCTGGGCCTTTTCCTTCACGGGCCTTTCTCTCCCCAGGGTTTCCTCCCCGGGATCTTTCTCTTCCTGCTTCGATGGAGAGAGCGTTTGCGACAGAAAGAGGCCGCCGCCGTCGGAGCTTGATGATGCAGTACGAGTTGCAGTCCCAGGTATGTTTCAGTTCCCTCTCTCCATTACATGGCAGAGCTCCCTTTTTTCCCAAGAGGGCGTGTGTGTTTATCTGCCCCCTAAAATCCCACCTGGGCAGGGAGCCCCAGTTACTCTTGAACGGATCCCAGGTCTGTCCCCAGCGGTGGCAGGTGGCCAGAGTGACCTCTCCCTGTTTCCTGCCTCCTCCACGTGGTCAGCGGAACTCTCTGCTACTCAGGAAGCTCTCGTCTCTGAGCACAATGAGTGAATCACTTGGTGCCCTGCATGTCGGTCATGTGGACGTGCAGGGGTGCAGCACCCATTCCTGGGGGACTCGAGTGTAGCTTGTGCAGCTGTGGGCACCATTGGTGATTACAAATGCAAAGGGAACAGCTGCTGTAGAGCTACCCACATGCGATAGATGAACAATTTTGCACCAAGGCATCATTTCTCTTTCATAGGGAGTTACCATTCAGAATTTGATGTACATATATTATCCTCCGATGAGGCCAATGGAATACAAAGATATGAAAACTGCCTTTTCCCTTTGGCCATTGCCCTTGGGGTCTGTTAACAACAAAGATGGTGACCCTGCTGACTCCCTCAGTCCACCAAGTTCTTGACCTCATCTGTGGTCTGCCAGCCTCCAGGGGAGGAGCTCGGGTCTCCTTGCTGCCTCACAGGTGCCTCTTCACACCTGAGCCCAGCACAGCTCTTGCTCTCGAACTTCCTGTTGCTTCAAGTGATGGGACTCAGCCATGCAGGTGGTAACTGTGCCAGCTTTGCGCTGCCTCTGATCTTTCATAGCTCATTTGGGTCCTAAAGGTCTTCAGCCGTAACCTAGTTTCATTTTTGAAGCTCTGCATAGCTTTGGTGGTTTTTGGTGTTTAATCACTGGGCACGGACACTTGCTCTCCCCTTAAATCCCAGTGCCTGTGCTCATGTATCTTTCCCAGTAGAGATGCACCTAATTTGCGCAACTCCTTTTTTTGCTGCATTTTCTTCTCTCTCTGGAGGCCCATGGGGACAGACTCTGGTGAGGCCTGTGTTTGCTGTTTTAGGGTACAGTGTCAAACCAGGGCGCATGGAAGCTCCCTGAGGGCAGGAAGGTTCAGAACTCAATGCCCATGCTACTTGCCAGCAGTGGAGCTCTATAATACATTATCAGAGTATCTTTATACAGAGTTTAATGTATGTTTCCTTTACATACTTTTTCCTATTTAAACCACACATCACATTGCAGAACAGCCTCCCCCACAGCACTGCCAGGCGGGCTAATGCCCTTCTCCCCATTTTATAGAACCTGAGGCTCAGAGTTTTCTGTTCCCAAGGCTGCAGTCCTTCTTTGACCCTACTTTCCTGTGGCTCTGGAACCTGTGGGCTCCCCACAATCCCGTCTCCCTCCTCCCGTGTGTCTCAGGCCTTGGTGCTGTACTCCCCGGGACCACCGCCCTCTGCAAGCAGTCATGTTTTAGTGCAGCAGTAAGACAAGGTTCTGCGTAGAAGGCCCTCTGAGTAATACAGGGAACTTAACAATTCTTTTTAGGAAAGTATCCATTAGAACACAAAAGACAGCTGTGAAATGAAGGCACTCAGTGCCTAAAATCACCCCTGGGTTATTTGGAACTTGTACATACCCAGAGGAGCCCACAGTGTAGCCGTGTTGTGCAAAGCATGTGTGTGCAAGACATGGATGTGTGTGTGTGTGCAGGGGTGGGAGGCTTAAGTCACACTTCCTGATCAAATGTCTGCTAAAACACCTTTCTTTCTGTTCCCCGCATATGCCATGCATAGTTGATATTTAGCCTGTTGAAGCTTTCCCACCAGCCCCCTCTCTCTGTGTCAAAATATTGCCCACCACTGAATGCCCCACAAAAGACTCTCTACAAAACCTTTGCTCACTAGTCCAGCCCACCCTGAACTGTCCCTCTACTAAGCCCATTTAGCACTGATTATCTGTACCCCACTTTACTGTTTATTGTTCTCTAATTGTTTCATGAGTCTTTTCTCTCCAACCAAATTATAAGCTGCATGAGGGCAAGGAATGTGTGTCATACGTCTTTTGGATCTTCCTCAGACTATAGCGCCAAGGTAGGTACAAAGTAGGTCCCTAGTAAACTTGACTTGGACCACTCAGAACCCCAAACGCTGTGAGCACTTTCTACATACCTTTGTATGTTGTAGCTCCCATGTCGCAAGCATTCTTCTCTCTCTGGATGCCCCTCGGACAGGCCCCACTGAGAGGTCCGTGTTTGCTGTTTCAGGACACGATGTCATACCAGGACATGGTGAAGCTCACTGAGGACAGGAAGGCGCAGAACTCGATCAAGGACAACATGGAGAACTACAGGAAGCTGCTGTTCCTGGGTAAGCCGCTGCTCCCGCAGGCACTGGAGCATTTTGCCACCTTCCTCTTTGCAGCTGCAGGATGGTAGAGTCCACGTTGATCTCTCTGGACTTCAAGGGTAATCAGAAACCTTTGAAAGATCTCAAAGCAGAAGCATAAACAAAGATTTCTGTCTCTAAGAAATCCTTCTGGCTCTGGGTGAAGACCCTATTGCACAGGGTTGGGGGAACACGGAGATGGCACTTGCCACAAGAGCTGATGCTTTCATAGGTGGTGACAGCAGACTTTTAAATACACACTCAGGACGGGACCCTAACATCCCGTGTGCACCTCCAAGAAGAACCTAGCTTGGCCTAGCAGGCAGTTGGCCGTGCAGGTCTGGCGCGGTGGAGAGAGCTGTACCGAGAGTTCTGTGTGAGGCAGTGGAGCCTTGAGGAGCTCCAGTGTCGGCAGAAGAGGCAGGGAAAGAAGAGTCGAGGTAGGAGGACACCCCTGGAGGCCAGTGAAACGGGACATCAAGATGGAGGAGGTGGTTAGGAAAAGGTGAAGCCTGAAAAAGATGCAGTGAATTTAGGGAGGCATGAAGGTCTCTCTGTACAAAAGAGTAGGTGGAGTCAGGAAGATTAATTATATTCACGTTAGAACGAGCTAAGGAATGGTAGTAAGGAAGTGAAACTGCAAATACAAGACACCCCAAGGATTGGATTTGGGCTACTTCATATTTAGTGGCTCAGCGAAAGGCAGACATCAATTTATAGTGCTGAGTCTTGGTCCCCAACTTGAGTATGAGCTGTCGTATTATTGTGAACAGGGCTTCAGCTTGCCGAAGATGATGGCCACTCCCACATGACACAAGGCCATTCACGGTCAAAGAGAAGTGCCTACCCAAGCACCAGTCGAGGTAAGCACTAGGTAGATGACGCTTAGTGGCCACTTTAATCGGTGAGATGGGCACTGATCTGTACATACACACAGTGAGTCCTCACTTAACGTCCATAGGCTCTGGAACTGTACGTGAAATGAGCAGGCTAATTGATGTCAACAGGGTTAAATTCCTACGGCATCTCAGCAATGTTAAAATGAAACAATGTCACTCGAGGACCTGCTGTACTGATAAGCCTTGAGCAATTTATATTCACACCACCGTCACGGAAGACCTACTGTGATTTTGCACAAGTACAGGAACTAGGGAGTATTTACATTTCGTGTTTCTTTTCAGGTCTGAGAACCATGCCTGAAGCCAAAAAGTCAACCCATCGCCGGGGGATCTGTGAAGAGGAGGCTTCGCATGGAGCGATCATGGAAAAATTCAAGGACGTTTTGCCAAACCCCACATCCGCAAGACCGAGAGTACCTAGTGACCGGTTTCCAAGGGTCCCCAGAAGGGCAGACCACGATTGGAAAGAAGTGTCCTTAGACAGAGAGTCAGTGATTCAGGAGGGGGGCTGTGCAGGGGATGCCTGTCGGGGAGCTTGTAATTGTAACTCAAACCTTGTTTCCAAAAAGAAAGTTCTCGAGAGAAAAAGGCGCTATGAGTTTGACACCGATGGGAAGGGTTCTGCTCACGATCAGAGAGACTCTCCCCGGAAGAAACCCTTTGAAGGCAGTGAGATGAGAAGAGCCATGAGCATGAGCAGCCTTAGCCCCCCTTCTGCCGAGTCGCAGCCGCTTGATTTTGCCGCCATGCCCTATGTGTGTGATGAGTGCGGGAGGGCTTTCAGTGTGATTTCTGAGTTTGTTGAACATCAGATCATGCACACTAGAGAGAATCTCTATGAGTATGGTGAAGCGTTTATCCGTAGTGTGGCTGTCACTCGGAAAAGTGCGGCTCGAGGGAAATGCTTTGAGTGTAAGGAGTGTGGGGAAACCTTCGATAAGACTGTCGATCTTGCTGAGCATTGTCAGATTCACTCTAGAGGGCATCTCACAGAATGTAATGATGAGGAATATGAGGAGCCCTTCATGCCTAGCCCCACCTTCAGTGAGCTTCAGAAAATGTATGGGAAAGAGAAATTCTATGAGTGTAAGGTGTGTAAGGAAACCTTCCTTCATAGTTCTGCTCTGGTTGAGCACCAGAAGAAAATCCATGGGAGAGATGACAAAGATGATGAAGTCTTCAAGCCCAACCCAGCCTTTAAGGGGCTGCAGAGAATGCATGCTAAAGAGAAAATGTACGAATGTAATGTGTGTGGGGAGACCTTCCGCCACAGCTCATCTCTGAAAGAACATCAGAAGATTCACACCAGAACAAACCTGTTTGAAAACAAGAGCAAAGTGTGTGAGGAAACCTTTATTCCTGGTCAGCCCATTAGAAGGCGTCAGAAATATTACTTACAGGAAAAGCTCTTTAGCTTTAAAGATGATGGAGCTGCTTTTGGGCAAAAGATCCTATTCCCCAGTGAGCATCCCTCAGTTCATTTTCAGAATTCCTATGAAGGCAGGGCGTATGGGAAGTCTGTCATTCATAGCAGGCCCTTTACTGAGTCTCGGAAGAGTCATACTATAACAAGACCACCTGAGAACGAGGACGAGAAGGCATTCACCATTAGCTCTAATCCTGATGACAACCAGAAGATTACCACTAAAGAAAATGTCCTTGAGAAGAAACCAAATGAGAGGTCTGTTATTCATAGCTTATCTTTGGCTGAAGTTCAGAAATGTCACAGTGCCGTGGGGCCCAATAAACCAAAAGTGATTGCAGAGTCTACCATTACAAGCCCAAATATTCCTGAACAGAAAGTCCATGCTGGAGAGAAGACCTCTGAAGAAAAGAAGAATGAGAGGTCCGTTATCCATAGCTTACCCGTTTTCAAACTTCCCAAAAGTCCCAGTGGAAATGAATGGAATGAGAAGGGAGGATTCTCAAATCTTCATGCTAAGCAACAGAAACCTCCTGCCAGACCCACCCCTAATGAAGGGGACAAGAGTAACAACTACAAGGACTCTGTTATACGCCGTGTATCTGGTACTGAACCTCCAAAAAGTCTTGCTGCAGAGGCAGCCAGTGAGTTTAAGAAGGATGGCCAATCGACTGTTTCCAGATCAAATGTCCCTGAACATCAGAAGGCTCGTGCTAAGAAGAAAAACATTGAGCGCGGGAACTGCGAGACTTCAGTAATTCACTCCCTGCACTTCGGTGAACCTGAAACCTTTCGCCCCAGAGAGAAACTCTATGAATGTCCAGAGTGTGGAGAGTCCTTTGTTCGTAGCTCCGACCTCACTGAACATCAGAAGATTCACCATAGAAAGAAGCCTTTTGGAAGCAAGAACTACGAACGATCTGTTATTCGCAGTGTAGCCTCTGCTGATCCACAGACAAGTTATGCTGAACAGCCAGTGCAGGTGAGATATGGCCAAGAGCCAGAAGGGATGACTTGCATTCAGCAGCCAGAGCAGACTAGTTTTCTTGATGAGCTAGTGGAGATGAGTTATGTGAAAGAGCCAGTGCAAGGTTACGGTCAGGAGCCAGTGGGGATGACCTGCCTTCAAGAGCCAGAAGGGATGACCTGCCTTCAAGAGCCAGAAGGGATGACCTGCCTTCAAGAGCCAGAAGGGATGACCTGCCTTCAAGAGCCAATGCAGGCTAGTTTCTTTGAAGACCTAGTGGAGATGAATTATGTTGAGGAACCAGTGCAGGGTTATGGTCAGGAGCCAGTGGGGATGATTTGCATTCAACAGCCAGCACAGGCAAGTCATCCTCGCCAGCCAGTAGGAATGAGTTCTGCTGGACAGCCAGCACAGGCAAGTTATCCTCGCCAGCCAGTAGGAATGAGTTCTGCTGGACAGCCAGCACAGGCAAGTCGTCCTCGCCAGCCAGTGGGAGTGAGTTATGCTGGACAGCCGGCACAGGCAAGTTGTGCTCAGCATCCAGTGCCGCAAGAATGTAAGGACTGTGGGCAATCCTTCGCGACCATTGAAGACCTTGGTGCCCATCAGAAAATCTACACTCAAGAGGAGTTCCATGGAGGTTCTGTTATTCGGGGTGCAGTCGGTGGCCGGCCTGAGCAGGAAGAGCCTGAGCCGGAGGAGGAGGAGGAGGAGGAAGATTCTGAGGATTCAATCTATGGATGTAAGGACTGTGGGCTGGGCTTTGCAGATCGGGCCGACCTTAAGGACCATCAGAAAGTTCATGGCAGAGAGTACCTCGTCGACCCTCGTGAGTACACTCAGTCTGTAATTCACACCCATTCCATCAGCGAGTATCAGAGAGACAACACTGGAGAGCAGCTCTTCGAATGCCCAGCATGTGGCGAGTCTTTTGTTCACAGCTCATTCCTTTTTGAGCATCAGAAAGTTCATGAGCAAGACCCATATTATGGCCACAGGAGGTATGATGAGCCTTTTATGAATCCTTTCATCCTTAACCCACAGAGGTTCCGTGCCCCACAGGCAAATCCTACAGCGATGTATCTTCAGTGCCACGTGTGTGGGCAAGATTTCATTCATGGCTCTGTCTTCAATGAGCATCTGGCACTTCACATGGGAGAGGGCTCACCGGAGCAGGCCCAGAGGAGCAGTGACGCTGTCAGTGCAGGCTTGGCCCTCGCTGAGTTACAGAGAAGCCAGGCCGAAGAGAAGCACTATGAGTGTGGAATATGCGGAGAGGCCTTCCCCAGCCAGGCAGACCTGAGGGAGCACAAGAAAATTCACGAGAAGGATGATGAGCCCTACGATTACGGGGCTTCCTTCGTTCATACCTCGTTTCTTACCGAACCCCCTAAGGGAGATTCTCCATTCTTTGAGTGCAAGGACTGTGGGAAGTCCTTCATTCATAACACAGTTCTCACTAAGCACCAGAAGTTCCATGTTGAAGAGGAAGAAGCAGCAGCCCAGGAAGTCGAAGCCAATGTTCTTGTTCCACGAGAAGTTCTGCGGATCCAGGGGTCGAACATGGAAGCTGCCGAGCCAGAAGTGGAGGCCGCTGAACCGGAAGTAGAGGCTGCTGAGCCCAATGTGGAGGCCGCTGAGCCCAATGGGGAGGCTGAAGGACCAGATGGGGAGGCTGCAGAGCCAAATGGAGAGGCCGAACAGCCCAACGGAGAGGCCGAACAGCCCAACGGGGATGCTGATGAACCAGATGGTGCAGGAATCGAAGACCCTGAAGAGAGAGATGAAGAGCTAGAGGGGAAGGCTGAAGAGCTAGAGGGGAAGGCTGAAGAGCCAGAGGGAGATGCCGATGAGCCAGATGGTGCAGGGATCGAAGACCCAGAAGAAGAAGATGAAGATGAAGAGATTCAGGTTGAAGAACCATACTATGACTGCCGGGAATGTGGAGAGACCTTCACTACCACCTCGGCCTACGGGGAGCACCGGCAGACCCATGCCAGAGTGATCATATTTGAGTCTGGAAATGGCTATGGGGAAGGCTCCCACTACACTGGGCAGGCCAGCACCAGCACTCAGGGCAGCGATAGGGCTGACGACAAGTACTTCAAATGTGATGTCTGCGGTCAGTTCTTCTGCGACCGCCTCTCCCTTGCTAGACACCAGAACACCCACACTGGCTGAGAACACAAGTGGAAGGTCGGACAGCCTTTCCTGACTTAGGACCTGACCCTCACAGCAAATCCACAGCAACCCATAGTAACGTCAGAAGGACACTTAGCTTGGCTTGTACACACTGACTTTTAACCTCAGATAACTTGGACTGGAAAGGAACCAGAGGCGGTTCCATTGGTCTTACCTCTTTCCCCATCATACACCAGTGCGTGCATGTGGGGAAGCCACAGCACATCCCTTCCCTTTCATCCTAGTGACCAGGTTGAGGGACAGTCCTAGGAGAGCTGAGACTACAGAAATAGCCCCAACCAAATGATACTTCTGTAACCTATATATAACTTTCCTGAGCTGTATATAAAATAGCAAATCATAGCAAACAGTAGTCACAGGTACTTGGATTTAATGATACAGAGTTACAGTTTACTGTGCAGAGATACCTCCGAGGTATGCTTTGATTTTTTTTTTTTTTTTTTGGAAGAGGAAATGAGCAACACACTTGTAAATAGCTTAGTTCCTGTGAAAGATTTGTTGTGCATTATTTTAACCCCTTCAGTATCTTTCTGAGTAACTGTGTTGTCCCTTACTCTTAAATATTCCTGTCAAGGTGTAGGCATGCAAGATAATGTCCTTTCCTTGTGTGGTTTGAAAGGAGTTCTTTGAGCTTCCTTTTCAGCCATCTTGTCTACACCAACACCTTGTAACCTATGCTGTATACGCCTTTGCAATTTGTGGATTGACCTTTTGTGACCCAAGTTGATCCCTTGCCATATTGTACCTTGCAGTGATTCTCATGCAAAAATACTGCAAGTTTGTGTTTGTTTAACCAACTTAATGTGTGCTCGAGAGTGAATCCACAAACGCCAAGCTTTTCCCTGTAAATCTTGCTTCTTTGCCTTTAAGAGAGTGGGTTGCAACCATCACTAGATCGCGACAGTGCCTAATGAAGGTTGAAACCGTCAGGAGAGCCTCTCCTGTTGTAAATATGGATGCAGGTGACAACTGTCATCACTTTTTGTGCGCTTTCTGCCTTAAGTGACACGTAGCAGCGTGGCTTTGTTAGTGTGTGCCGCCACGAGTCAGCTTGCACCTGGGCGCCCAGGAGCTTGTATCCTTAGAGCTTTCTATTACCGAACCTAATTCTTGTCTTCACCTGTCTGACCCTCAGCCCCGTGTCTAACTCGCATTTTTTTTAAAAAGAAAAGCTTTCTTTACAGTCAACCTAAGCTTAACATGGACTCAGGTTCCCAGCGCCTTAATTTGTTTCGTTACCATTGTTCTCTCCTCGTTCAGCCCTCCGGAGTAGTTTTGATCTGATTCCATTAATTACAGACCGACCTCACAGCTTGCGGTTTCCTGTGTCTTTTTCTGTGGGCCACTTGTGCTCCTTTTGCTTCCCCTCACCCCTGCGTCGTGACTATTGAGATTTTTTTTTTTTTTTTTTGGCTTTGAGTTGACTGGAAAAATAATTTTAAAATTTAAAAAAAATGTAAAGTGGATCTGATGAAGAAGTGAACAAAAGATAAGAGCAGATCATTTGAGAAAGAAAATGCCAATGCTTTCTTTGGGAATGTGCCCAAATCTCACTCTCCTAGATCTGCATGGTTAGGGCTTGAGAGTGTCAGAGCTGCTGGGAGTGCCAAAGTCCGGAGGAGTTGTGGGGCTGAGGGCATGGAGCAGAACAGAGGAAGCCAAAGAAAGGAGTCCTAACACAGCAGCAGACTGGGAGGGTGAGGAAGCAGGCAGAGGGAAACACCGGAAGTGGACTGGAAGGCCAGGTCGGTGAGAATATGGCCTGGGCACTTTAGAGGGGGCCATCTGGATGGCACAGTGGTGGCAAGGGCCAGCTGCATCGAAATACTGGAGGTTGGAACGGACATCCGGAAAAATGGGAGCAGGGCCCTTGAGAAGGGAGCCATTGCTGATGTTGGGGCCAACTCGGGTTCATCCCTGTTGGCAGCACCAATTGGTATCTCCTTCTCAGAAAGCAACTTGCCAAATGTCAGGGTGTCCGTTCCAACCTTGGGTTCGTGAAAAATTAGGAACAACTTTGATGCCAAACAATAGAATGATTAAATGAACCTATGTTGATTCTTACTCAGCTGTTTTAAAAATGATAATCATGCAGAGTTATGTAGTAGCGTGGAAATATATTTACAGAATATTAAGTGGAAAAAAGCAGGACACAGAATTATATTTATACTACAATTATAACTGTTTAAAAAGGTATGCTTTTAGTCAACAGCTGTTGTGTTGTAGGCTTCTAGTTGAGCATTATTTTTCTTAAATTCCTTGATGTTCTTAATGGTGGTGGTGTTGTTACTAAAAAGTTTATAGTCATGTCTCCATTGTGAACAAAATTTGAACTCATTATCAGATACTTGGAAAATACAGAAAAGTGGAGGAAAACAAACCAACCATATTCCCACCATCCAAAGACAGATACACTCTTTAGTATATTGTTTCTTGTTTCTGTGCACAGGCTTATGATTATCACTGTGTCAAAATGTGTATTCAAAGTTGATGTTATGTTACCTTGGTTTTCAGATGTCCCTTATTAATAGTATCCTGATTTTAAAAAGTTTATTATGCTTCTATTACAAGCATAATACATACCCAGAGGAAAAAAATTGGAAGATACAGTAAATTAGAAAAGAAAAAAACTTCACTCATATTCCCAACACCCAACAACTGAATATCTTGATCTGTTTCCTCCATCTTGTGCACAAACTTATGGTGTTGAATATGTATGCTTCAAGTCTACAGTGATAAAAAGTGTGGAGAATCATTAACATAGTGTTGTTGTTATGGAATTATGGTTAAATATTTTGTCTCAAATTCCTTGGGTGATCTTTGGTGTTTTGCTATTAAATCTTATGTGTGTATTTTCCCATTGCAAATATAATACTCAGAATTTGGGGGAATTCAATCAAATAGAAAAGAAATCCACCCATATTCCCAGCACCTAACAGCTCCTATTAACATCTGTCTGTACACCAGTCTGTGATTGTTAGGGTGTTAATGATAAGTATGCATAGAGTCAAAGATGGGAAGAAATATGGAAAGTAATTAAGAAATAGGTGTGTGGTTGTGGGATTACGGTTAAGTATTTTGTCTTGATTTCCTTGAATGATCTTTATCGTAGTGTTTTGGTAATTCACCTTTATTATATCTATTTCCATAGTAATCACAGCGTGTGTTCATTATAGAAACTTGGAGAAAGTAGAAGAGATACACCCATATTTTCATCATCCAAAGACTGTGGTTAACATCTTGATATATTTTTGCATCTTGTTTCTGTGCACAGGTTTTTGGTTTGTTAATATGGTTGTAGTCATTCTATCTCTCTGTAATAGTGTCACCAATAAAAATAAAGTTAACAATAAGATCTTTCTCAGTCTCTTCTTTTATCCATTTTAAGTGTCTGGGATTGATAAATACAGTTTTTAAAATTCTAAATCCAAAAACTTAGTGCCTTCTTAGGCCTTAACTTTTGCATTAAAACTCTTATTTCAGTTTTAAGTATTGCATATTTTGATTCGAAGGGATTTTTAAATGCATGATTCCACATTTTTAGCTATGTTTATACAATTAAAACATTCTTAATAGTGTTTAATCAGTAGATGAGTGGATAAAAAAGCTGTGGTACATTTATACCATGGAATACTGTGCAGCAGTAAAAAAGAAGAATATCTTGCCCTTTTATGATAGCATGGAGGGACCTGGAGAGTATAATGCTAAGTGAAATAAGTCAGTCAGAGAAAGACAAGTATCACATGACCGCACTCGTGTGGAATCTTAAGTAACAAAATAAACTGATGATCGGAGTGGATTCAGAGACATGGAGCATGGAACAGAGTGTGGAATCTCAGGGAAGGCGGGGGAGGGTGGGTGGATGGGAGGTAGTCAACCAAAGACCATGTATGTATATATGCATGGCCCATGGACACAGACAATAGGGTGCTGAAGGACTGGTGTGGGGGGTTAGAGGGGGGTCACTGGGGGGGGGGGGGAAGGGAACATATGTAATACTTTGAACAATAGAAAAAGAAAACACGATAACCACATGTGAATTTCAGTTATTTGAGTCGGTATTCCTAAATCTTCCCTGAGGTTAAAAGGTGTTTATCTTGAGTCATGTCCCTTGTAAACCTGACCTCACCACCAGAAACATCCCAGGCAACTTGGCGGGTTGTCCCCCAGATATGTTGGGAGGTGATTTTTAAATATGCCTGTGCGTCCATCATGGCCAAAGATGTCCAGCCAGGTTGCCCCATCCCCAATTGGGGATTGTGCCCCTGATTCTATGACACAAAGGAGATTTCCCATATTTGACATCCTTCTAAGCCCCTTAGCGACTCTGGAATTTGTAAGAGCCCTGCGTTCTTTCGTACTCTCAGGACTTGTGTGTATTAAAATGGAAGTCCATCCTGTTTCGGTCATGTCCTGTGGTGTCTGACTGGTCACAACGCTAATGTCCTGTGAGAGGGAGCATCAGTGTAGGTCATGGTGAGAGGGTCAGTTCTTGCGTAAGATTGATTTCCCGAAGAGTATATCATGGAAGGAAGTAGATGAAGGGAATGCAGTGAGGGTCCCCTGGAGTTGCCTGACCAGCACTTAACACTCTGGGGAATTCTTCCCCTCCCACCTCAGTTGTAGGGATAACTACTCCCAGGCCACCACGTTTATTCTGCAAGATTTGACCCCTCTCTGGCCTCCGCTGATGGGTGCTCATGGGTTCCCAGTGTCCAGACTCAGACTAAGGGCCACCTGAAAGGTCATATAGGTTGGGGCTGGGTGTGCTGAGGAACCAACAGACCTGGGATAAAGCCACATGGCCAGAGGGAAGCTTGGTTCCTGGTGCCTCAACCACCCCCGTGCCCTGTGAATCCTCGCAGAACTGCCTAACTTTGGGTTCCCTAACTCTTACGTCTTTAAGGCTCCTCCCCTCTCAAGTGAGATGGCTTTATTATTGGTGTCATTCATGCTGTTTTCACCAAACCCAAATCCCTCCCCCTTCCTGGGACCACTCGGTCTTGTGAGAACGCCACAGCACCCTGCCCTGCCCCTTCCAAAGGCTGGGCTTGGTGCCAACCAGGCTCCCCGAGCACATGAGCACAAATTATTCCAGTGGCAGCACTGACCATTGCTAGTAGTTCCTGCTGCACAGGCAGCCAGCGCTATGCCAGTAACTTGTGCTTCTTGAGGCCTGATTGATCAGTTCTGCCTTTGATTCTCTGAGCCACACAGTGTGTTCCCAGTCGATTCCATGTTTGCTTTATGTGGCTGGAGTGAGTGATTTGCAACCCAAAGGAGCCCCAGCTGATACAGAAGTTGATGCCAGAGAATGGGTTGGCGCTAATCAACCCTGAGGGAAATGTGGATTGCTTTCCATTAAATGTGGGGTCTTGGGATAGGCAGCTGGAAGACCAAGGCTTGGGGCAGTGAAACATCTAATTATTGCCTGTGGTCAGTTATCTATAATCATCTGCTTCCTGGGATGAAGGGCTTGATAGCTGCTGTCAGAGACAAATCCAAAGACTATCAAGAATGTCTAGACCAGTGGTTCTCAACCTTCCTAATGCCGTGACCCTTTAATACAGTTCCTCATGTTGTGGTGACCCCCAATTTCATTGTTACAAATTGTACATAAGCATAGTGATTAATCACAAAAACAATATGTAATTATGTGTTTTCCGATGGGCTTAGGCGACCCCTGTGAAAGGGTCGTTCAACCCCCAAAGTGGTCAGGACCCACAGGTTGAGAACTGCTGGTCTAGACAGAGGTATCAGACGGTATCTACAAATACCCTGATCCCAAAGGCGGAGGGGGAAAGGAGACATATGTAATACCCTTTATAATACTTTAAGCAATAAAACAATTAAAAAAAAATACCCTGATCCTACAGCCAAATCCATATCAGCCAAGTTCATAGTCTGCCCTATCTATGCTTGACTGCTCAACCAGTCGACTGGTCGTTATGACATGCACTGACCACGAGGGGACAGACGCTCAATGCAGGAGCTGCCCCCTGGTAGTCAGTGTGCTCCCACAGCCAACCTTCCGTGGCCAGCCAACCTCCCACAGTCCCTGCCCCCTGGCTGGCTGCCCCAATAGGCCTGATCAGGACTGGGCAAGATGGCGGCCCCAGTCAGCCCGGATCACCAGCCAGGCCAAGGGACCCCACCCCTGCAACATAGGTCTGTGCTTTGACCAGGAATCAAACTCACAAGCTTTTTGATGTATGGGATGATGCTCCAGCCAACTGAGTCACCCAACCTAATGGCTCTGTCTAGAATTATCAGTCGTATGTTAAATAGGCGTGTGTGAGAGTGGACATTCTTGTCTTGATCCTGACCTTAGAGGGAAAGCTTTCAACTTCCAACTTGAGCACAATGTTAGCTGTAGGCTTGTCCTATTTGGCCTTGATTATGTTGCAGTTGAACTATCCTTGCATTCCAGAAGTAACTTCCATTGATCATGGTGTGTGATCCTTTTAATGTGCTATTGAATTCATTTTGTTAGTACATGTTTCCCCTGCTATCTGAAAGTAGATGTTCCTTTGAATCTTCCCAAAACCGAAATGCCGTAACGTGAAGAAACAATGACCTGAGAACACATCTTGCAAACGGATGCACAAAATTAATCAAGATAAAGCACAGATGCTGACAGATACAGGTCAACGCGAAGGTGCCTTGATGCTGACATGCTGAGTGTAGTTCCAGGGGAAGGAGCTTGGCAGGGCCACTCCTGCTGTTTGGGCACCTGCTGCCTCTATAACAATTCATGTGACTTTAGAATTCTTCTGCTAAAGGTGGAATATATTCCCTACCCCGGGTGACTTGCTTTGGCCAATAGAATGAGGGTATAGTGATGGTACCAGTTCCAAGTCTAGGCCTTAAAAGGCCTTGAGCATTTTTACTCGTTCTCTTGCATTTCTTTTCTTCTTTTTTTTTCTTACTTTTATTTTATCTGAGAGAGAGGAAGGGAGAGAGAGAGAAACATTGATTTGTTCCACGTGTTCATGCATTCTTTGGTTGATTCTTGTATGTGCCCTGACTAGGGATTGAACCCACAACCTTGGAGTATTGGGACAATGCTCTAACCAACTCAGCTGTCGGGTCAGGGTGAAAAGTTTGTTTCTTTATCAATAAGCTAGAGGCCCAGTGCCATACACCGGTGGGGTCCCTTGGCCTGGCCTGCACCCTTTAGCAATTCTGGACCCCTTGTGGGATGTCAGAAAGCCAGTTTCCCCGCAGGCCAGGCCGAGGGACCCCACCGGTGCACGAATCTGTGCATCAAGCCTCTACTATGCATACAAGATCTTTGGTTAATGTCTTCCTGCCCTCCCCCTCCCCCCTCCCCTCTGAGATTCATCAGTTTGTTCTATGTTTCCATGCCTGTGCATTGAGCATCTGCCCCCTTGTGGTCAGTGCGCATCATAGCTATCGGTTGAATGGTCGAACGGTCGCTTAGGCTTTTATATATATAGATGGCTTATCTATGTACAAGGCTGTAGATCCCATTGGAGGAAGTGAGGGGGAAGGCAGAAGTGTAATATACGGAGGGCCCTTCCTCAAGGGCCCCTGGACTCTAAGTGGTCTCTGTTTACAGACTGATTCAAGGAGATTGTGACTCTCATGTGGTGGCCCTAGTCCACCTCTTTCCGACCTAGACGTTCACTTATTTTGTGATAGAAATCAGGAATCTGGGTCGGAGCTCCCCACAGAGTCCGATCATACCAGCCATGCTTCCTATAAGCAGTGGCCCCTTTTCAATACTCGAGTTCCCCTCATCGTCACAGGGGAGATCAGAAAACATTTCAACCTCTGGCACAACCCCCACCTCCGCAACTTGCTCTGATATGGAAGTGGTGGAATGAATACCTCAGTGGGTTTGGAGCTTCATAGTTGTTCTGTCCATCTTCCCAGTCTCCTAGATTCCACCATTTTTTTAAACATCCTCACCCAAAGATATTTTTTTAAAATATATTTTTATTGATTTCAGAGAGGAAGGGAGAGGAAGAGAGAGAGAAACATCAATGATGAGGGAGAATTATTGATTGGCTGTCTCCTGTATGCCCCCTACTGGGGATCAAGCCTGCAACCCAAACATGCACCCTTGACTGGACTCGAACCTGGGACCCTTCAGTCCGCAGGCTGACGCTCTATCCACTGAGCCACACCAGCCAGGGCTCAATGAGGTTTCAAAATGAATGTCAGTCTCCTCAGTGCAGGGGTACTTGGCTCCTGTGGGCCGTGCTTCCATGTCTGAGCACTGCAGCTTGGCGAGCACTCATTCTGGGCTCCCTGCAAGGCAGGGGTCTCTCTCAGCCCTGGATTATCTGGGGGTTTCCTCTCTCACCTGAACTGAGCCCCTGAATGGCCAGTGACAGATGTGAGTTTGAGTCTTCTCCCAACTCACCTGCCTGTGGCTCTGGGCCATTTCTCTGAGCCTGAGTTTCCTCACTCAGGAAATGAGTAGACTGTGAGGAGGGAACGCATCCAACACACTTGGATTCCCATCCCCACCAACCTCTACTTCCCGGTAGCAGTTTGGGGCCTCCTGGGGGCCAACCAGTTAACCTTCAGAGCCCCCATTGGCGCAGTTACTTCACCCTTTCATGCCTCAGTTTTGTCATCTGTAAAATGGTGATGGTAATGATGGTAATACTACCTATCTAAAAGGGCTTTGGGGAGGGGTCATTGCACTTGTGTTAAGGCTAAGGACAGGCTAAGGGCAAGTGTTCAAGCACTGTTAACCAGTCCTGGCTGGGTGGCTCAGTGGGTTGGAGCATTGTTGTCCTGCACACCAACAGGTTTCCAGTTCGATTCCTGGCCAGGGCACATACCTAGGTTGGGGGTTTGATTCCCATTTGGAGCGCATACGGGAGGCAACCAATCCATGTTTCTCTGTTCTCTCTCTCTCTCTCTCTCTCTCTCTCTCTCTCTCTCTCTAGCTCTCTCATCAATACAAACATATCCTCAGGTGAGGATTAAAAAAATACATTAACCATGTGTTATCATCATCATTATGCGTAACAATTATTATACTGTTCTCATACATTTCGAGCCCTTGTTAAATATGTGTTAATTAAACATACTGGTCCCTAAACACAGGAAAATTTGCTTTATCTTGCTCACGAAAAGAGAAATGTAAACTAGAACTAACCTGAGATACCATTTCTCCCAGCCCTTGCTTTAGAAAACGTTAAAAAAAAAAAAAAAAAGGATGGCGGCATAGCTTAACGCCGGAGATTGCTGCCTCGAACAACCACTTCAGAGATATAACTAAAGGACAGAATGGACATCATCCAGAACCACAGGAAGGCTGGCTGAGTGGAAATTCTACAACTAGGAGGAAAGAGGATATCATACCCAGACTCAGAGGAGGCGCAGTGCTGAAGTGAAATACTCAGGTGCGGAGTGCACGCGGAGCGGGCTGGCGGTGGAGGGCGAGGTTGTTGTTTTCAATCGGGAGGGAGTTTCAGACTCTGAGCTCCAGATCCGGGCGAGTCTTTAGGGACCCAGACTCAAACGGGAGAAGCGGGACTGTCTGGCTTCGGTCGGAACTCAAAGGCAGCTTTCTCTCCGAGGTTTGCAGCAGTTGCTGGGACTCTGAGAGGCAGAGCCTCTGTGGACTGGACTGAGAGCCACCATAACTGCTTGTTCCGCCCGCCTTGTAGATCCCCAGGGACCCGCCCCACCCAAGCCCTGCGCAGAGCCATTTGCCAGATAGCCTCAGGCAAAGGCTAGATTAGCACTGCCCTAGAGATCCAGCACAGAAGCTCTCCCACTGCAGACACAGCTGACTCTCATAGCCAGTTAGCCTGGAGGTCAAATCACCCCTGGTATTGCCAACAATCAAGGCTTAACTACAACAAGACTGCCCACAAAGACCACTAGGGGGTGCACCAAGAAAAGATTAAAAAATGCGGAGACAAAGAAACAGGACGCAAATGTCAGAAATGGAAGATATAGAGCTCAAAACCACACTTTTAAGGTCTCTCAAGAACTGTCTAGAAGCTGCCGATAAACTTAGTAAGGCCCTCGAAAAGACTGGTGAGACCGCTGATAAATGTAGTGAGATCCTCAAGAAATCTAATGAGACCCTCGATGTTGTGATAAAGAACCAACTAGAAATTAAGCATACACTGACTGAAATAAAGAATATTATACAGACACCCAACAGCAGACCAGAGGAGCACAAGAATCAAGTCAAAGATTTGAAATGCGAAGAAGCAAAAAACACCCAACCGGAAAACCAAAATGAAAAAAGAATCCGAAAATATGAAGATAGTGTAAGGAGCCTCTGGGACAGCTTCAAGCGTACCAACATCAGAATTATAGGGGTGCCAGAAAATGAGAGAGAGCAAGATATTGAAAACCTATTTGAAGAAATAATGACAGAAAACTTCCCCCACCTGGTGAAAGAAATAGACTTACAGGTCCAGGAAGCGCAGAGAACCCCAAACAAAAGGAATCCAAAGAGGACCACACCAAGACACATCATAATTAAAATGCCAAGAGCAAAAGACAAAGAGAGAATCTTAAAAGCAGCAAGAGAAAGAAACCCAGTTACCTACAAGGGAATATCCATACGACTGTCAGCTGATTTCTCAACAGAAACTTTGCAGGCCAGGAGGGAGTGGCAAGAAATATTCAAAGTGATGAATACCAAGAACCTACAACCAAGATTACTTTATCCAGCAAAGCTATCATTCAGAACTGAAGGTCAGATAAAGAGCTTCACAGATAAGGAAAAGCTAACGGAGTTCATCACCACCAAACCAGTATTATATGAAATGCTGAAAGGTATCCTTTAAGAAGAGGAAGAAGAAGGAAAAGGTAAAGATACATATTATGAACAACAAATATGCATCTATCAACAAGTGAATCTAAGAATCAAGTGAATAAATAATCTGGTGATCATAATAGAATCAGGGACATAGAAAGGGAATGGACTGACTATTCTTGGGGGGGGGGAGGGGTGTGGGAGATGCAGGAAGAGACTGGACAAAAATCGTGCACCTATGGATGAGGACAGTGGGTGGGGAGTGAGGGTGGAGGGTGGGGCGGGAACTGGGAGGAGGGGAGTTATGGGGGGAAAAAAGAGGAACAAATGTAATAATCTGAACAATAAAGATTTAATTTAAAAAAAAGCATAATATGACACTGGGGACGCAGATAATCTCTCTCGCACAGGCTGCAACAGTGTCTATGGACAATGATGTAGAAATTTCTATCAAAATGACACACAATCGATCAGACTGATCAGACCGTCAAACCTCAGAGGGAAGGCAGGGTAGGGCGGGGGGAAGGGGGAGAGATCAACCACAGGACTTGTATGCAAGCATATAGGCCTAACCAATGGACACAGACACCAGGGGGGTGAGGGCATGAGGGGGGAGCGGGAATGGGGGGGATAAGGACACATATGTAATAACTTAATCAACAAAGGAAAAAATAAACCAAAAAAAAAAAAAAAGGAAGAATAAGAAACAAACAACAAAAAGAAAATGACACACACACACGTCCTTTACATCAGCAATTCCACTTCAGGGGAACAAGCTCACCAACTTACACGCCAGCAGAATTGCTGAAGATCAAGGTGATGTATCAGCCTTGGTTGTAGTAGCAAAGGACTGAAAACACCTCGACAGTCCCACAGCCAGGAACGGGTTAAATGAATTCGACCCCAACCACACCACAGAATCCAAAGAGCTGTCAGAAATGGTGAGCAAATTCTCTTTATACTGAAATGAGAGGCTCTCTGAGATATACTGGTAAGTATAAAGAAATGCAGGCACGGAACAGTGTGTAAAGTGTGCCGCCTTTTGTATAGAAAAAAGGAGGAAATGAGGAGTATTTAAGCAAAGGTAAAATACATGTATTACATTTGTACAAATATATAATTATATATTGTAGTGAATACGTATTATAATGATGTGTTACATATTGGATAATTACGTTTATATTACATATATCATATTGTACACATCAAGTTGTATTATAGCTTACATCTTTAAAAGCTCAAATATAAAATATATCTTATATTTTAAAATATACTCATTCATATTACTGATGTACATATGTACAGAACATATATTATAGTGTAGATATATGTGCATAATACATACCAATGATAATCACACATGTATGGATATGTGCATGTGTATGATATTCATGCATTATCTATATACTAGAGGCCCAGTGCACGAAATTCATGCCTGGGTAGGGTCCCTAGTTGCTGCTGGCTGCTGGCCGGGGTCTCCCTTCTCCCAGCTGCCTGCTGCCACCGCCGCTGGCCAGGACAGGGCCTGCCTGGGAGAGGGGCCACTGGAGGTTCGCCCGCCAGCCCTACCCCCTGGTCAAACTCCCGGTGGAGGGGAAAATTTGCATATTAGACTTTTTATTATATAGTGTTCTTTTAAAAAAAATACCTTTATTGATTTCAGAGAGGAAAAGAGAGGGAGAGAGAGATAGAAACACCAATGATGAGAGAGAATCATTGATTAGCTGCCTCCTGCACGCTCCACACTGGGGGGCCGAGCCCACAACCCTGGCCTGCGCCCTGACCAGGAGTCAAGCCATGACCTCCTGGTTAACAGGTCTACGCTCAACCTGAGCCACGCCGGCCTGATTCTATATACATTGGGGCCTTGACTTATGAGTGTCCCGACTAACGAGTTTTTTGAGATACCAGCTGTCTCTCAGCCGATTTTTTGCATTGAGTTCATAGAGTAATTTGAGTTAACAGCTCCTTAACAAGCTCCGTCTCGGAACGAATTAAACTCGTAAGTCAAGGCCCCAATGTATTATTATCTGTGCATAAAGAAACTGTGAAAGGACACAAAATAATTACAGTGGTTACCTGTGTGCATATGCAATTAAAACTTATAAATATGGAAAAGCCAAAAGGAATTGGGCGGCATAAAAATTTGGTGGGTGGCACAACACACACACACACACACACACACACACACACACACACACACACACACTGAGAGCAAGCCTGCTCACTGAATCCTGTTTATTTCCCTAACACTTTATAACTAGAAATATTGGGAGATCGTTTTGTAAGTTGTTTAAATAAAGTATAGCCCTAGTCGGTTTGGCTCAGTGAATAGAGTGTCGGCCTGTGGACTGAAGGGTCCCAGGTTCAATTCCTGTCAAGGGCACATGCCGGGTTGCAGGCTCCATCCCCAGTGGGGGCGTGCAGGAGGCAGCCGATCAATGATTCTCTCTCATCATGACTGTTTCTATCTCCCTCTCCCTCTCCCTTCCTCTCTGAAATCAATAAAGAAATATATTTTTAAATACGGTTTATACTAGTAAATGCCTAATCACTATGCTGTACGCCTGAAAGTAATATGCTGCATGCCCACTGTAATTGAAAAACAAATTAAAATAACTTTAATCCATTGTATTCACCAGCCAAAACTTGAAGCATTTCAAGGAGAGAAGCCCTGGGGTGCCGATCCGCCACCGCCTCCCCGCCGCACCCCACTTTGGTCCGCTCCCCGTCCAGCCGCGGCCTCGCGCGCCGCCTAGTGGATCCCGCCCGCAGCGGCTTTCCCCGCGGAGCGCACGCGCAGACCCGGCGCGGCGCGGCACGGCGCATGCGCGGCACGTTTGGGCGCGAAGTCTAAAACCCTGCGGCTCAGTCCCGCCGGGCGTGCTGCGGCAGCGGCGGACGAGGTGAGCGCGCGGCGCTGGGCGGCGAGTGGGCAGCGCGGGGACGGAGGGTCCCCCTGAGGGGGACGCACGGGGGGCAGGGGTGACCGCGGTCTCCCTGAGGGGACGCACGGGGACAGGGGTGACCGCGGTCTCCCTGAGGGGGACGCCCGGGGGCAGGGGTGACCCCGGTCTCCCTGAGGGGGACGCACGGGGGGCAGGGGTGACCCCGGTCTCCCTGAGGGGACGCACGGGGACAGGGGTGACCGCGGTCTCCCTGAGGGGGACGCACGGGGGGCAGGGGTGACCGCGGTCTCCCTGAGGGGGACGCACGGGGGCAGGGGTGACCCCGGTCTCCCTGAGGGGGACGCACGGGGGGCAGGGGTGACCGCGGTCTCCCTGAGGGGACGCACGGGGGCAGGGGTGACCCCGGTCTCCCTGAGGGGGACGCACGGGGGGCAGGGGTGACCGCGGTCTCCCTGAGGGGACGCACGGGGAGCAGGGGTGACCCCGGTCTCCCTGAGGGGGACGCACGGGGGGGGCAGGGGTGACCCCGGTCTCCCTGAGGGGGACGCACGGGGGGCAGGGGTGACCGCGGTCTCCCTGAGGGGACGCACGGGGGGGGGCAGGGGTGACCCCGGTCTCCCTGAGGGGGACGCACGGGGGGCAGGGGTGACCGCGGTCTCCCTGAGGGGACGCACGGGGAGCAGGGGTGACCCCGGTCTCCCTGAGGGGGACGCACGGGGGGGCAGGGGTGACCCCGGTCTCCCTGAGGGGGACGCACGGGGGGCAGGGTTGACCGCGGTCTCCCTGAGGGGACGCACGGGGGGCAGGGGTGACCCCGGTCTCCCTGAGGGGGACGCACGGGGGGGGGCAGGGGTGACCCCGGTCTCCCTGAGGGGGACGCACGGGGGGCAGGGGTGACCCCGGTCTCCCTGAGGGGGACGCACGGGGGGCAGGGGTGACCCCGGTCTCCCTGAGGGGACGCACGGGGGGCAGGGGTGACCCCGGTCTCCCTGAGGGGGACGCACGGGGGGCAGGGGTGACCGCGGTCTCCCTGAGGGGGACGCACGGGGGGCAGGGGTGACCGCGGTCTCCCTGAGGGGACGCACGGGGAGCAGGGGTGACCCCGGTCTCCCTGAGGGGGACGCACGGGGGGGCAGGGGTGACCCCGGTCTCCCTGAGGGGGACGCACGGGGGGCAGGGTTGACCGCGGTCTCCCTGAGGGGGACGCACGGGGGGCAGGGGTGACCGCGGTCTCCCTGAGGGGACGCACGGGGAGCAGGGGTGACCCCGGTCTCCCTGAGGGGGACGCACGGGGGGGGGCAGGGGTGACCCCGGTCTCCCTGAGGGGGACGCACGGGGGGCAGGGGTGACCCCGGTCTCCCTGAGGGGGACGCACGGGGAGCAGGGGTGACCGCGGTCTCCCTGAGGGGACGCACGGGGGGGGGGCAGGGGTGACCGCGGTCTCCCTGAGGGGGACGCACGGGGGGCAGGGGTGACCGCGGTCTCCCTGAGGGGATGCACGGGGGCAGGGGTGACCGCGGTCTCCCTGAGGGGGACGCACGGGGGGCAGGGGTGACCCCGGTCTCCCTGAGGGGGACGCACGGGGGGCAGGGGTGACCGCGGTCTCCCTGAGGGGATGCACGGGGGCAGGGGTGACCGCGGTCTCCCTGAGGGGGACGCACGGGGGGCAGGGGTGACCCCGGTCTCCCTGAGGGGGACGCACGGGGAGCAAGGGTGACCGCGGTCTCCCTGAGGGGACGCACGGGGGGGGGGCAGGGGTGACCCCGGTCTACCTGAGGGGACGCACGGGGGGCAGGGGTGACCCCGGTCTCCCTGAGGGGGACGCACGGGGAGCAGGGCTGACCGCGGTCTCCCTGAGGGGACGCACGGGGGGCAGGGGTGACCCCGGTCTCCCTGAGGGGGACGCACGGGGACAGGGGTGACCGCGGTCTCCCTGAGGGGGACGCACGGGGGGCAGGGGTGACCGCGGTCTCCCTGAGGGGGACGCACAGGGGGCAGGGGCGGAGGGTCCCTGTGTGGCCGTGGAGACCGGAACCAGGGGGACGGGGCGCACAGGGCGACCTCTCCTCCTGCGGCCGCCTCCAGCCCCTCAGGCCCCGCTCCATGCGCAGGACTGGGCGCTGTGGGTCCATCTGCTCCACCCGACCCCCTCACCCCTGACCCGACCCCTCACCCCAGACCAGACCCCCTCACCCCTAACCCGACCCCTCGCCCCAGACCAGACCCCCTCACCCCTAACCCGACCCCTCACTCCTGACCAACCCCTCACCCCTGACCCGACCCCATCACCCCTGACCCGACCCCTCGCCCCAGACCAGACCCCCTCACCCCTAACCCGACCCCTCACTCCTGACCAACCCCTCACCCCTGACCCGACCCCATCACCCCTGACCAACCCCTCACCCCTGACCTGACCCCTCACCCCTGACCCGACCCCCTTACCCCTGACCCGACCCCTCACCCCAGACGGGGCTCCTCACCCCTGACCTGACCAGGACCCTCTGGTTCCAGCTCCAACAACTCTCTGCCCCGTTTCCTCCTTGATCCTGGCCACGACCTCAGTCCCCACCCCGTCCCCCTCCACCTCAGACCCTCTGTTCCTTCAACCTCACACCCCTGTTCCCTCCACCTCGGACCCCCTGCCCCCGTCCACCTCAGACCCTCTGTCCGCTCCACCTCAGACCCTCTGTCCCCTCCACCTCAGACCCTCTGTCCGCTCCACCTCAGACCCTCTGTCCGCTCCACCTCAGACCCTCTGTCCCCTCCACCTCAGACCCTCTGTCCGCTCCACCTCAGACCCTCTGTCCGCTCCACCTCAGACCCCCTGTCCCCTCCACCTCAGACCCCCTGTCCGCTCCACCTCAGACCCTCTGTCCCCTCCACCTCGGACCTCCTGCCCCCGTCCACCTCAGACCCTCTGTCCGCTCCACCTCAGACCCTCTGTCCGCTCCACCTCAGACCCCCTGTCCCCTCCACCTCAGACCCCCTGTCCGCTCCACCTCAGACCCTCTGTCCCCTCCACCTCAGACCCTCTGTCCGCTCCACCTCAGACCCTCTGTCCCCTCCACCTCGGACCTCCTGCCCCCGTCCACCTCAGACCCTCTGTCCGCTCCACCTCAGACCCTCTGTCCCCTCCACCTCGGACCCCCTGCCCCCGTCCACCTCAGACCCTCTGTCCCCTCCACCTCGGACCCCCTGCCCCCGTCCACCTCAGACCCTCTGTCCCCTCCACCTCGGACCCCCTGCCCCCGTCCACCTCAGACCCTCTGTCCGCTCCACCTCAGACCCTCTGTGCGCTCCACCTCAGACCCTCTGTCCCCCTCCACCTCAGACCCTCTGTCCCCTCCACCTCAGACCCTCTGTCCGCTCCACCTCAGACCCTCTGTCCCCTCCACCTCAGACCCTCTGTCCGCTCCACCTCAGACCCTCTGTCCGCTCCACCTCAGACCCTCTGTCCCCCTCCACCTCAGACCCTCTGTCCGCTCCACCTCAGACCCTCTGTCCCCTCCACCTCAGACCCTCTGTCCCCTCCACCTCAGACCCCCTGTCCCCTCCACCTCAGACCCTCTGTCCCCTCCACCTCAGACCCTCTGTCCCCTCCACCTCAGACCCTCTGTCCCCTCCACCTCAGACCCTCTGTCCCCTCCACCTCAGACCCTCTGTCCCCTCCACCTCAGACCCCCTGTCCCCTCCACCTCAGACCCTCTGTCCCCTCCACCTCAGACCCTCTGTCCCCTCCACCTCAGACCCCCTGTCCCCTCCACCTCAGACCCTCTGTCCCCTCCACCTCAGACCCTCTGTCCCCTCCACCTCAGACCCTCTGTCCCCTCCACCTCAGACCCCCTGTCCCCTCCACCTCAGACCCTCTGTCCCCTCCACCTCAGACCCTCTGTCCCCTCCACCTCAGACCCTCTGTCCCCTCCACCTCAGACCCTCTGTCCCCTCCACCTCAGACCCCCTGTCCCCTCCACCTCAGACCCTCTGTCCCCTCCACCTCAGACCCCCTGTCCCCTCCACCTCAGACCCTCTGTCCCCTCCACCTCAGACCCTCTGTCCGCTCCACCTCAGACCCTCTGTCCGCTCCACCTCAGACCCTCTGTCCCCCTCCACCTCAGACCCTCTGTCCCCTCCACCTCAGACCCTCTGTCCGCTCCACCTCAGACCCCCTGTCCCCTCCACCTCAGACCCTCTGTCCCCTCCACCTCAGACCCTCTGTCCCCTCCACCTCAGACCCTCTGTCCGCTCCACCTCAGACCCTCTGTCCGCTCCACCTCAGACCCTCTGTCCCCCTCCACCTCAGACCCTCTGTCCCCTCAACCTCAGACCCTCTGTCCCCTCCACCTCAGACCCTCTGTCCCCTCCACCTCAGACCCCCTGCCCCCGTCCACCTCAGACCCTCTGTCCGCTCCACCTCAGACCCTCTGTCCCCTCCACCTCAGACCCTCTGTCCGCTCCACCTCAGACCCTCTGTCCGCTCCACCTCAGACCCTCTGTCCGCTCCACCTCAGACCCTCTGTCCGCTCCACCTCAGACCCTCTGTCCCCTCCACCTCAGACCCTCTGTCCCCTCCACCTCAGACCCTCTGTCCGCTCCCCCTCAGACCCTCTGTCCCCTCCACCTCAGACCCTCTGTCCGCTCCACCTCAGACCCTCTGTCCGCTCCACCTCAGACCCTCTGTCCCCTCCACCTCAGACCCTCTGTCCGCTCCCCCTCAGACCCTCTGTCCCCTCCACCTCAGACCCTCTGTCCGCTCCCCCTCAGACCCTCTGTCCCCTCCACCTCAGACCCTCTGTCCACTCCACCTCAGACCCGTCCTCTCCACCTCAGACCCTCTGTCCCGTCCACCTCAGACCCTCTGTCCGCTCCACCTCAGACCCCCCGTCCCCCTCCACCTCAGACCCCCCGCCCCCCTCCACCTCAGACCCTCTGTCCGCTCCACCTCAGACCCTCTGTCCCCTCCATCTCAGACCCCCTGTCCCCTCCACCTCAGACCCTCTGTCCGCTCCACCTCAGACCCTCTGTCCCCTCCACCTCAGACCCCCTTTCCCCTCCACCTCAGACCCTCTGTCCCCTCCACCTCAGACCCCCTGTCCCCTCCACCTCAGACCCCCTGTCCCCTCCACCTCAGACCCCCTGTCCCCTCCACCTCAGACCCTCTGTCCGCTCCACCTCAGACCCCCTGTCCCCTCCACCTCAGACCCTCTGTCCGCTCCACCTCAGACCCTCTGTCCCCTCCACCTCAGACCCCCTGTCCCCTCCACCTCAGACCCCCTGTCCCCTCCACCTCAGACCCTCTGTCCGCTCCACCTCAGACCCTCTGTCCCCTCCACCTCAGACCCTCTGTCCCCTCCACCTCAGACCCCCTGTCCCCTCCACCTCAGACCCCCTGTCCCCTCCACCTCAGACCCTCTGTCCGCTCCACCTCAGACCCTCTGTCCCCTCCACCTCAGAGCCCCTGTCCCCTCCACCTCAGACCCTCTGTCCGCTCCACCTCAGACCCCCTGTCCCCTCCACCTCAGACCCCCTGTCCCCTCCACCTCAGACCCCCTGTCCCCTCCACCTCAGACCCCCTGTCCCCTCCACCTCAGACCCCCTGCCCCCTCCACCTCAGACCCTCTGTCCCCTCCACCTCAGACCCTCTGTCCGCTCCACCTCAGACCCTCTGTCCGCTCCACCTCAGACCCCCTGTCCCCTCCACCTCAGACCCTCTGTCCGCTCCACCTCAGACCCTCTGTCCCCTCCACCTCAGACCCTCTGTCCGCTCCACCTCAGACCCTCTGTCCGCTCCACCTCAGACCCTCTGTCCGCTCCACCTCAGACCCTCTGTCCGCTCCACCTCAGACCCCCTGCCCCTGTCCACCTCAGACCCTCTGTCCGCTCCACCTCAGACCCCCTGTCCGCTCCACCTCAGACCCTCTGTCCGCTCCACCTCAGACCCTCTGTCCGCTCCACCTCAGACCCTCTGTCCGCTCCACCTCAGACCCCCTGCCCCCTCCACCTCAGACCCTCTGTCCGCTCCACCTCAGACCCCCTGCCCCCTCCACCTCAGACCCCCTGTCCCCTCCACCTCAGACCCTCTGTCTTCTCCACCTCAGCTCCCCTGTCCCCTCCACCTCAGACCCTCTGTCCCTTCCACCTCAGACTTCTGTCCCTTCCACCTCAGCCCCCTGTCCCCTCCACCTCAGACCCCCTGTCCCCTCCACCTTAGCTCCCCTGTCCCCTCCACCTCAGCCCCGCTGTTCCCCTCCACCTCAGACACCCCCCCATTCCCAATCAATGAGTCTCACATCAATGTTTCTCTCTCTTTTTCTCTTTCCCCTACTCCTTCCTTCCCTTCTACTCTCTCTAAAAATCAATAGGGAAAAATATATCCTAGTGTGAGGATTAACAACAAAAAATGTTTCCCCCAAATGGCAATTTCACGCATGGTTTCATAGAGTGAATGTAACTCTAATAGAATAAAGTATTTTTTATTTTTCTGATTGTAGAAGAAATGAAGGTCCATTGTAGAACTTTTGAAATCTGGAGATAGGTTTTAGGGAGGGTACAAATTCGCTTGTAAAAATCTCTGATAAACTCACTATTCATACCTAAGCCCCTGGTGCAGTATTTTGGTTAACTTTTCAATGTCTTTTCCTGTGCTTTATATGGTTAAGCATATAGTCTATGTACAAGTTTGTTTCCTGCCTTTTTTTTCTTCACTTAATACTAAACCCAGATGACTCCTCACAACTGTAACAGCTAACACTTTCTTAGTGAAGTATCCATACAGGAAAGGTCACAAATCCTAAATGTAGAATCCGTATTCACAGATTGAACATGCAGTGTCTATTCATGAGCTCGTAGATTAAGAAATAGAATATACTGCAGCGGGAAGGCCGGAAAGGGTTGGGGGGCAGGAGGGAGTGGGGTAAGAGATCAACCGAAGGACTTGTATGCATGCATATAAGCATAACCAATGGACATAAGACACTGGGGGATAGGGGAGGACGGGGGATTGTCAAGGGCGGGGGGGGGGGTGGGAAAGAACACATATGTAATACCCTTTGTAATACTCTAAGCAATAAAACTTAAAAAAAAAAATAAAAGTGAGGTTATCACTCTATCCCTGTTAAATGAATCAAATGTACTTTCTTTTTTCACTTTTTTAAAATTTTAAAAATGATCACCTCACCACAGGATTCTTTGTATGTATGAAATACAGTGATAGTGTGAAAAGCATTTTGTGAACTCTAAAATAAAATGACAATACTAAAAAAAAAAAAAAAGAAAGAAATAGAATATTACCAGCTTTCCAGTAGCTCCTTAGGTTGTCTCCTCCCAGGCATTACCACTGCTGCCCCCAGTCCCAACAGTAACCACTATTCTTTTTTTTTTTAAAAAAATAAATTTTTATTGATTTCAGGAAGGGAGAGGGAGAGAGAGAGATAGAAATATTAATGATGAGAGAGAATCATCAATCGCTGCCTCCTGCATTCCCCCTACTGGGGATCGAGCCTGCAACCCAGGCATGTGCCCTTGACTGGAATCGAACCGTGACCTCCTGGTTCATAGGTCGATGCTCAACCACTGAGCCACACCCGACAGGCCTCTATTTGGACTTTTAACACCTTAGACTCATTTTGCCTGTTTTTGACCCTTATAAAAATGTAATCATTGAATGTGGGCTTTTTTAAATAAAAAAAAAAAAGCCTGGTTTCTTTTGCTCAATAGCAGGATACATCCATGTTCTCAATTGTTTCTAGTCCCAGTGCATACATATGCCGTTCTATTGTGGCTCTGTCTCCTCTCGAACACTTACTATTGTCTGATTTTATTTTTCATTTTGAGCTTTCTGGAGAATGTGTAGTGGTATCTCATTTGGTTTTAATTCCTATTTCTCTGCTAACTAATGAAGTTGAGCCCTGTTTCATATGTTTTTCGGCCATTTTTCTCAAATCTCTTAACCTTTTGTTTTTGTATTGTCTGCTTTTTTTCTTACCAATTTGTATGAGTACTTTATATATTTTGCATATAAATTCAGGCTGTACTTGTATGTGTGATAAAGCTCTTTCTTCATCCTGTATAATATATAGTTGTTTAAAATCATTTACATTTTGAAATGAAATTCTTCCCTGGCTCCTCAGATTTGTTCAGTTCATTGTGGTTTGGGAATCCAGGTCTCTTTTCCTTTCAATGCCATTTCTGAAATATTTCTAGCCTGTGCCTGTGGATTTGCTAGACCTGGGGATGGGGCTGAGGCAGCATGATGTCTGTAGACGTGCAAATCTCTGTGAATATATATTTGTGTGAAATGAGCTAGTTTCCTTTGCCTCGGATCAGCTTTACCCCACTGTCCAGTCCTGACTATGCAGGCCATTTGTAAGTCTGTCTCTGTAATTTCTGCAGGTCCTGACGTTCCTGTATCCTTTCTTCCACAACAGTGTGTTCTGGAGCATCCCGCCTTTTCAAATATCTTTATCCTGCAAAGGACCGAGCTGTAAAGATGGCGCACATGACAAACGTCTTGGATCTCTTGAGGAACCCTCAGCCCTTTTGTAGGCGTGGTCCGGAAACCATTCCCATGCGAAACCCGGGGGTCCTGAAAATTTCTCATGAAAAGCTGAGGCATTTTCAGTCCCTCTCAGCGACGGGGCCTCAGCAAGCTCTGAGCCAAATCTGGGAGCGCTGTTGTCAGTGGCTGCAGCCGGAGACCCACACCAAGGAGCAGATGATGGAGCTCCTGGTGCTGGAGCAGTTTCTGAGCACCCTGCCCCAGGAGGTTCAGACGTGGGTGAGATCCAGGCGACCCAGGAACAGCAAGGAGGCAGGAACCCTGGTGGCCAACTTGCTCCAAGCATGTGGGGAGGAAGGTGAGATGGGAAGGAGGCGACTTGCCATTTCCACTTACTGAACACCTGCTCTATGCCTGGCATGTTATTGGAGGTGAATAAAATTGTGTCAAATGAATGAGAGGATGAATTTCATATCCTGTCTAAGCTGCCTCATATGACATGGAAGACATTTTTGTGTTTGGATTTTGCTTTTAATATTATTTCTCTGAGAGTGTCCCTCTCTCCAGCTTTGTCCTCCTCTCCCCCCATTTCTTTTTTTTTTAAATATATTTTTATTGATTTCAGAGAGAAAGGAAGAGGGAGAGAGAGATAGAAGCATCCATGAAGAGAGGATCATGGATCGGCTGCCTCCTGCAAGTCCCCCACTGGGGATCGAGCCCACAACCCGGGCATGTGCCCTTGAGAGGAATCGAACCTGGGACCTTTCAGTTTGCAGGTCAGCACTCTATCCACTGAGCCAAACTGGCTAGGGCCTCTCCTCCCATTTCTTATCCCAAACAACACACCCAGCCAAAAATACGGGGTATAAAATGTGGGAAACACAAGGCCTAGAAGTTTAATCTCTGCTAAAATGTGGCTGGTCTGGAAACTGAAGTTACTACATTGGAACCAAGGGCATTTCAATGATGAGAAAAGAATGCCATTTACTCCTCATCGTCCTTTGAATAAAAGAGAGAGGCAAGAGAACAACAAATAAGAATTCAAGACTGTTGCTGTCTCTGGATAGAAGGCTGGGGTGTGGACAGGGAAAAGTACATGGGTAGATGTAAATTAATTGAGAATGTTCTCCTTTGGGGGTTGGGTAGTGAATTTATAGGCCTTATAGTTAAAAATATAATTGAATCAATTTAAAATAAACATGAGAGTCATGCATGGCTCCATGCTGATGCCATAGCAAGAAATAAAAGATTGTGATTAGCAGTTACTTGAATTCCTTAAAAGAATTTTGAAGATACAGTGAACAAGTTGGGCACTTCAAATTCTAAGTGTTTTCTGCATAGAAATTAATTTTGTTTCTCTTAATAGCTCTTGTTCTATAGACAAGGAGACAGAAGAACGAAGAGGCTGAGTAACTTTTCCATGGCCCCAAGATTAGTCATTGACAGGATCCTTGCAGACGCCGGCGTCTGTATTTAATCACAGTGTTACACTGCCTCTGGTGGACATAGGGAATATCGTCCCAGAGAGAATAAAAATTTGGCCAAAGGCACAGCGCTTTTGATGGAGCTGGAATTCCAGGGAAAGGAAAGAGCTCCCTAGGAGAAAGAGGCAGGTGCACTTGGAAAGAGAGTACAGGCAAGGAAGGCCTTCAGGGTTCAGGTTATTGTCCAGAAGGTGATGGCTGTTTAAAATATATATGGAGCCCTAGCTGGTTTGGCTCAGTGGATAGAGTGTCCGGCTTCAGACTAAAGGGTCCTGGGTTCGATTCCAGTCAAGGGCACATGCCAGGGTTGCGGCCTTCATCCCCAGTGTGGGGCATGCAGGAGGCAGCTAATCCATGATTCTCCCATCATTGATGTTTCTCTCTCTCCCTCTCTCCCTTCCTCTCTGAAATCAATAAAAATATATTGAAAAAATATATACATATAGAAAGCTTAATAATAAGAGCTGCCATTGTTTTTCATGCCCACAATGTGCTTTACATATGTAATGTTAATCTTTACAAGAGTCTTTAGAAATATAAGTATTTACATTTTACAGTTTAGAAACAGATTCCCTGGTGATTCTGAGTGTATCGTGAGACTGGGAACCACTACCATAGAGGGAACTTCTACTCTATTTGGAAGTCAATGGGGAGCCATCAAAGGATTTAGAATTGGAAAGTGACTAGAGAGGTTTTGAAGAACTTGCTGTATGGAACTGAGAAAGTATTCCTACGGTCTTTCTCTTATGGGACAACCAGAATTGCCATTAACCTCCCATGGCAGGACGGGGTGCTGGGGGAGGGGCAGGCCCCTTGCTCTGTGATCGCCACCAGACTAGACTCAATTCCATGGTCATTTCCTCCTCCCTTCTAGATTTCCCTGCTCAGGACCCCATCCTCGCAGAAGAGAGGAAGGCTGAAAAACACCGAAAGGAGGAACCAAACACATGTGACGATTTGCCCTCTGCTGGATGCCAGGCAAGTCAGGCTTTCTTCTGATTCGGTTCTCCAATATGGGCACCTCCCCTTCCCGGTTTCCCGGCCTTTCCTATCCAATTGAACCACTTCCTCATTTTCTTCACGTTTTCATATCAATATCCCGTAAACATGCCTTTCCCTGACTTCCCCATGTAACTTCTTCTGACTGTATCCCCTTTGCAGCTTTATTTTTCTCTGTTGTAATGATCACTGTCCCACACTCTAATATCTTTAACATTTATTCTCTTTCTACCTCTTTTTGTTGCTGTTAATCCTCACTGGAGGATATTTTTTCCATTGATTTTTAGGGAGTGGAAAAGAGGGAAGGAGGGAGAGAGAAATATCAGTGTGAGAGAGATTCATTGATTGGTTGCCTCCTGCACGCACCCTGACCAGGGTCCGGATCGAACCTGCAACCCAGGTACATGCCCTTGACCGGGAATGAAACTCGCAACGCTTTGGTTCAAGGGACAACCACTCTAACCACTGAACCATGCCGACCAGGGCAGGGACGGCTTATTCAAATCAACCCTGTGGTTAGCACTATTCTCCTTTTTTTTTTATGAAACAAATGGCAGCTACTTCAGGGATATGATACTGATGTGGGATTTTCTTTCTTTCTTCCCCCCTCCCCCCAAATCCACTCCTTAATGTTCTTGTTCCATCACATTTTGAAACCTCAAAGACAATCCAATGAATACACTGCTTTTCCTTTAGAACCAGAAATAATTCATGGGGGGGGGGGGGGTGGCGTTTAGGAAAAAAAATTATCTAAGATGGCGAAGAGGAAAAAAGGTAGAGAAACACTGTTCTGGGAGAACATGCTCCTGAAAGCAGCCCTCTGTCCCTACAGTGTCCGTCTCAAGAGTCCCCAGTGGAGGTGCCCACAGGAGCTGCCCAGGTAATGTGAACAAAGGGTTTATAAATGGGCAGATTGTGACAAACGGGGCAGTGCCTGCGCCACCCAAGGGCAGCTATGACAGCTGCAGCTGATGGTGCCATGTGAGAATGTGGGTCCAGTCTTCTGATTTTTAAAAAAGAAACCAAAATTCCAATTAGTAATATGAAATATATAATTATTTTGTGTGTTGGTGGCTAATACGAATTTTTTCAAAAGATTAAAAGACTTATGTGAGCCAAATAAACTCACTGTAGGAGCTGGGCAGCCAGCACCTGGCCTCTTGATAATTTATTTTTGTTTTGTTTTGTGACCTCTAGTTTAAATCACATGTTCATTGACTTGCATAATGTTTCCCTGAAAACACAAATGGGGAAAATCAATTAAATGGGTCTTCTAATATCTGCTTTTTAAAATCAGCCTTAAGTTAAACAGAGTCGTGTGGAACTGTAGATAATTAGTTCGTATTGCTGGAATATTATCCTACTGTGTTACTATACCAACATATATTTATCTCTTCTACTATGAGTGGACGTTTGGATTGTTTCCCCATTTTAGATGCTACGAATAGCGCCGTTATAAACATCTCTGTCTCTAAGCACACGTGAGCAGATATGGACCGAGGAATAGAATTTCTGGGTCCAAAGTGGTTTCCCAGTTTACATTTCCCTTAGCCTCTTATAAGATCCCAGGGTCCACATTTGGTCTTGTCAGACTTCTTGATTTTTGTCAGTTGAATGGGTATGAAGTGGTACTTTGTCATTTTGACTTGCATTTCCTTGTTTATTAATAAGATTAGATCTCTTCATATTTATGAGCTTAATGTGTTTTTTCTTTTAAATTTTTAAAATTTATAATATTAGAGAGAGGGGGTGGGGAAAGGGGAGAGAAACATCAATTTTTATTGTTCCACTTATTTATGCATTCATTGGTTGGTTCTTATGTGTGCCCTGCCAGGGGATCAAACCTGCAACCTTGGCGTATCAGGCCGATGCTCTAACCACCTGTGCTATCCGGCCGGGTTCTGAGCTCTTTGTGTTTTACGGGTGGGTCACTAAGGCTCACCCTAACCCACACTCACAAAGCTTATGAGAAAGAACCAGAGCCAGGATTTCAACCCAGCTCTGATTCCCGAGGGTGGGGTATTCCTCCAACCCAAATTTGTAGTAACCAGCGGCAGGATCTGGCTCAGAAACGTTCTCCATTCCTTCAGACTACAAGACAGAGGCATGCCCTGGCCGGTGTGGCTCAGTGGACAGAGCATCAGCCTGTGAACTGAAGGGTCCCGGGTTCGATTCCAGTCAAGAGCACATGCCCAGGTTGTGGGCTTGAACCCCAGTAGGGAGTGTGCAGGAGGCAGCCGATCAATGATTCTCTCTCATCATTGATGTTTCTATCTCTCTCTCCCTTTCCCTTCCTCTCTGAAATCAATTCAACAATATATATTTAAAAAAAAAAAAGACATTGCCAGGTCCCTACCTCAGGATTGGGACACTTGGATTAGCAGCTTGCGCTGGTCTGCACGTCCACTTCACGTTCAGTTCTCTCTCGTCGGGCTCCTTCCCCCGCCCCTCGGATAATTTCTGGGTTTCCAGCATCTGTGATTGTCGTTTTAGGCGTTGGTGACTTTCCAGGATGTGTTTGTGGACTTCAGCCAGGAGGAATTGACCTCCCTGACTGCTGCTCAGCGGCGCCTCCACCGGGAGGTGACGCTGGAGAATTACAGGAACCTGGTTTCCCTCGGTGAGTCTGCCTTCCCCAGGCCACCTGGCCTGGTTCTCCACTCTTGGTTCTGTCCTCCCGTGAGTCACAGTGATTCGCCCACCATGTCAGTGAGTCTCAACCCAGATTAGAGACAATATTTCAATGTCAAATTCACTGTTACAACTTGGCTAGCACTTTTCGAGCAGTTAATATGTGTCAAGCATTAATCTAAGAACTTTCCATGTCTTTTTTTTTTTTAATCTTTATTGTTGAAAGTGGCCCTGGGGCCACTGGAGTTGACACTCCAGGTATTTCTGCCTGCTCTTTCCCTCCCCTCCATCAGTCTTGGCAAACTTACTGGCGTTTTCGGCTCTTGTGTTTCTGAAAGAGAAAAAAGTCAGACACAAACATGATACAGAGAAAACACATAAGTTTCTGACCTCAAAAGAAGTCATATATCCAATGTTCATGGATCAGAAGACTTAGTGTTAAGACGGCTGTACCCCCCAAACTGATCTAAAGATTCAATGCAATTTCTATCAACATTCCAGCTGGATTTTTTTTTTTTTTGCAGAAACGGATAAGCTGATCCTAAAATTTGTATGAAAATTCACAGGACCCAAAATAGCCAAATGATCTTGGAAGAGAACAAATTTTAATTTTTATACTAGTCCTGAGAGGGGGGGGAGGGGAGTCTATTGTTATTGTTATTGTCATCATTATTGCCATTTTACAGATGAAGAAAATGAATCACGGAAAAGTTAAATTACATGTCTAAAGCCACCCAGCTACAAAGAGGGAGAGCTGGGATTTGACTCCAGAATCTGCTCCCTTAAACTCTCTTGTGTGGTCTCAGCACAATAGGAGGCTCACAGATGTTTTTGTTTTGTTTGTTTTTTTAATGTATTGATTTTAGAGAAGAGAGGAAGGGAGAGAGAAACATGCATTTGTTGTTCCACTTGTCTCTGCATTCATTGGTTGCTTCTTGTATGTGCCCTGACCAGGGATGGAACCCACAACCTTGGTGTGTGAGGATGATGCTCCCACAATCCCTCACAGTGATTTTTTTGAATGGGAGAAGGAATTGCTGAAAATTGCAGGGGCTCCATAGGCTTCTATTGGCCTCAAAGTGTAAGAGTCAGAGGTTGCCAATCTCTTTTCACATCCAGAGACAAAGTTGTTTACCGCTCCCCACAAGCTAAATATTTTTGTAGCCAGTACCAGGATCCTCTTTTCATTAGCTTTTTTTATTGCGGGGGCGGGGCTGAAAAAAGCAATCAAAGCAGATCGGTTACAGGCTTGATCCCTGGCCCTGGTCCGGGCTTGTACGGGAGGCAGCCAATCGATGTGTCTCTCCCCCTCCCTTCCACTCTAAAAATCAATGGAAAAATGTCCTCCAGTGAGGATTAACCGAAAAAAGAAATAAAATGTCTCCAGACATTGCCACAAGTGTCCTGGGGCACACTTGTTAGAAACAGCCTTCGTTTTCCTTCTGTGTGAATTTGCATCTTCCTTATTCTCACAGAGCCTTAAAACCCCTGGCTGGGAGGCGCGGTGGGTTCGGAACAGAGCCCCTAAGTCACGAGTCTTCTTCTTCCACAGGGTACCAGTTCCCTAAACCCGACATCATCGCACAGCTGGAAGAGGAGGAGTCCGGTGCGATGGAGGAAGACGGCAATACAAAGACAGGTCCAGGTGAGGCGGGAGGGATAAGCCCGTGGAGATTGAAATCCTAGGACAGCACCACCCTCAGTCAGTCTGGTGTGTGTGTGCGTGTGTGTGTTGGGGGGAGCGGGGGTGGGGGGACACTGTTAGTCAGGGAGCCTTCTTCAAAGCCCGCTCAGGTCTGGGAGGAGGCTGGTACGTGCTGTTGCCTCGGGCTCCAGAGGCGTCCCCATCTCCTGCATGCTCGGTCCTTCCTTCCATCTCCTCTCTGAAGCTCGTCTCTTCCTGTTGCCCAGCTCCAGGGAGGTCTCGTTCCCTTTTCTCTAGTGCCCCACACCCTCCGTTCATCGGTGCCTTTGCTCTCGCCGCTGGAAATCACAGGTCTTTCCTCGTTAACCGAGAGGAGCAGGAAACATGCTGGGAGTCAGCGTCCCTTTCCAGCTGTCTCCGCTTTCTCTCGGGCCAGCGCCTCGGGCTTGTGGAGGAGGTTCCCTCCTCTTTAACCCACAATCTGGTTTCCATCCTCTACCCCTGCCTTCACTCTCTCTGTCCCTCTCACTCACTGTACAACTTCCCCAAAAGGCCGCTATGGACATCCTTCTATGACTCAAGAGAAAGAACCTTCTAGACCAATCATATCAAACTCAAAGGCTAACACAGGCCAAATAAACAAGGTCTAAGTGTATGTGGCTGCAAAAACACAAAAGCTTCCATTTTCATAGAAACGTAGGTTTATGTCGATAGAGACGTACTGAATACAAAGGGCTGAAATAAATGAGTCGTTAACATACAATAATAGAACATTTTAATAAAAATTAAATTTTTTTCCTTGAACATGAACTTACCGGACACTGAATAACTGCACAAATTCATAAGCATAATGCAAATAACCTATTTTTCTTGTTCTCCGAAAGCAAAATATTTCCTGTTGCGCACACCCAACAAGTCAGTCCCAGACGAATGACATGGCCATCGGCTGCTAGAATATTCGCTGCTGGTATTAGTGGAGAGAAATGGTGTGCTTGCGCGTAAAGCGTGTTAGGGAGATGAATGCAACACGATGATAGTCATCAGTCATTAGCGAACGTTGTAGTTCGTTATTAACAATTATGTATAACAGGATATTGTAAAAATTAAGTTACGAAATTTTTATTAAAATGTTTCTTACATACCGCTATATTGGCTGGGCCACAAAAGTATTCATTGTGGGCCGCATGCAGCCTGCGGGCCGCAAGTTTGACATGCTTGCTGTGCAACTTCCCCAAAAGGTCCCTACGGACATGCTTTTATTACTCAAGGAGAAGAACCTTCTAGACTTTGCCTTCTCCAAAGTCTATGGCTCCAGGGTGATAACGCTTTCCATCTTTATGAAGTCCTCCCCTGTGAACCGGCCCGACAGCCAGTTGCTGTTAACAGAAAACCACACCCAAACAAACAGGCGTAAACCTTCCAGGGATTATTAGCTTCGTCTCGGTCAGGGGAAGGTTGGATCTAGGGGCTCCGCGATGTTTTCAGACATAGTTTCATTTTCTCTTTTCACTCAGCCAACAGATCCCAGCTGTGCTTTTTTTGTTCCTGTCCAAAGAGAGCGTGAGAGAGCCCAGGTGTGTCCAAAAAGCCTTCTTAATGACACATTGTGGACGGATCGCGAGAATTCTCACTTCATAGTACACAGTGTTTTGCAAAGTATCATACTTTAAAACAGTGGTTCTCAACCTTCCTCATGCTGCAACCCTTTAATACAGTTCCTCATGTTGTGGTGACCCCCAACCCTAAAAGTATTCTCGTTGTTACTTCATAACTGTAATTTTGCTACTATTATGAATCGTAATGTAACTATCTGATATGCAGGATGTATTTTCATTGTTACAAATTGAACATAATTAAAGCATAGTGATTAAACAACAAAAACAATATGTAATTATATATGTGTTTTCCGATGGTCTTACGCGACCCCTGTGAAAGGGTCGTTTGACCCCCAAAGGGGTCGCGACCCACAGGTTGATGACCCACAGGCTGAGAACCGCTGCTTTAAAAAGATATTAGCTTGTAAGAACATGTAATAAATAACTTCAAAATGCAATGGGCATTTCATTTTAAAGCGTGCCTTTTACATTTATGTAAAATGTTTTTTGTACTCGTTCAATAGAAACTGATCTGGCCACTGGGTAAAGCCAGCAATAAAACTCCTGGTCCGCAATGTGTTAAGAGCAGGGCAGGTTTTTCCATAGAAGCTCTTGACACAGCCGCCTCCTTTTCCAAGTGATCCGTTTTGGGTCACATCCCATTCCCGAATCTGTAGCTGTGCCTGGCGCAGTGCTCCTCGACACAGGCCTCCTGCCTTTTCCTGGGTGGGCGGAGAAGTGGGTTCCCCCAGAAAAAAAAAAAAAAGAAATTTCAGGAGCCAGCAACGGGACTCCTCTGCCTGCCTCTCTGTGTCCTCCATTGTCTTCTCATCTTTAACTGGTTCATTCCTTCTTTGATTCTTGCGATCATTCCACGGATACTTATTGAGCCTCTTTGGTGGGCCAGGCACTGTCCCAGGCTCTGTGAATACAGTAGCAGACAACACAGACCGAATCCCATCCTGTGGTGCTGGTGGTCTAATGGGGGTGGGAGGTGACAGATAGACAAGTCATAGAAGATGAATGCAAAGCAGCCAGAGTGACATGGTGAGGCTGCTTACGATGGGACGGTCAGGAAAGAACTCAGTGAGGAAGAATTGAATGAGAGAAAGGGGAGCCAGTCAGTCATTTGAGGAAGAGTGTTGCAGGCAGAGGGAACAGCATATACGGAGGCCCTGAGGTTGGAAAGAGCTTGGGTGTTCCAGAAACAGGGGGAAGAGTGAGATGGTCTGAGTGATGCAGAGGGGATAGGAGGTAAGGTCGTAGAGACAGATACGGGGCAGCCCATGTAGGGATAGGTTAAGGGATGTGGATTTTGTTCCAAGTTTAGACGTGGAAAAGGCATTCAAAGGTTTCAGGCCAGGGAATGAGGTCATGTTATTGACAACTTACAACTGTGCTGTCCAGTGTGGCAGCCACCAGCCACATGTAGTTACTTACATGGACATGAATCAAAATTACATAAAACTTAGTTCTTCACTCACAGCGACCACATTTCAGGTGCGTGTTTGCTGCATGTGGCCGGTAGCTATTGTATTGGACAGCAGAAATACAGACATTTATGTGATCACAGGGCATTCTGTTGGGCGGTTCTGTTCTAGAAAGATCCCTCCGGCTGTTCTATGGAAAACGGGCTTTAGAAAGACCAGCAGAGCAACCAGTAGGGAGGCTGCAGAAGTGTGGCAGGCTGGAACGGATGGAAGCTGGAGCCGTGGCCGTAGAGGGCTCGGGATCGCGGTAATCTCTGAACGGGCACCTGGCAGAACGCGCGGAGACATCGGCCGGTCGTGCAGCAGCGCGAGGAAACAGCGGACTCCCTCAGGACTTCTTCAGAGACCATTTCCCCAAAATCAAGTCCACGGTGGTGGGTCCGGTTACCCTCTTCCCATGACTTCCCAGTCTGTTTCCTTGCTCTGCTGCTTCCTCCGCGCTCCGCTCCCGGAGTCTGAGTGTCCGCGGGGATGCGGCCATGGTGTTCACGGTCGTCTCTTCCGAACTACAGCCTTACATGTCATTTCCTTGGCTTCAGTTTCTTTCCCATCCAGGGAGTTGCCTTTATCAAGCCCGAACTTTTGACCAGCCTCTTCCTTCCTCAAAAGAAAACCCACACGGTTATTAGCAAGACTTGCATTTAAATCCCTCCCAACCTCCACGTGACGGGTCCTGTTGGTTTTGTGTCCCCTTCCTTCTGTTTCTGCTTATGATGATGATGTGTCTCTGTGAGTAAAAAGGTGTAGAGGAACTTCTACATTTCTTTTAGATTGGGAGACAGGACCTGAAACCAACCAGCTACCTCCAGAGCAAAGCCTGCCAGTCGAAAAACCACCCTTGGGGGCAGGAGTGGAGGATCTGGAAGGAGCTAGCTCCTGGCCTGTAGGACCCACGGGAGAGTCTTCTCCTGACGATCCACTGGATTCGAATCAGGTCAACAAGGAGAAACCTCGGTGCCTTGTCATGGCGAGTGAGCCCAAGACCCTCGCTCCGGAAAGGAGCCTCGACAGTGACGAATTTGAGAGACCTTCAGATCTTCCGGAACCACCGGGGGGTCCGCTGGGAATGGACCCCCGGGAATGTTCTGCTCCCGGGGTGTGCACCAGCCCCCCGCCGGTGGTCAGCAAGCCTTCCCCCCAAGAGACCAGCATCCACAAATGTGAATTTTGCCCAAGAACCTTCAGTACCCAAATGGCCCTTAAGAGACACGAGCAGGTGCACACTGGGAAGAAACCCCAACAAGGTAAGCAATGGGAAGGCTTCCTCCTCGTGCCCTGCCTCAGCGGACGTCAGGGCACGCCTTCCGGCGACCAGCCGCCCGGGGTGTCTCTCACCCAGTTCCCAAGTGTCCGTGTGAGAGTCTCTGATCCGAAGGACTACTATGAGTGTGTCCACTGCGGCAGGGCTTTCGTCCAAGACGTGCACCTTCGTCAGCACCTCCAAGCCCACGAGGCAGCGAAAGCCCTTCCGCCGGCGTTGCCCCGCCGCCGGACACACCTCATTCGCTACCGGCAGAAGCACGACTATGTCGGGGAGAGAGCCCTCCAGTGCTGCGACTGCAGCAAAGCCTTCAGCCAGAGCTCCCACCTCATCTCGCACTACCGGATCCACGCCCAGGAGAGGCCCTTCCAGTGCCAGCTGTGTTGGAAGTGTTTCAGCCGACCCTCGCAGCTCACCCAGCACTACCAGCTCCATTCTGGGGAGGAATCCGGAGAGTGCAAATGCTATTGAAAAATCTTCGGAGAACATTCCCAACGTTTCTGGAGAGAGACCCTCTGAGTGTGAGAACGCCTCCCACCAGCCCTCATACTTTCTGAACAACTTGGAAATTCGCCATCGTGAGCTCAAAAGATAGGGAATGGTTGCAAGAACGTACCAGTACAGCAAGCATGTCAAACTCAGGGCTGGTATGCCTTGTTTATGTGTGCGGCCCGCGGGCCATGAGTTTGACATGCTTGATGTATAGCAGTTTTTTTGCAAAAGGAAGTTCAATACATGCATCTATAGTCACACAGGCCGAAAAGTTCACAAAGAATATTTGTGTTGCATAGGAAAGAAGCTAATAGATTTCACCCTTCTTTGGTGGTATTCATAGAATTAGGAACCTTGATTTTGACAACCTGACAAAAAAACAACAACTTGTGACCAGCAGCTGGGCTCCAGACAGGCAATCTGTGGCCTGGGCTTTTATAGAAGTGTTTACATACAACATTTTCACCACACAGATGTCTCAGCACAGGGCATGGTGGGAAGATTTTCCAGGTGTACCTGTATTGGTTCATCCCACAAAGCTGATGCAATTGGTAATATACAGGGTGTCCCCCCCCCCCCCAAAGCCATACACACACTTTGAATAATGATGAAGGCAGTGCTTATTAAAATACATTTCATTTTCAAAATTGAGCTATCCACTGTTAAAGCGGGTATACAGTTTTTTGGGACACCCTGTATTTGCACGCCACCTCATAATATACAAAACATTGCCATATGTCTTAGTTTATTTGATCTTTTCAGACTGTTGCTGTGTCCCTAGTGGAGGTATTTATTCCATTTTACAGATAAAGCAAATTTGAAACCCCCGTTGTCACTGGATTTCATCAGGGTCGTAAATGCCGGAGCAGGAACCTGAATCCAGGTTTCTTTGTCTTTGTTTTTTGAGGTTTTTACTTTGGTTCTTGATGCTCAACCCAGGTTTTTTCTTTAAATTCCTGCCATGTCCTCCCTGAAGAAAAGATATATTATACTGACTGCAGCATGCTCCTCGTTAGTAGTCCCGCCCAGCATTGTTTCACATCCAATCGGGGGAGAGCATTTATAGTACTCGGGTCCTGGTCCGAAAGCTTTCTTAGGGTGAAGTGCTGAGAGCCATTTCTCTCACAATTTAGGTTTAGATGATGACTTTTGGAGACACTAATTCAGGGAAGTATATTTTTGCTAAACACTTCCTTGTTACTGATCACTTTTTTTGGGGGGGGGTAGTTGTTTGAAGGATTGGGGTTTCTTTTTTTTTTTCTTCTTTTTTTTAAAAACTCCCATTTGAAAGCAATATTTTTGCTTTCTTGGGCTCTGGCATCATCTGAATGACCACCCTCACCTCAAATCCTAATCCCATGCTGGGCAAACTTCATTCTTTGAAGGTAAGAGCCCCCAATTGCACTAAAAATTTCTTTCGTAGCATGTTGTTCTAATGTCCAATGCTTTCCATCACTGCCTTGCATGGTGGTCAGATACAAAGACATATGGACCTTGAGTCCCTAACTTGATTCTTTGCCGGGGAGGGTGGGTCACTGCTATTGCTATTCACTGCCCTGCTTTTCCAGCCATTTTTGAAGTTGATCTATGACGGTGGCTCCCAAGTCATGAAATTAGGAACAAACATGACTTGTCAGAACCTCCCAGCCAGTTGAATGCTCGCTACACAACCCCTGTTCTTGCCTTTAGGATGATTCCTACCTCGTCTTTGTCTTGTGAAATCTACTTCTTTCCACAGGGTCCTAGGTCTACTCAGGCCCTCATTCATCTCAGTCATGTCATTTCTCCCTTCGCCATTTTTGCTAAATCTACATTCTACCCTGATACGTTTTATTTCGAAGGCCTTATCTCTATTTCCTTAAACTTCAAGGGATCTACTTACAAAGAAAAATTTTAAATCACCTCAAAGAAAGGCAATTAATCAGATTTCCTTGATCATCTTTGAGATGTGGTGTTTTGTTGTTGTTGTTGTTTGGTTTTTGCAGTTGGCTCATTTGAATCCCAGATCCAAACGTGGTAACGTGGTACACAGATTGCATTTGGTTTTCTGATCTCTTGAGTCTCTGTTCATCTAAAGAAGTCTCCTCTTGATTTTTTTAATGCCTTGTGGGACCCCAAAGATAATGTGGAGATATACATCCCTCCTCTCCCCACCCACTTCCGGATATGTCTAACTGTTTTAGTACTTTTCTAAATAGCCAGGTTTAATATCCAGGTTTTATATCCAGGTTTAATATTTTACCTTCGGGTAAAAAGACAGGTTATATATCCAGGTTTAATATCCAGGTTTAATATTTTTAAGCTTTAGAAGCACTTATTTTAAATTAGATTTTATTCTAAATTGGTGTTTAAGAAAAAAGTAATATAACATTTGTCATCTTTAAGTGTACAGTTCAGTAGTGTTAAGTGTAGTCACATTGTGCAATAGATCCCCAGGACGTTTTTTTATTTTGCAAAACTAAAACTCTACCCATTAAACAATAACTCCCCATTTCCCTCTTCCCCGAGCCCTTGCAACCATGTTTTTTCCTTTAAAGCAGTGGTTCTCAACCTTCCTAATGCCACGATCCTTTAATACAGTTCCTCATGTTGTGGTGACCCCCAATTTCATTGTTACAAATTGAACATAATTAAAGCATAGTGATTAATCACAAAAACAATATGTAATTATATATGTGTTTTCCGATGGTCTTAGGCAACCCCTGTGAAAGGGTCATTCTACCCCCAAAGCGGTTGCGACCCACAGGTTGAGAACCGCTGGAAGAAAATTGGTCAGGTGTCCTGTAGAATGCCCCCCATTCTAAATCTGTCTGCTTTCTGTGGTGTCCTTAAGCTTGCTCCTCTCTCCTTGATATTTTCTGTCAAATATAGAAGTTAGTTCTAAACTCTGCAGAGTTAGATTCACCTTTAACTTCTTTGGCAAGAGCACTTCATTGCCCTAGCCAGTTTGGCTCAGTGGATAGAGTGTCAGCCTGCGGACTGAAGGGTCCTGGGTTTGATCCTGGTCAAGGGCGCCTGCCTGGGTTGCAGGCTCGATCTCTAGTAGGGGGCCTGCATGAGGCAGCCGATCCATGATTCTCTCTCATCACTGATGTTTCTATCTCTCTTTCCCTCTCCCTTCCTCTCTGAAATCAATAAAATACACACACACACACACACACACACACACACACTCTAGTGGCCCAGTGCACAGATTCGTGCACTGCTGGGGTCCCTCAGCCTGTCCTTGCCCTCTCATAATCCGGGACCCCTCGGGGTCTGTCAGAGAGCCTGTGCATGAATCCGTGCACCTGGCCAGTTTCAGCCCAATCCCTGCAGGCCAGGCCAAGGGACCCCACCAGTGCACGAATCCATGCACTGGGCCTCTAGTATGCATATAAGATATTTGGTTAATCTCTTCCCACCCTCCCCCCTCCCTTCCCTCTGAGATTCATCAATCTGTTCCATGTTTCCATGCCTGTAGTTTCTGCTCCTGCGTTGAGCATCTGCCCCCCTAGTGGTCAGTGCTCATCATAGCTGTTGGCCGGTTGGCCAGTCGCTTAGGCTTTTATATATATAGGTATTTTTTAAAGAGCACTTCATAGGTGTGTTTTCTATCATATCCGTCAGGAGGCACATGGTGTTGGCTGCCCCCAGAGGCCCCGCCTTCTCAGGTCATTGTCCAGGTCACTTCACCTGTTCCAGGCAGTGAGGTTCAGTGATGCCTCCCCCATCACTGGATTCTACCTGTGTCAGCTGCTTTAGTTCCTTCTTCATGACCTCGTCTAGACTTTTCTCTACCTTCCCCATCTGTCACTCCAGCCCGGTCTTCAGACACTTGAATTAAGAGTTGGTAGAGACTCCCCGAGGAGTATGGGACCCTAGGCCAGGGCCTCTGGTGTCTTGAGGAGCCGGAACTAGAAAAAGTCAGCTAATGGCAGCCTTGACTAGCTTTGTTCTGTTGCTTTGTTCATGTTCATGTCCCAAGGGGCAGTGGTGACAACAGGGATACTTAGTTAACTCTGCCTGTCACCCCTGGACAGTTTGGGACACGTGGAACATGCTGCCTCCACATTTCGCACTTGAGCTGACCGCGAGGTGGACACTCGCCTGTCACTCTGACTTTTGGTTTGCTGCTTTTCTTGCTGCTGCCCCAGTGGGCTCCCAACTATGCTGCTCTCCCACTTGCCTCCTTTCCCACCCAGTTCCTGACATATCTGACCATTGGGGCACTGCTCTTCTAGTCAGATGTTTTCTCTTTAGAAGCACTCACGTTTTAAGCACTTTTGGTGATGATGCAAGTAAGACACACTCCTTGAAGATTATACAAAATAAAGGGTTTTTTTTCTTTGAATGTTTGTATTTCCCTCTCCCAGATATACTTGCTGCTAAAAGGGGTATAAAAATTGTCCATATTTTTTTCCTCTGCACGGATCTGTATAGTTTTGTGAACAAGATAAAGATGGTTTTATCAAATAGTATCCTACTGTTAACTCTGTTTTGAAAGTTGTTTTTATTCTAATGTTTCATGAATATCTTCTCGTGTCAATAAATATATCCCTCAGTTTCATATTTCAGGTGTGGATGTGTCTTCATTTATTTCACTAGCCTTCTAGGGCTGGAAATTGGGAGGTTGCTGATAACTTATCTCTTATGGATACATTGTTGCTATCATTACACTTCCTGCTCTCTCTTGGGCCTTAGCGCTTCCCTTATCAATTTGCTCTAATGTCTTTGCGTAGGGTCATGTTTCCTAAGGAGGAATTCCCAGTAGTGGAATCTCTGGGCCAAATAACTTCCATCCTGTATGAAACTGCTGTTTGAAACTCTCCGCTAATGTCAGCTAGTCCCTAGTCCTGTAAACTCTGTCATTATGAACTCTGTCACTTTAAGACAGTCTGTTATTCTATAAAATGACTTTGTTTTCAGTTCAAATAATAGAGAAAGATAAACTTAACTGTCTGACCTTGCAAGCTAGCCATCCAATGTAATAGACTAATACTGATAATAATTCAAGTCCAAACTCATTATGTATTCAGGGTTACAACTGTCTGTAACATTAACTCACACAGAGCCCTTTGTGATATCTGCAAACAAAGAGGCTCAAAAAGTATACATACCGGAAACTTCCTGTATGTGGGGTTCAGAATTTGACAGAGGTAATCCGCTCTGAACCTGCACGCAATAAATATGACTCCTGACTAATTGGCTCATTAGGCGTCTTGTCCAGCTCGCTGATTTGCGATACGACATCTTCAGGCCTTGGAAACACTCTAGACCTCATCCCAGCAAGGTCTAAATATTGTGCTGACTATTTTTCCCCTAGGGAAAATGAAACTACTTAATTCTTCTCCACATGTTATATTGGAAATCAGCGAGCTGAACAGAGGATGCCTTAGTAAGCCAAATTTGGAGTCTTTATTACACCGGCGGTCTCAGAGGAGTTGCCTCTCAAAGTCTGAGCAAAGCAACATGGAGGAAGCTTTCCCTTTATACTCTCCCAGTCTCTTTGTCTCCTAAATATGGGGCTTCCTGGCCGTTGGCAGGCTTTACAAAGAGCCCTGTGTGCTGGGAGATATTTTGCAGGAGGCTTGCAGCCTTGAGCACAGTCCAATTCAGATAACCAAAAGACAGTCAGCACGGGAGTAACCAGGGAAGGACCAGACCCTTATGTCAGCAGAGCGGCTTGCAAGGCCAGATCATTGAGCTGATTTTCCCCATTATTCGAGCAAGCGTGTTTACAGAAGCAAAGACTAGCAGAGTTAATTCACAGAACAAAGGACCGTCTGTTTCGTGGAAAATTTCAAACAGCAGTTTTTACAACGTAGAGCAGTGGTTCTCAACCTGTGGGTCGCGACCCTGTTGGGGGTCAAACGACCCTTTCACAGGGGTCGCCTAAGACATCGGAAAACACATATTGTTTTTGTGATTAATCACTATGCTTTAATTATGTTCAATTTGTAACAATGAAATTGGGGGTCACCACAACATGAGGAACTGTATTAAAGGGTCGTGGCATTAGGAAGGTTGAGAACCACTGACGTAGAGGTTCCGGGAACAAGATGGAATGCCTGTGCTTCACACACCTCTTCTTAAAGAACTTGCACAGTGACTCCAGGACTGGGAAGAGCCACAGACGAAGCAGTTTGTTGGAACCCTGATTTTAACACAGTTTTAGCAGGTTTCTTTTCCTCACCAAACGAATAGTATTGAGCAGATTAAAATTTCAGGAAGCAAAGAAGGCTAGTAAACTTCCCAATAGTATCAGACACTCGAGTCCTAGCCCAGGAATGTGGTTACGTTCACAGGCAGACGAGCCCTTGGCAGAGAAGGGAGAGTGTGGGGCCAGGCCGACTTGAGACCAAATCTCAGCCCCTTTGTTAGAAGTTGATTAAACCTTTGTTTCTAGGAAATGAGGGAGCAGTGTCCCCCTGGAACTGCGGGAAGCCCTGGAGCTCATCTGTGTAGAAAAGCCTAACCGTGCCTAGTACATAGTGAGCACTCTTACTATGTTTCATATGCTTTTCAATATATTGGTTTGGTTAATCCTCACCCGAGGATATTTTTCCATTGATTTTTTTTTTTATTTTTTTAGGGGGAGTGGAAGGGAGGAGAGGGGAGAGAAAGAGAAACATCAATGTGAGAGAGATATATCAATTGGTTGCCTCCTGCACACGCCCCAACGGGGGTGCGGGGAAGCAGGGAACAAACCAGCAGCTGAGGTACAAGCCCTTGACTGGGAATTGAACCCGCAACCCTTCGGTGCCTGGGTCAATGCTCTCACCACTTATTTGCACCGTCCAGGGCTAGAATATTTGTTTACTCTTACAGAAAACTTGTTTATCAATGGGGAAAAAAAACAGCCTTTTATGATTATTGAAAACTTAGGAGTCATGGAAAATTAGCATCGTTACAGTTCATCTCAGCATCCAGGAATATACTATTGTCCCTTCATGCATTTAAGCTTTTGTATCAATTGGTCAAGTTTTATAGTTTCCTTCTCATTAGACCACAAGTTTTCCTTCATTTTCCTGCGTATTTTTGCAGCTGTGGGTTTTCTCATGTAGGGCATGTGCGTATGCATTTATTTCTCATAGAAAGCCAGCATCCCAGGAGTGGGGGTCACTTCAACTGCATACATTCAAGCCCGCCAAACCCCAGGGTTCTAGAATCAGTTGGGGGGCCATAGATGCTCTTGTGATGTTGATGAAAGCTGGGGACCCCTCTCCAGGAAAATGCAGAGAAGCCTAGAGTGGGGTGGGTATGTGCGTGTGCACACACTTGCATACGTTTATGAAAACCACCTCAAGGGTTCAGCCATGTCCAGGCTGGTGCCCAGGCCATCGGATAATTAGGTCTCCTCCGGGTCGGACCTTTACGTGAGGAAGTACTGGACCCATTGCCATCGTACCTGGCCCACGTAAGCCCTGCAGGCAAAAAGACAGGTTTGAGCCCTGGCCAGTGTGGCTCAGTTGGTTAGAGCAGTGGTCGGCAAACTCATTAGTCAACAGAGCCAAATATCAACAGTACAACGATTGAAATTTCTTTTGAGAGCCACATTTTTTAAACTTAAACTATATAGGTAGGTACATTGTTATTAACTTAATTAGAGTACTCCTAAGGCTTAGGAAGAGCCACACTCATGGGGCCAAAGAGCCGCATGTGGCTCGCGAGCCGCAGTTTGCTGACCACTGGGTTAGAGCATCATTCTGTGCACTGAAAGATTTTGCGTTTGATCCTCGGTAGGGGCATGTGTGGGAGGCAACTGATCAGTTTCTCTCTCACATCAATGTTTCTCTCTCTTAAAATTGACAAAAGCTTATCCTCAGGTAAGGATTAAAAGAAAAAAAAAAGATCAGTTTGGAATAAAGAAAATGGATGCAAACTCACGTTCCTCAGGGAGCCAGGTGTGTAGGATGGCGATGTGAAGAGGAGGAGATGAGCCCTTAACCAAAGGATCTCTTGTTACCAGGTCTTTTGATTTATCGAGAGGATCTGGAATGCTTCGTTTTTATTGGGAGTCTCTCAATATTTTTATGGGGACAAGTACCGTATTCTTCTGTGTATAAGACTCTATTTTTTTTTCTTTTCTAAAATCATTATACTGAAAATCGAGGTGTTTTTTTTTAAAATATATTTTATTGATTTTTTACAGAGAGGAAGGGAGGGGAATAGAGAGTTAGAAACATCGATAAGAGAGAAACATCCATCAGCTGCCTGCTGCACACCCTCTACTGGGAATGTGCCCGCAACGAAGGTACATGCCCTTGACTGGAATTGAACCTGGGACCCTTGAGTCCGCAGGCTGGCACTCTATCCACTGAGCCAAACTGGTCAGGGCTGAGGGGGGTTTTATACATGAAAGTCAGTCGAGGAGGAAGCCGCGCCAGTGGGTAGCTGCCCACACCTTCTCAAACAGGCTTCCTCCAATCACAAGCCTTATTGTTACTGACGGTCAGCTGATGCCATAATTGGAGGTGGAGGTGGAGAGTACGCAGATGCAACAGGGACCAGAGCCTTCTGAGCCCATAAAGGTGCCAAAAAAATAAAAAGATAAATTCCGGTAAGCAATTGTCTTACTCAAAATTCGAACTGAATGAATGTAATCAGCTGTGCAAACGAGCATGGAAACAGAGCTGCAGAGAGACAGTTTGGACCCCCTCCCCCTGAGTGTAGGATCAGACAGGGGAGAAAACAGGAAGAACAACTCCTGAAGATGCCAAAAAAGAAGAAGGCCTTAAGAGGAAAACGAGCAAAATGTTTAAAATATTGATTTCTTAATTTTGGGTTGGAAAAGTGGGGGGCGTCTTATACATGGGGGCGTCTTGTACCTGGAAAAATACGGTAATTTTTTAAAGGCCAACCATGAAGCCCTGGCTGGTGTGGCTCAGTTGGTTGGGCATTGTCCTGCGCACCGAAGGTTGTGGTTTTGATTCTGGGTCAAGGGCACATACTTGGGTTGCAGGTTCGATACCTGGCCCCAGTAGGGTGTGTGCAGGAGGCAACCAATCGATGTGTCTCTCTCACATTGATCTCTCTCTCTCTCTCTCTCTCTCTCTCTCTCTCTCTCTCTTTCTTTCTCCTTCTCTCTCCCCACTCTCATTCCTTCCCACTCTCTCTCTAAAAATCAATGGAAAAAAAATCCTCAGATGAGTATTAACAACAAAAAAGAGATTTCCCTCTCACATGCACATGCACACACACACATATGAGGAGATTTGAAGACTGGAAATAATCCTGTTGACACCGGATTTCGGCCCAGGGATACTGATTTCAGACTTCTGGCCTCCAGAACGATGAGGGGGGAAAATTCTGTTGTTTTAAGCCACCCCATTTGTGGTATTTTGTTAAAGCAGCAACAGGAAACCAATTCACCTGGCAACTGTTCAAGAAATGCACATTCCGAGTCTACTCCAGACCTCCTACTTAATCAAATTTTGGAAGTGGGGTCCACCGTGTTGTTTTAACAAATATTCCAGGGGATTATGTTGAAAGATAAACGTTTCAAAAATGCTGGTTTCGGGGCAAGGTTGGGGATTGAGCCTGCAACCCAGGCATGTGCCCTGACCAGGAATCGAACTGTGACCTCCTGGTTCCTAGGTCGACGCTCAACCACTGAGCCATGCTGGCCGGGCTGGAGAGTGAGTTTCGAGGGTAATAGTGAAGACAGGGAGAGACCAAGGAGTAAGCTGTGGCAATGGTCCAGAGATGATAGCGGCCATGGAGATGGTGGGAAGTGGATGGATTTGAAATACAGCGTAGAACTTACATGACTCATGGATACACTGGATGTGGCGGGTAATGGCGAGAGGTGAGGGAGAGAGATAAATCCACATGCCTGCTCGGTTTCTGCCCTGAGCGATGGATGTATGGCAATGCCACTAAGTGGGTGACAACTGGTGAAGAAGGTACAGGTGTCGAGGAGAAACCAGTTTGGGGTAGATGTGTTAACTTTGAAATGCTTGCTACATATTCATTCACAAGCTTCAACAACAATTTATTCGTTCACTAACCAATTATTTAGTGAGCTTCTATTATGTGCACAGTGGTTTTGGTTTTGGTCCTGGGTCGACTGTGTTCCGGAGCATACTAGTCCCAGCTCACAGAGCCAATTGTTAAATATTCAAGAAGGTAGCAAACCAGTTGTTAAACTATCAATCCATAGCTTGACATCAGCTATGGTGAGATTATTTACACCATGGCAATTGGCAAATGCTACGATTTTTTTTTGTTGTTGCAGAAACCTGGTTTACCAGCACATCATTGGATAATAGTAAACAAGTTGTCAACAAAAGTTTGCTGCCGCCAATCCAATGCAGATAGGAGTCCCCAGTCTGAAGGGCAGAAAAGGAGAAACTTCAGGTAAACAATTTGCAAATCCAGGAAATGAAGCATCAGGGGGGAAATTGTGTGCTCCAAGGAGACAAAGGGGAAGCTGCCTTTTATAAAAGTCTCTGCCCAGGTTCCTGATTGGCCCACTTTTATGCAAATGAGGAATCTGAAACACTTCTGATTGGTCCAAATAGCACTGTTCTCTTTGGCTGTTATGGAGTCCCTCTGATTGGTCAGTAGAGCTGCAAATGATGATGTAGCTGTGCAATTCTGATTGAATAGAGCATGTCTCAGGCCATTTAAATATTACTTAGGAACTTTTTTTTATAAGGGTTGGCTCAGCCAGCAGGAACACAACACAAGAGGCTGGCAGCTCAGTCTGTGGCTTCCCCCTAAACTGCAGGGTGCATGTCAGCAATGGCTGCTAGATTCTGGTTATGAATTTGAGCTCAGTGAAGAAGAAGGAGTCCTTTTGGCATGTGTGTTCCTTCTTGGGGTCAACAAAGCATATGTCATCTCTACCTTCATTCGACTTTTATTCTAGTGTGGAGGACAGATTCTAAACAAATAATCACACAATTAATAAAAACCACAATACATGTTTTGGAGAAAGGAGAGCGCTGAGAGAGTACAGAAGGAAAAATGATGTAGGTTGGCCAGCAGGGGTCATCAGGAATGGGTAGTTGAGCTGTGATCTGAGGGCTGAGCACCCCATTTTAACATGGGAAATCAGGATGCGTTTTATTGATGAGCTGTCATACTTTGATTGGCAGTGTGTTTTTTGTTTTCTTTCTTGGTGGAATCTATATATATAAAAGCCTATGTGACCGTTACGACTGAATGACTGTTTGACCAGTCGTTATGACCCACACTGACTACCAGGGGGAAGATGCTCAACACAGGAGCTGCCCCCTGGTGGCCAGTGCCTTCCCACAGCCAACCTCCCGCAGTCCCTCCCCCTGGCGATCCTGCTCCAATCAGCTCCAATCGCCGAGGGACTCCACCCATGTATGAATTCGTGTACCAGGCCTCTAATATAAAATAATGGAGTATCTGGCAATCAGTGGTGGTTTAGATTTCATAGCATTTATTAATCTGATTAGGGGAAAGGTGTCTGAACTAAGTTTGTGGGGCCCCAAATACCATTTAAGTGTTGCACAAATGACTATGGAAAGGGGGATATGAAACCACCAGGAGCTCTGGGATCCCCTCATTCCAGCTCACACCACAGCAGCTCTGGTTTTTGCTTTTTAAAAATCTTTATTGTTGAGAATATTACAGATGTCCTTCCACCTCATTTCCTCCCGTTGTCCTCCTCCATTCAGATCCCACCCCACCCCAGACCTTCACCACCCTATTGTCTGTGTCCATAGGTAATGCATATATGCACATAAGTCCTTTGATTAATCTCTTCCCACCCCCTCAACCCTTCTGAGATTCATCAGTATGTTCCATGTTTCCATGCCTCTGGTTCTGTTCATCAGTTTATTTTGTTCATTAGATTCCTCGTTCGTTTATTTTTATTTTTAGATTCAATTGTTGATAGATATGTATTTATTGCCATTTTATTGTTCGTATTTCTTCTTCTTCTTCTTCTTCTTCTTCTTCTTCTTCTTCTTCTCCTTCTTCTTCTCCTTCTCCTCCTCCTCCTCCTCCTCCTCCTTCTCCTCCTCCTCCTTCTCCTTCTCCTTCTCCTTCTCCTTCTCCTTCTTCTTTCTCCCTTCAACATTCATGTAATACTGGTTTGGTGGTGATGAGCTCCTTCAGCTTTTTCTGGTCTCTGAAGCTCTTTATCTGACCTTCAATTCTAAATGAGAGCTTTTCTGGGTAATCTTGGTTGTAGGTCTTTGCTTTTCATCGCTTTGAATATTTCTTGTCACTCCCTTCTGGCCTTCAACGTTTCTGTTGAGAAATCAGCTGACAGTCGTATGGGCGCTCCTTGTAGGTAACTAACTGCTTTTCTCTTGCTGCTTTTAAGATTCTCTCTTTGTCTTTAACCCTTGGCATTTTAATTATGATGTATCTTGGTGTGGGCCTCTTTGGGTTCCTCTTATTTGAGACGTTAGAGCGTCAGCCTGCACACTGAAGGGTCTTGGGGTCAATTGATCATCAGGGCAAGAACAATAGGCAACCAACCGATGTTTCTCTCTCCCTCCCTTCCTTTCTCTCTAAATTCAATAAACATATCCTTGGACGAGGATTTTTTCAAAAAGCCAATCACAGGTTCTTTCCACACTCAAGGGACAACAAGGATCATCTTAGGCATGTGATCATCTTAGGGCATGTCTGACTCACTCACCCCTGTAATCACCAAATACTAGCACAGGTGACCTGAGAAGAAAGGAAGAAATGGAAGCTTGATGGTAGGATGGAATAAAAAGATAGATGGAGGCTCACTGAGAGATCAGATGTGGAGGAGTGATCACAAATTGCTAAAGAATGTTCTCTTCTTTCTGGACTTTTATCTGGGCCTATGGCAACCCAGCTTCCTTTGCAGGTCCATGTGACCATGTGACTAAGCTCTAGCCAATGGGATATCAGTACAGCTTCCCAGTCACATGTCAGAAGTACACTGCTGGCCCTCTGCTTGCTCTGTCCCCCTCCCTGTAGCTGGACTGTGAAGGAAATACCAATGATCCATCTCCCACCAGGTGCATAAGGCCACTGGAGAGGATGGCAGGGCAAGGAGAAGGAGGAACCTGGTCTCAGGATTGCCTTCAACCATCGTGTGTATATGAAAGAGAAATACACCTTCTGTTATTTGGTGTCTGTTAAAGTAGGTGAACTCCAAACCCAACTCATACGGTGCTACTAGGTAAATGCTATAGAAAGACAAGCTTAGTCTTCTTTTTAAAAAATATTTTTTTATTGATTTCAGAGAGGAAGGGAGAGGGAGAGAGAGATAGAAACATCAATCATGATAGAAACATCAATCATTGAATGGCTGCCTCCTGCACGCCCCCTACTGAGGACCCAGCCCGCAACCCGGGCATATGCCCTTGACCAGAATCAAACCTGGGACCCTTCAGTCCACAGGCCGATGCTCTATCCACTGTGCCAAACCAGCCAGGGCCGAGATTAGTCTTTTTTTATTTTAGGTTTCAGACCTACAATTTAATAACTCAACACCTGTGTACAACACAGTGTGCTGGCCACCAAAAGTCTAGTTTCCATCTGTCATCATGTTTTTGACCCCCTTTACCCACTTCACCCTCCCTCTACCCTTTCCTTCTGGTAGCCACCAATCCATTTTGATTAGTTTGTGTTTGTTAGGCTTGTTTCTTTGTTTTATATTCCACAATACAAGGACATATAGTCTTGACATCCCCCCCAAAGGAAGGAGCCACATGAAGACTGCAAAGCATATCTCTCTGAGTCCATCGTGGCCTATTTTTCTCTTGGAATAGTTGCCTCTCCTTCTGGTGGAGTCCTTGGCTGGCGTTTAATCAGATCTCAGATGGAAAATAGGCACCCCCCAAACATTAGAACCATGTTGAGTAGGCCAGCGTGCTCCTCTTGTGGCCCATGGAAACAGGTGAACTGAGAAGAAGCTCTCCTATTGGGCTCACACTGCAGGATGTGGGGTCATTGAGGGGGACTCTTGCATGCAATGACCTCCCACGATTTAAGTTATTCGCTCTCTCTCCTTCTGTATTCCTCTGTGTCCACCTAGTACCATTTGCCTCGATGAAATGCACACTAATATGTCTCTTTTTTATCTGGACGCCCACTAGGGCTTCCCGCATGGCTCATTATCATTCAACTTCTTTAAAAATATTTTTTTATTGATTTCAGAGAGGAAGGGAGAGGCAGAGAGAGATAGAAACATCCATGGTGAGAGAGAATCATTGATTGGCTCCCTCCTGCACACCCCACACTGGGGATGGAGCCTGCAACCAGGGCATGTGCCCTGACCGGGAATCCAACCATGACCTCCTGGTTCATAGGTTGATGCTCAACCACAGAGCCACACCAGCCAGGCTGTCATTCAACTTTGTTGCCAACCTTTTGGGGTACAGGTGTGCTCCTGGCCTATGAGGGTGGATCTCTGGAGTCCTACCCCCATCCTAGGACGGCACCTGCAGATAGAGCTTCCGCAGGGCCCCCATCATGTCCTTGTTCCTCAGGCTGTAGATGAGCGGGTTCAGGCTGGGTGTGAGGATGGAGTAGAAGACAGCAGCCAGGCGCCCCTGCAGTGGGGAGGAGCGGGCGCTGGGCTGCATGTAGGCAGAGCTGCCAGCGCCGTAGAACAGCAGCACGGTGGCCAGGTGGGACGAGCACGTGGAGAAGGCCTTCCGGCGGCCGCCCACGGAGCGGATCCGCACCACGGTGGCCAAGATGCGCACGTAGGACAACACGGTGAGCGCAAAGCAGCTCATGATGACGCAGCCGCTGACCGCGAACCCGGTGGCCTCGTGGACATCTGTGTGGGCACAGGCGAGGCGCATGACCGGGGGGATGTCGCAGAAGAAGTGGTCAATGACGCGGGGGCCGCAGAAGGGCAGGGAGAAGGTGTTGGCCGTGTGGAAGGTGGAGAAGAGCAGCCCGCTGCCCCAGGCCACCGCCACCAGGGAGACGCAGATGCGGGGGCGCATGGCCACGCCGTACAGCAGGGGCCTGTAGATGGCCAGACACCGGTCATAAGCCATGGAGGTGATGAGGAAACACTCCGTGGATCCAAGGCTGACAAACGCAAAGAGCTGGGATGCACAGGCAAGGAGGGAAATCTCCCCCGAGCCCAGCAGGGTGGCCACCAGGGCCCGGGGCAGGGTGGTGGACATGGAGCAGATGTCCACCAGGGAGAGGTGCTTGAGGAAGAAGTACATGGGCGTGTGCAGGCGGGGGTCGAGTGTCACGGCAGCCACGATGGAGATGTTCCCCAGAAGAGCAGCCAGGTAGACGAGAAGGAAGAAGGCCGTGCTGAGCAGCTGTAACTCAGGGGAAGCTGAGAAGCCCTGGAGGAGGAAGATGGATACCGCCCCCGTGAGGTTGGCCATGTTCTGTCTTTGGAAACGCTGGGGAATTGCAGAGCGGCACCAGGAGCAGAACTGCAGAGGGCGATCCAGGAGCAGAATTGCAGAGGGCGAACTTGGAGCGGAATTGCAGAGGGTGCGCCAGGAGGAGAATCGCAGAGGGCATGCCGGGAGCAGTGCAGTAGCTAAGACCTAGGAGGAAGTGGGTAAGAAGCTGGGTGAGCGCAGGCTGGAAAGGAGGCTCAAGCATTTGCTCATTAAACCCGCGTGCACTACGTGTCTTCCCTAGAAGTCTCAAAGTCAGATCCCTAGAGAGGCCGGGCAGGGACACAAATTGGTGGATCCAGGCCCTGGCTGGGTGGCTCAGTTGGTTAGAGCATCCTCCAGTGTACTGAAGGGACGCAGGTTTGATTCCTGGTCAGGGCACATACCCATGTTTCGGGTTCCATCCCTAGTGGGAGCACATTCAGGGGCAACTGATGGATGTTTCTCTCTCACACGAATGTTTCTCTCCTTCTCTTTCACCCTTCCTCTCTCTCTGGAATCAATGAAAAATATATTCTGTGGTGAGGATTAAAAAAAAAAAAATTAGTGGGTCCAGCTGAGTGTAAGATAATAGGGAATCGTGGAGACTGCAGAGAAAGGGGTGTTCTGTCCTAAGGAAGCTACTGCTCTAAGCTCTTGTCAGCTGTTGTTGCTGGACCAAGAACTGCCAGATTCTGACATTTTTCAAGAGAACCAGAATTCCAGGTTGCTGTTGTGTTTTTAAACATGAAAATTCCTGATATTTTTATCTTGGCAGTTAATTCAAATTTAAAGCACTGTGTTCACAGCAGCATAATTTATAATAGCCAAGATCTGGAAACAGCCCAAGTGCCCATTAGCAGGTGAGCGGATGGAAAGCTGTGGTACATTTACACAGTGACATGGCTATGAAAAGAAGGGACTCACCCTGACCGGTGTGGCTCAGTGGATAGAGCACTGGCCTGCGGACTGAAGGGTCCCAGGTTTGATTCCAGTCAAGGGCATGTTCCTTGGTTGCAGGCACATCCCCAGTGGGGGGCTTGCAGGAGGCAAGCGATCCATGATTCTCTCTCATCATTGATGTTTTTCTCTCTCTCTCTCCCTCTTCCTTCCTCTCTGAAATCAATAAAAAAATATTTTTTTAAAAAGCTTTTGGTCTTACCGTGCATATTGCTACATAACTCCATAGCATCTTTTTTTGTTGTTGTTCTTAATCCTCATCCGAGGATATTTTTCCATAGATTTTTAGAGAGAGTAGAAGGGAGAGGGAGAGAGAGAGAGAGAGAGAGAGAGAGACTGGTTGCTTCCTGCACACGCCCCCAACCAGGGCCAGGGGACCAGGGCCAGGGATGGGGCTTGCAAATGAGGTGCGTGCCTTTGATCGGAATCAAACCCAGGACCCTTCAGTCTGAAGGCCGAGGCTCTGTTCACTAAACCGAACCAGCGAGGGCTAGCTCCATAGCATTTTAATTGTGGTATGCAACCCGAAGTCTTCCGGTAATTTATTCCCCCCACTAGACACAGAGCCCTCCGTCCCCATCCCAGGGCAGAACCATTTCCTGCTCATCTCCACATTTCCCTGAATCTAGCATAGGAGGGGGTCCACAGAAGGAACATGGGCTCTAAAAACGTTTCCTTCGCCCTAGCTGGTGTGGCTCAGTGGATAGAGCATTAGCCTGGGGACTGAAGGCTCCCGAGTTCGATTCTGGTCAAGGGCCTTGCCTGGGTTGCAAGCTCGGTCTCCAGTGTGGGGTGTGCAGGAGGCAGCCAATCCATGATTCTCTCTCATCACGGATGTTTCTATCTCTCCCTCTCCCTTCCTCTCTGAAATTAATAAAAAAGATTTAAAAAAATAAAAAATATATATAAACGTTTTCTCCAACCCAACAGCCAGGGTTTGGGTGTTTTGTGGCTTTGGACAGATGCCTTCACCTCTCTGATCCTGTTTCCTCCTCTGCAGAATGGGAGGATGAGGCTCACATACTTCCCTTAAAGGCTGGCCATTACTGCCCTGGCTGGGGGGTATCAGTTGGTTGGAGCACCATCCCATACACCAAAAAGGTTTGGGGTTCGATTCCTGCTCAGGGCACTTGCCTAAGTTGTGGTCTTGATCCCCAGATAGGGCACGTGCGGGAGGCAACCAATCAATGTTTCTCTCTCTCTTTCTCTTTCTCTCTCTCTTCCCGCCTTCCTGTCTCTCCGAAATCAATTTAGAAAAAAAGTATTTAAAAATAGATTACAGCCGGAACCGGTTTGGCTCAGTGGATAGAGCGTCGGCCTGCGGACTGAAAGGTCCCAGGTTCGATTCCGGTCGGGGCCATGTACCTGGGTTGTGGGCACGTCCCCAGCGGGAGATGTGCAGGAGGCAGCTGATCGATGTTTCTCTCTCATTGATGTTTCTAACTCTCTATCTCTCCCTTCCTCTCTGTAAAAAATCAATAAAATATATTAAAATAAATAAATAAATAAAAATAGATTACAATCAGGTTCTTTGTAACACGTGCCCCTTATCTTTTTTTCATTAGGGCCCCTGGGCTAGTGGGATTGTGTCATAAGCTAGGTATGAAAACATATTTTTAAACTCCCAGCTAGCGTGGCTCAGTGGATAGAATGTCCGCCTGCGGATTGAAGGCTCCTGGGTTTTATTCCTGCCAAGGGCACATGCCCAGATTGTGGGCTCGATCCCCACTAGGGGGCGTGCAGGAGGCAGCCGATCCATGATTCTCTTTCATCATTGATGTGTCTCTCTCTCCCTCCCTCTTCCTTGCTCTCTGAAATCAATAAAAATATATATATATTTTTAAAAAAACTTCTTAATGGAAAACTACCTATTCCTTTCTTTTCCTTTTTCACCCTCCCTCAGCCACCTGCTGTTTTTACCTACCTTGCGGGCAGCTGGGCGCTGGCGGGGCTCCCCAGCCGCCCCCCCCCAGAGTCTGGGTAGTCTCCCTGAGATATAACCTCACTGGGGGGCGCAGAGCCATGTCACCCCTCACAGATGCCCACGTGCCAGGCTCTGAAACCCCTCGCATGGCAAAAGGAACTTTGCCAATGTGATGAACGCTTTGGACGTGGGGAGTCGATTTTGCGTTCTGGGTTGAATTGCATCCTCCCCCCTCCCCCTTCCCCCAAAACTAAAGGTGCACATCTAACCCCCGAGACCTCAGAAGGGGACCTCCTTTGGGAACAGGGTCGCTGGAGATGTTGTTAGGAACTTGGGGGGGCCTCTGGAACCTGGAAAAGGCAAGGGAATGGATGTCCCCCCACCCCACCCCCACCCCAACCGAAATCCTCCAAGAAGGGACACAGCCTGGCCGGCCCTCGCTCTCAGCCCCATGAGACGCCGTTAGGGCCTGGGTTTCTGAACCTGTAGGACACCACGTGGGTGTTGCTTTTTTGGAGGCTAGGGTGTGGGACTTGTCACCGGGGCCCCAACAGATGCCACAGCCTCCCTCTCCCTCCCCCTTTCCCACCCCGCAGTCCCCCAGCCCCCCAGCCCTCCTGCTGGTCTCACCGGACTCCGCTCCTGTGGCGCCTTCCAGCATCCAAGTAGCTGATGCCCTTGGTCCCCTTCTCGGCCCCACCGGGTCCCGGGGGACAGACACTGTGTCAGCATCACACGGATCCCGGTTGAGAGGGTTTCGGTGGGTACACGGGACCCCCCTCCCCAACTTTGCGGACATTACGCTCAGGGAGGAGGTTCAATGTGCACTGATGTCCCAGAAAGAGCCCATGAGCCCAGCCCCCCGAGGCATGGGGCTGCGTGATTGAGCATCGACCTATGAACCAGGAGGTCAGGGTTCCATCCTGGTCAAGGGCACAGGCCCGGGTTGTGGGCTCGATCCCCAGTAGGGGGCGTGCAGGAGGCAGCTGATCAGGGATTCTCTCTCATCATTGATGTTACTCTCTCTCTCTCTCTCTCTCTCTCTCTCTCTCTCTCTCTCCCTTCCTCTCTGAAATCAACAAAAATATTTTTTAAAAAAACAAGAAGAGCCAATGAAAAGAAACATCTGTTAGCACCGGAGAGAATTCATTGTTCCCACAGAACACAGCTCTCAGGAAATGCAATTCCTCACACCTTGGCCCACTCGTCCTGCCTTCTCTAGACCTATATTTTTCATCTCCCGTGTTTTCTATAAGTTTACTTAAATAGAGAAATATGGGCCCTGGCTGGTGTGGCTCAGTGGATAGAGCGTCAGCTTGCGGACTGAAGGGTCCCGGGTTCGATTCCGGTCAAGGGCACAGGCCCGGGTTGCAGGCTCGATCCCCAATGTGGGGCGTGCAGGAGGCAGCCGATCTGTGATTCTCCCTCTTCATTGATGTTTCTCTCTCTCTCTCTCCCCCTTCCTTCCTCTCTGAAAGCAATAAAACATTAACAAAACAACACAACATTTAAAAAAAAAAAAAAGAGAGAACCACGTGTGTATGCATGGGTGGCTTGGAAAGGGGTGCTGTCCTGCGTGGGTGTGGTCGTCCATGGCCGTTGTTATTATTATTATTATTTTGTTGCCACTTTCTCGCCTGCAAACCCTGGGGCTTGCAAAGGTGTTTCCACGTGAAGGTTCCACGGAGCCCTCAGGGGCCGCTGAGACATGGGGCGGCCTTGCCTGCCAGGGATCCGGCCCCTTTCCCTCCACGGGAGGCAGCCGGATGTTTATTATTAAATTGTTATTGGATTATCAGCTTGGCTTTCCTGGTCACGACAGGATCCTGCCGTGAAAAAAATAAGTTTCAGCTCCTCCCTCCCCCTCGCCGGTACTCACAGCCAATAGGCAGGCAATTTGTGCCATAGTTTACAGCACTGACTAGGAGAGAGCCTGCCTGGGTTCAAGCCCCAGCCCTGCCACTCGCCCGCCTGCTGTGTGACCTTAGGCGAGTTAGTTAACCTCTCTGTGCTTCGATTTCTTTTCTTATGTTTTTAGAATTGAGTTTATCGGGGTGACATTGGTTAATACAACTATATCGGGTTCAGGTGTATAAATCTATAATACGCCATCAGTGTCTTGTGTTGTGTGTTTACTACCTCCGGTCAAATCTCCTGCCATCGCCATTTATCGCCCCCTTTCCCCTCTTCTGCCTCCTCCTACCACCCCCTTCCCTGCTGGTAATCACCAAGCTGTTGTCTGTGTCTGTGAGGTTTTGTGTGGTTTTTTCCTTAATCCCTTCACCTTTTTCATCCAGCCCCCAAATTCAACCCCCACCCCTCCCCCCAACAGCTGTCAGTCTGTTCTCTGTCTATAAGTCTGTTTCTATTTTATTTGTGCTTCAATTTCTTTTCTTTTTTAAGTCATCACCCAAGGGTGATATTTTTCCATTGATTTGTAGAAGGAGTGGAAGAGAGAGGGAAAGACAGAGAGAAACATCAATGGCTTGCATCCTGCACAAGCCCCGACCAGGGCCCACACCGGGGACCGGCCTGCAACCCGGGCATGTGCCCTTGACCGGAATCACACCCGGGACCCTTAGGTCCGCAGGTCGACGCTCTCTCCACTGAGCCACACCAGCCAGGGCTAATTCCTTTATCGGTAACACACAAAAATAACAATGACATCTCCCGCCGTGAAATGGGCACGGCGATTCAACGAAGCCCTCGGAACTGCGCCTAGTCCCTCAAACGCAGTGTGACTTTATTGTTTTCTCCCAGTGGCTGGTTCTGTGCTTCTCAGAGCCTTCTGGGTGTAAAGGAAAACCCCAAATGAGGTGACGGAGAGAAACAGAGACCCTGGGTCTGAGCCATCAGCCTGGCTGCCATGAGGCACAGCAGTGTCACTTGTGGGGCAGAACGAGAGTTTAGGCACTGGCCGAAACCGGTTTGGCTCAGTGGATAGAGCGTCGGCCTGCGGACTGAAGGGTCCCAGGTTCGATTCCGGTCAGGGGCGTGTGCCTTGGTTGCGGGCATATCCCCAGTGGGAGATGTGCAGGAGGCAGCTGATCGATGTTTCTGACTCTCTGTCTCTCTCCCTTCCTCTCTGTAAAAAATCAATAAAATATATTTTTTTTAAAAAAAAGAGTTTAGGCACTGGCTCCTCAGCAGAGCCCCAGTGTCCTCCACAGCATTCCCACCCTGTGGTCGTATAGCCTCGCTTACATACCTCTCCTCACGGGGAGCTCACTCACAGCAGCGCTTCTCCACTGAGGATGATGGTTTTCCCAGAGGGGTCCGTGTGGCAAAGTCTGGAGACATTTTTTCCCCCCAAATGTTATGGCTGTGTTCTTTTCTTTTTAATTTATGTCATTGTTGTCAGTGTTACAAATGTCCCCCATTTCCCCCTTTTTGTCCCCCTCCACCCAACCCCCGCCCCACCCGCCCCACCCCGCCCCAGGCCTCCCCCCACTGCTGTTGTCTGTGTCCGTGGGTTATGCATATATATGTTCTTTGGTTCATCTCTCCCTGTGCCTCCTCCCCCTCCCCTCCCCCACCCCCTCTGAGATCTGTCCGTCTGTTCCATGCACCCACACCTCCGGACCTGTTTTGTTGGTCGGTTTTTTTTTTTTTCCTGTTCTTTAGATTCCACTTATAAGTGAGACCTGTGATATTTGTCTTTCTCTGGCTGGCTTATTTCATTTGTAGCATAACGAGAGGCCTGACGCACGAAAATTCATGCAGGAGTAGGCCTTCCTTCCCCCGGCTGCCGGCACCAGCTTCCTTCTGGCACCTGGGACCCAGGCTGCTTCCTTCCGGCCCCAGCTTCACCAGGAAGGAGGTCCGGAATGACGTCCAGAAGACGTCCAGTCTAATTAGCATATTACCCTTTTGCTATTATATAGGGTGTCCCAAAATTCATGCAAAATTTGAATTTTGCACGAGCATTAACAACAACAACAACGGAAAATAAAAGCCTAATTTTACTTGGCTTTTATTAGAGTCAGATTCTAATATCTGCTGCCCTTTGATGTCAATCCCTTCAATTTCATAAGCATCACCAAGTACCAATGATGGCCCAGGAGCAGGGACAATGAAGACCAATGAAGACCACGGCTTTGCGTATATGCCAGCAAAGCTGTGGAGGCCATTTACCCGATGTCCTATTCCATACATAACCCTATACTGTGTACTTTATTAATCAATAAAAAATTAACAATTTTTAATTATGAACCTGTGTTTTCCATCAAAATTACTTCTTGCGTGAATTTTGGGACACACTATAGCTACGGAGGCGTTTTAGGTTGTCATGATGGGGGAGAATGCCCTGGCATCGAGTGGGCAGAGCTCAGAGATGGGGCTGAACACCCTGCAGTGCACAGGCAGCCCCTCAGCGAAGGATCATTGGGCCCCCAAATGCCAAAGCAATGAGGCTGCTGTGCCACCTTATTCTTGAGTCCTCTGAGCCACGTCCGTGGAGATAACCAGCATTTAAATGCCAGCCCTGGCTGGTGTTGCTCAGTGGATAGAGCATTGGCCTGCAGACCAGAGGGTCCCGGGTTCGATTCCGGTCAAGGGCATGTTCCTGGGTTGCAGGCTTTTCCCCGTCCCAGGCCCTGGTCAGGGCGTGTGCAGGAGGCAACCCATCAATGTGTTTCTCTCACATCGATGTCTCTCTCTGTCTTTCCCTCTCTCTCTAAAAAATCAATGGAAGCCTTAACCGGTTTGGCTCAGTGGATAGAGCATCGGCCTGCGGACTGAAGGGTCCCGGGTTCGATTCCAGTCAAGGGCAGGTACCTTGGTTGCGGGCACATCCCCAGTGGGAGGTGTGCAGGAGGCAGCTGATCTCATCGATGTTTCTAACTCTCTATCCCTCTCCCTTCCTCTCTGTAAAAAAAATCAATAAAATATATTTAAAAATAAATAAATAAAAATCAATGGGAAAATATCCTCGGGTAAGGATTACAAAACAGAACAAAACAAGAAAAAGCCCCCCAAAAACTAAATGTCACTTCCGGAGAGCTTGAGAGCTTCTCATGCAAGCCACCTACCCTCCCCCCACCCCTCCACACACACACACACCTCAAAGGCAGGAGCTATGCTATCGTCCCATTTCCCAGACAGGAAACCGAGGGGCACAGCGGTCAAGCAGTCGGCCCAAGGTCTCCCAGCTGGTAGTGGCTATGTTGGGGTTCCCGCAGGTGGCAAAGGCTACCCCCAGTCACCCTGGGTGTGAGGCGGGAGCCCCTGGATGTGTGAGCAGCCCCACCTACCTGGCTGAGGGGCCCGCCACTCCCCGTGGCCGCTGGAGGAAGGCCAGGTCCCCTGAGGGGCAGAGCTGAGTGACAGAGGTCCGAGCTGGTTTCCCGCGCTCTGCGGTGAATCCCCATTTATAAGCTGCGGCAAGGAGGGCGTCGGGGATGGGCCAGCGTTGCCGACTCCGGATGGCGTTGGCTGGGAGCCATCCAGCTCTCATCTTTGGAATTCGTCCAAAGTCACCTCTGGGGGCTTTCTGTCCCACAGGGGCTCTGGGCTCTGAGAACAAGACTCTTTTTTAAAAATATATATTTATTGATCTCAGAGGGAACGGGAGAGAGAGATAGAACCATCCAAGAGGAGAGGGAATCATGGATCGGCTGCCTCCTGCATGCCCCACACTGGGAATCGAGCCCACAACCCAGGCATGTGCCCTTGACCGGGAATCAAACCCTGACCTCCTGGTTCCTAGGTGGACGCTCAACCGCTGAGCCATGCTGGTCGGGCAGGAGAACAAGACTCTTTTTGATAGGCAAGGTGTCAGCCATGCCCCCTGGTCACAACCTTTCCAGAATGTTCTCTAGAAATACCAACTATTTCCAACATCAAAAGCCACAACGGCCCAAGTCATTGAACATTTTTTTTTTAATTTATTGGTATGAGAGAGAGAAATACCCATTTGTTGTTCTACTTATTTTTTTTAATTATTATTTTCCAAATATTATTTTTATTGATTTCAGAGAGGAAGGGAGAGGGAGAGAGAGATAGAAACATCAATAATGAGAGGGAATCATGGATCGACTGCCTCCTGCACACCCCCCACTGGGGAATCGAGCCCACAGCCCAGGCATGTGCCCTTGACCGGAATCGAACCTGTGACCCTTCAGTCCACAGGCCGACACTCTATCCACCGAGCCAAACTGGCCAGGATATTGTTCTACTAATTGATGCATTCATTAGTTGATTCTTTTATGTGTCCTGACCAGGGATCGGACCCACAACCTTGGCATATGGGGATGATGCTCTAACCAACTGAGGGCCACATGAGTTATTGATCTTAATGTTTTGATCTTGTATCTAGCCATAAGACAAAAGGTACTGTATTTACAGAATGGGTTTCCTGGAAGTAGAATTACTCAATTGAAGAAAACTCACATTTTAATTCTGGTTAATTATCCAAACAGCACAAACAAGCTTTATCATTGTATGCCAACTGTGTATAAAGGTATCAAAATTTTTTGTGTCTTTCCGGCCAATAGTGGATATATCAGTGCTAAATGTATGCCCGTCTAATGGCCAAAAGCCATCTCATTTTTTTAAATTACATTTTTATGGCTTCTAGAGAAACTGGCCATCTTTCTATAGATCTGTCCATTTGTACACGTTCTTCCGTGAAATGCCTCTAAATAAAATATTGGATGATTTGATTTTTCCTGATTGATCTGTAAGAATTTTTAAAATACAGTATGGGTAGTGATCCTTTTTATAATCCTCTCACCACCACCACCTCCTGGAACTGTCAAACATTTTTCTTTAGAATATATATATATTTTTAAGGCTACAAATTTTCTTGATTTTTAGAGAAGATGGAAGGGGGAGAGAGAGAGAGAGAAAAAAAAGAGAGAGAAACATTGATGTGAAAGAGACACATTGATTGGTTGCCTCTCGCATGTGCCCTCCATCCCCCTCCCTGGGGCCAGGATCAAACCTGCAACCCAGGTACATGCCCTGGACCGGGAATGGAACCTGAGACCCTTTGGTGCTAGCGCTGATGGTCTAACCACTTAGCAACACCATCCAAGCCCATAAATCTATGCATTTTTTGAAGATGGAGTTGAAAATTCTTGCCCCATGATTGCATGTGGGTTGTGGAAGAAATAATAGTGACATAATACATGACAACACATAACATCATACCAATCTGGTCATACCTACATAACACATGACAATTCCTAGCATGAGAATACAGTAACATAATATGATACAATAACCTAATCGTAATATAATGTCTAGTAATAACAAACATACTGACTCTGTGTCGTGCACATACATGTGGTATATATGATTACACACACCTGTGATCATACACATATATGATTATATACACACAGACACACCTCGGTCCTCACAATCACCCTATCTGGTGGGTCCTAAAATGGTCCCATTTTACAGATGAGGAAATGGAGGCAGAGAGAAATGGTATCCGAAGCTACACACAGAGCGAGAACCAGGGGATTTGAACTTGGCCACGTGACCCCAGACTTTAACCAGTGTGCACCCGTGTTGGGGCGAGTTCTGGGCTTTGGGTCTGAGCACCTGGGTGAACAATGATGTCATGTCCTGAGCTGGGGAAACTGTGGGGAGAACCGATCCTCAGACCAGAAGTCAAGGTTCTACTTGGCTGTGGTCATTGAGAAATGGCTGTTAGAAACTTAAGGGGAGAAGGGCTGCCTGGGATGGGGGTCGGGGATGGGCAGGCCCCGGCTAGAGTATCAATCTGGGGGCGTCGTTGGCACAGCAATGTCAATGAGAGCCACAGCGCTGGGCATCTTGGCTCAGGAAATCATGGCCATTAGAGGGAACACGCCCTCACCCTGGCTCCTGGGCTGACTACAAAGTTTAGTGTCTACAGGGAGACGGGGTCCCTCATGAAGAACCCAGACACGCAACGAGTGCCAATTTCTCATTAAGCTCCTGGCGGCTCCCCACGGAGGAGAACTCTGCCCACAGGCTCCATGCCCAGGAGAGGTCCCCGCTGGACGAGGGGGGCTGAGGTCAGGGCGGCCAGGTGGGACCGGCGTAATTGGCCTCCACTCACCCCCAGTAGCCAGGCCCCGGGGGCCGGGGCTCGGAGCTCGTTAGGAACGCGCGGCCCAGACCTCCTGGGAGCTCGAAGGAACTTTTGGACTCCCTGAGCTCATTAGGAAGGAAGCTGGGGACCCGCCAGGTGCCTGCTCCCCGTGGGTGTCTGGCGTTGGTCTGAGAGGGCACACGCCAGGGTGGCGAGGGGGGAGGAGGAGACTTCGGCGGGAGCCAGAGTGGCACTGCTGAGCCGTGTGCATTTCAGGTCCATGGGGGGTGGTTTCCTCTTTGTGTTTGTTTTTTTGTTTTGCTTGTTTTGTTATATTTTTATTGATTTCAGAGAACAGAAATGAGAGGGGGAGAGAGGGATGGAAGCATCAATGATGAGAGAGAATCACTGGTCGGCTGCCTCCTCCTGCAGGCCCCTGGCATGTGCCCTGACCGGGAATGGAGCCACGACCTCCCAGTTCATCGGTCAAAGCTCGACCACTGAGCCACACTGGCCGGGCTCATTTCCTCTTTGTAGAAACAGACACGGGGATGAGGACAGGGCTTTGTCCAGTCCCCTCTTTGCATCTTCAGTGACAAGAACAGCACCCAGGCTCTGGCTGGTGTGGCTCAGTGGATAGAGCGTCAGCCTGCGGACTGAAGGGTTTCAGGTTCGATTGCGGCCTGAGTTTCGGGCTCCATCCCCAGTGGGGGGTGTAGGAAGCAGCCGATCAATGATTCTCTGCCATCATTGATGTTTCTATCTCTCTCTCATTCTCCCTTCCTCTCTGAAATCAATCAATAAATATATTTTTTTTAAAAAAGAATAACAGCACCCAGCATGGGGCACAGACTCAGTGAAAACTTGTTGAATGACTGAAGGACTAAAATTATCTTCTTTAATATATATATATGTATAGATATGTATATATGTATGTATGTACATGTATGTATATATGTATATGTATATGTATATATTTTATTTATTTATTTATTTTTAATTAACAACATTCTTTTTTTAATGTATTTTTTTTATTGATTTCAGAGAGGAAGGGAGAGGGAGCATCAACCTATGAACCAGGAGGTCGCGGTTGATTCCCGGTCAGAGCACGTGCCCAGGTTGCGGGCTTGATCCCCATGGAGGGTCGTGCAGGAGGCAGCCAATCAATGATTCTCTCCCATCATGGATGTTTCTCTCTCTCTCTCTCTCTCTCTCCTTCTCTCTCTCTCTTTCCCTCTCTGACATCAGTAAAAAATATCTTTAGAAAATTATTTAATGACTTGTGCAAGATCACACAGCTACTTTGCTACCCTCTAAAATAAAAAATATTTTTTTAAAAAAACCAATGGAAAAAAAATATCCTTGGGTAAGGGGTTAACAAAACAACAACAAAAAGCTTAGCAAATCCAAATAAACTATGGCCTTTCGCTCATTGTTTGTCAACTTTCCTGGGCCGTGGAACGCCCAGATATCTAGTTCAACCTTATTTCTGAGTGTGTTTGTAGGGGTGTTTCCTGGAGAGATTAACGTTTGAATTGGTGGACCCAGTCAACCACTGCCCACCCCCATCCCCCAGTGTATGTGGGTGTCAGCCAAGACGCAGCCAGTGTTCAAGTTCCCCAACTGTCGGTCTGTTTGCTTGAATACGTGTCCGAATAAAAGCCAGGCATTGCACCTGGTCGATTGGCCTCTTACATTTCTCTTATCGTTTTCTTATTTTTATTTTAAATTCATTTTTATCACCCAACCCTGGCCCCTCCCTCCCATTTTCCAACCATCAGGTTGTTTGTCCTCTGTGTCTCTGAGTCTGTCTCTGTTTTGCTTTTACCGGTAGATTCCACCTACCAGTGAAACCATATGGCGTTGGCCTTTCTCTGAGCCTAATACCCTCTAGGTCGATCCATGTTGTCGCAAATGCCAATATTTCAGCCCTGGCCGGTTTAGCTCAGTGGATAGAGCATCGGCCTGCAGACTGAAGGGTCCCGGGTTCGATTCCAGCCAAGGGCACATGCCTGGGTTGCGGGCTTAATCCCCAGTAGGGGCCGTGCAGAAGGCAGCCAATCAATGATTCTCTCTCATCATTGATGTTTCTATCTCTTCCTCCCTCTCCCTTCCTCTCTTAATTCAATAAAGAAATATATATTAAAAAAATAATAATTATTTAAAAAATGCCAATATTTCATTCGTTTTTATGGCTGACAAATATCCCATTGTATGTAGGTACCACATCTTCCTTTTTTTCTTTTTTCTTTTTTAATCTTCACCAAAGGATTTTTTTTTAATATATTTTATTGATTTTTTTTTTTACAGAGAGGAAGGGAGAGAGAGAGTTAGAAACATCGATGAGAGAGAAACATCGATCAGCTGCCTCCTGCACACCTCCTACTGGGGATGTGCCCGCAGCCCAGGTACATGCCCTTGACCGGAATCGAACCTGGAACCTTTCAGTCCGCAGGCCGACGCTCTATCCACTGAGCCAAACCGGTTTCGGCCAAAGGATATTTTTTCTATTGCTTTTTAGAGAGTGGAAGGGAAGGAGGAGGGAGGGAGAGAGGGAGAGAGAGAGAGAGGAGAGAGGAGAGAGAGAGAGAGAGAGAGAGAGAGAGAGAGAGAGAGAGAGATGTGAGAGAGACACATCACATTGACCAGTTGTTTCCCCCTCCTGCCCCAACCGGCCCAGGATCGAACCTGCAACCCTTCCAGGCCTGGGCCGATGCTCTCATCACCGAGACACATCAGCCAGGGCACCTCATCGATTCTCCACAAAAGCTCTGTGATACCACGTAATGGAGCGGGAACCGTGCAGGGAAATGCAAGGAGAGGTGTCTGTTCCTTTGGTGCTCACGGTCCGTAGGGGGAAATAGACCTTGTTGAGCAAACACTAAATTCAGTCCCAGGGGCTGTAGGTAGCGGAGAGGTGGCTGGTCGCTTCTTTATTTTTTAAAAAATATTTTGATTGATTTCAGACAGGAAGGGAGAGGGAGAGAGAGATTGAAACATCAATGATGAAAGAGGATCATGGATCAGCTGCCTCCTCCACGCCCCTCACCGGGGATGGAGCCGGCAACCCAGGCATGTGCCCTTGACTGGAATCAAACCCGGGACCCTTCAGTCCGCAGGCTAACGCTCTATCCACTGAGCCAAACCGGATAGGGCGGCTGGTCACTTCTTTCTGGCCCTCAAGGTAGGGGGTCCTGAAAGGGGACATTTGAATGGAGACCTAGGGAGTGAGACAGGCCCAGCAATGCCAACAGCTGGGGGCACGGGACTGTGCAAAGGCCCTGAGGGGAGGATACAGTGTGTGTGTGTATGGTGGGGGGGGGGGGATGCAGGATCTTTGGGGGAGGACTCAGTGAGCATGATCAAAAAGGGGAGTGACGGAGAGGTAGCCCCACACCAGTCCACGCAGGACCTGTCAGAGGGAAAGGGCGATAGGAAGAGCCCAGGGAAAAGCATTTCCAGGGGAGGGAACAGCCAGCGCGAAGGCCCTGAGGCAGGACAAGCCCTGTGGACGCAGCTCAGGGGAGATGAGGTCACAGAGGTGCCCCGGGCCTTGGGGAGGCCTCTAGGTTCATGCCCGGTTCCTGGGGGGCATTCCAGGAGGCCCTGCCTGTGCTGGGGGACAGGGAGTCCGGGCTCCGTTCTCCTGTTCCTCCCTCTCCTTTCCTCCTCCCTCCCCAGGCCCCTCGGCCCTGGGCACGTCCCCTGCACCCGTGAGTCCACGCCGCAGGCCCTGGGCACCCCTCGCAGGCCAACCAGAGCTGGGCGCACCGATTTCCCGCTGCTGGGCTTCGAGCAATTGCCCCGGCTGCGCCAGCCGCGTGCTCATCCCTCTGCTCCCTGCGCTGGGCCCGGCCCTGCTCACGCCCCTGCGGCCCTGTGAGCTCCTGTGGCCCTGTGTGCGCCCCTGTGCGTCTGGCGTGCACCCCTGTGTGTCTTGCGTGCGCCCCTGTGTGTCTTGCATGCGCCCCTGTGCGTCTTCTTGCGCCCATGGGCCCCGATGGGGACGCGGCTCTCGCTGGGCACCTGCTGCTCACTCCGCCTTGGCCCAGGCACAGCGTGTCCCCCCCACCCCCACCCCCCCTCGCTGCGCACAGCAGGTGCTCCCGGTGGTGTCCTGAACCCCGACATAGTGCTTCCTCCTCAAGGGCGTGGCCTGGGACTGCCATGTGGCCATCCCCTGGGCCCTTCACTGTGGCGTCGTGTTGAGTGCGCCACCTGCTGGCCGCCACCTGCTGGCCGGCCGGCTTCTCAGCGTCACTGGCCTTTACCATCTGGCCCGTGGCATCCACCAACTTCTGTGACATCTCCCCTCTGCTGGGCCTGGGGTATACGTGACTCCAGGGTCTTCGAGGCCCACGTGTTGGCGGCCACAGTGCTCATCATGGTTGTCACCTTCTGTCCCATGTCCACACCCTACGCCAAGGTTCTGGCCACCACCTTGCAGATACCGTGGGCCACTGGGCACCACGAGGCCCTGCCCACAGGTGCCTTCCAGCTTGTTATGGTTATTGGCCACCCAAGGCCAGCGATTCTGGGCGAGCAAACAGGTGGTGTCCCTCTTCTACACCCTGGGGACCCTCCCCCACCTCGACAAGCTCATCTACAGCTTGGGGAATGAGGAGATGAAGGCCGCGCTTGGGAGTGTGGTACGGAGGCAGGATGGGTGGGTGGGTGGGTGGGTGGGGGCGCACCCCACGAGTAACCTCTTCAGGACCACTTTTCAGTGTCAGAAATTGTTGGTGTCTGTTTTTGCTCAGGATCTATGTGCAAACATGGGGTTTGGCACTCTGATTCCCACCCCCCCCCCCTCCCGCCTCCAGGAACCATCATTTTTCCTCTTCCAGTCCTGGTGGACCTGAGTCCACCTGTCGGTTCTGGCATTCCGTCCTCAGTCCCAATTATTTGGTAGTGGTGGACAAATGAGCCTGATTTGGGTCAACTACAGTGTATCAGTCAGCAAGAATGCCATGTAACAAAACCCTCCTAAAACAACAGAGCGTGCTAAAACATGTCCTTGAGTCTCACCAATTATTCCTAGCAGATTGAAAACTGGACACAGCGCAGATATCCATGGACTGATGAGTGGGTAAACAGATCATGGCGCATCCATGAAACGGAATATTATGCAGCCATAACAATGAAGTACTGACACCCGCTACAACACGCGCAAACCTCAAAAACATTATGTTAAGTGAAAGGAGCCACGCAAAAGGCCCAGTGTGATATGATTTCGTTTATGTGAAATGTCCGAAACGGGCAGATCTACAGAGACAGAAAGATTTGTGGGTTCTTAGGGCCAGGGGCCAGGGGACTGGTAGTGCCGTTTGATGTGTACCGGTTTCTTCTGGTGGCGATGAAATGTGCAGTTAGATAGCGGTGATGCTCGCACAACTTTGTGAATATCCAAAAACGCCCCAGAAATGTACATGTTTATTTTTAAAATTTATTTTTAGTTTTTAAAAATCCTCACCTGAGGATATTTTTTCCATTGATTTTCAGAGAAAGTGGAAAGGAAGGATGGAGGGATTGGAAGGGAGGGAGGGAGAGAGTGGGGAGAGAGAGAGAGAGAGAGAAATCTGTTGCCTCCTGCACTCACCCCAACCTGGGCCAGAGATTGAACCTGCAGCTCAGGTACATGCCCTTGATTGGGACTCTAACTTGTAACCCTTCCATACTTGGGCCAACATGCTAACCACTGACCAACACCATCCAGGGCCGAAATTGTACATTTTTAAAGAGTCAAATCTCTAGTCTGAAATATATATATATCCGTCCATCCATCTGACTGGTCGCTATGACACGCAATGACCACCGGGGGCAGACACTCAGTGCAGGAGCTGCCATATGTGCAGTGGCCATTTAAAAATAAACAGCACCGCGAACCTGACGCCGACAAACCAACACTCGGCTTCCCCCAAGTGGCTCACAGGTCCCGCCACCGCCCCAGAGCAATAACCCACCAATTCACAGCCAATGCTGCCAAGACCCAATGTCACAAAATGTGGCCCACAGCCCAGCCCAGCCCCACATCCCAGCCTGGAAACAGTCGCTGTGGGTGCTGGGTAATGACGTCACGTAGCAACGCCCGGCTTCCTCTCCCTAGCGATTAGCTTCCTTGGAGTTTCTTCAGCCCAGGAACCCGACTTGCTTTATAGCCAGGGGCAAACATTTTACACTTTAACCAAACCTTTGTGAAGCATTTTCCCGTGCCTCATCTCACTTGATCCTCACAGAACTCCTGGAGTAGGTAGACAGGAGACTCAGTGGAATCCTATTTTCTTAAAAATATTTTTTATTGATTTTTTTACAGAGAGGAAGGGAGAGGGATAGAGAGTTAGAAATATCGAGGAGAGAGAAACATTGATCAGCTGCCTCCTGCACGCCCCCTACTGGGGATGTGCCCACAACCAAGGTACATGCCCTTGACCGAAATCAAACCTGGGACCCTTCAGTCCGCAGGCTGACGCTCTATCCGCTGAGCCAAACCGGTTAGAGCCTATTTTCTTTTCATTAGCAAGATGTGAACAGCGATATTAAAATATTTCTTCTAATTAATTTCCTTTCCATGTGCACGAATTCGTGCACCGGGACACTAATATCTCAATTAAAATAAAAAGTATGAATACACTGAGATCTCCCCCGTGCCCAGGCCGGGTGGTCAGCCTCGGGGCCAGCCCAGGGTTCTACGGAAAGCTGCCTGGACCTCCTTGTTCCGTAGGCAGTAGATGACAGGGTTGCACATGGGCGTGACCACCGTGTAGATGACAGACAACACCTTGTTGAGATCCGTGGCTTCGATGCGGCTGGGCCGGGCATAGATGAAGAGAGTGGCCGAGTAGAAGATCCCCACCACCGCCAGGTGGGAGGCGCAGGTGGAGAAGGCTTTGCGGCGGGCGGTGGCGGACGGCATGCGGAGCACCGCCCTCCCAATGGCCACATAGGAGGCGCCGGCCGCCAGGAGGGAACCCCAGAGGATGACGATGGCGGAGATGAAGTCCACCAGCTCGGTCAGGGCCACGTGGGTGCAGGACAGGTTGAGCAGAGGGGAGACGTCACAGAAGAAGTGGTTGAGGACGTTGGGGCCGCAGTAGGACAGGCTGGCGATGCATGAGGTCTTGACCACCGAGACCAGCAGCCCGCCCAGCCAGGAGGCCACGGCCAGGCCCAGGCAGACCTGGGGCCTCATGAGTACCTGGTAGTGGAGCGGGTGGCAGATGGCCGCGTAGCGGTCGTAGGCCATGGAGGCCAGGAGGGTGCACTCGGTGCAGATGAGGGTGATGAAGAAGAAGAGTTGGGTCATGCAGGCCTCGAAGGGCACGTGGCAGGGTCTGCCCCGCAGCCCTGCCAGCAGGCTGGGCATGGTCACGGACACGTAGCACATCTCCAGGCAGCTCAGGTGGCCCAGGAAGAAGTACATGGGCTTGTGGAGCTCGCCGTGAGCGCAGACGAGGTAGATGATCAGTGTGTTCTCCAGGAGGGTGGCCAGGTAGAGGGCCAGGAAGACGGCAAACAGGACGTCCCTTACGTCTGGCCTCGTGGACAAACCCAGCAAGACAAACTCCTGAACTCGGGTCAGGTTGCCCAGCTCCGGGGTCCTCTGCATCTGAGAAATAAATACACCCATAATCCCTTAGCCAGTGTAGGTCAGTGGTTACAGCGTCAGCCCTCCATCCAAAAGTTCAAGGGTTCAATTCCTGGTGAAGGGCATGCACCAGGGTTGCAGGTTTGATCCTTGGCCCTGGTCTGGGCGCATGCAGGAGGCAACCAATAGATTTGTCTCTCTTATATCAATCTTTCTCTCTCCTCACTCCCTTCCACTCTCTCTAAAAATCAATGGAAAAAAATATCCTCGGGTGAGAATTAACCAAAAACACACACCATAAAAGAGGTTGCAAATCTATTTCTCTGCACCTTGCCTCACCCTACATCCAGCCATTGTCTCACAGAGTCCATGAAATAACCGTATCTGGTTCCTCTGCTCCCATCCTTGCCCTCCACAGTACTGATCCATGTGACAGCTGGTGGGGTCTTTCAAAATCGTAGATCATATAGTGCCTGTCTCCTGCTTCAAATGGACAGATTTCCCCATTGTTTTTATTTATATTTTAAAAATATATTTCTTTGTTGATTTCAGAGAGGAAGGAAGAGGGAGAGAGAGATAGAAACATCCATGATGAGAGAGAATCATAGATCGGCTGCCTCCTGCACACACCCTACTAGGGTCGAGCCCACAAACCCAGGTATGTGCCTATGGCCAGAATCGAACCTGGGACCTTTCAGTCCGCAGGCCGATGCTCTATCCACTGAGCCAAACTGGCCAGGGCATCACCATTGTTTTTAGAATAAGCATCATGTTCTTTATCATGGCCTTCAAGCCCCCAATTTTCGCATTTTTAAAAATATATTTTATTGACTTTTTACAGAGAGGAAGGGAGAGGGATAGAGAGTTAGAAACATCAATGAGAAACATTGATCAGCTGCCTCCCGCACACCCCCTACTGGGGATGTGCCCGCAACCAAGGTACATGCCCTTGACCGGAATCGAACCCGGGACCCTTCAGTCCACAGGCTGACGCTCTATCCACTGAGCCAAACCGGTTAGGGCCTGAATAGCATTTTTAAAATGTTACTATTGACAGTATTACCGATGTCCCCCATTTCCCCACCACTTGCGCCCCTCCACTCAGCCCCCACCCCACCCCAGGCCTTCCCCACACTATTGTCTGTGTCCACGGGCTATGCTTATATGCATACAAGTTCTTTGGTTGGTTTTTTCCCATCCCCTCCACCTTCGTGCCCTTTGAGATCTGTCCGTCTGTTCTATGCATCCATGTGTCTGCACCTATTTTATTCATAGGTTTATCGTGTTCATGAAATTCCACATACAGTGGGGCCTTGACTTACGAGTGTCCTGACTAACGAGTTTTTTGAGGTACGAGCCGTCTCTCGGCCGATTTTTTGCTTTGAGTTGCGAACTATAATTCGGGTTACGAGCCAGCTTCAGATACCCCACCGCTAGTTGGCGCAGCGAACGTCACAGTGAACGTCACAACATCAGCCCAGCATCACGTGTCTCACTCGTTTACTTTATGATTTGACATAAGAGTAATTTGAGTTACGAGTTCCGTCACGGAACGAATTAAACTCGTAAGTCAAGGCCCCACTGTATAAGTGAGATCCTGCGATGTTTGTCTCTCCCTAAATGGCTAAAGTCGCTGACCATGTTCATCTCGGTCCCCTTCAGCCCAATGGCGTTTGCCGCTGTCCGCGGTGCTGAAACGAGCCCCTCACCGCTGGCCGAGGGCCCACCCGGTCGGAGGCCGCTGTCCGCGGTGCTGAAACGAGCCCCTCCCCGCTGGCCGAGGGCCCACCCGCTCGGAGGCCGCTGTCCGCGGTGCTGAACGCGCCTGCTGCCTGAGCTCCCCTGGGCTCCCAGGGACAACTCCCCCACCGCCCTCTTCCCTGGGCGTTTCCCTCCCCTCATCGGACTTTGCTCTTCCGCGACCCACTTCCTCTCTGGTCCTGCTTCTGTTCCTAAATCCTCTCTCTGTCCCTGGGCCAGACTCAACCCCGCTGTGAAGTCTCACAGCCCGTCAGTTAGCTTCGGTGCCGGAGAGGTGGTTATGGCTTCTCTTGAGTCAGAAGCAAACCGTTTAATTCCAAAGGCCACATTGGAAATTTTCAGCCGAGGGTCAGGGCGCACAGTCACTGTTTAGGGGTTTTGTTTTGTCCCATAGACATTTCTCGAGCATGAACAATGTACTGAGCACTGAGCTAGGCACAGAGGGGGCGTTGAGATGGACAAGGTATGGGAGGGGTTGTGTTTCTATAGGATGCTTTCTTATTGAGGACAGTATTACAGATGTCTCCCATTTTCTCCCCAACCCCTGCCCCATCCCAAGCCTTCCCCATACTATTGTCTATGCCCATGGGCTATGCATATATGCATATATTTTCTTTGGTTAATCTCTTCCCGCCCCCTCCCTCTACTGTCTGTTATTCTGTATCCATACCTCTGGACCTATTTTGTTCCTCAGTTTATTTTGCCCATTAGATTCCACATATAAGTGAGATCCTATGGTATTTGTCTTTCTCTGACTGACTTATTTCACATATCTGATGCTTTCTTAGTAGCTAAACTTGGACATGTTACTTCACCTGTCTGACCCTCAATAGCCTTTTCTGAGAGAAAAAAAGATGGATGTAACTATCTTCATGGCAAATTCTGTAATAACCCCCACTGTTTTTCATGCATATATAGTTTTAATTGAATTTATTGGGGTGACACTGATTAACAGAATTATACAGGTTTCAGGTGCACAGTTCTACAACATATCATCCGTACACTGTATTGTGTGTTCAGCACCCCAGGTCAAGTCTCCATCCATCACCATTTACCCCACTTATACCCTCCTCCACCGCACCCCACCTCCCATTCCCCCAGCAATCACCACACTGTTGTCCATGTCCATGAATTCTTTCTCTCTCTCTTTTTTCTTTTTTTAAAAATATATATTTTATTGTTTTTTACAGAGAGGAAGGGAGAGGGATAGAGAGTTAGAAACAACGATGAGAGAGAAACATCCATCAGCTGCCTCCTGCACACCCCCTACTGGGTATGTGCCCGCAAGCAAGGCACATGCCCTTGACCGGAATCGAACCTGGGACCCCTGAGTCCGCAGGCCGACGCTCCATCCACTGAGCCAATCCAGCTAGGGCTCTCTTTTTTCTTTTTTGCTCAATCCCTCCACACCCCCATCCCTTCCTCCAACAGCTGTCAGCCTGCTCTCTATCTATGAGTCTGTCTCTATTTTGTTTATTAGCTCATTTTGTTCATCAGATTCCACAAGAGAGTGAAATCACATGGTGCTTGTCTTTCTCTGACTGGCTGACTTCACTTAGCATACTGCTCTCCAGGCCCACCCATGTCCACTCAGAGAGCCCTGGTTCTGAACACAGGATCTTTCCCTGAACAGAGATCCTGGACAAGTTACATGACCTCCTAGCACTTCAGTTTCCTTATGTGAAAACTGGAGATAATTTGATTCCTTATGGTGTTTTCATGTGCCAAGTTTCTGTCCCATGATAAGCCATTCACACCTATCTTTATGATACGTACATTATTTCTTTTGTTTTTGTTGATATTAATTTTCCCCCAGAATATTTTTCCTTTGATTTTTTTTTTCTTAGAGAGAGTAGAAGGGAGGGAGGGAAGGTGGCAGGGAGTTAGAGAGAGAGGGGGGGGGGGAGGGATGTGAGATAGACACATCAATTAGTTGCCTCCTGCAGGTGACCCAATCAGGACCTGAGATCGAACCTGCAACCCAGGTGTGTGCCCTTGAGGGAGAATTGAACCTGAGACCCTTCTGTGTGTGGTCCCATGCTCTAACCATTTAGCAACACCAGCCAGGGCTCTGATCTCTACATTATTTCATTAATCCAGGTTGTAACCATCTGTGATTGAACTCTTATTTTCTACATTTTATTCAGAAGAGGAATGAAAGCTCAGAGAGGTGAAGAAACTTGACTGAGGCCACATAGATAGGGGCCAATCCAGCCGCCACACTTGGGGCTGTCTGACTGTGAAACCAGTGGTCATTTTTCTAGACTTGGCTGCCTCTCTGTGGAGGCGACATTCCACAGGTTTGAATCTGTACAGTGTCGCTACGCTTTGGCCTGACTTCCAAGCAAGTTCAGGGCTGGCATGTTAATCTAATCCTTTCTAACGGAGAAGGCCATCATGCAACCAACAAGGCAGGGTAGAGGCCAGAGGAGGGAGTATTTACTTTGAGAAGGAAGGACTGGGAAAACCTCACATAGAATCTGACATTTTAACTGACTCTTGGAGGATTTGTAGAAATTGGAAAGTCAGAGAATGAGCAGAGGGTTGGGCAGCCCAGGAAGAAGAAATGGCACCAGCACAGACAGAAAGCTGTGAGCTCGCGTTGGCCAAAGTTACTCAGCTAAAAACTTCAGCCCAGCCTTTTGCAACAGCTTGGATGGAACCGGAGAGCATTATACTAAGTGAAATAAGCCGGTCAGAGAAAGATAAATACCACATGATCTCACTCATTTGTGGAATATAGAGAACAACATAGACTGATGAACAGGGTCAGACCCAAAGACAGAGAAACAGCAATCAGACTATTAATCCCCAGAGGGAAAGTAGGGGAGGGTGGAGGTAAGGGGAAGAGATCAACCAAAGGACTTGTATGCGCGCATATAAGCCAAACCAATGGACATGGACAACGGGGGGATGAGAGAATGAGTGGGGGGGGATGGGGGTTAATGGGGGGAATCATGACACATTTGTAATTCTTTAACTAATAAAGAATTTAAAGATAAAAAAAAAGAAAAAAAACTTCAGCCCAGGTTTTCAGCTCCCAACCCAGCCCTACTTTTCTTTTCTTTTTTCTTTTTTTAAAATATATTTTTATTGACTTCAGAGAGGAAGGAAAAGGGAGAGAGAGAGATAGAAACATCCATGATGAGAGAGAATCGTGGCCTGCCTGCCTCCTGCAAGTCCCCCACTGGGGATCGAGCCCACAACCCAGGCATCTACCCTTGACCGGAATCGAACCTGGGACCTTTCATTTTCACAGGCCTACACTCTATCTACTGAGCCACACTGGCTAGGGCCCAGCCCTTCCTTTTCAATCTTCCCTGAGAGACATCCTGGAGTAACAGAAAGAATTCAGGGCCCTAACTGGGTGGCTCAGTTGGTTAGAGTGTTTTCTTAATACACCACGCTCACCTATCTGATTCTGGTCAGGGCACATAAAAGAAGCAAGCAATGCATTCATAAATAAGAGAAACAACAGCTCTCTCTGTGTGTCTATCTCTCTCTCTATCTCTATCTCACTTTCATCAATCAATCAATAAAAAAAGAATCCAGCCCTGACCGGTTTGGCTCAGTGGATAGAGCGTCGGCCTGCGGACTGAAGGGTCCCAGGTTCGATTCCGGTCAAGGGCATGTACCTTGGTTGCAGGCACATCCCCAGTGGGAGGTGTACAGGAGGCAGCTGATCGATGTTTCTTTCTCATCCATGTTTCTAACTCTCTATCCCTCTCCCTTCCTCTCTGTAAAAAATCAAAATATATTTTTTAAAGAAAAGAATTTATTCCTCAGAATCGTGTGAACCAGGACTCCACATCCAAATCCTCTGCTGCCTATTCCTGTGAATTCAGGCTTTGCTCTTAGCCTTGGCGACAGCATGGATTAATGTGGAGATTATTATGCTAAGTGAAATAAGCCAGTCAGGGAAAGACAACTAGCATAAGACCTATCTCATGAATACGTGGAATCTCATGAACAAAATAAACTGACAAATGAAATAGAACCAGAGGCAGACAGCTGTCAGAGGGGACGCGGAAGGGGGAGCTGGATGAAATAAGGTGAGTGGGACGGCCGAAGAGCATATGTGCATAACCCATGGATACAGACAGCAGTGTGGCAATGGCCAGAGGAAGAAGGTTGGGGGCTGGGTGGAGGTGGGCAAAGTGTGGGGTGGTGGGGAGGGCAGGAGAGATGAGGGATATCTGCAGTACTGTCAACAATAAAATAAAGTAAAAACATCCAATTTTAAAAATCAAGCATTTTTTTAAATCAAGCATTTTGTACTTCCTCTTATTGACATTTAACCTCTCCATCTGTCAAATGGGAGCTGTATATATATAACTGTACCATGGGATTATTGAGAGGATCGAAGGGGATACTACAAGGACAGCACTCAGAGGATCTGTGTTATAAATACCATTTCCTTTCTTTCCATCTTTTAAAAAATATTTTATTGATTTTTTTTTTTACAGAGAGGAAGGGAGAGGGATAGAGAGTCAGAAACATTGATGAGAGAGAAACATCGATCAGCTGCTTCCCGCACACCCCCCACTGAGGATGTGCCCGCAACCAAGGCACATGCCCTTGACCGGAATCGAACCCAGGACCCTTCAGTCCGCAGGCGGAAGCTCTATCCACTGAGCCACACCGGTCAGGGCCCTTTCTTTCCATCTTAATGAGAAGTCCTTTCCCTTGGCCCCCAAATGAGCTAGCTAACCGGCCTCCTTACCTGAAAACTTGCATGAAACGGGTCTATCAGAATGGATACAGTTGGATCCCTTTCTTTCTTGGGGTCTCTGGTCAGTGACGGGGTGGCCGGATCATCCACTCAAGGATAGAATTTTCAGGAATGGAGCCCGAGGGTTCAGTAGCCAGAAGACAAGACGAGTGTGAGCACTTGGCCCACCTGGAGGTCGCTGTCCGTGGTCCTGAAACGCAGTCCCCCTCCAGAACAGCCTCACACTTTCACGCACAGCATGCTCTGAACTGAGGTGTGGTCTGGGTGCCACCGCGTTGCGTCCTCCCGTCCTCACAGCCAGAGAAATTGGCTTCAACCAAAGCTCAAAATCTCTGAGACCTCGCTCCTCAATCTCTGTGGAATTAAAGAACAGATGGGTAGATTTTTTTTCCTTTTGAATCCCTATTGGGCAAAGGCACACCTAATTTGGAATCCATTTTTAGGCCATAACAATAAGCATTCATTGGCACCCTACTGTGGGCTAGAATGTGTTCTCCATGCTGGGAACACAAAAATATATCTGAGCCCTAACTTGTTTGGCTAAGCGGATAGAGCGTCAGCCTGCAGACTGAAGGGTCCCGGGTTCGATTCCAGTCAAAGGCATGTACCTTGGTTGCGGGCACATCCCCAGTAGGGGGTGTGCAGGAGGCAGCTGATTGATGTTTCCCTCTTATCCATGTTTCTAACTCTCTATTCCTCTCCCTTCCTCTCTGTGAAAAATCAATAAAATATATTTTAAAAATAATATATATATCTGACTTCATGTCTACTTCAATGGTCTGTGGCAAAGGTGGATATGGAGACAGAGGAGGACTAGAGGTTGGGGAAGGAGACGAGTCTGATCCAAGGACTTACAGCAAACTTTCAGGATAATACAGTCACCAAGCTGAGGTTTCAGGAATCCTTCTAAGATGAGCTTCCCTTGATACAGGCAATAAACACTCCATAAGTACAACAGGCACATGCTCGGGCATCTGCACAATTTTTATTATTTATTTATATGAGAGATAGAGAAAAAGAGAAACATCAATTCGTTGTTCCACTTATTTATACGTTCATTGGTGGATTCTTTTTTTGTTGTCGTTGCTGTTTTTGGTAACCCTCATCCTAGAATATTTTTCCCTTTGATTTTTTTTTAAATATATTTTTATTGATTTTTTACAGAGAGTAAGGGAGAGAGATAGAGAGTTAGAAACATCGATGAGAGAGAAACATCGATCAGCTGCCTCCTGCACATCTCCTACTGGGGATGTGCCTGCAACCCAGGTACATGCCCTTGACCGGAATCGAACCTGGGACTTTTGAGTCGGCAGGCCGACGCTCTATCCACTGAGCCAAACCGGTTTCGGCTTTCCCTTTGATTTTTAAAGAGAGTGTAAGGGTGGGAGAGAGAGAAACATCAATTGGTTGCCTCCTGCACGCCCCCTACTGGGGATCTGGGCCAAAACCCAGGCATAAGCCCTGACGGAGAATGGAGCCATGACCTCTTGGTTCCTGGGTGGACAGGTAACCACTAAGCCACACAGGCCAGGAATTCTTTGCTGTGTTTAAGTGTACAGGTCAGAGACGTTAAGCACATTCACATTGTTGTACAACCATCACCACCTTCTGTGTACAGACCTATTCATGCTGGAAAATTGGAACTCTGCCCCCATTAAACCAAATTCTCCATACTCCCCATCTCCAGACCCTGGCCCCCAGACCTTGTACTTTCTGTCTCTATGAATTTGACCACTCTAGGGACCTTGTCTAAGTGGAATCATACAGTATTTTTCTTCCTGTGACCGGCTTATGTTACTTCCCATAATGTCCTCATGTCTGCAGCATTTGTCAGAATTTCCTTCCTTTTTAAGGCTGAGTAATATTCCATCGGTGGATGGAACACATTTTTTTGTCTTTTTTTGCTTTATGCTCATTGCATGTTATTTTTTAAACCTTTAGTGTTGAAAGTATTATAGATAACCCCTTATTTTTCCCCATTGCTGCCCTCCACCTGGTTCCCAGCCTGCCCCAGGCCTTCACCACCCTATTGTCTGTGCCCATAGGTAATGTGTATATGCATAAAAGTTCTTTGGTTAATCTCTTCCCACCTCCCTCTACCCTTTCCTTCTGAGATTTGTCTGTCTGTTCCATGTTTCCATGCCTCTGGTTCTATTTTATTTATCGGTTTATTTTGTTCATTAGATTCTTTGTTCATTTATTTTTAGTTTTAGATTCAATTGTTGATAGATATGCATTTATTCCTCCTCCTCCTCCTCCTCCTCCTCCTCCTCCTCCTCCTCCTCCTCCTTCTTCTTCTTCTTCTTCTTCTTCTTCTTCTTCTTCTTCTTCTTCTTCTTCTTCTTCTTTTTCTTCTTCTTCTCCTTCTTCTTGAAAACCCGTTAACATTTCATGTAATACTGGTTTTGGTGGTGATGCAATCCTTTGGCTTTTTCTTGTCTGTAAAGCTCTTTTTTTCTGACCTTCAATTCTAAATGATAGCTTTGCTGGGTAGAGTAATCTTGGTTGCAGGTCCTTGCTTTTCATCACTTTGAATATTTCTCTCCACCCCCTTCTGGTCTGCAAAGTTTCTGTTGAGAAATCAGCCAACAGTTGTATGGATGCTCCCTTGTAGGTAACTAACTGCTTTTCTCTTGCTGCTTTTAAGATTCTCTCTTTGTCTTTAACCTTTGGCATTTTAATTATGATGTGTCTGTGGGTTTATCTTGTTTGGGACTCTCTATGCTTCCTGACCTTGTAGTCTATTTCTTTTACTGGGTTAGGGAAGTTTTCTGTCATTATTTTTTTAAATAGGTTTTTTTTTTTATTTCTTGCTTCCTCTCTTCTCCTTCTGGCACCCTCATGATGCAAATGTTGGTACATATGAAGTTGTCACAGAGGCTCCTTACACTATCTTCATATGTTTTTATTGATTTTTAGAGAGAGAAAGGAAGAAGGATAGAGGGGTGCTTGTGGGATGCAACCAATTGATGTTTCTCTCCCTCTCGCCTCCCTCTCTTCCACTCTCTCTAAAAATCAATGGAAAAATATCGTGGAGTGAGGATTTTTTTAAACAATGCGTGGCACAGCCCTGGCCAGGCGTGGCTCACTTAGTTGAGCGTGATCCCAGATTGGAGCACATGCCTGGGTTGTGGACTCTATGTTTTTCTCTCTCTCTCTCCCTCTCTCTAAAAAAAGTCAGTAAAAACGTATTTTTTTAAAAAATGCTTTGCACATAACAAGCTCTATATAAAGTGTTACCTATTACATCTGTGTGACCATAAAAAAGATGAATGTCTTGCCCAGCCGGCGTGGCTCATTGGTTGAGCGTGGATCCAGGAACTAAGAGGTCACCAGTTGCATTCCCGGTCTGGACACATGCCCCGGTTGCTGTCTCAATCCGCAGTAGGGGGTGTGCAGGACACAGCCAATTGATGATGTTCTTCTCTCTCATTGATGTTTCTATCTCTCTTCCTCTCTCTAAAAATCAATAAATATATATATATATATATTTAAAGAATATCTCACATTGGATTGGGGTCCAGAAACCCTAAGAGTCCATGCCTGGCATTCCTCATTAATTTCTTCCTGACACTGATTCTATGGGGCCTGTCTTTTGCCCTTTATCAGGAATCGGTAAACTATGGCCACTGCTAAAAACGGTCTTCACGTTATTATGAGGTGGTTGGGGGGGGGGGGGGGATCAAGAGAATATTTTGTGACATGTGAGCATTACATAAGATTCAAATGTCAGTGTCCATAGATAAAGGATTTGAGGATATTCGTGTGTGTGCGTGTGCGTGCGTGTGTGTGTGTGTGTGTGTGTGTGTGTGTGTGTGGAGTTTTTTTCTCTTTTTTAAATATATGATTTCAAAAAGGAAGGGAGAGAGATAGAAACATCAATGATGCGAGGGAATCATTGATCAGCTGCCTACTGCACGCCCCACAATGGGGAGCCCGCAACCTGGGCATGTGCCCTTGACCGGAATAAAACCATGACCTCCTGGTTCACGGATCGATGCTCAACCACTGAGCCACACCGGCCGGGTCATCCTCTTTTCTTAACAGTACATTTCTTAGACCATTTTGGACAAGTTATTGGATCAAGAGTATCCATGCCTGATAAAAGGAAGGTCAGCTCCTCATTTTTTGACGAGTTGTCAATCACAGTCATCCACGCCTGAAATAAGCTAGACAGCTTTCTCTAGTTTTTTTTTTTTTAATTTGTATTTGTTTATTTTAAAGTGAGAGATGAAGGGAGGGAGAGAGAGAGATCTGTTGTTCCACTTACGCATTCATTGGTTGATTCTTGTATGTGCCCTGACCGGGGATCGAACCCCCAACCTTGGCGTGTAGGGATGATGCTCTAACCAACCGAGCCCCCGGCCAGGGCTAGTTTTCTAGTTTTGTGTGGTATTTTGTATGAGAATTGCTTTATCAAAAATTTGGGAAAACACATTCTGTTCTCTCCCCATCTCTCTCCGTCCTCTCTTTTATTTCCTCTCCCCTATTCCTCCACCCACCCCCCTATTTCTGTCTTCCTCTCTCTGGCCAGTCTGTCCCTCCCTTTCTCGCCATGTGGCAGAGGTGCGTGTATTTGTGTATGTGGGGGGTCACGGAGCGCCCCCACCTGTGCATCCCCACCCGCACAGCCAAACAGGAGCCCGGGGTCAGGGTGTACACCCACTGCTGTGTCCCGTTCTGCCGCCTTTTAAAAAATGTATTGGGGTGACGTTGATTAGTACACTTAGATGGGTTTCAGGTGTACAGCTCTATAATGCATCTATAGATTGTAGCATTATTTCTTTTTTTTAATCCTCACCTGAGGATATGTTTATTGAGAGAGAGAGAGAGAGAGAGAGAGAGAGAGAGAGAGAGAGAGAGAGAGATCACCAGTTAACTCTCAAACATACCTCAACCGAGGTCAAACCTGCAACCTTTTTTTAAAAAAATATGTTTTTATTGATTTCAGAGAGGAAGGGAGAGAGAGAGGGAGAGAAACATCAATGATCTGAGAGAATCATTGATCAGCCGCCTCCTGCACGCCCCCCACTGGGGATGGAGCCCACAACCTGGGCATGTGCCCTGACCCTGAATCAAACCGTGACCTCCTGGTTCCTAGGTTGATGCTCAACCCCTGAGCCACGCCACCCGCCGGGCCAGCGAACCTGCAACCTTTGGGTGCTCCGTGGAAGCACCGGCCGCCCTTTCTCTCTGTCGTCTGCGCTCCACTCCTGGCCCCTCCCCGTGACTCTGCACTCTCTTCACTCCATGGACCAAGCCCCGTTGACCTGGGGTCGCTGGCTGAGCATCAGGAGCCTGGAGCCCCCACGTTTAGGATCAGGGGCTTTGTCCATTTCGCTGGGAGGAGAGGATCCCCTCCCCCTCAAGGGCTCTGGGTCCCTCACCTGTGAGCCTGGGGACCTACTCCCTCCAGTCGGACCCTCCTCCCACTGCCCCCCCCCATCTCTGCAGGCGTCTTCCGTTTGCCGCCAACATGCCCTCTGGGTCTCACAATCCACTCAGAACCCCTCTTTCCCTGCCCCCCCCCTCTGCTTTGGTACCCCATTTTCTCCCCTTTCTCTTTACCCTGGTTTTTGTTGTGGTTTGGTTTGGTTTTAATCCTCACCCAAGAGGTGAAAGGATATTTTTTTCCCATTGGTTTTTAGAGAGTGGAAGGGAGAGGAGAGAGAGAGAGAGAGAGAGAGAGAGAGAGAGAGAGAGAGAGAGAGAGAGATTGGCTGCCTCCTGAACACCCCCAAGGTGGGGCTGGGAGATTCAACCTGCAACCCAGGTGCGTGCCCTTGACTGTGAATCAAACTTAGACCCTCAGGTGCGCAGGCTGGTGCTCTAGCCACTGAACAAGCTGGCCAGGGCTATCCCTGGGTTGCGGGCTCCATCCCCAGTGGGGGGCCTGCAGGAGGCAGCCGATCCATGATTCTCTCTCATCATTGATGTTTCTCTCTCTCCTTCTCCCTTCCTCTCTGAAATCAATAAAAAATTTAAAAAAAACAACAACAACAAAAAGAGTTTGTCCAAGACGCTCAGCTGGGAGGTGGACTTGAACCCGGGTCCCCTGATGCACACGGCGCTTCTAACCACCAGGAGGCCCCGCTGTGGCATCACCACCGGAGTCAGACCGCCAGTGACGTCCTGCAACGCTGCTCCGTCGTCATGGCAACCGCTAACGCTATCTTCGCACTCCCGGACCCAGGCGCTAGGGAGGGGAGGGGGCAGGGGCGCGGGGCGCTTTGGCAATCGCACCGGTTTTCAGGCTTCCAAAGCCGCGTTCAGGAAAGCCGTGTCGGGTTCAAGTTTCCTCCTTGTGCTTCCGGAGCCCGTTTGTAAAAAATTGGGGGGTTGGGCGGGGGGCCTTAACCCGCATTTCCTGGGCCCAAGGGACTGGGGACCCCAACCCGCTCACAGGGTGACCTCTTTGCCTTCCCACCCTCCCCTGATCCCAGAGGCTCCTGCTGGAATCTTCCATTTTTCCCTTATTTTGTGAGGAAAAGGCTCTGTTTGGGCGGGTTTTCTTCATTCCCTGGTGCCACAGCGCCCCCTGGTGGTGGCTCGCTCGCCTTGGCCACATCGCCTCCTCGGAGGAACCGTGGGTCTCTCTTCGCTGTGTCCTTCATGGTGACTGAAGATCAACACTGTGTTTATCTTGGTTCACGTTTGGCCTACTTCCTTATCATTTATTTATCTTTAATATACATTTTTATTGATTTCAGAGAGGAAGGGAGAGAGAGAGAGAGAGAGAGAGAAACGTCAATGAGAGAGAATCATGGATCGGCTGCCTCCTGCACGCCCCCCACTGGCCGTAGAGTCTGAAACCTGGGGATGTGCCCTGACCTCCTGGTTCATAGGTCAACGCTCAACCACTGAGCAACACCGGCCGGGCAATCGCACCCGTTTTCAGGCTTCCACAACCGCCTGAAACCGTTTGAACTGTGGGTTGCAAACACCAGCTCCCACCCTTTTGTGCTGTGTGGCTTGGGGTAAGTGACGTAGCCTCTCTGGTCCTCAGACACGTTTTTTTCTAAGCCTTTGGACTCTGAAACCTCCTGAGTTAGGAGAGTCCAGCCTGGCCCGTGTGGCTCAGTGGTTGAGCGACGACCTATGAACCAAGAGGTCACGATTTGATTCCCGGTCAAGGGCACATGCCCAGGTTGCAGGCTTGATCCCCAGTGGGGGGCGTGCAGGAGGCAGCCAATTAATGATTCTCTCTCATCATTGATGTTTCTATATCTCTCTCCCTCTCCGAAATATATTTTATTGATTTCCTCTGTGAAATCAATAACATATATATTTTAAAAATTAATAAATAGCCTTAGCTGGTTTAGCTCAGTGGATAGAGCGCCGACCTGCGGACTGAAGGGTTCCCGGGTTCGATTCCAGCCAAGGACACATGCCCGGGTTGCGGGCTCGATCCCCAGTAGGAGGGTGCAGGAGGCAGCCCATCAGTGATTCTCTCTCATCATTGTTGTTTCTATCTCTCTCTCTCCCGCTTCCTTCCTGTCTGAAATCAATAAATACTTTAAAAAGTAATAATAATAAATAAAATTTTTTAAAAAAGAAGAAGAGTCCAGCCCCCGTAGGACTGGCCCAGTCCACCACCCTTTCCAGGCCGTGATGGGCGGAGCTCTAACCTGACGAGTCTAAGCCCCACCCTCAGTCGCCCGCCCCTCCGAGGCTCCCTGTGCAGGTGCAAGGCCTTCTGGGAGTTGCAGTTTCCTTTACCCAGGCGCTGCAGCCCCTAGTCGCAGCGCAGACAGGCGCGCGACGCCTTCTGGGTGTTGTAGTTTTTGGAGCCGTGCGCGGGCTGTACGCTCCCGGTGCGCACGCGCATTCCGCGCCAGCCTGGCCCTGGGGCCCGGTCTGCGGCGACCTCCACCTTGAACTGTGTGGCTTGCATGTCCGCGCCACCGCGGGACCAGGGGGCACCGGAGGTCCGCGAGGGCCTGACAGGGCCGGAGACCGAGGAGAACCTGACCCGAACCTACCAGGCTCGGCGCAGCCGCCCCAGGCCTTCGGAGCGCGTCCCGGGGTGCGAGGGCGCGGGGCGCGTGATGTGCGCACGCGCGAGTGGATGTGCGCGTGCCCGCGCCTGTGTGTGTGTCTTCATGTCCGTGACTCCAGCGGCGTGTGCATGTGTCCCCGTGTGTTTGCACCTTCGTGACTCCGTGCAAGTGTGTAACCTGTCCCTGTCACTCAGCCTCGGCGTGTGAGCCTGTGCCCACGTGTCACTTTGCGTTTGCACACGCCTGATCCCCGTGGGGTGTGCATCAACGAGCGTGTGTCCATGCACGTGGGGACCTCTGTCCATGTGTGACTCTGGGCACGTGTGCAGCTGTCCTGGGCGAGAGGGGCGTGGTTCCACGGGTGTGTCGGTGTGCAGTGTGCCCGCCAGCCTGGAGCCGGGCCCTCTGGGTGTGTGCCTGTGCCTTCTGCGCGTGACTCTGCGTGAGGAGGCCGGTGTGCGTCACCGCGCGCGCGCACGCGTGTGTGTAGCTGCGTGTGCATGTGCTAGGGTGACTGCAGGTGCGCGAGACCCCGCCTCCCGTGCGTGGGGAGGACTGTACCAGAGCTCAGGGAGGCCCGTGTTAGGGCGTGCCAAGGCTGAGTTGGTGCCGTAACTGCCCCCCGAGGTGTGATTGTGTGTAACTCCGTGCGTGTCTGTGGGATGTGATGTGTGTCTGTCTGCCTCTGAGCATGTCTGTCGCCCTTTCGTTGCCCGTTTGTGACCCAGTGCGCGGCCGTTCCCAGTGCAGGACAAATGGCAAACCTCTTTGATTTTTATTTTTATTTTTTTGGTTTATCTTGTCCAGATCCGGTTCTGAGAAGAGAAATCAAGGCAGCAGCGGGGGAGCAGGGATGGACGGCCTCCCGGCCACGACCGCCTCCCGCCGCCCTGAGCTGGGAGAAGCCCGGGTGCACGAGGGTCGCGTCAAGGACCGGAAAGAAGACCAGGAGCGCGGTTTGCAGCCAGAGGCCCGTGAAGACGACCCCGCCGAGGACGGTGCGGACGACCGGGAGGGGGTCCCAGGAGCCAGACCGAGCCCGCCGGTCACCCAGGCCCCCCGCCGGCCCCGCAGGCGCGCGGCACAGGGAAAGCGAAAGCGCCCAAAGGGTGCCGAGGCCGCGGGGCCGGGGAAGCCGTGGAAGTGCGAGGACTGCGGCAAGGCCTTCCGCTACTGCTCGGCGCTCACCCTGCACCGCCGGACGCACACCGGGGAGAAGCCGTTCGCGTGCCCGGAGTGCGGCCGGGCCTTCCGCCAGCGCGTGCACCTGACCCTGCACCTGCGCGTGCACACGGGCGAGCGGCCGCACACCTGCGCCCAGTGCGGCCGGGCCTTCAGCCAGGGCTCCTACCTGGCGGCGCACCGGCGCACCCACGCGGGCGAGCGGCCGCACGCCTGTCCCGACTGCGACAAGACCTTCACGCGGCCCGCGCGCCTGGCCCAGCACCGGCGCGTGCACACGGGCGAGCGGCCCTTCGCCTGCGGCCAGTGCGCCAAGGCCTTCCGCGGCCGCGCGGCCCTGCGGGAGCACGAGCGCGTGCACAGCGACCAGAAGCCGTTCGCCTGCGCGCTGTGCCCGAAGGCCTTCCGCTTCCCCTCGGCGCTGCTGCGCCACCGCCGCACGCACACGGCCGAGCGGCCCTTCGCCTGCGGCCAGTGCGGCCGGACCTTCGCGCAGCGGGCGCACCTGGCCCAGCACCGGCGCGTGCACACGGGCGAGCGGCCCTACCGGTGCGCCGAGTGCGGCGCGTCCTTCGGCCAGAGCGCGTCGCTGGCCCAGCACCTGCGCACCCACACCGGGGAGCGGCCCTTCGCCTGCGCGCAGTGCGGCAAGACCTTCGCGCAGGGGGCGCACCTGAGCCAGCACCGGCGCGTGCACACGGGCGAGCGGCCCTTCGCCTGCGGGGCCTGCGGCCGCGCCTTCAGCCACCGCTCGCACCTGGCGCAGCACCGCCTGCGGCACGCGGGCGCGCGGCCCTACAAGTGCCCCAAGTGCGGGGCGTCCTTCGGCCGCGTGTCCTCGCTCCTGGAGCATCAGAAGATCCACGCGGGCGAGAAGCCCTTCCGGTGCGGGGACTGCGGCCAGGCCTTCCACCAGGGCGCGGCGCTCTCGCTGCACCGGCGCACGCACACCGGGGAGCGGCCCTACTCGTGCCCCGAGTGCGGCAAGGCCTTCCGCCACCGCGGCTCCCTGATCCAGCACCACCTCGTGCACACGGGCGAGCGGCCCTACGAGTGCGGCGGCTGCGGCCGGGCCTTCAGCTTCTGCTCCGCCCTCACCCGCCACCAGAGGACGCACAGCGACCGGGAGTCCCACCAGCGCAGCCCGCTCGGGGACCCCACCGCACAGCCGCCACCCCCAACTGGACCTCGGCGCTCGCCCCGGGGGAAGAAGCCAGTTAGCCCTAGTGACCCCGCAGAAAACTCCGGGGACCAGCAGAGTCAGAGCTGAGGGGTAAGGGGGCCTCCTGCTCCAGGCACCGTGCTCAGTGCGTGGGCCCCCTCCTCTCCAGCCTCATGGCACGAGTGGGGAGACACCGGCTCATCCCCCTGCTGCCTGTGAGGAAACCGAGGCTCAGAGAAGATCGTGACTTGCCCAAGGCCACCCACGGAGGACGTCGCGGGGCTGGTTTGGGGCTGGCCTTGTAATTGTTGATTTCGTGACTGGGCAGGCATTTGTTCGATAAATGAATAAAAGGTTTACTCCCTCTGGTGAGGGCCTGGGAGGAGAGTGCCTTTTTTTTTTTTTTTTTTTTTTACTTCTAGCATCTGGACAAGTTTCAGCACACAGTAGGTCCCCAAGAAGTGCTGGGTTACTGAATGAATAATTGCACATCCCACCACCAGCCCTGGGTTGCTCAGGGTTGGGGACAACAGAGCTGGTTCTTCCCTATGCCCCAGACAGCGCCCATCGCAGTTCTCAGCACACAGTAGGTCCTCAGGAGGTATCAATAGGCCAAGTAAATGAGTAAATAGCAGGTGAGCTTCCTTAGCATCAGCCCTGGATCCCCTCAGAATCAAAGACCACACATTCTGGTTCTTGTCGCTGACTCAAACTTTGCCAAGCCCAGGCCCCAGCACATAGTAGGTCCTCAAGAAGTGCCTCGTGACCAAATGGATAGTTGTCCATCGCAGCATCCGTCCTGGAGTCATTTAGGGTTGGAGTCAATACAGCTGGTTGCTCCCTGTGCCACAGACATGGCCCAGCTCCGGTCTCAGCGCACAGTAGGTGCTCAGGAGATATAAATTAATAGGTCGGGTATGTGAATAATAGATGAACATTCCTCAACGCCAGCCCTAACATCCCCTCAGGGTCATGGACCACACAGTCTGGCTCCTCCCTCTGGTCCAGACTTCGCCCAGCTTGGGCCTCAGCGCACAGTAGGTGCTCAGGGAATGCCCGGTGAATGGATGAATGAGTGAAATGGAATCCTAGTTTACATTCATGGGGCCCAGTCCCATCACCCAAGAGAACAGGAGAAACCCAGCCCCCAGCAGCGGGGCGGGGGGAGAGATGGGGAGATGGGCGGGGTCAGCCAGGGTGTGGGCGGGGCCAGCCTCTGCCACTCAAGGAGAGCCGGACTGATCACAGTGCGCAGGCGCAGAGGCTCGCACGCTGCTATTGCGCAGGGGCGGCGCTGTGTCTGCAGGGCAGGGCTCCCACGCAGAATTCTGCTGCCCCCGGGGCATCGCTGCTCCGATGGTGGTGCCTCCCCTGGTGGCTCCTTGCCCGACTGTGACCCTGGTCCCGGCAGCAGGGGAGGAGGGTGATGGGAGTCAGCCCGTCCGCCTGCTGTGCGAGGCTGCGCCCCCTGGTGGAGGAGTTCGCACAAATCCTTGTTTCGGAGCCTTTGAAACAGTGGTTCTCAACCTTCCTAACGCCGGGACCCTTTAATACAGTTCCTCATGTTGTGACCCCCGATTTCATTGTTACAAATGGAACATAGTGAAAGCATAGTGATTAATCACAAAAACAATATGGAATTATACATGTGTTTTCCGATGGTCTTAGGCGACCCCTGTGAAAGGGTCGTTCGACCCCCAAAGGGGTCGCGACCCACAGGTTGAGAACCGCTGCTTTGAAACGCAGGGGTTTCAGGGAAGCCAAGGGGAGCAGGTGGCCCGTCCCCCAGCCACCCAGCACCTGGCCCCCAGCCCTTGGCCCGTCCTGGGAGTGGGCGGATTCATGAGGAGAATGACAAGCCAGGGTCCCCTGGCAGCCAGAGAGGCACCCCCGACCCCCTCCCCCCATTTTATTTTATTTTATTTTTTAAAATATATTTTTTATTAATTTCAGAGTGGAAGGGAGAGGGAGAAACATCAATGATGAGAGCGAATCATTGATCGGCTGCCTCCTGCACGCCCCCCATTGGGGATCGAGCCCACAACCCCGGATGTGCCCTGACTGGGTATCGAACCCTGACCTCCTGGTTCATAGGTGGACGCTCAACCACTGAGCCACGCCGGCCTGGCTGAGCTTCTGTATTTGCCACCAATACAAGCCCGAGGAATGTGCCAGTCAGGACGCATATGCCTTTAACAAGGGCCAGCCGTGGCTTGTTGAGTGCAATCAGCAGGAGAGGAAGAGGAGACAGGATCCGATACGCACCCCAAATCCCGCCAGCTGGCTCGGTGAGGCCGTGGGAAGGCCCGTGGAAGTGAGTCCGGCTGGGCCCTGGCCGGTTTGGCTCAGTGGATAGAGCATCGGCCTGCGGACTGAAGGGTCCTGAATTGGATTCTGGTCAAGGGCACATGCCCGGGTTGTGGGCTCGAACCCCAGTAGGGGGTGTGCAGGAGGCAGCCGATAAATGACTCTCTCTCATCATTGATGTTTCTATCTCTCTCCCTCTCTCTGAAATCAGTAATATATATATAGTGGGGCCTTGACTTACGAGTGTCCCGACTAATGAGTTTTTCGAGATACGAGCCGTCTCTTGGCCAATTTTTTGCTTTGAGTTGCGAGCTAAAATTCGGGTTACGAGCCAGCTTCAGATACCCCACCGCTAGTTGGCGCAGCGAACGTCACAGTGAACGTCACAGCATCAGCCCAGCATCACGTGTCTCACTCGTTCACTTTTTGATTTGACATACGAGTAATTTGAGTTACGAGCTCCGTCACGGAACAAATTAAACTCGTAAGTCAAGGCCCCGCTGTATATTTAAAAAATGAGTCCGGCTGGTGTGGCTCAATGGTTGAGCGTCCACCCAGGAACCAAGAGGTCCCCAGTTCAATTCACCTTCAGGGAACATGCCCAGGTTGTAGGATCGGTCCCCAATAGGGGACGTGCTGGAGGCAGCCGGTCCATAACGTTCCTCTCTCATCAATGTTTCCATCTATCTCTCTCCCTTCATCTCTCCCTAAAAATCAATAACACACATTTTTTTAAAAATGACGCAGACTCTAAATACGCATGCGTACACACCCACACCCACACACACACACACACAGGAATTTTAAAAATCAGGACGATATTCCTGCCCCCTGTGGCCAGATTGGTTGGGCATCGTCCCATATACCTGGGGGGTTCAGTCTTGATCCCCAGTGGGGGCAGGGGAAGGATGCAAGCAGGAGGCAGCCAATAGATGTTTCACTATCTCCCTCTCCCTTCCTCTCTCTCAAAAAGAAAAAAAAATTAAAAATCTTTTTTGTTTTGTTTGTTTTTTGAGCGAAAGCCAAGTTCCCTGCAGCGGTTCTCAACCTGTGGGTCGCAAACAATGAAAATACATCCTGCATATCAGATACTTACATGACGATTCATAACAGTAGCGACATTACAGTGATGAAGCAGCAACGAAAATAATTTTATGGTTGGGGGTCAGCACAACATGAGGAACTGTATTAAAGGGTTGCTGCATGCCCTGACCAGTTTGGCTCAGTGGATAGAGCGTTGCCTTGCGGACTCAAGGGTCCCAGGTTCGATTCTGGTCAAGGGCATGTACCTTGGTTGCAGGCACATCCCCAGTGGGGGGTGTGCAGGAGGCAGCTGATCGATGTTTCTCTCTCATCGATGTTTCTGACTCTCTATCCCTCTCCCTTCCTCTCTGTAAAAAATCAATAAAAAAAAGTAAATAAAATATATATATTTTTTAAAAAGGGTCGCGGCATTAGGAAGGTTGAGAACCACTGCACAGAAAAGCTACCTGCTGCAGGGAGGGAACCCAAACTTGGTTGCCCCAATTAAAACATCTTTTTTTAAAAAAAAAAAACAAAAAAACAACAACCAGGGCTGTCATGCGACAAGACAGAACTGAAGGCCAAGGATTCAGCGGGTTAAAGACGGTCTTTTTCTATTTGACGAGGACGCCGAGTCGGGTTTTCACTACCGTTTATTGAGCTCGTCCTAAACGCCGGACACATGGGTGGCCACGAGTTCTTTATCTACTTGGCAAGGACGTCACAATGCTACACGCAGGCGTCAAAGCACACAGCTGATGAACACGAACACAGACACGGCTAGGAACACTGCACGGGCAGACAGGCCTGTGCCAATGGGTTTCCGCACGGCCTCCCTGGCTTCCGGCAGCTGCGGGTTTAGGCCGCAAGGACCCGGAGCCTGGCTCCGAACAACACGACTGGTGAGACCGAGCTGACTGACCGGGTTTCCAATTCCACGGGCAGAAGCTACGTATTCCTCTTAAGTGCCCGTGGGACGTGCGGTAGCGTCGGACACGTTCTGGCCACGGGGAAAGCTTTCTGGAAAGGTGTGGGAAACACGTTGCCACAGGCCACGTTCCCTGTCCACCGTGCGGGAAGTCACAGACACAACACTGGTTGTACCAGATAAATAAACCCAATCACCGAGTTTCGAAGCACAACGACCTACGGAACAGAACACGAATGATCGGACCTCACGACGTGGCCACGGCTGGGACTAGAAGCACGTCGGTGCGACTACGTCTACTAGGATAGCACGTGGTTTTGTCAAAAGGAACGGTAAATGAATGAAGTGCTCAAAACTGGGGACAGGGAGGCCTCCCTGGCTGGGTAGCTCAGTTGGTTAGAGCTTTGTCTGGATACACCAAGGCTGGGGGTTCGGTTCCCAGTCGGGGCTCACACAAGGGTCAACCGAGGAATGCAGGAGTAAGTGGAACAACACATGGACGTTTCTCTCTCTCTCTTCCTCCCTCTTTCTCTCTCTCAAAAGACCATCCAGGCGCTTCCTTCGCCGCCTTCCGAACGGGCTTAGATGTAGAACACGGCGGGCATCCCCGTTAACACCAGGAACAGGAAGAGGCCGCACACGATCAGGAGTAAGGTCGTTTGCTGGGGGGGTCGCGGCCACTCCACGGCGCCCTGAAACCGAAGGGGGAGAGAAGGATGAAAGTGGGAAGGGAGGGGCCACCGCTGTTACCTGCGGGAAAACGGGGCCACGGGACTGACCGGCATGTGGACGGAAGAGCTGATGGAATTCAGGGGCGGATGGAAGATAACGGACGTAGCATCCCTACGCCCCAGAAGAGGAAATATCGGAACGTGGGAGGACAATTTCAAAGCGATAAAGTCTCACCATTTTAAATACCATCTCTAGACCAGTGGCTTTCAACCTTGGCTGCACATTAGAATCGCCTGGGAATCTTTTTAAAATCCTGATTTCTGGGCCTCATCCTCCGGGAATTCTGTTTCTTTGCTACTAATGTTGTGGCCCCACCCCATAACAAACAGAATTTCCGGAGGATGAGGCCCAGAAATCAGGATTTTTAAAAAGATTCCCAGGTGATTCTAATGTGCAGCCAAGGATGAGAACCACTGATCTAGACTCTACTGACCCCCATATGCCTGTGCGTGTGTATTTCTTGACCCAGCCCCTCTCCCAAATTCCCGACGCATGCATCTCACTGTCTACTTGCCACCTTCACTTGGATATCTAACGGGCATCTTTTTTGGATGTGTCCCAGCCCTGGCCAGTGTTGCTTAGTGGTTAGAGCACCAACTCACCTATTGGAGGGTTGAGGGCTCGATTTCCGGTCAAGGGCATGTACCTGGGCTCCAGGTTCAATCCCTGGCCCCAGTCGGAGCGCATTTAGGGGGCAACCAATTGATGTGTCTCCCTCACAATCGATGTTTCTCTCTCTGTCTCCCCCTCCCTTTCCCCCTCCCACTCTCTTTAAAAACCAATGGACAAATATCCTCGGGTGAGGACAGTTGAATGGTTGGGGGATGTTCAATGGGTAAATGGGAGGGTCAATGGATGGAGAAGCAGATAGAGAGATAAGGTGGGTGGGTGGGTGGGTGGATGGATGGATGGATGGATGGATGGACGAACAGAAGGACAGACAAATTAATAAATGGATAGGTGGATAGATGGATGGATGAATAAGTGGTTGGATGGATAGATAGATGAATAAATGGATGGATGATGGATGGATGGATGATGAACATATGGACAGATGGGATGGATGGATGGGTAGACAGATGATGGATGGGTGGAATGGATGGATGGATGAATAAACAGATGGATGATTGATGGATGGATGGATGGATGGATGATGAACAGATGGACAGATAGGATGGATGGATGATGGATGGATAAAATGGATGGATGGATAGATGGATAAGTAAATGGATGGATGGATAGCTGGAAGAATGGATGGAGGATGGATAGATGGGTGGATGATGGACAGGTGGATGGCTGGAATGGATGTGTAACGAGTAGACAAATGAAAGTTAGGGTGGCTGAATGAGGGGGTAGATGAATGAGTGGTTAAGCGATAATGAATTTATGAGTGAAGAGTTGAGGGTATTTGTGGTTGGAGTTACACACACCCCATGGACCCCTTCCACGCCATGTCTGACCGCCATAGAAATGTGTTCTGTTTCCCGTGGGCGACCTCGTGGGGCTCACATCCCTCCACAGACGTTTGTGGGGCAGGGAAATGGCAGGAAGGGAGTGAGACAGCTCACTGAGGTCGCAGGTGGGACATTCGTGACAGGCGGGAACCCCGACTTACCCGGGATTCCTCCGAGTCATCTTCCACCGCTTTCCACTCCTGGGGGAGCCTGGTCTCTTGAGAAGACAGGTCTGTGTGAGGGGGAGGTGGGTGAGAAAGGAGCCGTGGGTGAGAGATCAGGCCAGCTGGGGGGCTCTGCTTGTTCTCTCTCACACTGATGTTTCTCTCTCTCTCCTTCCTCCCTCCCTCCCTCCCTTCCACTCTCTCTAAAAATCAATGGAATAGAAAAGAAAGAAAGAAAATAAATAAATAAATAAAAATCAATGGAAAAAATATCCTTGGGTGAGGACTAACAAAAATCTATAATAATAAAGTGTAATATGCTAAATAGACTGGACATCTTCCAGACAACCTTCCGGACGAAGACTGTGAGGGAAGCCTGGATCCCTCGGGTGCCAGAGTGAAGGTGGTGCTAGCAGCTGGGGAAAGGAAGGCCTACTCTTGCATGAATTTCATGCATCGGGCCTCTAGTCTATACTAATAAAAGGGTAATATGCTAATTAGGCCAGGAGACCTTCCGGGAGACTTTCTGGACATCCTTCTGGACAAAGCCATGGTGGCAGGGCTGAGGCAGAGGCGGTTAGGGGCCATCAGGCCAGCAGGGGAGGGCAGTTGGGGGCAATCAGGCCATCAGAGAAGGGCAGTTGAGGGTGAGCAGGCTGGCAGGAGGGAGGCAGTTGGGGGCGATCAGGCAGGCAGGCAGTTGAGAGGTTAGGAGCCAGCAGTCCTGGATTGCAAGAGGGATATCTGACTGCTGATTTAGGCCTGAGGGGTCCCAGATTGGAGAGGGTGCAGGCTGGGCTGAGGGACACCCTGCCTCCTTGTGCATGAATTTCATGCACCGGGCCTCTAGTAACTAAATAACACTTGAAAAATGTGTTGAACGGGTCAGTGAAGCAACGATTGTCTCGTCCTCCCCAGGCTCTGCCCCGACTTCCCCGCCACCTCCCGCGGGACCTGCGCCCTCACCTTTCTGGTCACCAGCACCAGCGGGCACCCTCACCGCCACCCAGTCCTGGAGGAAGGCGGCGCGCCGGTCCCAGGCCCTGCTCTGGTCCCAGGTCCTGCTCTGGTCCCAGGCCCTGGTCTCGTAGGGCACCCTGGTCTCGTAGGGCACCCTGGTCTCGTAGGGCGGCAGCAGCAGCTGGGTCATCTCGGGCTGCATCAGCCCCCGCAGCTGCTCAGGCCGCAGACTCTGCATGTCTCCAGGTGGTCTTCTCTTCGGTCCAAAGGTCCTGTCCGGTCCCCTGGGCACAGGCTTGGAACCTGAGGACCAACAGACATTCTGTCATCCAGCAAGTACGCACGGAGCGCCACGGGTGCCGGGCGCTGGTCCTGGGCACCCAGGGACGCACTGACCGGAGCAGAGCTCCCTGCCCTCCCCTCATCGGGTTATGGTCTAGTGCGGGGAGAGAGATAGACAGTGTGTGGAATGATGATGTGTGCTCTGGAGACAAATAAAAGCAACATGCACAGACACACACACACACTCATTCCATGTGCCAAGGCAGAGCCAGGAGTTCCTGGGAGACACTCACACACAGAATCCCTCTGGCTGCAGAGCAAAGGGTCTGTCCCTCCACCAGTCTTCTGCAGGCCTGGTTTTCTGTTTTGCTGTCATGAAAAAAAAAAAAAAGGAAGAGCCCTGGCCAGTGTGGCCCAGTGGATAGAGCGTCACCTGAGGACTGAAGGGTCCCGGTTCGGTTCCGGTCAAGGGCACAGGCCCGGGTTGTGGACTTGATCCCCAGTGTGGGGCGTGCAGGAGGCAGCCGATCCATGATTCTCTCTCATCGTTGATGTTTCTCTCTCTCTCCTTCTCCCTTCCTCGCTGAAATCAATAAAAATATATTTAAATAAATAAGTGGAACAACAAATTGATGTTTTTCTCTCTCTCAAAAAAAAGAAATAAATAAAAAATCAGTACAAAACACACCAAAGGCAGATGCTCTACTTCAAGGAAATGTGAGCAACTCAACAATCAAATTCCTGTGCGACCATGTCTGGAGCCTCGTTCAAAGGCACCTGCTGTAAAAACCAATTTTTTAAATGAGCCACTCAAGGAAATTTGATTCTGGGCTGAGTACTCTGTGACATCAAGGAATTCTCATTGATTTTTTTAGTGTGGAAATGGCCGTGTAGGTTTGTAAGAAAATGTCCACATTTTCTTTGTTTAAGGGATGGGTTTGTCTAACTGGCTTATTTCACTTAGCACAATACTCTCCAGGTCCCTCCATGCTGTCTCAAAGGGGAAGAGATCCTTCTTTTTTACGGCTGCATCGTATTCCATGGTGTACATGTCCCACAGCTTCTTTATCCACTCATCCATGGATGGGCCCTTGGGCTGTTCCCCCATCTTGGCTACGGTAACTTGAGCTGCTATGAACATAGGGGTGCACACATTCTTTCTGATTGGTGTTTGGGGATTCTTGGGATATCGTCCCAGAAGTGCACTGTTGGTGGGAATGCAGACTGGTGCAGCCACTGTGGAAAACAGTATGGAGTTACCCCCCAAAATTAAATATGGTCCTAACCGGTGTGGCTCAGTGGGTAGAGCGTCGGCCTGCGGACTCAAGGGTCCCAGGTTTGATTCCGGTCAAGGGCACGTACCTTGGTTGTGGGCACATCCCCAGAAGGTGTGCAGGAGGCAGCTGATTGATGTTTCTAATTCTCTATCTCTCTCCCTTCCTCTCTGTAAAAAAATCAATAAAATATATATATATATATATATATATATATATATATATATATATATATATTTAAAAAAACATCCTATTTAAAAAATTTTTTAGTATGGAACTGCCATTTGACCCAGTGATCCCACTTCTAGGGATGAACTGATTAGAAAACAAAAACCAAAAACCCCACCTGTGGTACATTTACACCATGGAATACGATGCAACAATAAAAAAAGAAGTATGTTTTACCCTTTGAGAGAGCATGGAGGGACCTGGAGAGCATCATGTTCAGTGAAATAAGCCAGTAAGAGAAAGACAAATATCACATGATCTCACTCATATGTGGAACCTAATGGACAAAACAAAATACAGCCAGAGACATAGGAGCATGCAACAGACTGGCATGTCTCAGAGGGGACGGTGGGGGCGGGAAGAGATTAACCAAAGAACTTATGTGCACATATGCACAACCCATGGACACGGACAATAGTGGGGTGAAGGCCTGAGGTGGAGGGAGGCTAAGGGGGGGAATGGGAGACATCCGTAATGCTGTCAACAATTAAAACACATATTTAAATTTAATATATATATTTATTTTTTTTAAAAGTAGAAGGAAGACAGTCTGGGAGCCAGTGAGCACAGGCGGTGGGCTGGGTTAGGCCTGGGCTGCAGTGCGCCCGTCACTGTGGGCTGGGGAGGTGCAGGGGGTGGTGGGAGAGGCCACCAGCACACAGTTTCCAAGAAACCCAGACAAGCCCTGGCCCGGTGGCTCCTCATCTTAATCTACACCAAAGAGGTTGCGGGTTCAATTCCCGGTCAGTTCACATACCCAGGTTGGGGGTTCAAACCCTGGTCCAGGCAACTGCGGGAAGGCAACTGATGGGTGTCTCTCTCTCTCACATCCATGTCTCTCTCTCTCTCTCCCCCTCCCTTCCTCTCTCTCTCAAATCAATAAAAACATATCCCTGAGTGAGGATTAGAAATAAATAAATAGTCGTAACCGGTCTGGCTCAGTGGATGGAGCGTCAGCCTGCGGACTGAGGGGGTCCCAGGTTCGATTCCGGTCAAGGGCATGTGCCTTGGTTGCGGGCACGTCCCCAGTAGGGGGTGTGCAGGAGGCGGCTGATCGATGTTTCTAACTCTCTGTCCCTCTCCCTTCCTCTCTGTAAAAAGTCAATAAAATATATTTTTAAAAATAAACACATAAATAAATAAGAAAACCTAGACTTCAGTGTAGTGAAGGCCAGAGGGAGGGAGGGAGGGAGGGAGGGAGGTGGAGGAGGGGAAAGGGGGGCAGGAGGGGGAGATCTGCCAACAATTAAACTAAAATGAAATTAATCGGTCTGGATGGAAAGCTGTTTCGTTTCTGGTTTTGTTTTATTTTCGGTGGGAGACGTCCTGGATCGTGCGTTTAAGCCCAGGGAATGCAGGGGGGAGGGTGGCGGAGGGAGAAGCCGAGAGCCACGGGTCCAGGTCGGAAGGAGCTGGATCTGCTGATGGAGGAGGGAGGGGGGGGGGCGGGGGCAGGGGGACGGGAACAACAGCGACGACAATAACAGTAACTGCAGCCGGCGGCCGGTCCGCATTGCGGCGGAGGGCCAGGCGCTGCGCACGCGCGTCCTGTGGCTGAGCCCCCCCGCGGCAGACACTGTGCGGACGGAGGGCGCAGGCCCCGGTCCCGGCCGCAGGGCTCCCTGGAGCCGGCGGGGAGGCGAACCCCGTCTCCCTGCCCCGAACGCCCGGCCGCTGCGGGGAGCGGGGGAGGGGGGGGCACACGTACCCAGACACGCCCGGCGCACACGCGCGCGGGGAGGGCGCACCGGGACACGGAGCCCCCGCGGCAAACCGCGCGCGGACAGACGCGGGGACATCGGCGCAGGGCACCCGCCCTCCCGGCGTCCAGGCCGAAATTCAGGGGCAACCAACCCACCGGCCGGGGTACAGCCCGACCCAGCCCTCGGCCACCTCTGCAGCGGCCCTGGCCTCTCGCCCCGGGCGCGCTCGTTCCCATCCCGGTCCCCTCACCACCGCCCGCGCCCCCAGCCCCGTTCCCCGCCCCCGCCGCCCGCGGGGCCCCTGGAAGGACTCACCCTCCCCAACCAGACCCGTCCAGGCGCTGCTGCAGAGATGGCGCGGCAGGAATCTCGGCTGCGCAGGCGCGGAGGCTGCGGCTGGGGTGGGAGGGAGGGGAGGGAGGGGCGGGTGGGCGGCTAGTCCCCTCCTCCTTCCCGGGCCGGGAGCCTGCGCCTGGCAGGGGGGAGGGTGTGGGGAGGGGAGCGGAGCAGTGACGCCGTGCCCGCAGCGCGGGGGTTGGGGGGTGGGGATGGCCGAGAGGTCGGCCTCAGTGGGAAGCGCTGTCCACCCCCCGCCGATGGGCCTGGACGTTACGTCCACATCCCGCTAAGCCCGCAATGGTTCTCAACCTTCCTAACGCCGCGACCCTTTAATCCAGTTCCTCATGTTGTGGTGACCCCCATTTTCATTGTTACAATTGAACATAATGAAAGCATAGTGATTCATCACAAAAACAATATGGAATTATATATGTGTTTTCCGATGGTCTTAGGCGACCCTGTGAAAGGGTCGTTCGACCCCCAAAGGGGTCGCGACCCACAGGTTGAGAACCGCTGCACTAAGGCAACCACTAGGTCCCGATCAGGGCAGGGGGTGGGGGAGGAGGGAGGGAGGGAGGCGCTGGCAGGAGCGTGGCAGCCTGGGGACCCGGGGGTCAGGGGCTGGCTCTGCCCTTTGCCACTACTGTGTCGTTGCCACTTGTCATCTCCGTGCCTCAGTTTCCCATATGCCTTACTCCCTCGCAGGATTGCTGTGAAGGTAATAAATAAATAAATAATGCCTATATGCTGTTTAATAGCCAATAGCTGTTAGCTGATAGCGGCTCTTGTTATCGCAATTATGCACCTTGAACAATGCAGCGACTACCTCCAAACTGCTCTCCTGGAGGCTACATCAAAATAAAATAAAATAAAATAAAATAAAATAAATAAAATAAAAGCCCTGGCCGGTGTGGCTCAGCTGGTTGAACATCATCCCGTGCACTGAGAAGTCGCTGGTTCCTTCCAGGTCAGGGCACATGCCTGGGTTGTTGGCTCCATCCCCAGTAGGGAGCGTGCAGGAGCAGCCGATCCATGTTTCTATCTCTCTTCCTCTCCCTTTCCCTCTCTCTCTAAAAAAATCAATAAAAACACATTTTTAAAAAATATATATTTTTATTGATTTCAGAGATGAAGGGAGAGAGTTAGAAACATTAAGATTGAGAGAGAATCATTGATCAGCTGCCTCCTGCACACCCCTTACTGGGGAATCTAGCCCGCAACCCGGGCATGTGCCCTTGACTGGACTCAAACCCAGGACCCTTCAGTCCACAGGCCAATGCTCTATCCACTGAGCCAAACCAGCTAGAGCACTAAAAACACATTTTTTAAAAATATATTCCATTGATTCTCCACAGAGAGGAAGGGAGACAGAGTCAGAAACATCAATGAGAGAGAAACACTGATCAGCTGCCCTCTGCACATCTCCCACCGGGGTTGTGCCCGCAACCCAGGCACATGCCCTTGACTGGAATCGAACCTGGGACCCCTCAGTCCGCAGGCCGACGCTCCATCCACTGAGCCAAACCGGCCTCGGCATATTTTTTTAATTTTTAAATGTTTTTCTCAGAGAGGGGGGAGACGAAAAGAGATTCACCAAGAGATATGCATAACCCATGAACACAGACAATAGTGTGGTAAAGGCGTGGGGTGGGGTAGGGGCTCTGCAAAGGGGTCAAAAGGGAAGAAAAAGGGGACATCTATAACACTGTCAACATTAAAACATATATATTAAATTTTTTAAATGTTTTACGAAGCCATAGATGAGGGAAAGATCTCCTTTTATATAATCATATTTTCTTTTCCCTGCTTACTGGTGAGGTGGAGCAAATTTACATGTCTGTTCACCAGGTTACTCTTCTCATCTGTGAATTGCCTGCTTATACCCTCCCTGCATGATTCTATCGGTTTGTGTAGCGGTTACTTATAGGAGGAGATTATATATATATATATATATAATCTCCTGGATATCAATATCCTTTGCCTGTTCATCTGGAGGTATTTTCTCCTGGCCTGTGTGTCCAGTGTTCACGCAAGAAAGGGGGTGATGGGAGATAAGACCAGAGAGGCATCCAGGGTCTTGAAAGCCACAGTAACATCTTACAATGTGATCGCAGGTGCGCTGGGAATGTATGGATGGGAGGGTACAGAGAAAGGGGGTCACATAACCTGGTTGACATCCTCAAGCTGCTGTCCGGAGAAGGGGCTCGCGAAGGGGCAACGGGTACAGTGGAAGGACCCTGTAGGAGGCAGTTGCAATAAACCAGGTGAAAAAGAGAATGATGGTGGCCGAATGAGGGGGTGGCACAGGGGACAGATTTTGAATACACTGTGGAGATGGAGCTGAGAGGACTCGCTGATGGACAGGGTGTGAGAGGTGAGTGGGAAGGAGAACTCAGGGGAGACTTCTGGACTTTGAGCCTGTGCAGCCGAGTGTCCAACAGGGCACTGAGCAGGGTCGAGGTTTTTGTGTGTGCGTGGAGAAAACCAGGATTCCCTCTGGGGCATGGTAAGCATTCGGTGCCTGTGCTTCTGAGGTTCACACCAGGAGAGCCTGGACGGCTGAGATGCCAGCATTCAAAGACTCTGGGGTGAGGGTGGGGAGTGGGGTCAGGAATCTGCTCAGAGGAGCACAGGCAGCTAGAGAGGCCCCTGGGAAAGCAGGGCCCTGGGGGGGCTGTCCGCGGTGCTGAACGCCATACAGCTAGGCCTGCATGTACTTTAAGCCCTGTCCGTGGTGCCGAAACCACTTTCCTCATAGACCTGTCCGTGGTGCCGAAACCACTTTCCTCATAGACCTGTCCGTGGTGCTGAAACAACGCCCCATAGACCTGTCCGTGGCGCTGAAACCACCTCCCCCATAGACCTGTCCGTGGTGCTGAAACCTCTTCCTCATAGACCTGTCCGTGGTGCTGAAACCACCTCCCCACAGAACCTGTCCGTGGTGCTGAAACCATGTCCCCATAAAAACTGTCCGTGGTGCTGAAACCGCCTCCCGTAGACCTGTCCGTGGTGCTGAAACCACTCCCCCCAGACCTGTGGTGCTGAAACCACTTCCTCATAGGCCTGTCTAGCGGGGGGGGGGGGGGGAGAGTGTGCTGCTGAACTGTCCATGGTTCTGAAGCACACGGCCCTGTCCGCAAGGCTGAAACACATTCTCAAGGCTCTTGTCTACGGTGCTGAAACCCTTCCCCCCTAGACCTGGCCATGGCGCTGAACCCTCTTTGGGATCGACCTTGTCTGTGGTGGTGCCACCCCTTTCCCCACCTATACACTGTCCGTGGTGCTGAAATCTCTTTCAGATAGACCCGTCTGTTGAGCCAAGCCAGACCGAGCCGCGCCCCCCCCCAGCCCAAGGACCTGTCCATGGTGCTGAAACCCATGTCAGGTGGGACTGAGCTGTCCGTGGTACTGAACCCTTTCCCCATAGACCTGGCCATGGCGCTGAACCTCACTGGGGGACCCATCTGTAATGGTGACTCTCTAAGCAGAATGCACAGTTCTCTCTCTCTCTGACGTCTTCAAAGAACCCATACGCCCTGCTGTTGCCTAGAAACAAAGCTCTCTGGGCTGTGAGGAGCATGAGATGAAGCCGATGAGGGCAAAAACTGCACTGTCATTTTTAAGAGGCAGCCTTGGCTCTTAGGATGGCAGGGCCTTGCTACAACCTGACTGTAACTATTAACAGAATCTATAAACCATTTCTGTAGGAAAATGATGTACATCCCCCCCCCCCCAAAAAAAAGGGAAAACGGGAGACAGATGTGTCAGGATTCAGTATGATGGTTACCTTGGGTTGGGGGATGTGGGAGAGTAATTTTTTTTCTTTTTTGAGAGAGAGAGAGAGAGAGAGAGAGAGAGAGAGACATACATCAATTTTCTGTTCCGTTTATGTATGCATTTATTGGTAGATTCTTGTATGTGCCCGGACCAGAGATCGAACCTGCAACCTTGATGTACTGAGTCGAAGCTCTAACCACCTGACTACCCGGCCAGCGCTCGAGCAGTCTTAACCCTGTGACTTCAAACAGTGTAAGGATCTGTCAGACACATCACACAGAACCCTTAGCTGAAATTTTTTGCCTTGATACTAGAAGTTCATGAGCGGCGTTTAAACTACTCAGAGAAGTGAGGTACCAGCATCAGTTACACTCTCTGGACTAGCGTTCCTTTTCCTCTTAAAACTGTCATTATCCAGGATCCTCGACCTCTGTTCCTCTCAGGCTACTCCCATGAAAAATAACTCACTCGGATATCTGCCCAGGGCCCACACCAGGAGGTGTGACTTCCCGAGGCTAGAAAAGAAGCAGAAGTCTCACTTCCCCCTTCTCAAACCCAAAGCAATCCTCACACCTCAAACTTCCCAAAGATCCTATTGCCTATTCCCCCATCTTCCCACCAGATTCTTCTAGTATATTAAGTTTGTTTACTTGCTGTAAAGTGAGGAATATGAGCCAGAAACGAAGTGCTGGAAGGCTGATGGGTAGTTTGAGGGATTACAACCTTGGAAAGCATAAAGCCCAGGTGGCTCCAAAGAGCACCAGCCTCACACCTTTAAGGTGTTTCCAGAAAATTCGATCAGCCAGGTCCATCAGAACCATACGGCAGGGCTGGCCAGTTACGCAAAAGAAAAGGAGAGATGGTGTCATTGTAAGAAGGGGGCAAGAAAAAACAGGCAGAGAAAGACAGAAAAATATATAACTTAGGTTTTATTTTTGATATCACAATTATGAGTTTATGCTAGAATATAGGTCTGAAAATTTTTTTTCATTTAGTATGGCACAGTTATTTCTCTATGCCTATCTACACATTTATATTTCTTTTTTAAACTGCATAATGCTATTGAGTGAATACACAATAATTAACTTACCCACTTACCCATTACCCCAGTGGTCGGCAAACTGTGGCTTGCGAGCCACATGCGGCTCTTTGGCCCCTTGAGTGTGGCTCTTCCACAAAATACCACGTGCGAGTGCGCACGTACACTGTGATTGAAACTTCGTGGCCCAGATGTCGGTATTTTGTGGAAGAGCCACACTCAAGGGGCCAAAGAGCCGCATGTGGCTCGCGAGCCGCAGTTTGCCGACCAATGCTGATTACCCTAATAATTTACCACTTAAAAAATTTTTTTGCCATCATATGTTCACCTACCTTTGCACACTTTGGTCTCTGAGGAATTTTGATTCAAATAATATATACATATGACAACTTGTATAACTGACCATGGAATTGTCTTTTCACACTTTCACCAAGTATTGTCACTCTTCTGTGATTTAAAGTCAATCTATTGGGAAAAAGTGGATATATCACCACTTTATCTTGCATTTTTCTCCCTACTAGTGATATCGTGTAATTTTCATTAGCTGTTTTATTTCACCTTCTTTGACCTGGCTGTTAGCTTTGTCCATTTCTCCCTCTGCAGTAAAGAATGCTTCTTTTTCTACCGAGTTGCAGAAGTGACTATGACTGAGCTGTATCAGGGTTACCCTTCATTTGTTGCAAACATATCCTTTCGGTCTCTCATTTGCATATTAACGTTGACTCTGATGTTTTCCGCATAAACGTCAGCTCCAGGGTCGTGCGCAGTGCTTAAGAGGATCTGCCCCAGGGCAAGATGATAGGAATATGCTAACTCTGTCTGGTACCTTAACATCTTACCTTTACATCTTTAACCTTTCAAGCTTCAGCAGTGTGCCAGGGAGAGATCTCGGTCTCCCCAGAGAGCTCAGTGTCGCTCCAATTCTCCCACTGCAATGAGCATGCTTCTTATCACACATATATAAGGAGGGTCTGAACCCTCCACACAGGCGGGAGAAGCCCGCGCCCATCTCCTGTAGAACAAGGAATGCAGTGCTCCTAGTTTCTATGCCAAAGTAGAGGGGCCATGTCCTCTGGATAAGAGAGCTTCTCACGCCCTAGCAGTATGGCTCAGTGGATAGAGCGCCAGCCTGAAGACTGATGGGTCTGGGGCTCGATTCCCATCAAGCACATGTACCTCCGTTGCAGGTTCGATCTGATCCCTGGCCCTGGTCTGGGCACGTGCAGATGTCTCTCTCACATTGATGTTTCCTTCTGTCTCTCCTTCTCCCCTCCACTCTCTCTGAAAGTTGATGGAATCCTCGGGCGAGGATTAATAAATAAAAAAGAAAAGAGAAAAGAGGTCCCCTCACAGGGCCCTCCAGTGGACTGCAGCAGTCACAAGAGAGCCGAGAGCTCAGAGTACTCCTCCAGGGCGGGGGGAACTACTAAAGGACACGGGCATGCTTTTGGGGTGAAGCAAGTGTTCTAAAAGGAACTGTGGCGATGGCTGCACAACTCTGACCACGTCCAAGCGTCGTGTACTTCAAGTGGGTGAACTGTATGGTGCGTGAATTACATCTCAACGAAGCTGTTACAGAAACACACCCACCACCTGCCTCTCAATCACTGTTGCTAAAGCGTGAACACAGCATCGCTTCCCGCAGCACTGAAGGGTTCTACTCTCTGCCTTGGACCATCACGACTACTCTCCTTATGCCCTTTGTGTCTGACAATTCCTGCTGCTCTCCCCTCTCCCCTGCTGCTACTGCCACACGTTCTGGGGATAGGAAGGCATTCTTCCCAGAACTCCCTAGCTCAGCCATGGGCAAACTACGGCCCGCGGTTTGAAATGAATAAAACTAAAAAAAAAAAAAGACCGTACCCTTTTATGTAATGATGTTTACTTTGAATTTATATTAGTTCACACAAACACTCCACCCATGCTTTTGTTCCGGCCCTCCAGTCCAGTTTAAGAACCCATTGTGGCCCTCGAGTCAAAAAGTTTGCCCACCCCTGCCCTAGCTCCTTCCTTTTTAAAAAAATTTACTGTTTTTTTTAGAGGGAAACATTGATGTGCTGTTCCACTTATTTATGCATTCATTCGTTGAATCTTGTACGTGCCCTGACCGGGGATCGAACTGCACCCTCCCTGGCATGTCGGGATGACACTCTAACCAACTGAGCTACCCAGCCAGGCCCCTAGCTCCTTCTTGAGATTTCTCATGACGGTACATGTCACATACTCATCAGATACTGTGTATTTCACTTCTTCGTGTCTTCCCCCACCTGATCTGTAAGAGCAAAAACTCTTTGTACATTTTGCACCCTAGTGTGTCCTCAGCATCTGAAACAGGAAGTGCTCAATTAAGGTTAGTGGAATGAGTACTACATTCCTTCTTTATCACAATTCTATGGCTGCCTTTACAATATACAGGGACTTTTACTGGAACATCAGTGAATTTACATATTTAACGTGGGGAGAAATACCTTTGCCAGACTGAGTCTTTCTGTACAGACATGTCTACCTTTAAAAAATAAGTTTACGTGTTAGCGTGTACATTTATACGCTGATTGCAGTATACGTTTCTCTGTTTTGGGATCAGTCTTCAGTTTCATGGAAGATAAGATTTATATTTATTTTACGCTCTAGAACAATATCAATATCTCAGGAATTGTCCATGATACATTTCAATCGGTCAGTGTTGAACTACCTCTTCCAGTTTGTTCCATGCTATGAATCTATTTGAGTTTCCTAGCTTGTTTGGGTTTGTGTTTAATACTCTCCCCTGGCTAGTCCTCCATTCTACCAAACGACTTTGTCCTGATTGGCCTATTCTCACTTCTAAGTGCACTGAGGAGCCTCCTCCTCATCAGTGCTATTTATTCAAACAGAGGGAGCGGTAAGCTGCCATGTCACCCTGTGGATCACAGACTCCTTCAATTCCCAGTGTGTTCACCTTTCATACCTACAGGCAGAGTCGAGAGCCCTCTGTCTGCTCTGAAGACTGCAGATTCGTCATCTTGACCTACTGGTTCGTTTTCCTTGCAGGTGGACATATCTGTAAGGCAACTTTTACTCTAAGGGCACTAATTATGTGCCAAGGATTATGTGCTGAGCCCTTTAAATGGATCACCTAACAGTCTTCAAAACCTGTGTTTTGAATGGAAAAGTAATATGAGTACATTTTAATTTTTAAGAGGTTAAGCTGACTACAGTGTTAAAACTATGTACTTGAGGGGAGCAAGAGGGAAAATGGCTGTAATGCTATTTGCAAAAGTCCTGGATTAGGCCGACAGGACACAGACTGGGGAGTGTGGGTGGATTCTAGGGGCCGGGGGAGACTGAACTAGAGGACTCGGTGGCACGTGGGCGCGGAGGAGGGACGAGTGGAGGAGGAGGAGCAGGAGGAGGAGGACTCTCCAGTATGAATTCGCTGGTGATGCACGAGATGTACGCTCTGCCGGAAGGCCTTCCCACATTCCTCACACCCGTAGGGCCTTTCTCCAGTGTGAATTCTCCGATGCAGCGTCAGGTGGGCTACCTGGCTGAAGGCTTTGCTACATTCCTGACACTCGTAAGGTTTCTCCCCCGTATGAACCCTCTGATGCAGAGTAAGGGATTTGCGGTGGCTGAAGGCTTTCCCGCACACATTACACTCAAAGGGCTTCTCACCTGTGTGACACCTTTGGTGACAAATCAGGTACGCCCTCTGCCTGAATGCCTTCCCACACTCGAGGCATTCGTACGGTCTTTTCCCAGTGTGGAGTCTCTGATGTTGGACCAGATAGGAGCCATCGCTGAAGGCCTTCCCGCATTCGGTACATGTGTAAGGCTTCTCGCCCGTGTGAACCCGCCGGTGCTGGGCGAGGTGTACGATCTGGCTGAAGGCCCGGCCGCACTCCTCACACTCATAAGGCTTCTCTCCCGTGTGTGTTTTGCGATGCTGGGCGAGGTGGGCGTTCTGGCTGAAGGCCTTGCCGCACTCCTGACACTCATAAGGCTTCTCTCCGGTGTGAACTCTCTGGTGATGAGCCAGGTGTGTGCTCTGCCGAAATGCTTGCCCACATTCCTGACATTCGTAGGGTTTCTCCCCGGTGTGAACTCTCTGGTGAAGAGTGAGAGAGCCGCGGTGGCTGAAGGCTCTCTCGCAGAGCGCACACGCGTACGGTTTCTCTCCCGTGTGAATTCTCTGATGTACAGTCAGGGAGGAGCCGTGGCTGAACGCCTTCCCACACGTGTCACATTTGTAAGGCCTCTCTCCGGTGTGAATTCTCTTATGCTGAATGAGTCCGATGTGGTCTGTAAAGGCCTTCCCACAGTCGGCGCAGCCAAAGGGTTTCTCTCCGGTGTGGTAGTACCTCCGGTGGCGGATGAGAGAAGCGTTCTGCCTGAAGGCTTTCCCACAGTCAGCACATTCATAGGGCCTCTTTCCCGTGTGAATTCTTCGATGATGAGCCAGGGAGGAGCAATCGCTGAAAGCCTTCCCGCACTCAATGCACTCATAGGGTTTCTCTCCTGTGTGGACCCTCTGATGCTGAGCGAGGTGTGCAAGCTGGCTGAAGGCTTTGGTGCAGCGCTGGCACCGATAAGGCTTCTCCCCAGTGTGAACTCGCTGGTGTTGAATAAGATGAGCATTCTGGCTAAAGGCTTTCCTGCACTCGGCGCACTCAAAGGGTTTTTCTCCCGTGTGTGTTCTCTGATGTTGAGCTAGGTGGGCACTCTGGCTAAAGGCCTTTCCACACGCAATACATTCATAGGGTTTCTCTCCGGTATGGATTCTTTGATGAAGAGTCAGGGTAGAGATTTTGCTGAAAGTTTTCTCACAGTCTTTGCATTTCAGAAGTTTCTTTCCTCTGCAGACTTGCTTGTGTTTTTTAACAAATGCCTGTGTTTTTAAGCTTTCCTTATCTGTGTCAAAATTGTATGTTCTCTCTTCAATGGGAAATATGTGTTTTACATAAGAAAATGTATTCAGATGAAAAGCTGTCCCAGGTTTGTTAGAGTGGTCTTTTTTCTCAATGAGCGCACCTATATGATTGACTGTCTCTTGCCTAAACTGTGGCTTCTGACTTACCAGGTCCCTCTCAAACAGGTCTTCACATTTCCAGTTTTCCCCTAATGTGGAACACTCAAAATTATCAGAGCTTGTAAGTCTTCCCATTATCGTTACCTGGGATAATTTTTCTTCGTAAATGTCCTGATTTGGAGATAATTCTTTGGTCATCCACACACACTCCGAGTCTGAAAGGTAGTAAGAAAGCAAATGGCTCCTTTATTTAATGCTAGAAGAACGGAAACTTCTCAAATGAGACCAGGGGAGTCAAACAGTTACTGAAGCCCACAGAGGTTAATGTTCTTAGACGAAGTCAGGCAACGCAACCTAATTTGACATTTCTCAAATAAAGTCTCCTTGGCTATGGTGTATTATTTCTTTTTTTTAAAAACCTTCCTTTTAAAATAAATTTTTTAAATTGATTTCAGAGGAAGGGAGAGGGAGCGAGACAGATAAAAACACCAATGATGAGAGAGAAGCACTGATTGACTATCTCCTGCACAGCCCACAACTTGGGTTTGTGCCCTGCCTGGAATCCACCTGTGACCTCCTGCTTCATAGATCGATGCTCAACCACTAAGCCACACCAGTCAGGCTCTGGTGTATTATTTCAAGAAGACTTTTAATTAAAGATTTTATACCAATATTTATAATTGAGATTTGTCTGTTAATTTCCTTTCTTGGTACTATTTTGGTATCAATGCTATGCTGTCTTTATTAACACATTTTTTAAAACTTCTTTTTATTCTGTCACAGAACATGTGAACCAACGCTGATGATATTTTTCCTAAAAGCTTTTATAGAATTTATTTGTGTAATTATTTGGAGTAGCTGCTTTTCTTCGGGGAGGCAGTTCTTAGATGACTGTCTACATTTCTTCTATTTAACTGGTCTGTTGAAATTCTCTCTCTTCTGGCATCAGGTGTGATAATTTATGCTTTCCAAAAATATTATCCATTTAATTAATTTAAGTTTTCAAATTATCTATAGAGTTGAGGAAAATAGATTCCTATGATTCTTTTAAGAACTTATGTACTGTTAGTTGTTTACTATTATTTCTTTTCTTGTGTTTTCTCTCATTTGTCCTCACAGTTTATGTTTTATTGGTTTTCTAAAGAAACAACTATTTGATTTAATTTCATATATACTGTTTTCTAATACATTTACTCAGAGAGAGAGAGAGAGAGAGAGAGAGAGAGAGAGAGAAACACTGATTTATTACTTCATGTATTTATGCATTTATTGGTTGATTCTTGTATGTGCCCTGACCGGGGATCGAACCCCTAACCATGGTGTCTCAGAACGATGCTACCCAACCAGGGCAACAATCCTCTTCTTGGAAATATGATAACTGATATCAGGAAAAAGCCACACTATAGCCATGGAACAAACTATAACCATCTCACGGAGGCAATGTATATCTTATACACTGTTAACTCGTTTTCTAAACCAGAAAAACAGCTTTCATGCAGGGCAGGCGAAAATACATAATTAAGTTTGAAGAAAATAAACTGGGGCACAAATCCTAATTACGACAATAAAAGTGGGAGAAGATTGCCCTAACTGGTTTGGCTCAGTGGATAGAGCATCAGCCTGCAGACTGAAGGGTCCCTGGTTGAGTTCCGGTCAAGGACACATGCCTGGGTTGCGGGCTTGATCCCCAGTAGGGGAAGTGTAGGAGGCAGCCAATTAATGATTCTCTCTCATCATTGATGTTTCTATCTCCCCTTCCCTCTCCCTTCCTTCTGAAATCAATAAAGATATATTTTTTAAAAAAGTGGGAGAAGATAAAGAGGCAGGAGGTAACATTAGTGAGCTGATCTGTTCACCTTTCACGTGGGTATCAAAAGGTGGTATTCCGAGTCTCATGTGAATTATAAAATATAGATTCAAAAATACATAAAAACATAAAGGTAACACCTTGTGGGACTGAAAACCTTTCCAATTCACAGGGTGGGATGGTGTGAAAGGAGAAAAACCATATATAAACAACAAAGCAAGAAGAAATAATCACAGGACAAGAAAGAAAAAATAATTAAAAGTAGAGGGAAGAACACAGCTATAATTACTGTTAATCCAATAAACACGTTTTAAAAAAAGGAAAAGTTTTAAACAACTGAACACAAATTTGAGGAATCCAAAAATGCTGACTGTCAGGAATGATTGTAACAATATGGCACGAGGTCAACATAAGTGGAACATAGGAGCGTCCAGACACAGACTATGGGATTTTCAGGAGATCAGTGAAGGTCCAGGTGGCACATCGTGCCAGTGAGGAGGAGGAGACCGACTTAAAAAATGGAGTTAGAGGCCCTGACTTGGTAGCTCAGTTGTTAAAAGTGTCTTCCTGATACACCAAAGTCATAGGTTCGATCCCCAGGCAGGGCATATACAACAATCAACCAATTAATTCATAAATAAGTGGAACAACCAATTGATCCCCCCGCCTCCCGCATCATCTCTCTCCATAAAATCAATAACCTTTTTTTTTTTTCCAATAACCTTTTTTTTAATGGAGTTAGAACAAGATGTTTCCATTTCAGAGGGGCTTTTAGAGTTGTTGGCCAACAAGTCTTAGAGAGAAGAAACATCCTGAGAATAGCTTCCCCAGCGCTAGCAATCCTGTACTTACGTGGGCACAGGCCTCCTGCCCTCTCGCCATCCGTCACCCAGGGCTCTTCACCCTGCTCCAACAAGGAGATCACGTCTGGCTTAGACACGCAAAGACCTGCATAGAGGAAAAGAAGAAAACGGGCTATGCTGTGGCTACTGCAGAATTATGACCCAGTCCAGACGGTACGGAGAGAAGAGGGACGCGGTAGGAAAATGCTGAGAAAGCCGCGAGAGACAGCCGAGGCGGGAAGATTCCTGTGGGGAGGTGAGGGAGGCAGGCACTCTTACCCACGGAAACCAGGGTCCTGTAGTTCTCCAACATCACCTTCCTGTACAGAGTCCTCTGAGCGCGATTCAGGCACTCCCACTCATCCTGGGAGAAGTCTATGGCCACATCTGGGAAAGTCACTGCGTCCTGAAACGACACAAATGCAGTCTTGCTCAACCGGTGTTCACGTCCCCACTCGGGGGGCTCCAGGGTAAAGGGTTCTGCTGCTCACACTCTGGGGGGGCGAGGGGGTAATGTGTGTAAGTAATTGTACGGGGGTCTAATTGACCCAGGAGTGGGGGTTAGTTCCTGGACAACTTTTCTGTCCAGTTATATTGTATAAATTGGGAAAAATAAAAACATATATGAGAGCCATTCTCTGCTCTTGGAGCAATTCTATGAAATTTATAAAAAATGTCGACTGCATTAAAAACAGTATAATTAAATATTAAATATCTGATCTATATTTGAAACTATATCACCTTTCTACATGGAGGAATTAAAGAGCTCTGGGACTGCAAGGGAATGTCTGAAGGAAGGACGCCGACCTGACGAACATCATTTCAACCTACACAACATATTCTAAGAAATCTTAACGTTCTTAAGGTATTAAGAACTGTGCCCAGCCCTGCAGGTTTGGCTCAGTGGATAGAGCGTTGGCCTGTGGACTGAAGGGTCCTGGGTTGGACTCCTAGTCAAGGGCACATGCTCAGGTTGCGGGCTCTGTCCCCAGTAGGGGGCGTGCAGGAGGCGGTCAAACCATGATTCTCTCTCATCATTGATGTTTCTATCTCTCTCTCCTCTTCCCTTCCTCTCTGAAATCCATAAAAACATCCTATCTAATAAAGCGGGAATATGCAAATTGACCATCACAAATGCTGGTGGCACCCAGTCCTTTCAGCCCCGCGGGGGGGTGGGGGGAAGTCGGGGTGCAGCAGGCGCACAGTGCAGCTGGACCCGCCCTCAGCCCCCCAGCCACCCAGGGCCAGTCCGAGGCACAGGCAAGCCTCGGATGTCGGCTGCCCAGCTGCCCAGGGCCACCTGAGGCTTGTGCTGCCGGCAGTGGCAGCAGCAGAGGTGTGATGGGGCGTTGTCTTCCCCTGATCACCAGGTCGCCTCCCGCCCCTGAGGGTTCCCAGACTGTGAGAGGGGGCAGGCAGGGCTGAGGGACGCCCCCTCCAGTGCATGAATTTTCATGCACCAGGCCTCTAGTATTTATATATTTGCTGCATTTTCATTTGCCCAGCAGGCTGCTGGCTCTCTGAGAGCCAGATCGGCACATAGGAACCAGCAGGTGGCAGCTCTCCGATTCCTCTAAGGACTGTATGCTGTGCAGTCAGACGGCGTACAAACAGCTGAGCGCGGGCAATGAAGAGTGAACACCAAACAGGGAGAAAAGGCGGCTCCCAGAGACACGGGGCAGTTGGAGTCCGACCCTGTGACCCCAGCACTCATCAGGGAGGGAGGAAACAGAAACCCAGCCCCAGGGTGGAACTATGAGGCAGACAATTTTCAGAAGAAAACAAACATGACCAAACCCTGGAAAGCAAAACTATTGTAAGGAGGGAAGGGGGCGTGCTAACTCACCAGGGACATGGCTGTAAGAAGGTCAACGCCCATTGCCACCTCTGCCTGGCTCCTCATTCGACGAGCTCTACCCCATGAGCGCAGAGCTGGGGGGGGAGAGAGGAGGAGTGAGGTGGAGCAGCTCTAAGAACTGCAGCCCAGAAACTCTGCCTTCAGCTCCCTCTTTTCACTCTCTCACTCCCACCCACCCTGCCCTCAGCCCAGGCATTCGCTGGGAGACCAGGACAGTACAGCTGGGGTACTGCTCTGCTCGAGTTTTAGGCTGAGTATGACCTATACCCCGTCCCCCCAAAGCCAATCATTCATCAACAAGAGATGTATCAGGTGGGCTGCATATACAGGGTGTCCCCAAAATGTATGCACACTTTACAGCAGAAAGCTCAATTCTGAAAATGAAACGTATTTTAATAAACATTGCCGTTATAATCATTCAAAGTGTGTGCATGCATATTTTGGGAGGCACCCTATCTTTACACTCCTGATTTAACCTTCACGATCTTCAGTGAAAACAGAAAATGCCGTCACCAGTTCACCCATGAAAGCTCTGGGACGTGAAGTCTTTTGCACAAGGTTCACAGCTTGGCAATAACGGAGCCAAGTCACTGACCTGGGTGGGCCTGACCCTCTCGCCCAAGCAGACACCAGAATATAACGGTAAACACGCCTCCTGGGCAGCTAACCAGCAAGGATTAGCATAGGTTCTATGAGACTTGAAAAAATGATTTCCCGCCCTGGCCGGTGTGGCTCAGTGGATAGAGCGCTGGCCTATGGACTGAAGGGTCCCAGGTTCGATTCTGGCCAAGGGCACATGCCCGAGTTGCGGGCTTGATCCGCAGTGAGGGGCGTGCAGGAGGCAGCGATGATCCATGATTCTCTCTCATCATTGATGTTTCTGTCTCTCTCTCCCTTCTCCCTTCCTCTCTGAAATCAATAAAAATATATTTTAAAAAATAAAATATTTTTAAAAAACAATTTCCCCAGAAAGAGTCTATGTGGCTTGCGGGACACTGGACAAAACTGTCAGCAGACCCTGGTTCTCATTTTGCTTTGTGACAAACAATAATTTGAAAAAAAGTCCCTTGCCTCCCCTGAGGCGAGCTTCCTCTATCAGGAAAAGTTCTGGTATTTTCCCTCTAAACTCCACAGTTTTCTGAAAGCATAATTATCTATCTATCTATCTATCTATCTATCTATCTATCCATCTATCATCATCTACTTATCTATTTATCTAAAACCCTAAGCGACCATTTGACCGTTCGCTATGGCATGCACTGACCACCAGGGGGTAGATGCTCAACGCAGGAGCTGCTCCCTGGTGGTCAGTGCACTCCCACAGCGGGAGCGCCGCTCAGCTGACCTACAGGTGCCAGACGTCGGGCTCACCGCTGGCGAGCACGGCTACGGAGGTGTGAGCCTCTCCTGCCTCAGTGCTAAGGCCAGGCCCGCGTGGGCTCCTCCCTGGCCGCCTGCCACTTCATACACTACTACATCCCGGATTGCGAGAGGGCGCAGGCCAGACTCAGGGACCCCACCAGTGCACGAACCCATGCACCGGGCCTCTAGCGATGATAATAATAAGAGTGAACACTCGTGCCCTAACCCATTTGGCTCAGTGGATAGAGCGTCAGCCTGTGGACTGAAAGGTCCCAGGTTCGATTATGGTCAAGGGCATGTACCTTGGTTGCGGGCACATCCCCAGTGGGGGGTGTGCAGGAGGCAGCTGATCGATGTTTCTCTCTCATCGATGTTTCTAAGTCTCTATTCCTTCCCCTTTCGCTCTGTAAAAAATCAATAAAATATATTTAAAAAAAAAGAAAATAGTGAACACTTGTTGAGCACTTTCTATGTGGCCGGCGCCACACCATATATTTTCAGGTATGGGCTCATTTAACCCTTATAACAGTCCTATTAGGTATGTAATAGCAGCATCTCCATTTTATTATTTTTTATGTTAATTTTTAAAATGTTTTTATTGAGCCCTAACCTGTTTGGCTCAGTGGATAGAGCGTCGGCCTGCAGACTGAAAGGTCCCAGGTTCTATTCCGGTCAAAGGCATGTACCTTGGTTGCGGGCACATCCCCAGTGGGGGGCGTGCAGGAGGCAGCCGATAGATGTTTCTCTCTCATCGATGTTTCTAACTCTCTATCCCTCTCTCTTCTTCCCTGTAAAAAAAATCAATAAAATGTATATTTTTAAAAAATGTTTTTATTGATTGTTAGATAGAGAGGAAGGGAGAGGGAGAAAGAAAAACATCAATGATGAGAGTGCACCATCGATCGACTTCCTCCTGCACATCCCCTACTGGGGCTAGAGCCTGCAACCTGGGCAGGTGCTCTGAACAGGAGTCAAACCAGCAACCTTTCGGTGCACAGGACGACCCCCAACCAACTAAGCCACACCAGCCAGGGCTCATCTCCATTTTATGTAAGAGAAACTGGGTCAGAAAATCTAGGGCCCAGGGAAAAAAGTGAGGCCCTGGCCAGGTAGCTCAGTTGGTTAGAGCACTGTCCCAATACACCAAGGTTGTGGGTTTGATACTCCATCGGGGCACATACAGGAAGTCAACCAAAGAATGCATAAATAAGTAAAACAATACACCAATTGTTTTCTCTCCCTCTCTCTCTCTCTCTCTCTCTCTCCCTCCCTCTCCCTCTCTCAAAATTAAATAAATAAATAAATAAATAAATAGCTCAGTGGAGGTTTGGGGATCTGAACTCTTGAAGCTATCAAACCCATCTCAGAATTGGTTTCTTCATTGGTCAGAAAGTGTTTAAGAGTGTGGCTCAGTGCATAGAGCCTCAGCCTGTGGACTGAAGGGTCCTGGGTTTGATTCTGGTCAAGGGAAGCCCAGGCCCTAGTTGGAGACAACCAACCAATGTGTTTCTCTCACATCGATATTTCTCTCTCTTTACCTCTCTTCCACTCTCTCTAAAAAAAAAAGAAAGGAAAGAAGGAAGGAAGGAAGGAAGGAAGGAAGGAAGGAAGGAAGGAAGAGAGAGAGAGAGAGAGAGAGAGAGAGAGAGAGAGAGAGAGAGAGAGGAAAGAAAGAAAGAAAGAAAGAAAGAAAGAAAGAAAGAAAGAAAGAAAGAAAGAAAGAAAGAAAGAAGGAAAACAATCCTATATAATAAAAGCATAACATGCTAAGTGTCCCACCGATCGGTCGACTGTTCGGTTTACCGCTTGACCAGTCCCTATGATGCGCACTGACCACCAGGGGGCAGACGCTTTGACCGGTAGGTTAGCTTGCTGCTGGGGTCCACCAATTGGGACTGGGCCAGATGGGGTCAGACACGCCCTGGGGCCCTTCCTCAGTCCCTCCCCAGCCCCTTGGCCTGATCGGGACTGGGTGAGAAGGCCCTAATCACCCTGATAGCTGGCCAGGCCAAGGGACTCCACCCATGCACGAATTAGTGCACTAGGCTTCTAGTACAATAATAAAGAAAAAATATACAAGAACAAACTGTGTTTAAAAAAAAAGTGTTTAAGAGCACCCACCTCCAGCCCTGGTGGAGGGGACTGCATGAGAGCCAGTGCAGCGGGGCCTCTGGAGTCCGCGGGCCCCGGGCCCGAAGCCTGGCTCCTCCTGGAAGCGGTTACTTGTCCTCTCTCAGGCTTCAGCGTCCTCACCTGTGAGGGGGAGACAAGGCAGTTCCCGTGTCACCCTGTTTTGAGGTTTGGGGTTAGAGGCCCAGTGCACAAATTCATGCACCAGTGGGGTCCCTTGGCCTGGCCTCGGGATTGGGCTGAAACTGGCTCTCCGACATCCCCCCAGGGGTCCTGGGTTATGAGAGGGTGCAGGCCAGGCCGAGGGACCCCACTGGTGCATGATCAGGGTCGGGGAGGGACGCAGGAGGTTGGCCAGCAGGAGAGGGACTGTGGGAGGGCTCCAGGGTGTGTCCGGCCCGTCTAGCTCAGTTCCCATCAGCCGGACCCCAGCAGCAATCCAACCTACCGGTCGGAGCATCTGCCCCCTGGTGGTCAGTGCACATCATAGCGAGCGGTTGAGTGGCCTTAGCATATCATTAGCATATTACACTTGGATTGGTTGAACGAACAACCAGACACTTTGCATTTAGGCTTTTATTATATAGGATTGGTTTTTATGCCAGAGGAAGGGAGAGGGATAGAGAGTCGGAAACAGCGATCAGCTGCCTCCTGCACACTCCCTTCTGGGGATGTGCCCGCAATCAAGGTACATGCCCTTGACCGGGATCGAACCCGGGACTCTTCAGTCCGCAGGCCGACGCTCTATCCACTGAGCCACACTGGTCAGGGTGACATTCCGGATGTTATCAGGCCCAGGGGACAGCACTCCTTCCCCCTCGCTGTGCTCCCTGGAAGAGAGGGAGGGGTGGGGATACTTTCCTTCATTTAGACAGCAATGGGGAATGTTCGGCCCTGGGGTGCGGAAGGCCCCCCAAAATCACTTGGTCTGGCACCGCCAAGGCATTGGGGTGAGGTAATTACATGTCTGACCAAATGGGGCAGGCTAATTTTTTATCTTACTCTATTGATTTCAGAGAGGAAGGGAGAGGGAGAGGGAGAGAAACATCAATGATGAGGGAGAATCATGGATCGGTGTCCTTCTGCACACCCCCCACTGGTGGGAGGGGGGGATCTAGCCCGCAACCCGGGCGGGCCTGTGCCCTTGACCAGAACCGAACCAGGGACCCTTCAGTCCCCAGGCTGACACTGTACCCACCGAGGCACAACGGCCAGGGGCTCACTTTTTTAAAAAAGTATTTTTATTGATTTCAGAGCAGAAGGGAGAGAGATAGGGAGACAGAAACATCAATGATGAGAGAGAATCATGGATCGGCTGCCTCCTGCACGCCCCCTACTGGGGATCGAGCCCACAACCCGGGCCTGTGCCCCTGACCAGAACCGAACCAGGGACCCTTCAGTCCCCAGGCTGACGCTCTACCCACTGAGCCACACAGGCCAGGGCCAGGGGATCCTTTTCAAGCTGGAATTCTCCAAGGCCCGGGCGTGACGTCATAAACACCCAAACGGCCCCTGTCAGGAGGAAGGTTCTCCACACCCCACCCTCCCCCCTCCCGCCCCACAGCGACGCGGGGCAGGACCCCAACACCTAAGGACTGAGGTGCCCCCCAAGAGCAACAGCGCGCGCACAGGGGGTGCCCTCTCCCCTGGGTCCTCGGCGCCCCCCGCGCCCCCCAATCCAGCTCCTCGGACGTCCTCCTCCTCCAACCCCCGCCCCGGTTCGGCCGCGCCCCCGCCACCTGTCGCGCTTACCTCGGCCCTCAGACGCCTGGGCCGCCCCGCTCGCCGGCCTCCCGGTTCGCCACGCTGGCCTCGGGGCGGCGGGGTCCGAGGGGGGCGGTCTCCCCGCGTTGGCTCCTGCTCGCAGCCCTGTCAGCCAGTCAGCCCGTCAGCCCGCCCCGCCCCAACCCGCCCGGGCCGCTGGGACCGCGCCGACTCCCAGACGCGCGCCCTGCCGGCGCCTACACTTCCCTTCACACGCCCCTTCACAGCCGCGCGCACACAAACGCACGCGCACGCACCGACGTTAGCCACGCCCACCGCCCCTCCCGCTGTCTCCTCAGAACCCAACGGGCGCACGCTCCGCGCCCTGGCCGGGAGTGGGCGTGTCCTGGCGCAGCAACACCCCCTGGGAAATGTAGTCCCCGCCGGGCGGCAGCGAAGCAGGCTAAGGAGCTGTCGCACACGGTTCCCCTCCGGTCCTAGTGGTCAGCATCTCCTACAGGTGCCTCCTGGTCCGGAATCGAACCTTTTGGAGCCCGCTCAGCCCCGACTCCGGGTCCCCGAAGCACGGACCGCCTCCATGGTGCCCCCCCCTCCCCGCCCAAGCGCGGGGGGGCTCCTGGGAGCCACGGGGAGGCTCGGAGGCTGGGAGCCATCAGCTCCAGGGCCTCGGGCGGGCGAGTGGGGTACAGGGCTCTTGGGCCGGTAAAGCCTCGATGGGCAGTGCGGGGCTCAGAAAGGCGGGTCCAGGGGATGGATGGCGCCTGCAGGGCAGGAGGGCTTAGATTTCGCCTGCTGCTCTGTGCAGTGATTTGTGACTCTGGGAGTGTGGGTAGGTCACCTGTCACTCAGTCTCCCTGGCTGCTTCGTCACCCCCTGGCCGGCCCACATCTTCTGTCTTGTTTAGGGCCGTCTTCCCGCCAACTAAAAAAGCATCTGGCATATCGTCAGGTGTCCCCTAAGATGCATGAATTATATATATAAATATATATATATATTTCTTTATTGGTTTCAGAGAGGAAGGGACAGGGAGAGAGAGAAACATCAATGATGAGAGAGAATCATTGATCGGCTGCCTCCTGCACGCCCCCTACTGGGGATTGAGCCTGCAACTCAGGCATGTGCCCTTGACTGGAATTGAACCTGGGACCCTTCAGTCCCCAGGCCGATGCTCTATCCACTGAGCCAAGCCAGCTAGGGCAAGATGCATGGATTTTACCTTCAGGAACTCCATCAAGTTCTCAAACTAAAAATCAGGGTACCTAGGTGTGGGAGAACCTTGTTGTTTTGGGCAGAGAGTGGGAAAAGTAAACCCTTTGACATAGCTCAGAGCATTCTCCATAACAGAAGTCTTGCACGCCAAGGAAAACTACACACTAGAGCATTTTTGGACCATCACTGTCCTACAGTGGACACTTTTATAAAAAAATGTATCTTATTGATTTTTTACAGAGAGGAAGGTAGAGGGATAATTAGAAACATCGATGAGAGAGAAACATCGATCAGCTGCCTCTTGCACACTCCCCACTGGGTGGGTATGTGCCCGCAACCAAGGCACATGCCCTTGACTGGAATCGAACCTGGGACCCTTCAGTCCGCAGGCCAACACTCTATCCACTGAGCCATACCAGTCAGGGCAACAGTGAACACTTTTGATGACTACATCCTGCTTCTCTATAGTCTGATCATTCTGTAGTACCAATTCCTATACAAGCTAGCTTTCTTTGGTCGAAAGATGGTAACTCTTACTTAGAACTGGAAGTTAAACATTGGAAGAATGCCAGGTGCCTCGCAGATTTAAAGAACAGGACGAAACTAGGATGTGAGAAAGAAGTCATTTTAATGGCTCAGAGTGAGAGGTAGAGAGGCAGAAAGCTTCAGGCTGTTGCCAGAGGACGACTCAATTACAACTACTTCCAGTCCAGCAGGGATATTCCATGGAGTTCACAGTGGGTACCATAAGGACCCCAATCAACATGAGTACTGACCGAAAGAAAACACACACTCGGGCCACATGGAAAGCCGGATATTGACCCCGCTCCTGTCGTGGTGTCTCCAATCATATCCGGAGGATGACAAATCCGATTGGCTTAACTGAAAGCATGTGACTGGCAGTTCACCAGAACACAGAATGAAAAATGTGAGAGTGCCAACACAAGAGCTAGAAAAAGTGTGTGTGTTAAAGACAAAAATAGATTTCAACATATATACTGAAAAATATATACACAAACATGCAGATACATGTACATGCAAAGATATATATGTATGTGTGTATATATACATATATACACACACACATATATATATGCAATTCAGTATTAATTTTGACTCTATGACTACAAGATCACTTTACACATAAGGTTCTGCAAACCACAAATTTTATTTAATAGATCGTGGACAGAAAACTCTCCATAGAAACACACATAGAGCTTAACCTTTTATTTTATTCATTTTTTTATTTTTTAATTTATTGATTTTTTACAGAGAGGGAGAGGGATAGAAAGTTAGAAACATTGATGAGAGAGAAACATTGATCAGCTGCCTCCTGCACACTCCCTACTGGGGATGTGCCTGCAACCAAGGTACATGTCCTTGACTGGAATCGAACCTGGGACCCTTCAGTCCACAGGCTGACGCTCTATCCACTGAGCCAAACCAGTTAGGGCTAGAGCTTAACCTTTTAATACTGACTGGACAATACAGGACTGAATAATTACAATTTAATCTGCTTGGCTGGACACTGAAATCCTTTTTGTCATAATTAAAACAATCTGCCATAAATATTACTTACATCTCCCTATTTATTCCAAAAAGATAACATTAACAGATCTAGAATGAGTTTCAAGAGAAATGCACATTCATGTTGATAAGTCTTGTTGTGTTACTTTCCAAAAAGGTATGAGACTCACTCACACAGCTAATGATGAACAAGTGCCTGTTCTCCCCACTGATACCAGTGCTGGATGGTATCCAAATTCTAGATTTTGACCCATTTGAGAGGCCAATTTGTTTTAATTTGTAATGGCTAAGAACTTCACAAATTTTCTTTGTTCATGTGAATTCTTCAACTGTGACAGGCCTGTTGGTATACACTGTCAACTTCTTCCCATTGCTTTGTATGTGTAATAGCACTTTGTTCCTAAAGGACATAATTGGTTGTTGGTTTTCCCATATAAGTTGTATATATTTTCTATCAATTGTCTTTTATACCTTTTTGGTGCCTTTCTCAATGCTGAAGTTTTACATCTTTATTTGGGCCAACTTGACTCTCTACCAATGTGTTCAAGACTCCATGTTCTGCTAAATAAATCCAACTGTATTATATACAATTGTATTACATTCCCCTGGAAGGTGTAAATTTGCTGTTTTTTGGGTGTTTTTTTTTTTTGGAGAGTAGACAACGGACTGTCAAATATCATTTCCCCAACATTAAAAACCAGTCTTTTTATAAAATTTCAAATGCAAAGAAACTTATTGTTAAAATGTCTGGCTATACTTGACAAATTATCTTTCCTCGTGTGGTTTTTAAAAAAAAACTGTCAAAATAAACATATCCTACTGGGACTCTGTTGGGAAAAACACTTTACAAATATTTTAATAGTATCCAGTGTTTCATCTAGAAAAATATATTTCTTTTTATTCACATTTTATATTGTTCAATGTGGTTTAATAGTTTCCCATCACCTCTATTTGAAGTTGCTTGACAGTTTTCATGTTGATGTAAAAGTTGTATTTTCCTTGAAGAAATAATTAGAACCTTTTGTATATTACTTCTCTGTGCTAGAGCAGGGGTGGTCAAACTTTTTCTGTAAAAGGATTGTAAATATTTAAGGTTGTGCAGGCTGTATTTTGTATGTTGCAGGTACTCAACTCTGACCTTGTAGAATGAAAGCAGCCAAAGGCAATATGTAAAAAAATAAAAATGTGTGGCTGTGAGCCAATAAAACTTTATTTACAGACACTGAAATGTAAATTTCATATAATAGTCATGTTGTCATAAAATATTATTCTCTTAACTTGTCCAACCATTTAAATATGTTTTAAAAATTTAGGTCATGGGCCATACAAAAACAGCCAGTGAGACTTTGGCCATGAGTCAGTTTGCTCACCCCTACTCTTTTTTGTTGTTAATCCTCATGTGAGGATATTTTCCCTTTGGTTTTTAGAGAGTGGGAGGGAGGGGGAGAAACAATGATGTGAGAGAGACACATTGATAGGTTGCCTCCCACATGAGCCCTGACCAGGTGCAGGGATCAAGTTTGCAACTGAGGTACGGGCCCTTGACCAGAATCAAACCCGGGACCCTTCAATCCTCAGGCTGACACTTTTTCCAATGAGCCAAGTCAGCGAGAGCTGCTGACCCCTACTCTTGATGAGTATACCTCAGGTTAATGGTTCCTTGAAAGTTTAAGAGAACTCATTCATGAGTCCAGGTGACTTTCAATAGATCAAATCTTGCCAAATTTTCTAATTCTCAAGCAACATGTCTGTAGTTTTAGCTTCATTCATATAAAGCTTGCGTTTTCTGATTGTTCCAGGTGGCCTACTCATCCATATTCCCTGCACACTTCCTAAGACTGTTGTCAGATGTAAAGCTAAACTTTCTCACCAAGTGCACCTTACATTTATGCAGATAAGGTGGAAACCCACAACACGAACTCAGCAAAATGGAATCAAGTTTTAAAGCGACATAGGCAAAGCTTCATGGACTTCCCCAAACTCATCTTCCCAATCTAAAACCTTGTTCTGCCTGGTCTTGTGTTATGCACCATTTTTATTCAGAGCTAACTATGGCAATGCTTCAATGTCCCAAAATAATGTTTTAAAGGAGCTAAAGTCACTCACACTTCGTGTGGACGAGGCACTGTTCTAGGAGCGTCTTAGGCAGTAACCAGTTTAGAGGACCTCAACGCAAGTTTTTACATCAGAAGTGAGCGAGTTACATTCACACCCACATCACCCTGACTGCCACGTGAAAAACAACCTTGTCGAGGACAAAAACAAAAGAGCAGAGACCAGTCTATACACGACTGGAGTAGTCTAGCTGGAAGAGCGATACTGAGATTATGGTGATGGGAGCGAGGATGGGTTCCAGAGATATCTGGGAAAAAGATCCACAGGATTTGACGTGGAAGGTAAGGAGGGGCGTGCGGATGACTCTCCGGCATGAACTCGCTGATGAGCGAAGTGTGTGCTCTGCCTGAAGACTTTCCTGCTTTTCTTGTAGTTATAGGCCCGCTCTCCAGTGTGGACTCGCTTGTGTTGATTGAGGTGTCCAATCTGGATGAAGGTTTTCCTACACTCCTTGCATTCATACGGTTTCTTTCCGGAATGAATCCGCTGATGCACGCTAAGGGACTGGCGATGGCTAAAGGCTTTGCCACAGGCAGTGCACTCATACGGTCTCTCTCCGGTGTGACTTCTGCGATGACAAATCAGGGATGACTTTGTCTTAAATGCCTTTCCACACTCAATACATTCATAAGGCCGCTGGCCCGTGTGAAGCCGCTGATGTTGAGTACAGGAGGAGTTATCACCAAAGGCCTTCCCGCACTCGACACATTTATAGGGCTTCTCTCCGGTATGAATTCTCTGATGCTGAATGAGGTGTGTGGTCTGGCTGAAGGCTTTCCCACATTCCTTGCACTCATATGGCTTCTCTCCCGTATGAGTTTTCTGATGCTGTGTGAGGTGAGCCTTCTGGGTGAAGGCTTTACTGCAAACTTTACACCCATAGGGCTTTTCTCCAGTGTGAATTCTCTGGTGAGTGGCGAGCTGTGAACTGATGCTGAAGGATTTGCCACATTCCCCACACTCAAAGGGCTTCTCTCCAGTGTGAATTCTCAAGTGACTAGCAAGGTGTATATTCTGCCTAAAAGCTTTCCCACATTCTTTGCACTTAAAAGGTTTCTCTCCAGAATGCACTCTTTGATGTTGAGTGAGGGATGCATGATGGCTGAAGGCTTTTCGACAAACATCACATTCATATGGTTTCTCTCCAGTATGAATCCTTTGATGAACAGTAAGGGATGAGCCATACCTGAAGGACTTGTCGCACATATCACATTTGTAGGGTTTCTCTCCAGTATGAATTCTCCTGTGTTGATTAAGTCCTATGTGGTCACTGAAGGCTTTCCCACAGTTGATGCATTCAAAGGGTTTCTCCCCAGTGTGATAGTATCTCCAGTGACGAATAAGGGATGTGTTCTGTATGAAGGCTTTCCCACAGTCAATGCATTCGTAGGGCTTCTTGCCAGTGTGACATCTTTGATGTCGGGCAAAGGATGAGCCATCGCTAAAGGCCTTTCCACACTCGTTACATTTATAGGGTTTCTCTCCGGTGTGAATTCTCTGGTGAACAGTAAGAGATGAGCTCTGGGTAAAAGTTTTCTTACATTCATTACATTTGAAAAGCTTTTTTCCGGTGCAGATTCCTGTATGTTTTATCACCACTGTATTTTGGGGGAAACTTTTCTTAACTGAATCATGGTTATGAACTCTCTCTTCTGAAACATCCAAAGGGAACCATCTTCCAGATTTGTTATACGTATGCTCTCTTTCTTTAGAGAGGGTTTTGCTATTAGTGACTGTTTCTTGTCTAAATTGTGTCTCCCGGCCTACCAGCTTCCTTTCAAACACACCCTCAGAATCCCAATTTTCTCTGAAAGTTGAACATTCCAGATTAGTGCTTAAAGTTCTGTCTGTTAGCACATCAGCAAATAAATCCTGCTTTGGAAATAATTCCTGGGTCTCATGTACAGATTGTTGGCCTGAAACATATCAAGAAAACAAATATTTCCTTTATCATGGACTAGAAAAAAATATGCTAAAAAGAAAACTGTAAATGGGTTCACTAAAGGGTGAATTAAACCACATAAACAATGCATTTGTAAAAGCTATTGCATTTAAACATGCAGCCTACAATGCATATGAGAGACCCCAGACTGAATCCATACAGGAACCTGAGGAGACATGAGAAGAAAATATATATGTGGACTGGTTACATATCAAAAGAGTGGGAGTTGAAAATAATGTTCTGCAATCACACCACCTAAAAATATACCTATGACATTCACTGACTTCAATTATTTCACTCTCTATCTGACTTTGGATGCCACGGCAGTCATCACATCACAAAAGTTGTTCTAAGAAACAGGCCAAACGCACAAAAAGAGACTGCACTCTGTAATGTGCATTAATAGTATCTGAAAGCCTGATTATTGCCCTACGACCAGGAAATAATGCTTCTGTAAACCATATTTTATTTGAGTAATTTCAACAAAAGCAACACTACCAGTTGATGGCCAAAGCTCAGTAGTCCCATTGAATCATTTTTACATTTGTGAACCTATTTGTTTACTTCCCATGAGCCTGATAAAATCTTCGCTTCTTTCCTGGCCATTTAATAAGGATGGGGTCTTGCAATTTAATGTCTCATTTTGAGGAGATTGTTTTTATAATAATGGCGAGTCTTAATATTATAATTACTTATGCTCAGATGTACTACTGAAAAAATATATGTTTTATTCCACACTTTCAGGTTATAGGGAGGAATGTATATATCTGAAATCCTTTTGCTAAATCAGTTAGTATATACTCAAAATTGTGCATATGTAGTTGTATCTTAATAAATAAATATACATAGATGAAATTTGTATTGGGAGATGATGCAGAGAGACAAATGTTTGAAAAAAGATGATGGTAAGATAGGGAAAAGGAAATATTGTTTTTTTAAATAATAAAAAAACACCGAAAACTTTCCTTCTTAGATCAAACCAAATAAGGATGCCTTTTTCACTACTTCTATTCAGTACTGGTCTGGAAGTTCTAGCCAGAACAATTATAGAAATAAAAGGCATCCAAATTTGCAGATGATATGATCTTATATACAGAAAACCCTAAAGAATTCACAAGCAAAGTGTCAGAGTTAATAAGCTAATTAATCAAAATTGCAGGTTACAAGAGCAACACACAAAAATCACTACATTTGTATACACTCAGAATGAACACTATGAAAAGGAAATTATGAAAACAATTCCATAAAAAATAGCATTAAGCCCTAACCAGTTTGGCTCAGTGGATGGAGCGTCGGCCTGCGGACTGAAAGGTCCCAGGTTTTATTCCGGTCAAGGGTTGCAGGCACATCCCCAGTAGGGGGTGTGCAGGAGGCAGCTGATCAATGTTTCTCTTTCATCAATGTTTCTAACTCTCTATCCCTCTCCCTTCCTCTCTATAAAAAAATCAGTAAAATATATATTTTTTTAAATAGCATTAAAAGAAGAAATTAGTTAGGAATAAGTTTACCCAAGGAGGTGCAAGACTGATGCTGAAAACTACAAAACATTACTCAATAAAATTAAGAAGAGTTAAATAAATGGAAAGACATCCTGTGTTCCTGAATAGGAAGACTCAACAATTTGTCATGGAAAGGAAGAGAGCAAGAAAGAATTAAGGAAGCAACAGAAAGGAGACCAAATGGGAAAAAAAGAAAGAAAAAGGAAACCAAGTATATTATTTAATATATCTATTAATAAAAAGAAAAACTAAGAGTAAAAGTGGTCAACAGAGTAAACGCTTCTATTAATGAAGATACCACCAAATTTAAACTACTGTACAACAAGAAACATCATGCAAACTTAGAGACCACACAAAACTAAGAAAAAAAATGTATCATATTCACTAAACAGGACTTATATTCATATTATATAAAGGCAAGGAATTAGGACCCAATAGAAACGTAGGTAATGAGTATAAAGACACCATTAACAGAATCTGAACTCCAAATGGACTTAAATGCATACATTCTCAATATCACAAGCTTCTGGGAAGTAAATGGTAAATAAAACTCAATTTTCATTCAACAGCTTGGCAAAAATGGAAGAAAACAAAACACACCAACCAACCAAATACTACTGGGGAGATGTTTCTCACCAATGGTTTAGCACTATATCCGTGAAACTTTAAAAACATGTGTACTTTATCATGCAAAGAGATCTGTGCAAATGGGACCACTTTTTAAAAACTGGAAAAGACCTAAATGTTCAAATATTCTCAACAGTAAGTCAGGTAAGAGAACTGTATCTATATACTGTAATATTAGATAGCCATTAAAAAAAAAAAAAGAACTACATGTATCAAGTTTCTAAAGACATAAACAGAAGGAGAAGTTATAAAAGAATACATGAGACTATGTAAGAATTTCTGAAGTTTTACATTTTTAAAAGGTCTACTTAAAACAAAAACTCTTATTACCAAACTAGAGGCCCGGTGCACAGGATTCGTGCATTGGTGGGGGGCGTGGCCTCCGGAAATCGGCCCACTGTGGGAGCGCTACTCATCCCGGTCAGCCAAGCGGTGCTCCCACTGTGGGAGCACACTGACCACCAGGGGGCAGCTCCTGTGTTGAGCGTCTGCACCCTGGTGGTCAGTGCACGTCATAGCAACTGGTCAACCAGGCATTCTGGTCGTTCTGCCGTTTGCAGGATTTTATTATATAGGATGTGAAAATAGTTTGAGACAGAACATCAAAAAACTAGTATGCTTGCCCTGGCCGGTTTGGCTCAGTGGATAGAGCGTCGGCCTGCGGACTCTAGGGTCCCAGGTTCGATTCCGGTCAAGGGCATGTACCTTGGTTGCGGGCACATCCCCAGTGGGGGGTGTGCTGGAGGCAGCTGATCGATGTCTCTCTCTCATTGATGTTTCTAACTCTCTATCCCTCTCCCTTCCTCTCTGTAAAAAAAATCATTAAAATATATATATATAAAAAATACTAGTATGCTTTACAGAAAAGTCCCTGAGACTATAAAAGACATGAACAGATAAGTGGGTGTAAATGAGAAACATTTTATAAAAGGATAAAGAGAATAACCAAATTCAGGGAAAGTATTCGAATGTTTTCATAATAAAAGAGTAACTTGCGGCCATAATCTTTCTTCAAATAATAAGTAAGCATTTTCATCAAGATACCCGGTGTGCTGAAGACACAATGAAACCCACACTCCTGGTCATCGCTAGAGTTGCTAAAAGCAAAGCAGCTCTCAGAGCCTAGCAGACGTCCAGGTCCAGGAACACAGCGATCCCCAAAGCACCTGGTTTCCCCTTCCATAGGATGCCTATTGTATGCACATTTTCCATAACAATAGATGTGAAATAACCTAACCGGAGATGTGCAACATGGAGGGCGTGTGAAAGTATCTGTGTGCACGACTGACTGTGTGACACTACAATCCCCACTATGTTCAAAATACGTGTTTATCATGACTTGAAAGGGGTCAAAGTTGCTTTGATAAGATATTGTGTTTACAGGGTCATCCAGACAGGTGATAGGATTACACTTTCTACAAACCATTATTTGTCAAAGAAATTTCTTCGCCTTCCCTTGTATAGCAAACAAGGAAGAGACCCCCCCACCACTGACGCCTTCTTGCCATCCGACTTCCGCCCACCCTGTCCAACTACAAGAACGCTACCGGGATCCTCTCCTTTGCCCCTGCAATGCCTTATGGGAAATTCTGCAATTTCTACCTCATGCCAGTTATCCATGAATATGTCTTATCCTCCCATTATTAGAGTAATGGTCTGAGTAACGTATTCGCAAACTCCGTCTCTCTCCAACACCTGCCAATGCCAAGCAGAGTGGCCCCCTCAATCAACTGTCGATTGGTGGTTCTCAGAGGAATGGACGCACATGAAGTGAATGGGCCTCTGACCGAGGAGGAGGAAACCTTTGGAAGGCAGCGCAAAAGCCCCGGGGTCAGGAAAGGTCACTTGAGGAAAAGAGTGGCTGATGCACGTCCGAGTGGCCAGAAACACGAGGAGGGCTACCGACACAAGTCACCACCCAGGAGGAAGAGGAGGAGGAGGAGGAGGAGGAGGAGGAGGAGGAGGAGGAGGAGGACTTTGAAGAGGCAGGCCTCAATTTTCCCTCCAGCCCCACAGGCCTGGGCAGCGTTGACCCCTGTGCCTTAGCAAGGTCGCGGCCTCCAGGGCAGCTCTGCCTCCGAGGTGAAGGCTTTCCATGCCCGCCTCCCGCGCTCACCTGAGAAGAGGCCTCCCGCCAGCTCTCTCTTCGCCAGCCAGGGCTCCCTCCCGCGATGCAGCCGAGAAGGCCACTGCGGCCGGGACACACGGCGCCCTGCGTGGACAAGGACAGGGGTCCGTCACGCTCGTGGCCTCTGCAGAGCCAGCCCCTCGGCTCCGGGAGCAAAGGGCCAGCACAGGAGGAGCAGGAAGAAGAGTGAGGAGGCCCTGACAGCGCAGAGCGCTTCACGCACAACGAAGACGCCGGCTCTCCACTCCAGCAGCAGCAAACGCTCCTCAGAAACCACAGCAACCTCAGCCCGACACCGCAGGGCGCCCACCACACGCACACACCTCAGCACCGAGGGGGGAAGTCAGGCTGGGAGCGACGCCTCACCTGCCTCCAGGTCCGGGCTCCCCCGCGTCACATCCTTAGGGAAACTCCCCTGAGCCGGGCCGGGCTGCTGCGAGGAGTCGCTGGCCACCCGCGTGCTGGTCGCCAAGCCCTGAAACGGCACGGACGGGCTGTGAAGCCATCCCCGTGGCCCGCAGCGGCCTGGCGAGGCGCCGGGCCCACACCCTGGGAGAGACGTCTGTCCAGGAATCCTCGCTCAGCTCCCGAGTGACGCAGGTAGTGGGGGCTGGACCAAGTGACAGCGTGTACGTTTGGGGGGAAGGAGAAAACAGGAGAGCCTGCTCTGCGGTGGGAAATGTGTGATTCTGTGGAGGAGGATGAGCGCACAGCGTGGACTTTCTCCCGCGACTGAAGGCTGCCCCCCAGCTCGGGTATTGGGTGACTCGGGGGGCTTCCTCTCAGCTGAGAGGAAGGGGAGCGCCTGCTGGAGGCTCCCTCACAGCAGCACAGGCTGCACGTGTCGACTTAGCAGATGTTTGTGACTCATCGCACTGAAGTTCCCACTTTTCTGAGCATCACACCTGCTCATTCCTTCTGGGCAGAGCCTGTCTGCAGGCAGCACTGCATTCTGAGGAGAGCTTCTCCCCTGGCCGGTGTTGCTCAGTGGGTAGAGCGTCACCCTGCGGACTGAACGGTCCTGGGTTCGATTCCGGTCAAGGACACGCACCTTGGTTGCAGGCTCCTCCCCAGCCCGGGCCCTGGTCGGGGTGTGTGCAGGAGGCAACCAACCCATCGATGTGTCTCCCTCCCGTCGCTGTTTCTGTCTGTCTTGCCCTCTCTTCTATGCTCCCTAAACACCAATGGGAAAACATCCTGGGGCAAGGATTAACCAAAACAGCAAAGGAGAGCGTGTCCCCCACTCACTGCAGGCACGGCCTCCTTCCTCCCACGCAGGACGCTGTCTCTCTGGGTCCGAGAACTGCCCGCCTGCACTGCTGAAACAGGAGGCTGTGCCTGGGAGCCCACTGCTCTGCCTCCCTCAATGCCACCTCCTGCCAGCTGCCCACCAACACGCCATCTGCCCCCATGCGAGGCCCCACTTACCGGCTGCCTCTCGAGCAGAGCCTCGCCATCACAGAGCTGCCCCTGCCTGGAGCCCTGCAGGCGGCAGCCGGCCCGTCTGTGCAGCAGCGCTGGTCTGGACAGCTGTTCCTCACACGGCCCCTCCTCCGCGGGCACAGCCTTCCCGCCTGAAAGACATCACGACAGGAAGCGGCGCTTGCACTGGGGGTCAGGGTGACGAACACCCCACCGGGCAACCAGAGGACTCAATCCTCAGAGGAGCACCACTGTGAGAGCTGTTCTCTGATTAACCAACCTCACTGAGGTCCCCTCGCTTCTGGAGCTTTAACCCTGCAGGACGGTGAGCCTCCTCACCTCAACGCTGACACACCACGCTGTCAGCAGGGAGGGAGGGAGCACTGGGAGGTCAGCTCAGAGAGCTCACAGCCTGGCATCTAGGATGCAGTGTGGGGGGACAGACCAGCGGGAGGGAGGCCACAGGAGGAAATGCCGTCTAATCCTTACTTGAGTTACTCAGCAACACTCACTGTGACTCTTTCTCCATTTTATTCAGCAAAAATGTCTTCTCCAGCTCACCAGCCTCCTGCTTTATTACTAATAAAGTTAGTACTAATACACATGGATGCTCAGTGGAACCCTTGCAGGAACACACCATCCTAGCCCTCCTGAGCCACATGTGGGCCCCCGTGAGCCACCGTAACATATGCCTCTGGGCGCCTGTCCTGTCAGCATCGCTTGTTCCTCTGAAGTGTGAGCAGTAACAATCATTTTTAAAAAGTCCATAAACCAGTCATTTAATCAAAGAGGAATAAGATAGTGAACATGACACCAGCGTCGGCCAAACATGCTTTAAAGACCAGAGGACCACGTGAGTCTGACCATCAAGGGGTGGGAGGGAGTTAGGGAAGACGGCCGGAGCAGAGGAGTGTGGTTATGTTAGAGCAGTGGTTCTCAACCTTCTGGCCCTTTAAATACAGTTCCTCATGTTGTGACCCAACCATAAAATTATTTTCGTTGCTACTTCATCACTGTCATGTTGCTACTGTGATGAACCGTCATGTGAATATCTGATATGCAGGATGGTCTTAGGCGACCCCTGTGAAAGGGTCGTTCGACCGCCAAAGGGGTCGCGACCCACAGGTTGAGAACCGCTGTGTTGGAGGGACGGGGCGAAGCTGGAGAGCAGCGACGGCAGATGAAAGCGCGGGGCGTCCATTCCAGGGGGTCTTCCTTGCCCTCCAGGCCCTGAGCTCAGGAGCCTCCTGATGACCCCGCCTGCCTGAGGTGGCTGAGCTGTGACCCCCAGTGAGTGGCCCCCACCTGGTCTCCCACGCTCACCTGGGCACCGGCCTCCTGTCTTGGCCATGCAGGGCTCTGTCCTCTGTTCCAAGGAGGAGATCACATCGGGCTTAGAGCGGCAGAGCCCTGAATAATAGAGAGAAGCGGGAGGTGGTCGTGCTGTGAGCGGAGAGGGCTGGAGAGGGCGGCCCGCAGCGGACAGGGGAGGTGGGAGCGAGGGGGGGACCCGTACCCAGCGACACCAGGTTCCGGTAGTTCTCCAGCATCACGTCTCTGTACAGGGCCTTCTGGGCGCAGCTCAGCCAGCCCCACTCCTCCTGGGAGAAAGCGACGTCCACGTCCCCAAACGTCACTGCGATCTGGAAGGACAGACCACATGTCTGCTTGGCCCCTCATGACGGGGCTGCTACGGACTATGCGGTGTCCCCCAGATTCGAAGGTGGAAGTGCTAACCCCAGGACGCCCCAGTGTGACTGCCTGTGGAGGCAGGGCCCTAGAAGAGGTGAGGAAAAGTGAAACGCAGTCACGTGGTCGGGCCCTAAGCAGTCTGACCGGTGTCCTCCTAAAAGGAGGAAGCAGCACCAGGAACGGGGGAGCAGAGGCGGCAGGAGAGGGGCCGCCTGCACACTGAGCAAGGAGGCCCCAGGAGAACCAACCCGGCGGACGCCTTGACCTTGAACTTGTGGCCACCAGAACCGGGAGAGAAGAAACGGCTGATGTGTAGGTGCCCCCGACCTGTGGTGCTTTGCCATGGAGCCCTCACAACCGGACCTGGGATCGAAGGATTGCCTTCTCTTGGTTCCAATGAGAGAATATACACAGGAGGAATACTAGCTGTTGATCTGGAAATCTAGTGTCATGTCATCAACCCCAGAGAAAAGAGAGAGATACGGAGACCGCCCCTGCCCCTGGGGGACTGGCACATCTGTGTGGGTGAAAGGAGGTACTGGCGAGAAACAATTGTAAATGGCCCTGACCGGTGTGGCTCAGTGAATAGAGCACCGGTCTGAGGACTGAAGGGTCCCAGGTTCGATTCCGGTCAAGGGCATGTACCTTGGTTGTGGGCTCATCCCCAGTGGGGGGTGTGCAAGAGGCAGCTGATCAATGTTTCTCTCTCATGGATGTTTCTAACTCTCTATCCCTCTCCCTTCCTCTCTAAAAAAATCAATGAAATACATTTTTTAAAAAAAAATAAATGGAAAATACCCTCGGGTGAGGATAAAAATAAATGTTGAAAAACAAACAGATAATAAGTTTAAAAAAGAAGAAAAGCCGAAACCGGTTTGGCTCAGTGGATAGAGCGTCGGCCTGCGGACTGAAGGGTCCCAGGTTCGATTCCGGCCAAGGGCCTGGGTTGTGGGCACATCCCTAGAAGGGGGTGTGCAGGAGGCAGCTGATTGATGTTTCTCTCTCATCGATGTTTCTAACTCTATCTCTCTCCCTTCCTCTCTGTAAAAAATCAGTAAAATATGTTTTTAAGAAAAAGAAGAAGAAAAAAATAAAGTACAGCATGGAGAACACAGTCAATAATATTATAACAACTATGCATGGTGTGTGTGTGCGTGGGGGGGGGGGTCACTTTGTAAATTACATAAATGCCTAATCACTGCCACTGTACACCTGAAAGCAAGATGATAGAGTACATCAACTGTCACTGAAAAATACAGTGAAAAATAGACCTCAACAATTAAAAAAAATAAACACCACGCCAGTGATGGCGAACCTATGACACCCGTGTCAGAGGTGACGGGCGACCTCCTATTTTTGGTTGATTTTTCTTTGTTCAATGGCATTTAAATATATAAAATAAATATCAAAAATATAAGTCTTTGTTTGACTACGGTTGCAAAGATCAAAAAATTTCTATAGGTGACACCGGGCAGCAGAGCGAAGTTAGGGTTTTTCCAAATCCTGACACGCCGAGCTCAGAAGGTTCGCCATCACTGCTCTGCCTCGCAGTCCAGGAAAGCAAGGGTGCGCTTCAGCGAGGAAACAGGACCTGTTCACTCACCTGGGACGTGACTCGGGGGCCATTTCCTGTCCCTACAGCCTCCTGCGGGAGCCCCCGCGGCTGGAGAGGGGCGGGGTCCCCGGAAGGCGGAGCTGGGGGGCGGGGAGGGGGAGAGAAAGGAGCGGTCAGGTCTACAAGGTCCCGAAGCACCAGCCTGCACACGCGGGGCCCGGGGGCGTCCTCCTCCAGCCGCGCGCAGAAAGGGCTTCCGCCGGCTCAGGGGTTGAGCGCTGACCTAGGACCCAGGAGGTCAGGGTTCGATTCCCGGTCAGGGCACAGGCCCGGGTGGTGGGCCCGATCCCCAAGGGGGGGCGCGCAGGAGGCAGCCGATCTCATCGATGTTTCTAACTCTCTATCCCTCTCCCTTCCTCTCTGTAAACAATCAATAAAATATGTTTAAAAAAACAAACAAAACGGCTTCCTCAGGCGGAGAACCCACCAGCAGCATGAGGCCGGCTGTGCGGCGGCCACGGGCGGGGCGGGGTGTCCGTCCCCCGGAGCACGGGAACGGGGTGCCTGGCGAGGTGTCCCCGGGGCCAGCCCCGTCCCCCCGCACCCACCGCGGCCGCTGCTCGGACTCCCGCTCACCGCCCAGACCTCAGGGTCCCGCCCCCGAGGGGATGAAGGCGGCCCCGGCCACCCCGCCAGGCCCCCGCCGCCCCCTCACCTCCGTCCTCCGGCCCCGGGGTCGCCGCTCGTCGCTGGCCCGGGGAGGCGAGGCCGTTCCGGGAGCGCGGCCTTCCCGGGCCCCGGCGCACCCGGGGGGCCGGGGTCGCTGCCGCCGTCGGGCCGCGACCGGGACCTGGCTTTGTGCGGGGGACGCCGCCCCGAACCGTCCTCGCCGCCCCCCGCATGGCCCCGCGGACACACCCGCCCACTCCGGCTCCACCGGCCACAGCGGCACCGCCCCCGCCTTTGCCCCCGCCCATCCCACCACCACGCACGGCGCGCAAGAGCCGACAGCGCGACGTCGCCGGAAGTGGGCGCGTCCTCCGCCGCCGCGCCCTCTGGGAAATGTAGTCCCGCGAGGTGGCAAAGGCCACCGGCAGAATGCAGACAGACGGGGAGGTACGACCCGGGGTGGCGTGACCTCCTTCAGTGACCCGCCCCCCCGGGCCGGCTGGGCCGGGACAGACCGGAACCATAGGGCACCCCGAGTGACAGAGCCGCGCCCCTGGGATTCTGGGGGTCGGTGCCTGGTTGGGGCAGTTGCTAGGCTGGGCGGCCAGGAGAATGGACACAAGGCGGGCCTGAGCAGGTAGGGGTGGGGGGCTCAGGCCTCCATTGGGGTGTGGCTGTCGACAGAATGGGGAACAGGGACGCTGGGCAACGCAGGGACTCTGATGGATTGATCCCCAGTGCGGGCGTGCAGGGGGCAGTGGATCAATGATTCTCTCTCGTCATTGATGATTCTCATCCTCTTCCTTCTTCTCTGAAATCAATTTTTAAAAAGTGCAGTGCTAATCGTTTGGCTCAGTGGATGGAGCGTCCGCCTGCGGACTCAAGGGTCCCGGGTTCGAGTCTGACAAAGGGCATGTGCCTTGGTTGCGGGCACATCCTCAGTAGGGCGTGTGCAGGAGGCAGCTGATCGATATTTCTCTCTCATCGATGTTTCTAACTCTATCCCTTTCCCTTCCTCTCCGTAAAAAAAAAAATCAGTAAATATATATATATATATATATATATATATATTATTTTAAAAAATAAAATAAAATAAAAATTTAAAAAATGCATTTAAGAAAAACTATTAACATGTTTGGCTTGTAGGTTAGTCCATATTTTTCTTTCATATCCAGGTTGGGGTTTCTGTACCTAAACCATAAAGAAGCATGCCCATGGGGCGCTGTGTTCCACGGCGCTGTCTGAAATAACATTCTGTGTTTATTTGCTCGTCTATCATCTAACTCCCCTGCTAAAAATGTGTGCTCTGTGGGAATACTTCTGTTCGTCTTACTTCTGTTTACAACAGCTCCTGGCACAGAGCGAGTAACTCAATCAATACTAGTAGACGTGGAATGGATGAATTTTTAAAAATATATATTTTATTGACTTCAGAAAGGGAAAGATAGAAACATCAATGATGAGAGAGAATCATTGATTGGCACGTCCCCCACTGGGGATTGAGCCCGCAACCTGGGCATGTGCCCTTGACTGGAATCCAACCCGTGGACCTTTCAGTCCCCAGGCTGACGCTGTATCCACTGAGCCAAACCAGCTAAACTTTTTAAAAATATATATTTTATTGATTTTTTACAGAGAGGAAGGGAGAGGGATAGAGAGTTACATTGATCAGCCGCCTCCTGCACAATCCCCACTGGGGATGTGCCCCCAACCAAGGTACATACCCTTGACGGGAATCGAACCCGGGACCCTTCAGTCCGCAGGCCGACGCTCTATCCACTGAGCCACACGAGCTAGGGCTGAACTTTTTTTTTAAGTGGACGTGTTTTATGCCTGACCTGTAAATAAATGCCCACCAGAAATCAGAGGAGCTTCTCCTATTCTGAGATTTCCACATGTAGAGGCGATCCCTGTCCCCTCTAGGGTGATCTAATGAAAAACACTATGAAATCCTAGGATTAAAGAGAAAAAGGAAGAAGGGAGGGAGGGAGGGAGGGAGGAAGGCAGAGAAAAAAAAAAATAACATATTGGTGAAAATCACCATTCCCGGTGCTCAGAGGCTGTTTCCTGATGCAGCAGCGCCATCGTGTGGACAGAAGCACAAACTACAACAGCTCTATGTCCTGGAAACGGAGATTTCCACCCCAGTTATTCCCCTTCCCCCTGTCATCCCCGCTCAAGGGCAAGTCAACTCAGACTGAATGATTAGAAATCAAGGGACCCAGCCCTAGCCGGTTTTGCTCAGTGGATAGAGCATCGGCCTGTAGACTGAAGGGTCCCAGGTTCGATTCTGGTCAAGGGCATGTACCTTGGTTGCAGGCACATCCCCAGTGGGGGGCGTGCAGGAGGCAGCTGATCGATGTTTCTCTCTCATCGATGTTTCTAACTCTCTCTCCCTCTCCTTTCCTCTCTGTAAAAAATCAATAAAATATATTTCTTAAAAAATTAAGGGACCCAAAAGGCCTTGCTGGTCAAATGAAAATACTAGTATATTCAGGGGTGAGTGGCAGTTCAGTTCTACATGAAAGAGTGAGAGCCACCCTTTCAGGAAAATTTTACCCCTTTCTCTGCCTCCTAAGGAGCTACTTTCTCAATGGGGCCTTTATTATTATTTTTTTAAGGTTCCCCTGAAATGACTGGACCCGATTCCTTGTGTTTCGGCCAAGACGAAAGCTGATGTTGTCTGCCGATGGAGGCAGCTACCCAGACCCATACGGTTAGGGTTAGGTGGCAGAGTAGGGCTGGACAGAGTCACATCAGCCTTGCCTCAGACCAGACCTTACAAAACACCAACACTGGTTTCCTGGAAACACCAAGGCTGGTTCGGTTAAGAGCCAGTAATGCGAGAAGGCCTTTTTTTTTTTTCCCCCTTTGTAAATATATTTTATTGATTTTTTACAGAGAGGTAGGGAGAGGGATAGAGAGTTAGAAATATCGATGAGAGAGAAACATCGATCTGCTGCCTCCTGCACATCTCCTATTGGGGATGTGTCTCCCTTCAGAGAGGAAGGGAGGAGAGATAGAAATATCAACGGTGAGAGAGAATCATTGTTCAGCTGCCTCCTGCACGCTTCCTACTGGGGATGGAGCCCACTACCCAGGCATGTGCCCTGACAGGGAATGGAACCGTGACCCCCTGGTTCATAGGTTGATGCCCAACGTCTGGGCCACACCGGCTGGGCTCTAAGTTCTTTTTTTTAAAGTGTAGAAACTTGCAACCATTTTACATTTGAGTGGGGGAATTGGGACAGGCTCCCATAAACCTTGTGCAAAGTAGAACTATCATTAGAAGGCTCAGGGTAGGTGGTTTTGATATGCGGGAGTCAATGTGGTGTTTACTTTCTAAACTTGGTCACAGTTGATAAAAAGTGAAGCAAGGAGACCTGGCCAGGTGGCTCTGTTGTAACATCGTCCCGTAAGCCAAAAGGTGTTGGAGTGGATTGCTGGTTGGGGCACATACGTGAGTTTTGGGTTCAATGCCCAGTCGGGCACATATGGGAGGCAACCAATCAATGTTTCTCCCTCTCTCGCTCCATCCCTGAAAATCAATAAAATCATATCCTTTTGTGAGGAAATGAGACACATTTGTGATCAAGGAGCCACTTGCGTTGAGGTGTAGTTTGAAATGGGTAACTGAGTCTCTGTGTGTGGATGAAACCCAAGATCAGAGATGAATGTGTACTTCATATGTAACAGGGTGATAGAGCCTTAGCAATGGAAGGAATTGGTTACCTATGGAAAGTGGCAGATCGATTAGTTGGTAGTAAGAGAAATAAGAAACTTTTCCACTCCCGTTCCAAGGTGACATTTTAGTTCACACTTTAAAAAAGGGAAACATCCAAATTCCACATTGTATGTTCATGTGGTTTTTAAGGTATGATTACAATAATTATTTAATTTTAGAGATAGGGAGAAGCATCCATTTGTTGTCCCACGTATTTATGCATTCATTGGTTGAATCTTGTAGGTGCCCTGACCAGGGATTGGACCTGCAACCTTGGTGTATGGGACAATGCTCCAATCAACAGAGCTACCCCGGCCAGGTGGCGAACTTATCTTCAGGGCCAGACAGCAAATGCAGGCTTCGTGGCCAGTCTTCCTCCAACCACTCAGCTCTGCCGGTTGTAGACAATAACTAAATAAATGAGCATGGCTGTGTCCCAATAAAACTTTATTTATAAAAACAGGCAGCAGGCCAGACTTGGTCTGTTGACCACTATACCTGGCAGAATTGGATATGACATAATGATAAATGGTATGGTTCATAAATAGAGCTTAAGTAACAGTCAAACATAAATTAAAAAGTAAAAATTTCTGGCAACTCATGATCTTGATAAAAAACAAAGTTCAATTTTAGGGAATTCTGAAACAATATTTCAAATAATACAAGACCAGGGAAAATTTATCACTATAACTTACAGGCATAAATAGAATCTTATGTCACACACACACACACACACACACACACACACACACACACAAAGCCCTAGCCAGTTTGGCTCAGTGGACAGAGCATAGAGCGTCAGCCTGGGGACTGAAGGGGCTTGGGTTCCATTGCATCAAGGGCACATACCTTGGTCAGGGTGCCTGCGGGAGGCAACCAATCAGTGAGTCTCTCTCACATCAATTTTTTTGTATCTTTCCTCCTGCTTTCCACTCTCTCTAAAAAGCAATGGAGCCCTAACCGGTCTGGTTCAGTGGATAGAGCGTCGGCCTGCGGACTGAAAGGTCCCAGGTTCGATTCCGGTCAAGGGCATGTACCTTGGTTGCAGGCACATCCCCAGTAGGTGTGCAGGAGGCAGCTGATTGGTGTTTCTAACTCTCTACCCCTCTCCCTTCCTCTTTGTAAAAAAATCAATAAAATATATATTTTTTTAAAAAGCAATGGAAAAATATCCTTGGGTAAGGATTAACAATAAATGTGTGTGTATGTGTGTGTTACGAGTGTTATGAACTATACAGAAATCAACTCGTACTTAGCCATAAAGAAAAATGTCAAAATTTAAAAAGTAGGTATTGACTTCTAGGCCACAGTTACCCATCAACTTTAGCAGAAAAAGGTTTCTCTTCCTCACAGAACAAGGCATCAAAGAAAGTCTCAGAAGTGGTCTCCTTGCCCAGTGTTGCCAGGTTTGTTGAGTCAGCTTCTCTGTTTTGTCTCTTGGTCCCAAGATGGCTGCAGTAGCTTTGGGCGTCATGTCTTAGAGGAAAATGTCTAAGAGTAGAAGTGAGAGGAGAGGGAGTCTTTCTAATCCACGTCTCTTCTGAAGGAGGAGAATCCTTCCCAGGACCCACAGGCCCCTGGAATAGACAGACCATCCTGAGCTGCAGAGGCTGAAAATCGGCACCTGACACCTTCAGATTCTAAGGCCAAGACACAGATGGGCCAATAGGAAGGGGAAATGAGTATGGCTATTAGGCAGGCCACCAACCCCTCCGTCCGTGACAGAAGGTATAAAAATAACCCCAAACAATCAAATGAGGTGGGAACTAAGACACCATCGCCTAAAATTAGTTTACTCCAGGGTCAGGAAGAAATAAAAACTCACATTATTGTAAGACGACCATTTTCTACTTCATCCTCTTGTAATAATTTGTTCCTTCATCATAGTGATGTTTGTTGTCCTCTCTTCTGGCTTCTTGAATAGTACAGTTAATACATTTGAGTATAATCTTACAGGTTTTCATGTCTCACAATATTTAAAGTCTGTTGGGATGTAAAAAAACTCTCATTGTCATCCTTTAAAAAATTTGAGAGAAACATGGATTCCCCCCCCACTCATTTATGCATTCATTGGTTGATTCTTGTATGTGTCCTGAGGGGATTGAACCTGAAACCTTGGCTTATTGAGACAATGCTCCACCCAATTGAGTGACCTGGCCAACCTCTTATTGCCATTTTTCTCTTTGCCATTTATTATAACTGCAAGATTTATTTCCTTGTTAACCCAAGAGTCATTTGGCTGTTTCCTTTTTCTTTTCTTTTCAGTTTCCAATACAATTTAAACCTTTGGCTAATGTTAAAATTATTACACGGGTAGTTAGAAAAGGTGAATCAAGAATGTATGAGAGACAAAACGTTTTCCAAAATTTCCCTGCTTCATTGATAATCTCGATCTAAACAATTTATACCCATAAAAAATGTTCTTCAGTATGAAATTTATGAGTCGGGAGGAAGGACAACTCTGAATGAAGGCATTCTGGCTTGTTGTATTCTTCGCCTTTCTGCAAGATGAAAGGAGGAAGCTGTGATCAGCCTGAGCCAATGGGGTCTCCTCATTCATGGATTGCATGACTAGCCTAGGCCAATGGGCTCTCCCTATTATTTCCATTCATCGATTGCATGACTAGCCTAAGCCAATGCGGTCTCCTTATTACTTCCATTCATGGATTGCATGACTAGCCTAAGCCAATAGGCTCTCCCCATTACTTCCATTCATGGATTGCATGACTAGCCTAAGCCAATGAGCTCTCCCCATTACTTCCATTCATGGATTGCATGACTAGCCTAAGCCATTGGGCTCGCCCCATTACTTCCATTCATGGATTGCATGATTAGCCTAAGCCAATGGGGTCTCCTCATTAGTTCCATTCATGGATTGCATGACTAACCTAAGCCAATGGGCTCTTCCCATTACTTCCATTCATGGATTGCATGACTAGCCTAAGCCAATGGGCGCTCCCCATTACTTCCATTCATGGATTGCATGACTAGCCTAAGCCAATGGGCTCTCCCCATTACTTCCATTCATGGATTGCATGATTAGCCTAAGCCAATGGGGGTCTCCTCATTAGTTCCATTCATCGATTGCATTTCTAACCTAAGCCAATGGGCTCTTCCCATTACTTCCATTCATGGATTGCATGATTAGCCTAAGCCAATGGGGGTCTCCTCATTAGTTCCATTTATGGATTGCATGACTAGCCTAAGCCAATGGGCTCTCCCCATTACTTCCATTCATGGATTGCATGACTAGCCTAAGCCAATGGGCTCTTCTCATTACTTCCATTCATTGATTGCATGACTAGCCTAAGCCAATGGGCTCTCCCCATTACTTCCATTCCTATGGCTGCTTGCTAACATAAGTTCTCTGATGATCAACAAGGGATAAGCGCTGATGGAAGGCTTTTCTACGTTTATCACATTCACCTGTGTTTCTCTACTTTGCCTTGTCCGATGTCGAAGAGTAGCGGGACCACGATCGAAAGTCCTCCCCCCTTCCTTACAGTCATAGGGCTTCTCCTCGGTGTGAACAACCTGATGCTGAGTCAGCTGGGAGCCGTGGCTGAAGGCCTTCCCACAGGCCTGGCACACGTAGGGTTTCTCCCCCGTGTGGATCCTGTAATGCACGGCGAGGTGCGAGACCCGCTTGAAAGCCCTCCCGCACGCCTTGCACGGGTAGGGTTTCTCTCCCGTGTGGATTCTCTGGTGTTGCTTCAGCTGTGAGCTCACCCGGAACGCCTTCCCGCAGGCCTGACATGCGTAGGGCTTCTCACCCGTGTGGATTCTCTGGTGCCGGATGAGCGTGGAGCCCTGATTGAAGGCCTTCCCACAGTCCTTACACTCATAGAGCTTCTTGCCAGTGTGAAGAGTCTGGTGTTGGATCAGCTGGGACCGGTGGCTGAAGGTCTTCCCGCATTCCTTGCAGGCGTAGGGCTTCTCCCCCGTGTGAATCCTACCGTGGACTTTCAGATGCGAGATCCGATTGAAGGCCTTCCCACACTCTTTGCACTGATAGGGCTTCTCGCCGGTATGAATGCGCTGATGTTCGATCAGCTGGGAGCTCCGGCCGAAGGCCCTGGCGCAGTCCTGACACGCGTAAGGCTTTTCGCCGGTGTGGACCCGCTGGTGCTGAATGAAGTTTGAACCCGAGTTGAAGGCCTTCCCACACTCCTTGCACTCGTAGGGTTTCTTGCCAGAATGAATGTTCTCGTGCTGAACCAGGCGCGAGCCGTACTTGAAGGCCTTCCCACACTCCTTACACTGATAGGGTTTCTCGCTGGTGTGGATTCCCTGGCGGCGAATGAGGAAGTCCTCTGGCCAGAAGGCTTCCCTACATGCGTCATATCCATAGGGCTCGTCCCCTGGATGGACTTTCCCACAGAAAGTAAGGGATGCCTGCGGGCTGAGAGGGGGCATTTCTTCAGGCCTGACGATCACGTGACTCAGACGTTCATCTGGATCCCCCCGCTGTCCGTCAAACTGGCTTCCGCACTCCCAGTTGTCTGGGAGACTCGAGGACTCGAGACCGTAACTCGGAAGGCTTTCCGGTCTCGGCCACTGTCCTTCAGAAACAGGCTGCTCTGGAGGTGACACCTTAGTCTCAGACCTGGCCTCCGAGGCTGAAAAAGAACGAAAGAGCAAGTATGCTTCTTGTTTTTTTCCTTTTGCAGAAAAGGGGACTTGTCTAGTAAAAACTGAAAATAATGCCAACAAGCTCCTGAATGTGGCTACCGAGGAACTGGGCAAATCGTACGGAGAAAGAGGAAATGCCATAAATGAGAAGAGGGAGGTAATCAAGAAGGTTGTAAGAGTAGTGCTTGGAAATGGCCTCTCTCTATGTATACACACACACACACATATATATACATATATATATATATATTTTTTTCCCCCCTCCTCACCCAAGGGTATATTTTCATTGATTTGAGAGAGAGAGGAAGGGAAACATTGACTGGTTGCCTCCCATACGTGCCCAACCAGTGATCAAACCCAGAACCTAGGTATGTGCCCTGACTGGGGCTCACACCTGAAATCCTGATGCATCAGGATGGCACTCTAACCAACTGAGCTACCTGGCCAAGGCCTAGACACAGTATTTTACAGTTAATTATTTGGACAACCAAAGAAAGAGTGTCTAAAAATCTTATGTATCATCTTAGCATTAAATGCTCTGGTTTTCTTATACGAAACTTGAGGGATCTCAAATAGCCAAACTATCTTGAAAAGGAAGAACAAAGGTCTCACACTTCCTGACTTCAAAACATATGACAAAGCTATAGCAATTAAAACAGTGTGGCACTGGCCTAAAGGCAAATATGCAGACCAACGGAACAAAAGAAAGAGCCCTAAAATAAACCCTCACGCGTGTGGTCAGATGATCTTTGACAAGGGTGCCAAGACCACACAATGAAGAAAGGACAGTGTTTTCCATAAATGGTGCTGAGGAACTTGGATATCGACATACAAAAGAATGAAGCAAGACCCTTACCTCACACCAAATACAAACATTAACTCAACATGAATAGGAGACCTACACAGGATCTAAAACTATAAAGCTCCTAGAAGAAAACAGGGGAAAGCTTTTATTTATTTTTTTTAATGTATTTTATTGATTTTTTACAAAGAAGGGAGAGAGATAGAGAGTTAGAAACATCGATGAGAGAGAAACATCGATCAGCTGCCTCCCGCACATCTCCCACTGGGGATGTGCCCACAACCCAGGCACATGCCCTTGACCGGAATCGAACCCGGGACCCCTCAGTCCGCAGGCCGATGCTCTATCCACTGAGCCAAACCGGTTTCGGCGAGGGGAAAGCTTTATGACACTGCATTTGGTAATACTTTCTTGGAGATGGCACCAAAAGCACAGGCAATAAAAGCAAAAATATACAAGTGGGACAACATCAAACTTAATAACTGGGCATCAAAGGAAACAGCGTGAAAAGGCAATGTACAGAATGGAAGAAAATATTTGCAAATCATATATCTGATAACGGGTTCATATCCAGACTATATAAAGAAACCCTACAACTCAATGACAAAAGCAACCCATCCCGATGAAAAAATGGGCAAAGGACTTGAACATACAGTTTTCCAAAGAAGATACACAAATGGTCAATAAGCATATGAAAAGATGCTCAACATCACCAATCGCTAGACAAATCCAAATAGAAACTATGATATCCTACCTCGTAGCTACGAGGACGGCCACTATTGAAAAAGAAGAAAAACACACCAAAGAACACAGTCACAAGAGCTGGCAGGGATGTGGAAAAATGGGAGCCCTCATGCCCTGCTGGTGGGAACGTACGATGGGGCAGTCACGTTGGGAAACAGTATGGAGGTTACTAAAAAAATTAAATCCCTACTGGGAATGGAGCCTGCAACCCAGGCATGTGCCCTTGGCCGGGAATTGAACCGTGACCTCCTGGTTCATAGGTCGACGCTCAACCACTGAGCCACGCCGGCCGGGCTCACTGTAATTCATTTAAATGTCAATGGCCGTGTGGCACCAGCCGCGCCATCCTGGAGAGCCCAGCATGGGTGGTATTTGGCCTGGCAGCGGAGAAGGTCCTGGGAAGGGAGATGAACAGGAAGGAACAGGCCGAGTCTGAGCCTGAAACCTAGAGACAGTGAGAGGACCCACCACAGGGGGCTGAGGGGGCTAGAGAGTGACAGGGGCAAGAGGCAGGAGATGCTCCAGGCAGGAGCATCTGTCAAGTGCTGCTGACAAGCCACCGAAGGTACCTCCTCAGCCTGACCTCTGAGCTTGGCGACTCAGAGGAACTATTTTCCACTTCAAAGGGCCGGCTTCCTCCCCTGCTGCTGGACGGTTACCTGCGCTGGCTTCCCTCCTCTTGCAAGCGCCTCACGCCTCACTCACCGGGGCACAGGCCTCCTGCCACTGCCTCCTCCGCCCTCCAGGGCTCCTTGCCTTGCTCCAGGAAGGCAATCACATCAGGCTTGGAAATGACGAGATCTGAACGCGAGAAAAGACACGACGCCCGGTGATGGTGCGGCCCCAGAGCTCAGGCCCAGGACCTGGTCATTCAGGATGAGAGGTCATAGTGGGAAGGCACAGCGGACGACCTGACAGTCACCTGAGGCCTGGCGACAACGTAGCTTCAGCCCAGGGAGCTGCCCTTTAACCCCTCACACTGACAAGGCAGGAACACCTCCACCCACGGGTCCCCTCCGACCTACCGGACCAGGCGCCCTTACCCAGAGAGCGCAGGTTGCTGTAGGTCTCCAGCATCACGTCCCTGTACAGGTCCCTCTGAGCAGGTGCCAGCCACTCCCATTCTTCCCGGGAGAAGACCACGGCCACATCCCTGAACAGGTCTGACCCCTGCAACAACGGGCAGGTGTGTTACATGCAAACCTCACGGGAACCTCTCTCGGTGGGAGGAGAGGAGGTGGAGGGAGTCTTTGCAGGAAAAGGCTGAAGCTGGGGCCTCTGAAGCGAGCAGATGACGGGAGAACACGGGTGTGAGTTCAATGTTCTTTTTTTTAAAAACAATTTTCTTGTGTTTTTTAAAAAAATAAATTTTTATTGATTTCAGAGAGGAAGGGAGAGGGAGAGATAGAAACATCAATGACGAGAGAGAATCATGGATCGGCTGCCCCCTGCATGCCCCTACTGGGGATCAAGCCTGCAATCCGGGCATGTGCCCTGACCAGAATGGAACCCAGGACCCTTCAGTCCAGGACAATGCTCTATCCACTGAGCCACACCAGCGAGGGCCTAATATGTTTGTTTTTTTTTAAAAGAATAGTTTTGAGCCCTAACCGGTTTGGCTCAGTGGATAGAGTGTTGGCCTGTGGACTGAAGGGTCCCGGGTTCGATTCCAGTCAAGGGCATGTACCTTGGTTGCGGGCACATCCCCAGTAGGGGGTGTGCAGGAGGCAGCTGATTGATGTTTCTCTCTCATCGATGTTTCTAACTCTCTATTCCTCTCCCTTCCTCTCTGTAAAAAAAAAATCAATAAAATATATTTAAAAAGATAGTTTTGATATTTAGAGAGAGAGGAAGGGAGAGGGAATGAGAGATACGTCAGTTGGCTGTCCCCTACTGGGGATCAAGCACGCAACCCTCGCATGTGCCCTTGACCAGAATGGAACCCGGGACCCTTCAGTCCGCAGGCCAACACTCTACCCACTGAGCCACACCAGCTGGGGTTTAAATGTTCTTGGACGTTCTTTTTTACTACACTCACCAAAGCTCTGGTACACAGATCTGGGGTGAAAATTAAAATCCAGCTGCGTGGAGTGTTCCCAACGGTGACTTACTCTGACCCTGTCACATACTAAATTCTCCAGGGGCGACCCAGAACTCCTACTTCGATGGAATCAAAGAAAAATAAACCCAAACCAAGAATTTTTTGCTAGAAGAGGGAACCGGGAGAGGACACAGGCGACCCGGTCTTTTCACTCCTGAGAACAGGAAGCTCTGAGCAACCGGAGTCTCTGGGACGGAGCCCAGGTGGGAAGGAAGCGCTGGGAACAGGAAAGCGAGTGTTTACAGGATCTAGAAACTCACCATGGACATGACGTTCGGAAAGTCATGGGCTGAGGGGTCCTCCTCAGGGCTCCTCTCGGGGAAGGCCAGAGTCCTGAGAGGGCGGAGCTGGGGGAGGAAACAGTGAACACGAGAGACCAGGCTTGCCTGGCAGCTCCCAGGATGCCCTGGTTACAAGTCCCCATCCCGTTCACCCCACCTCCCGACCAATCCGAGGGAGACAAGACAAACTGGGGCCCTCACCCAACTCCAAGAGACCCCCAGCTCCAGCGGCTGCGAGGACACAGGGACCCAGTGGCCTTTCTCTCCCGTTTCCCCGAAACAGCCCGAGAACGTCACTGGTGCAAATCCGAGATGGGGATGCTCAGACCCGGTCCAGTGACTAAGACCATGGGTATCCCACAGACAAGGAAGCCTGACCTCAGGCCAGAGAAAGCCCCAGAGAGCCGGCCTGATCCGGATCCGCCCAGCCAAGAATCACGTCTTCCCCAAAACCAGACCATCCGACTCTCATGCTCACAATGGAACACCTTCAGAAGTCTCGTGGGCACTTCCCCCAACTTCCAAGTTCACCAAGAGCCCACAGCCCTACTGAAGGCCCGGTGGACACCACGCCGTGGGCCCTACCTTGAGTCCACAGATAGAGTGTGAGTGCGGGGGGTCAGTTAGATGAAGCAGGTCCCACGCTCCATGATCAGCTCATAGAGAGGCCGCTGCACAGACATCACAGCGTGAGAAGCTGTGTGCACAGAAACATAAGCTGGAAAACAGAACCGAAAATTAGCTCAGAACAGGCCACAAGCAGGCAAGTGGTCGGGTCAATCTGGGCCCAGCCAGATGGTCGATGCCCACAGATAATCGTCGGGAGCGGCTCTAGGTTCAAGCCTGGGGCTGACCTGTGGCAGGGCCACGAACAAGTCCCAGCCGGGAGGGCAGAGCTCTCCAAGCACCGTGGTCGGCAAACTGTGGCTCGTGAGCCACATGCGGCTCTTGGGCCCCTTGAGTGTGGCTCTTCCTAAGCCTTAGGAGCACCCTAATTAAGTTAATAACAATGTACCTACCTATATAGTCTAAGTTTAAAAAACTTGGCTCTCAAAAGAAATTTCCATCGTTGTCCTGTTGATATTGGGCTCTGCTGACTAATGAGTTTGACGACCACTGTCCTAGCATAACTAAGCCTGACCTTGTAGCCCTCCCTAATTCCTTCCTTCCAAACCCAAGTGATGCCAAGACAAGAACATTTGTATACATGTTAATCTGCCCTTGTTTTTTGAATCAGACTGTAAAATAAAGCATCAGCTTGCAGGCTGGGCCTTTTGTGTCCTCATCCAGGCATGGGAGATACACCAAGCCCCAGCTGTATTCTCTTTGTCTTTTCTTCAATTCTTCACCGCCCCTCCTCAGGCTCACCCTTGGCTGTGCTGGTGCAGCATAATGAATGACATTCACAACTGGACCCTTTGTACAACCTAAGAACATTCAGCAAAATAAGTCAAACCCACCCCCCTGGGGACACATGGGGGGAGGGGGGCGTAAAAATCCTAAAAAGAAATTGGAATAGAAAACATCCAAGTGTTAAGAGTGACCTCACTTAACCACTTCTTGAGCTGTTTATAAAGGAGTTTAGGACAGTGCCCGGCACATGACTAATATTTTTTTCTTCTTCACAAATATTTCATTGCAAGTAATGCGTAGATGAGATAATTATGACTGTTCCTGGGAATCATGTAACGGGAATTTTTCCTTCCTCTGAGCACCGTTTTAGCATGCTCTGTCATATTTTATTGCATGAATGGCCCCGGATTTCCTCAACCCTTTCCCCACTGTTGGTCACAGATTTTGAACAAAATCATCTAAAATGTCCCCAAGGGTTAAGCCTCTGCTTCTAAATCTTTTGGGGCCTTGCAACTCTTGGTGAATGTCATGGAACAAGATTTCAGCCTAGATTTAAAAAAAAAAAAAAAAAAAAAAGACTCCATGCAAAATACCCGCAAGCAATTTCAGGGGTGGGGACCCCCTCCACACCCACCGAAGGGGTCTGGGGCCCTGGTGATGAGCTGTGACGCAAAAACGGAACGCCGGCCGGGCGTGCGTTGCGGGGGCCGATGGGAAATGTAGTCCGGAGCCCGAGAAGCCGCAGACGGATGATAAGGAAAGACGCTCCGGTTCCCCCCAGGCCCAAGACCCGCCCGGCCGCGGCGCCCACTCTCGCACTGGCCCCGGAGCGCGCGGGAAACTCCGGATCCCCTCACCTGCCGCCTTCTCGGGTCCGAGTGCCACCGAGACTGCGCCCCCCCCTCGCTGTCCCAGGTGAGCTTTCTCGTCGGTACCGGCGAACTCGTCGCCTGGAGCCGGAAGATGGCGCAGACGCACAAAGCCGCGCCGATGCGGCGTAGCGATTGGGCCGGCGCCGCAGTGTATTCTGGGAAACGTAGTCTCCAGGCTGTAAAGATTGCCGCGCGCCGCGAGGCCCGGTATCGCGATGCTTCGCAGTGGGCGGTACCCGTGTGCGCCCGTCGGGGGAACCCGACGGAGTGCGTTCTGCGGTGGGAGTTGCTGTGTGAGAACCGGTCCGTGGAGCGTGCAGTGTGCGTGCGATCGCCTCTCTGGTTGCGGGTGCGAGTGTGTGAGGGGCCGTGACCACGGGTGCGGCGCTGTTTGTGACGGTGTACGTCGTGTTTGGTTCCGACCCGGCGGTTGATGGGGACCGTTCGACGGTTGTGTGTGACGAGTAAAAGGACGTTTGGGCGAAAAAAATTGCCTCCGCCATTAAGGCAGCATTTCCGTGGAGCAGCCATGACCCCCGAAGGCTTGGAGGGAGGAAAAAGGCCCAAGGAGTTTGTCTGATAACCGATTGTAAGCATGGGATCTGTGTTGGAATAAATGTCGAGCATGGGGATGCCAGATCGGCAAAAACGTTTTACACGAGACGTCGAGGAGTTTTCTGTTACGGGGTGACCTCTCGGCCGAGTCCCCTTCCGCCCCCGTCAGCTCACGTCTGCGTGGAAGCGAGGGGAGCCCTGGATCCACACATCCCGAGCGGCGTGGTCCCTGTGGCCGGGTGTCCCCGGGTCCTGGATGCTCCGGCCCCGTGATGATGCCTGGTCCCTCCCTGTGGCCGGGTGCCCCCGGGTCCTGGATGCTCCGGCCCCGTGATGCCTGGTCCCTCCCTGTGGCCGGGTGTCCCCGGGTCCTGGATGCTCCGGCCCCGTGATGCCTGGTCCCTCCCTGTGGCTGGGTGTCCCTGGGTCCTGGATGCTCCGGCCCCGTGATGCCTGGTTCCTCCCTGTGGCCGGGTGCCCCCGGGTCCTGGATGCTCCGGCCCCGTGATGCCTGGTTCCTCCCTGTGGCCGGGTGCCCCCGGGTCCTGGATGCTCCGGCCCCGTGATGCCTGGTTCCTCCCTGTGGGCGGGTGCCCCCGGGTCCTGGATGCTCCGGCCCCGTGATGCCTGGTCCCTCCCTGTGGCCGGGTGTCCCCGGGTCCTGGATGCTCCGGCCCCGTGATGCCTGGTCCCTCCCTGTGGCCGGGTGTCCCCGGGTCCTGGATGCTCCGGCCCCGTGATGCCTGGTCCCTCCCTGTAGCCGGGTGTCCCCGGGTCCTGGATGCTCCGGCCCCGTGATGCCTGGTCCCTCCCTGTGGCCGGGTGTCCCCGGGTCCTGGATGCTCCGGCCCCGTGATGCCTGGTCCCTCCCTGTAGCCGGGTGTCCCCGGGTCCTGGATGCTCCGGCCCCGTGATGCCTGGTCCCTCCCTGTGGCCGGGTGTCCCCGGGTCCTGATGTGCATCAGGCCCCGGGATGATGCCTGGTCCCTCCCAGGACCAGGTGGGGCGGCTTGTCCTGGAGCCACGCGCAGGGTCCCCCGTGGAAATAGACACGCTGAGGATGGTCATCTGGAGCCAGAAGGGGAAGTGCTCACGCAGCACCCGGGACCCGTGCAGATGCAGGAAAAAGGACCCTCGCTCTGTCTGTGTCTGATGGTGGCAGCCAAGCTTGAAGGGGGAAAGACAGTGGGGAAAACAGCAGGGGGTGGGGGAGCCCCTGCTTCCAGCTCTGCCGGTGTCATTGGACGGAAGCTGCCCTCCTGCTCTCAACAGAAAACCAGGTAATGGGGCCCGGCCGCCCTGGCTCAGGGGTTGAGTGTCCACCTAGAAACCAGGAGGTCACGGGTTCGATTCCCCGTCAGGGCACATGCTCGGGCTGTGGGCTCGATTCCCCAGTGCGGGGCGTGCAGAAGGCCACCGATCCATGATCCTCTCATTGATGTTTCTATGTCTCTCCTTCTCTCTTCCTCTCTGACATCAATAAAAAAGTATTTTTTAAAAAACTTGCCGAAACCGGTTTGGCTCAGTGGATAGAGCGTCGGCCTGCGGACTGAGAGGTCCCAGGTTCGATTCCTGTCAAGGGCATGTACCTTGGTTGCGGGCATATCCCCAGTGGGGGATGTGCAGGAGGCAGCTGATCGATGACTCTCTCTCATCGATGTTTCTAACTATCTCTCTCCCTTCCTCTCTGTAAAAAATCAATAAAATATATTTAAAAAACAAAAAACAAAAAACTAAGTAACCTGTAATAAACTAATCTTTGCGGACGCCGGGCAGCGCCGATCCCCGAGAGGAGGGGAATGAAGAACTGCAGTGGCTTTCTCTCGGGAGGCATATTCCGGACCTCAAGCCGCTGACACCCAGCGACACAGTTTGGGGAGCCTGGGGTGACGGAGATTGGGGGGCGGAGCGGGGACCAGGCCTGTGCCTGTGGCTGGAGGGCGCGCTGCCTCCGCGCTGGGCGGTGGGAGAACCTTCAGAGACAAGACGTGACGTCACAGAGGCCCCCTGGAAACAGCCATGAGGCTGACCTCCGGGGCTGGGACCTGGGGGACGGCCCTGGGCCAGTCCAGCAAAGTGGGGGGCACCGCCCGGGCCAGGGGCGCCTGCGCAGTCCGGCGCCGCCTCGGCGTGGGCGGGGCCGGGCGGGGGTGGAGGTGGTGTCCCGGGCCGAGACCCTGCTAAAGGAGGATGTGGAGGCGCCCCCAGCCTGCGGTCCCAGGATGCACTGCGCCGCGTCCCTCCCTGGACTCCATTTCCCAGCGGTCCCTGCGGCCGGCGCCAGCTGCTCGCGGAGCGCCGCGGTCCCTTTGTGAGTCCGCGGGTCCAGCAACGGCCCGGCCCGCGGAGATGCGGGGCGCCCGGCCTCGGTCCCGTCCCGCCGCGCGGAGGGAGGCGCCCGCCTGCGGGGAGGAGGCGGTGAGCGGTCCCCCGGGGGCGGGGACGGAGCGGGGCCCCCGTGAGGCTGTGACGAGGCGTGTGACGGCGTGAGGGCGCGTGTGTGTGTGTGACCGTGTGAACAGGTGGACCCTGTGTGTGTGTCAGTGAGTGTGTGTGTGTGTGACTGAGGGGGTGGCCGTGGGGCGGGGTGACAGTGAGCGTGACAGCGGGCCCGGTGGCCCCGGTGACCCGCGTGAGGGGGACCGCCTCGGGGCGGGGGGCAGAGAGAGGAGGGGCGATGGGCGTGAGCGGGGAGGGCGGGGGTGGGGCTGGGGGCGGGGAGGAGCACGGGCGGGCCTCGGGCTGCACCCCAGGGGCCCGGCTGCGGACCGCGGCCTCCGGTGCAGAAGGTCCTCCCCCCACCTCCTCCTCCCTCCGCCGGGGAAGGCAGCGGAGCGGGAGGGAGACCTACTGTGCGCTGTTGGAGTGACCGGCGTTGATGGTCACACGGGCGGGCAGGCTCGGTGCTCGGTGAGTCGGTCCCACGCTCCTGCCCGCGGCTGGTGGGGAGCAGGTTGCGGCGGGTCCCCAGCCGCAGGGAGGGGCGGTGCTCACAGGGGTGGGAGGCATTGTGACCCCAAACCCGGTTCTGACCGCTGAGTGAGCGGCCTTACCTTCCAAGGCGGAGGGGTTAGTGGCAAACAACTCTTTTTTTAAAAAATGGGACAGGACGCCCTAGCCGGTGTTGCTCAGTGGATAGAGCATCGGCCTGCGGACTGAAGGGTCCCAGGTTCGATTCCGGTCCAGGGCATGTACCTGGGTTGCGGGCACCTCTCCAGTAGGGGGCGTGCAGGAGGCAGCTGATGATGTTTCTCTCTCATCGATGTTTCTAATTCTCTATCCCTCTCCCTTCCTCTCTGTAAAAAATCAATAAAATATATATTTAAAAAAAAAAATGAAACAAAGCGCAGGGGGAAAGAGTTGTACGCGTGGGAGCGACTGATTCAGGGAACCCCTCATCTGCGTCTGCAGTGGCCGGGTGGGAGAGGGACTGTCCAGGTGACGCAGGGTCCCTTTCTCCCTCCGCAGCTGGCCTTTCCCCAGACGCTGCGCCTCTGCCGGGGAGGAGCCTGAGGAAGGGGCCGGAAGCGCCGCCATCCGTCCTCAGGCTCCGAAAGCCATGTCCCAGGTAAGGAGCATCTCTCCATCTCTCCTCCCTCCCAGGCTGCGCTGCTTGTCAGGCTGTGTGCGAACAGTCTGGTTTTCTCCTGAGACCAGCCTACCAGTGTCTCCTCCATGCGGGACCTGGCCCTCCTATCCTCCAATCCAGTGTCAGGGGGTCCCCCGAAGCCCAGTGAGCGTCCCCTTTTTCTCAGCATTTTCATCTTTATCCAAGAAATAGCTCAGTGCCGCCTATGGCTCTCAGGAGGCCACGTGTCCGTGATTACAGTTTGTTGACTGTACACCGAGTGGCCGGGTTATTAGGACCACCCCATCAGGACAATGAAGTGGTTGTGCAAAGCCACACTAATAAAAGAGAGACATGCAAATTGGTGTCACTCCGCTACGCCCACCAGCCAATCAGGATGAGTATGCAAATCAACCCAACAAAGATGGCGGTTACTTTGCATACGCAGGCGCAGAGCAAAGACTGAAGGCTGGCGGGAGTGAAGACTGAAGAGGCTTGGCTTCTCCGCTGCGGCCGGACCAATGGCCTGGGTCCCGGGTGCCGGAGGAAAACCAGTGCCGGCAGCCAGGGGAAGGAAGGTCTATCGCGCAAATCTTTGTGCAACGGGTTTCTAGTAATAATAATAATAAAACCTTGAGAGTATTTGCTTAGGAAGTTTTCAATATTCAGTATTTTTGGAAGTGTCAGTGAAGTACTGATGGGGTGGTCCTAATAATCTAGCCACTCGGTGTATAATGTAATGATGTGAAATTAGTGGAGAAAGGATGGGTTATGCATTTAGAGAAAAAAAATTTCTTCCTGTTCTAGCCAGTTTGGCTCAGTGGATAGTGTCAGCCTGCGGACTGAAGGGTCCCAGGTTCGATACCGGTCAAGGGCACATGCCCGGGTTGCGGGCTTGATCCCCAGTCGGAGGCGTGCAGGAGGCAGCCGATCCATGATTCTCTCTCATCATGGATGTTTCTATCTCTCCCTCTCCCTCTCCCTCCCTGAAATCAATAAAAATATATTTAAAAATAAATAACTAAATTTCTTCCTTACAATGTATAGGTTAAATCTAAACCATAAAGCCATGCAAACTGCTAAGGGAAAACATAGAGAAGAGGTTGGAAAGAGGAAGCTGGGCCGGAAGCACGAGTCAGCGCTGTCCAGTGGCACTTCCTGGGGTGACCGACTGACTAGAAAGGTGCTCCCCGTGGCTGCGGGGCACTTGTATGGCCTGGCGTGACTGAGGACCTGGACTCTCAATGTTACCTGACCAACATGTAAATAGCGACATGCAGTGAGCAGCTGGTGTGTTGGACAGCACAGATCCAGGCTCAAGAAACAGTATAGCCAGGAAGAAAGTGAAGGACGAGCCTGTCCGAATCTCTTACTGCACAGATGAGGAAAGAGAGCGCCAGGGAGGAAAGCCCGTGTCCCCATCACTGGTTAGCGACTGTGCAGCTGTAGGGAGCGGTCGTGTGCGCTGAGGGTCAGGAACACGGATGATGGGGCGTGAGGAGGTGAAGAGGGTGGAGGGAGGAGGACACCGTGGAGCTGTGTGCCCACCGTGACGACCGAGCACTCATCTCGTTCCTGTTCCCAGACTGTCCCTGGCCCCCGCTCCACCTGGAATGAGATCCCAGTGTCCTTATCCGGGCCTGCAGGACCCTCTGTGACCCAGCCCCAGCGCTCCCAGACCTCATTGTGCATGTGTGCGTCTCCGCTCCAGCCGCACTGGCCACTTACTCTTGCTCAGACGTCCTGGGCTCTTCCCTGTCTCCGAATCTTTGCATTCGCTCCCCCTAGATCAGGGATGGCGAACCTATGAACTCATTTTTTTGATTGATTTTTCTTTGTTAAATGGCATTTAAATATATAAAATAAATATCAAAAATGTAAGTCTTTGTTTTACTGTGGTTGCAAATATCAAAAAATTTCTATATGTGACACGGCACCAGAGTTAAGTTAGGGTTTTTCAAAATGCTGACACGCCGAGCTCAAAAGGTTCGCCATCACTGTCCTATAATTAGTGCATTCCACTTCCCGAACAAGGCAGGTCCCCGACCGTGGATTTACTCCAGGATATCTGACTAGTACATGTTATACATGGTTTACAGTCACTCCTTGGGGCTCTTAACTTCTTCCTGTGTTTATGCTTCCACTTCCATCTTCTCCCTAAAGAACCCCTATGGCAGTGGTTCTCAACCTTCTGGCCCTTTAAATACAGTTCCTCATGTTGTGACCCAACCATAAAATTATTTTCGTTGCTACTTCATAACTGTAATGTTGCTACTGTTATGAATCGTCATGTAAATATCAGATATGCAGGATGGTCTTAGGCGACCCCTGTGAAAGGGTCCTTTGACCGCCAAAGGGGTCGCGACCCACAGGTTGAGAACCGCTGCCCTATGGGTATTTCTTTGCATGCAGGTCAATACTTGACTCCCGGCCTGAATGGTTTCTCATTAGCTCCTATTCTTGCTGGGTCACAGTAGGGTCATTTAAAAATTTTTTCTGAGGTTAAATAATTTTGGGAAATCCTAATTCAATGGGGAGAAAAAGTCTAGAAATTATCTTAAGAGAGACAGTGTAGCATCAGAGTGAAAAATGAAGGTTCAAAAAACTGAAGATTATCAAGGGTTAGTAGCTAAGATATGGCGGCATGTTTATACTTTATAATATTATCCATCTGGCAAAACTAGTAACTGTAACTTTTGATGGCTTCTAGGGTGACACAGTGGGTTGGTGTGTGTGTGGGCTGGAGGACTTCCAATTCTTGAACTTAAAAAGGGAAAAAATTCACTGAAGGTAGAAATACTGAATATTATTTTCTAAGTTTCCTTAATGATGACACAATTGTGCAAAAATTGTTTTATCACATCAAGATAAATATAAAAATATTTGAAAGGCAGTCAGGTCTCATTGGCCAGGAGAAAGATGTCAGTAGGACCCCTGAAACCTGGAATCCGTGAGTTTGTATGTGCAGCGTAAAAACGTCTCCTAAGGATTTTATCCAGCAAAACCTACCTCAGCTCACCGCCATCTACACAAGAAATGACGTGTGAGGAACAGGTTTTTTTGTTTTTGCACAAAATTTTGAAGAGTTTGTATCAAAAGTCCGGTTTTTATGGAGATGCTGGTTGACAGGCCCACACTCTCTAGCACAAGATTCATCTATTCGGACCCGACTTGTGTTCCCTCCCTTCCTAAAGCCTCCCTCACTCCCCGATCTCCCTGGTTATGAAGCGTCGTAGAGGTGGGAGCTGGTGCATCTATGTTGCTTGGAGTCATACTTTGGTTTCCCTTATAGGCTGCTTAACATTTCTGTCCATGTCCCAGGCAGTAGCGGCTCATATAGCGACTCATTTTTTTCCATGTTTGTGTAAAATCACTGATGTGCTGGAATACATCTTCAGTGGGAACATTATGGGAAGAACAGGAGTGAGGTTTGTATTTGACAACCACCAAGACCGGAAACACCCCAGAACTTACTCCTCTGGGGTCCCAGAGGCCGCTGCCACGTTGGGCCTCCCCGTCCATTGCTGGGCTGAGGGGAGATCTGGCACGGGTGCCAGCAGGACTCGGTACTGACCTGTGTGGTGGTCCTTCAGCACCTGACCAGCCAGCTCAGTCCAGATGCGCCCCATTGAGTGCCATCCGTCCGTCAGCCCAGCTAAGAGCGGGCATGGCTCTGACATGCCACACCTAAGGGGCATGTCTGAGACCACACAGCCAGCCCTGGTAAGGCTGGAGCAGGTGCGTCTCTTAGGAAGGATGTACATTTTGAATTTTTAGGAAACATATCAGGTCTTGTCCCATGTTATAAAGAAGACCCTTAATTCAACATGCAGTAGCCGAGCCAGCTGTCCTGTAACATTCAAAACTCTCTCGCTCCTGGGAAGCTGTGTGCGCCCCGCCAGTGAGAGCTGTGGGTGTTTTTTATGCACTTCATGATCACATTGGAAACCTTCACTATTTAAGTTCATTAGCAGAGCTTAGAATTACTCTTATGTTGTCTCTGAGGTAGCAGATACGTTACCAATTGTCTTTGAGACTCAGTGGGATTATCAAATGCTGTTAGGGAATCTTTTATTGCCTCTGCTTGTTCTCTGTGATGGCGTCCATTGGTTTAAGTTATATTTTTGCAAAATGACTATAAAACTTGTTTACTATCTTATTACATATCTTATTTTAGAAAATCAAAATTATAAGCATTAATAGGATAGGATATGTATGAGTATATATAGGATGTATATATAGATATATCTGGAACATTCCACTGTAGAGTTTGGGGAAATGCTGGTTTAGACCATCTACATCTTGGAAGGCTTAACTCATGTTCCTGTCTTTCCCTTGAAGCCTTTCTTCACTTCCACAGTTTATCTTGATTTTCCATATTGAGAAATGCCCTACCATTTAGTATGAAAAACGCATTATTTTACACCTGACTGTTGAGTGTTGTTATTGCACATTTTTGCGTGTGACAAGTCTTTTCTCCATCAGTAGAGACTATGAAATCGTCCACTTAGCGTGGCAGCATCAACACTAAGCACAGAGAAGTCATCCGGCAGTTACTTGACATGTGTTGCTCAGAACCTAAGATGCTACCAGGAAATTTCACTCTTTGTAATATTTCTCTCCAGCAGTAAAGTGATTTAGCTCTTCACACTACACCCGTGTGAGGGTAAGAACACCAGTCGGACAAAAATATGTTTATGTCATTTCAGGATTTGGTGACATTTGGGGATGTGGCTATAGATTTCTCTCAAGAGGAGTGGGAATGGCTAAATCTTGCTCAGAGGAATTTGTACAGGAAGGTGATGTTGGAGAACTACAGGAACCTGGAATTGCTGGGTAAGATCTCCCCGTAATTCAGAATCTCCCCAGAGGGCTGCTCCCTCACATAATGTTTGGGGAGCCTCTGATATACGTCGCTGCATTTCTCTTCCTGCTGCTTCCCCCAAATAGGCTGAGTTTTGTAGAATTGGCAGCTTCATTAGACAATCCCTACAACTTCCTCTTTTTTCAAAACACTCCCTCTTCCTTAACTCTCCCTATAGTGCCCCCACCGCCTGAGGACCAAGGGCTTGATCTGATTTCAGGGCCTGGCTAATTTCCCCTTTATTTCTTCTATGCAGGAGTTTCCGTTTCGAAGCCAGAGGTGATCTCACTTCTGGAGCAAGGAAGAGAGCCCTGGATGGCAACGAAGGCCAGGACAGAAGGCACATGCTCTGGTGAGTGATAGAGAACTAGGGAGGTAGAGGCCACTGCAGGAAAACGAAGCTCCGCCCTTCTGAAAGGTCCAGCTCGCTACACGTATTGTCTGGGTGGCTTCCTTAAAGGCTCCAGGCCTGGGACACACGTTGAAGCATCTTTTAGCATGAGCTCTCCAACTTACTCTCCTTCTATACATTCTCTCACAGGGTCTCCTTGTCCTCACCTTTGAGTTTTGCACAAGTCGTTCCAACACATGAAAATATCCAGACACAGCAATGCCTCTACTTTCCCTTTTGCCACTCATTTCTTTTTGGTTCAAGGATTGATTCATTTCTTTTTTCATTATTTTACTAACAATGTTGAGCATCTTTTCATGAACGTATTGGCCACTCATGTATCTTTTGTGAAGTGTTCAATTTTTTGCCCAGGTTTTCAGTGAGTTGTTTTTCTTCTTCTTTTTTATTTTTTAAATATATTTTATTGATTTTTTACAGAGAGGAAGGGAGAAGGATAGAGAGCCAGAAACATCGATGAGAGAGAAACACCGATCAGCTGCCTCCTGCACACTCCCCACTGGGTATGTGCCTGCAACCAAGGTACATGCCCTTGACCAGAATCGAACCTGGGACCCTTGAGTCTGCAGGCCGATGCTCTATCCACTGAGCCAAACCGGTTAGGGCTGTTTTTCTACTTACTGAGTTGTAAGAGTTCTTTCTTTAGATGGTCTTAGAACAAATCCTGTGTCATTTGTATGTATTGTGATATACGGATGCCAATTGTGGTTTGGCGTTCTTGTTTTTCTACTGTTGTCTTTTGAACATTCAAAGTTTTCCATTTTCATAAAGTCCAATTTATTTGTCTTGATTGGTGCTTTTGTGCCATCTCTAAGAAATTCTTGCTACCCCAAGGTCACCAACGTATTCTTCTATTTTTTTCCCCCTAGGAATGTTCTATTTTAATTTTTACATTTGGGTAATGATCCATTGAGCTAATTTCTTGGGTGAGATAAATATTGAGGTTCATTTCCCCCCCTCCAGATGTTCAGTTATTCCAGGACTCTTTGTTGTAAAGACTTTCCTTTCCCCATTATATTGCTTTGTTGGTACCCTTGTTGAAAAGCAGTTGAACATAAATGCAGAAGTCTAGTTCTGAACTCTGTTCCATTGATCTACATCTATCCTTTCACCAGTACCATATCGTCTTGCTATCTGTAGCTTTCAGATATCAGATAATCTATTCAAAAAGCCTGCTGGGATTTCACTTGGGATTACGATACATCTACATCAACTTGGGGAAGAATTGACATCCTCACATAATTGAGTTTTCCAGTTCATGAGTATGGTTTCTTTAGCGATTTGTTAAGGTTTTCTTTCTCTTAGCAATATTTTATAGTCATCCAGTGTAGTGGTTTAAAAAATTTTAAAAACATTTTTCTGAGTCTTATTTTTGTGTGCTATAATTATAAATAGAATTCTTAAAAACTCCCATCTTGTTTGCAGGTAGTATGTAAGAATGTAAAGTGATTTTTATATGAACTATCTTACAACCTTGCTAGATTCATCTAGTAGTTGAGCATTTTCTGCAGAGACAATCAGATTATCTGCCAATACAGTTTTCTTTCTTCCTTTTTGGTCCTTATGCCTTTTCTTGATTTATTATAATAGCTTGGGTCTCCTGTACAATGTTGAATTGTACCACTTGTAAGAGCACATATACTTGCATTGTTCTCAATCTTAAGGGGAACTATATTCAGTCTTTCACCATTAAGTTGATGTTAGTTTGCTTAGATGCCCTTTCTCAATTTTAGGAAGTTCATTCCTATTCCTGGTTTGCTAATAAATTTTACAAATAAATTTAGTAAAATACTCTTTCTACATCTATTGAAATGATCATATGATTTTTCATCTTTAATCTGCTGATGTAATGATCATTCATTGATTTTCACATATTAAACCAACCTTGCATTCCTGGGATATTTATTTTTTCTAATAGTTACCTTATTGACTATATATGAAGAATTTATGTTTTAATCAACTCTCTTAAGTTCTTATGTATTTTATTCACTGATTTTTTTTTAAAATATATTTTATTGATTTTTTACAGAGAGGAAGGGAGAGGAATAGAGAGTTAGAAACATCGATGAGAGAGAAACACCGATCAGCTGCCTCCTGCACACCCCCCACTGGGGATGCGCCTGCAACCAAGGTACATGCCCTTGACCGGAATCGAACCCGGGACCCTTCAGTCCGCAGGCCGATGCTCTATCCACTGAGCCAAACCGGTTAGGGCTGATTTTTGTTTTAAAAGTTCTTTTCTTCTGCATAAACACACACTATTTTCTTACTATCTTTTAGATTGGGAGTATGCATTTAAAAACAGTGAATTTTCATCAAAGCAAGTTATTTATGAAGAATCATCCAAAGTAGTGACAACAGGAAGAAGCCATCTTAGTTACAGCCTTGATTGCCCCAGTTTGATAGAAGACTATGAAAGTGGGGACTGGTTTAACAACAAGTTGCAAAGTAAGGAGGTACATCCTAGCCAACTGATCATCACGCATAAGGAAATCCTTACTGAAGCTCAAAGTAGTGAATGTACTAAATCTTGGCAAACGTTCCACCAGGATGCAATATTTGCTATAAAACAGGGTTTTCCCACCAAAGAAAGAACACATAAGCATGAGCCACAAAAGAGAAAATACCGCAAAAAATCTGTGGACATGAAGCCTAAGAAAGTCTATGTAGAAAAGAAACTTTTGAAATGTAATGAGTGTGAGAAAGTTTTCAACCAGAGCTCATCCCTTACTCTTCACCAGAGAATTCATACCGGAGAGAAACCCTATGCCTGTGTTGAATGTGGGAAAACCTTCAGCCAGAGTGCAAACCTGGCTCAACATAAGCGAATACACACCGGAGAGAAGCCCTACGAATGTAAGGAATGTAGGAAAGCCTTCAGCCAGAACGCACACCTCGCTCAGCACCAGAGAGTTCACACTGGAGAGAAACCTTACCAGTGTAATGAGTGTAAGAGAGCCTTCAGCCAGATTGCACACCTGACGCAACACCAGAGGGTTCACACTGGAGAGAGACCGTTCGAATGTATTGAGTGTGGAAAGGCCTTTAGTAACGGTTCGTTTCTTGCTCAGCATCAGCGAATTCATACAGGGGAGAAACCTTACGTATGTAATGTGTGTGGGAAAGCCTTTAGCCATCGTGGTTACCTAATCGTGCATCAGAGGATTCACACCGGAGAGAGACCTTACGAGTGTAAGGAATGCAGGAAGACCTTCAGCCAGTATGCGCACCTGGCTCAGCACCAGAGAGTTCACACTGGAGAGAAACCGTATGAGTGTAAGGTGTGTAGGAAAGCCTTCAGCCAGATCGCATACCTCGATCAGCACCAGAGGGTCCATACTGGAGAGAAACCCTATGAATGCATTGAATGTGGGAAGGCCTTCAGCAATAGTTCGTCGCTGGCACAACACCAGCGGAGTCACACGGGAGAGAAACCTTACATGTGTAAGGAGTGCAGGAAAACATTTAGCCAGAATGCAGGCCTTGCCCAGCACCAGCGGATCCATACTGGAGAGAAACCTTATGAATGTAACGTGTGTGGGAAAGCCTTTAGCTACAGTGGCTCTCTTACCCTGCATCAAAGAATTCACACTGGAGAGCGACCCTACGAATGTAAGGACTGCAGGAAATCGTTCAGGCAGCGTGCACACTTGGCTCATCACAAGAGAATTCACGCTATGGAGTCTTTCTTGAGTCTCTCCTCTTCCTCACCCTCCATGTCCAGCCATTTGCCAAAAGCTATAGGTTTTATCTCCTAAATATGCCTTGAATCTCACTCCTTTAATCATTTCCACTCCATCATCTTCATCCAGTGCACAATAACCTACTTGACATGGTCTATGGAAATAGCTTCCTAATTGGATTACTGTGTTGACCACTTACTTTGTCAGTTGTCACACTGCAGACAAACCTATTAAAAATAGTTTGATCATATCACTCTCATTAAAACCCCTCCTGGCATACTATAGTTCTTAGGTTAAAGCACACAGTCCTCAAAATAGCCTAAAAGAACTTCCCCCAATACCTCGTTCCAGCCTACCTTACAAAGCCCCATCTCATGCCAATATCCATCTCATTCTCTGAAGACTTACCCAGAATTAAGAATTCATGCCCGCATCAAATAGATCTTGGTTCTAATCCTTGCTCTTCCCTTTTTTAGCCCTCTAATCTTGGAGAAACATTTTGTCATTTGTAAGCTTCGGTTTTTTTTAAAAAAATGTATTTCATTGATTTTTTACAGAGAGGAAGGGAGAGGGATAGAAACATCGATGAGAGAGAAACATTGATCAGCTGCCTCCTGCAAACCTCCCACTGGGGATGTGCATGCATCCAAGGTACATGCCCTTGACTGGAATTGAACCCGGGTCCTTTCAGTCTGCAGGCTGACGACGCTCTGTCCACTGAGCCAAACTGGTTAGGGCTTCAGTTTTATATTATAGAAGTAATAATGGTACTACCTCGGAAGTTAATGGGTCCTAGGCCGGCTTGCTCAGTGGTTAGAGCATTGGGCTGCAGAGTGAAAGGTTGTGGGTTCAATTCTGGTCAAGGGCATGTACCTCAGTTGCAGGCTTGATCCCCAGCCTCAATTGGAGCATGTGTGGGAGGCAACCAATCAATGTCTCTCTCACATTTATGTTTCTCTCTCCTTTTACTCTCTCTAAAACTCAATGGAAAAAAATATCCTTGGGTGAGAATTAACAACAAAAATATTAATGCGAACATTAAATGAGATAATGCATGTAAATGGCCCGGCAGATAGCCTAGCATAAAGTAGTCTCTCAATAAACTGTAAAATAAAAAGATACTGTGGTATTCAAAGAAAACATGACCATCTTAACAATGATTAGCTGAGAAAGAGCAAATGCAGCAGCTTGTCTCAGGTTGTAGAGATTATTGATTAGGAACAGTGGTCATTGTTCTAAAGGTGGGTGGGTGACCTGGGTATCTAACACAGTAGGATTGATGTTCAAGTACATGATAATAGAGAGTAAGATGGTGGCTGCTATTTCAGCATGACTAGGAATATGACTTTGTTGGTAAGAAAAATTAACTTCATTACATATTATAGGATTAATATGTAATTAGTTACATATTAATTACAGACTGCTTAGAATAGCAGTTACATATTAATTACATATTAATTAGACTGCTTAGAATAGCAGTCAGATTTTAAAAACCAACTTGTGATTAGTAGAATTTACTTACTGAGATGCAGTCTTCATTTCCATTTAAACAAAGGCAAAAAGATAGTTAAAAGAAAACTTGAAAAATAAAGGTTAAGTTTGACCCCTGCTTCTAATTCCAGGAGGATGCATTGTTTTACATCTATGCCATTTAAAATAGAAAAAGTTGAGCTTCTAAGCTGTAATTCTAAGACTGGAGGGGGAAAGAAACCAACACTATATAGATCGATACTCATAAACTGGCTGTCTACAAACATGTTTGATTTGGTATGCATCAAGTATTTCTTTTTAATTTATAGATTTTTTAAAAGAGAAACATTGATTTGTCGTCCCACTTATTTATGCACTCATTAGTTAATTATTGTATGTGCGCTGACCAGGGTTAGAACCCATAACCTTGGTGTATCAGGACTATACTCTAACCAACTGAGCTACGAGCTACTCAGCCAGGGATGGTATGCATTAAACTAAAAAGGAATCTGAATACCTTTAGGTGGGCATGTGTTTTCCAGTTCACCACAGTTCAAACCACTCCCTGTTCCCTTATATCTGACTTGTTTTAAATTTCATAATACAGTCAATGCATTAACCAACTCACATGAATACAGGTACAAAGAAAATGATGAAAGTTAACACATTGTATGCGGGAAACGTATTTATACGTTTTACGTTGACTGGTGGTAGAGCGCGGGACACGTATTTTATAGACGCTGGATACGTTTTTTATAGACTAGCGGTGGAATGCGGGTAACGCATAAATACGTAAACTAAAGTTATCGTAATTTTACTGAACGTTGCCATTTGTGCAAAAAATTAGCAAAAATGGCCCGTGCTACCTGTTAGCATGCGATAAAAACTACCCGCCAACAATTTAATAGAGGGTGAAAGAAGGCTTGAGCTGACATTTATCCTTGTGCAGGGGAAGACTCGGTGTTACACTGATGTTAGTAGGCCCAAATTCACCCACAGATTCCTTGTACCTAACGAAATCCTAATAAGAATTTCTTAAGGCTTGAAAGATTGTCTCTGTGAACATACACATATACATTCAAACAGATATACATATAAAGATATACATAATAAAGGTGATATTTCATGCCAGTGGCTTAACAGTTTTGGTCAAATTGACTCTGCACAAAACGATCCCCTCATTCTTTTATCCCCTCTTTTTCTTTTTTTTTCTTTTTTTTTTTATCCAAACGTGAAACAGTGACTAAAGGACATGGAAACATACTTTATAGAGAACAATCTTCCTAAGTGACATGAGATCCAGAAGCCACACACACAGATTCTAGGTTTGATGGTGTAAGAACTTTATTAGGTATAGAGTCAAAGACAGTATAAACAAAAGGTTTAAACAGAATTAGAGGGAATCATTAACCCATGAAATTCATATTCTTAACACACAAGTGCTCCTACAATCACTTAGAAAATGGCACTTCCTCCCGCCATGGGCAAAGGGTACGAAGAGGCAACAGGTGGCTGATGAACATGTGGTAGGTACTGAATCTCAGTAGGATCAGAAGAAATACAAGTTAAGCCAGGGAATTATTTACACTGCAAAAGCAAATGAGAGGAGATGCTCTATGTGCTGAGTGAAGAAAAATGAATTACAGAACTTTTTGTGAACGGCAACTTGTCGATACCAGAATTTTCCTGGGCCAAACCAAGAATTTCTTTTGCAGTTAACAAAGAGCACACAGTGTATCTCCCAACAATGGCTAAGGCACCAAACAAGCAGAAAAGAGAGGGTCAGGAAGAACAGCTAGACCAGATAGAACTCTACTCATTCCAAAACTAAAACTCTAGCCTTGCAGAGGCTCTATGGATTACTGGTAGAGTCCGTCTTACCCAATTTCCTCTACTAAAAAAAAGGAGGGGGGGGGAGTCAAATTAAAATAAACATGCCAGCATCATTGAAATAGGAAGTGATACCACCTCATATCACAATTATGAAAAGGAGAACACAGAATCAGCAGTTGGGGCCACACTAAAAGAACATGCCAGGATCTTTGGCGAACTCTACCCTCTGATAAGAGCAGCACAATGGAGAAAACGTAGGCAGAAGGAACTCTGAGAAACTAGACTAATATAACCCAACATGGTGGGATGAAGGTGCTTACAATCCCTCTAAGAAGCCTTCATTCCAGATCCTCGTCTGAAGAGCAAAGGCAAGTTGGCAATATCTGTTAAAATACGTCTATCTTGTGATCTACCAATTTATCCTCCAAAAAATATTGGTAAAACCTTACAAAAGCGTATGTAGAAGAATGTTAATCGCAACACTTTTTTAAAAAAAATATAAACCCTAGACCCACAGTGGTCCCTGCCCTCGCTAAATGCTCTATGAGATCCGCACTTCCGGTGAAGATGGAATTGGAGGGAATAGTTTACCTTCCCACCTGAAATACTAACAAAATCTATAAAACCTTGGTGTTGAAGAGACTGGTCACTGGGCAACGAAACAGGCCCATGGGAAGTGGGAAATGAGTGAGGGGAATACGGGACTATGATTCCCCCAGGGAACCACATGTGGCATTTCCAAGGCTGTGTGTGGTCTCTGAGTGGAGGCGATGGCGCTGGGAGACCAAGAGGCTGAGGTGGTTGGAGTTCACAGGATAAAGTGCCTCAGGGCTCTTACAGGAAAAACAACCCCGACACCTGCAGCATCTTTACCCGAGTAAGAACTCTAGTTTTTAGCTAGAATCCTGAACAGGACGTGTGTGCGTGGAAATCACCTGAAGTTGCGGAAAGGAATGACAGCATTCTAAGGAGAAATAGACAAATCCACAATGACGAGACCTTGACATGCATCTCTCAACAGAACAAGGAGACAGAAAGTCAGCAAGGATGCGGAAAACCTAGACAACACGACGTGCTAACTTGACTTAATGGGCACTTTGAAACTATTCCACCCAAGGACAGAATATACAATCTCTTCAAATGCACAAAGCACGTTGACCGACGCAGACCATATGGTAGGCTTTAAAATTTAAAAGGGCTCAAGTTGTACAAAATGTTTTAGTGACCAGAACAGATTAAATTAGCAATCAATAACAAACATAACTGGAAAATCCCCAAATATTTGGACCTAAATAGCCCAATTTTTAGCAACCCATCAGTCAAGAGATAGCAGAATGGGAAAATAGAAAGTATTTGAATGAAAAACCACAGAATATCAAAAGGTTTAACACTGTACTAAAAAGGAAATATAGCACTAATTGCTAAGGTATAAAACTCTCACATTAGCGACTTCAATTTCCACCCTAACACTTTAGAAAATGAACAATAAACACCCGGGTTAGCATAAAAATGGAATAATAAAGATAAAAAAAATTGATCTTGCGAGATTTTTTTTATCTTCACCCAAGGGTATGTTTGTTGATTTGAGAGAGAGGACGGGGCAGAGAAAAACATCAATGTGAGAAACATCCATCATTTGCCTCCCGTAAGTGCCCTGACTGGGGATTGAACCCGAAACCTAGTTATGTGTGTGCTCTGATTGGGAATTGAACTTACACCTTTTTGGTATATGGCAGTGGTTCTGAACCTTCCTAATGCCACGACCCTTAAATACAGTTCCTCATGTTATGGTGACCCCCAATTTCATTGTTACAGATTGAACATAATTAAAGCATAGTGATTAATCACAAAAACAATATGTAATTATATGTGTTTTCTGATGGTCTTAGGTGACCCCTCTGACAGGGTCATTTGACCCCCAAAGGGGTCGCGACCCACAGGTTGAGAACCACTGGTGTATGGGATGACGCTCCAACCATCTGAGCCACCTAGCGAGAGCAATCTTGGAGATATTTTATGCTTATTTTACAGAACTGATGTGACAAGTTTAAATTTTAAAAAATCATCCTTCACAAATGTAGTTTTCTGTCAGTTGTGATCCAAGTTACAGTGACCTACCCCATCTGCTCACACATCCCATAAAGGTAACAATATGTGGGTGTTTTCAAAAATAGCTTTTGCAGCCTGGCCGGCTTGGCTCAGTTGGTTGAGCATTGTCCCATGCTCCAGGAATTCACTGTTTCACTTCCAGGTCAGGGCACATGGCTGGCTTTTAGGCTCAATCCCCAGTAGGGGGTGTGCAGGAGGGAGCTGACAGATGTTTCTCTCTCTTTTTTTAAAATATATTTTTATTGATTTCAGAGAGGAAGAGGGAGAGAAACATCCATGATGAGAGAAAATCATGGATTGGCTGCCTCCCGCAAGTCCCCCACTGGGGATCGAGCCCCAACCTGGGCACGTGCCCTTGATAGGAAGCGAACCTGGGACCTTTCAGTTTGCAGGCCAATGCTCTATCCACTGAGCCAAAGCGGCCAGGGAAAAATGTTTCTCTTGTCGATGTTTCTATCTCTCCCTCTCCCTTCCTCTCTGTGAAATCAATAAAACATTTTTTTTTTAAAGAAAAACACAGCTTTTGCAGAGGGAAAATGTACAGAGAAGCATCCAACTGTATATGACCAATTTACAAGAAAGAACTCTCTCTGATTCTGTCTTAGGTATGCTGCACAAGCTGGAAGGAGACAAAGCCATTATGGTGAACAGCTCCCAGGAGGAGCCTGGTACAGAAATCCAGGGTTTCCCCCATGTGTTAGTCTGTTCAAGGTGCCATAACAAAATACCACAGACTGGGGGGCTTCAACCAAAAGAAACTCATTCCTCAGAGTTCAAGGAGGCTGAGTCCTGGATCAGGGAGCCAGCATGGTGGAATGCTTCCTGGCTGTAGACTCTGGTCTTTCCTCCTGACCTGGCAGAGAGAAAGCAAATCTCCCTGGTGCTCTTATTTTTTAACCCTTTTGGGTCCAACGTCCAGGCTGACTCGACAGACCAGGAGCTAGGAGCAGGTCCAACGTGGAGCTGAGGTCGACACCGCGAACCACTGCGATTATATGCATTGTCAGTGAGGTGCTGGGTTGCATGTGGGGAAATGTTTCAAAAGATACCACACTATGAAATGTTTTAAAGCATAAACTCTTTGATTGAACATACTTAATAATATAACCAGTGAATTTTTGGTTTAAACTTTAAAATAAGAACATTAAAAAGTTCAACATTCAATACCGTCAATTAATTTGGACCAGACCGTTTGAATTCCAAAAATAAAATTGGACCACAAAGGGTTAAGATACAAATCCTGTCATGACGGCTCCACCCTCCTGTCCTTGTCTAACCCTCATTACTTCTCAAAGGCCCCATTTCCAAAAACCAGTACATTGGGGGTTTGGTTGGACTTTAACATATGGATTTGGGGGGAGACACATTCCGCCCATGAGAAGCCATTCTCCAACAATTACTTATTGCACACCAGTGTTCTTACATGAAAATACTGATGTTTATTCATATAAATATAGTCAAGTTTTTTTTTTTCAAATAAAACAAGTAATTTCTCTCTGCTCTGAAGTTCCTCATTCTTCAGTATGTCATGTCTTCCTTTCCTTCATTAGCCGTGAGGCTTGTTAACTGTGTCATCTTTATCTACTTTAGGATTCACTCTTCATTATGATCACCCAAAAATGTCCATCAGCTGAAAGTGGTACCCTGGTTTTCCAGAAAGTCCCTTCCTTACATGTGATAGTTCTCATTCTACAGGGACCAACCCAAACTCTTCATGTGACATTAAATCAGGCTCAAAGCCCCATCCAAAAAATGGACAGTTCCACTTTAAAATAACTTTAAAAGTACATTGGAGCCCTGCTGGCGTGGCTCATTGGGTGAGGGTCCACCTATGAACCAGAAGGTCATGGTGCAATTCCCGGTCAGGGGCACATGCCTGGGTTGTGAGCTCGATCCTCAGTGTGGGGCGTGCAGGAGGCAGCCGATCCATGATTCTCTTTCATCACTGATGTTTCTATCTCTTTTTCCCTCTCCCTTCCTCTCTGAAGTAAAAAATATATTTAAAAAAACAAAACATATAAAGGAAAACGACATTGGGAATAAAATATCAGTGATTCTTATCAAATGAAGAATTGTCTTTATGAAAAAGGACCAATCCAACCATCTGAGCTTAATGAAGACCTATGATAAGGTCTCTGCCTCAGCTAACTTCAGATTCTTAGGTCAAAGTCATCAAGGACTTTTGCCCTTTGGCTTTCAAAGGGGGAAGCATCATCAAACGGCCCCATTTCTACAAAATGTGTGTTAGAGACCAATGCACTTCCCCCCTGCCTCTGCATCTGCTCCTTTGGGACTCAGTCTTTGCTTTTGTAACACCCTTAGGCTTTTTCTTCTGAATGGGAATTCTGATGTCGAACCAGGGATGAGCTCCGGCTGTACGCCTTCCCACATTTACTGCATTCGTAGGGTTTCTCTGAGGAATGACTTCTCTGATGCCGGATGAGGTCTGAGCCACTGCTGAAGGCCTTCCCACACTCATTACATTCATAGGGTTTCTCTCCTGTGTGACTTCTTTCGTGTAGAATAAGGGACGTGCGCTGACTGAAGGCCTTCCCGCAGGTCTTGCACATGTACGGTTTCTCTCCAGTGTGGATCCTTTCGTGCTGGGCAAGGTGCGCGCTCTGACTGAAGGCCTTGCCACACTGATCGCATTCATACGGCCTGTCTTCAGTGTGGATTCTCTTATGTCGCGTAAGAGAGATTCGGTGACTGAAGGCTTTCCCACATTCCTCGCACTGGTACGGTTTTTCTCCAGTATGAATTCTCTGATGTTCAATGAGAAATGACTGGCGGCCGAAAACTTTACTACATTTGCTGCATTTGAAAGGCTTCTCTTCAGAATGAATGTTCTGATGTATTTTAAGGTTGGCAGTTTCAGAAAACATCTTCCCACATTCCTTACATTCAAAGAGTTTCTTTTTCCTCGTGTGAACTTTCTGATGTTGAATAAGGGATGAATGCCGATGACAGACCTTCTCGCATTTATTGCACCTGTACAGTTTCTCTCCATTGTGAATTTTTAGATGTAGAATAAGGGTTGAAAGCCGCTGGAACACCTTCTCACACTTAGGGCATTTGTAGGGTTTCTCCGAAGCATGAATTCTCTGATGAAGCATGATGGATGAGATCCTATTAAAAGATTTTCCACATTTTCTACATTTATAAGGATTCTCTAAATGGTGGCTGCTCTGCTGACTCGAGGCCTTCTCACCCTCATTAGTTTTCTCTCCAGTATGAACTCTTTTATGTAGAACAAGGGCTGATTTCTTTTGGAAGCCTCTCCCACATTTACTGCATTCATGGATTTTCTTTCCCTTGTGGATTTTCCTATGAAGTGAAAGGGATGACCTTCGAATGAAGGATTTCCCACGTTTCCTGCACTGGTGGGCATTTTTATCAAGGAGAGTTTTCTGATGTATCCTGAGGGTTGGACACGGACTCAAGGCCTTCCCACAGTCAAAGGTTCCCTTTCCACCATGACTTTTCTCATGTAGAAGCAGCGTGGTTCTTTGTGTGAAGCTTTCCCCACATTCATCACATTCGTGGCTTTTCTTTCCATTGTGAATTCTCTGATGAAGGAGGAGGGATGAGACCTGCCTGAAGGCTTTTCTACAATGACTACATTCATAAGGTCTCTCTTCAGTATGGGAATTCTGATGAAGTTTAAGAGATAAGCTATGACTAAAGGTTTTCCCACAGTCATTACATTTTAAAGCCTTCTTCCCTGGATGCACTTTCTTGGGTTTCTTTAGGAGTGAATTTTTCGTGCAGCCTCTCTTTCCTGTGGGACCTTTTCGTGCTGCAGAAACTGGTTTCTGGTAGATGCTTTGCCCAGGTTTGTTGCAATGATCGGGATGTAACTTGTTGGTCTCACATTTAGACCCTGAGTGTGAAAGACATCAACAAATTAAACATCTGTTTTCTTATTTTTCTTTTTAAATCATCATGTAAGAAGCTAAGTTGAATTGACAATTTCCTAGAGTATAAGCGAAAAATTCATCAAACTTTACCACAAGAATAATCCCATTTTTTAATGTTGAAAATATCTGAAAGCTGTGCATCTAAATCGAAAGTGTCTTTTCTGGGACAATAGATTGCAGTATTATTTTCCTTCACTTTGATTTTTCCCATTGTCTGAAATGTACATGTCCCTTAAGAGTATCAAAACAGTCATTTAAAATGACTAAAGTAGCTCTTTGAAATGCTAAAGGAAAGGCTCCGGCAGCTCTCTGTGATTGTATAGTGGTTAGTACTCTGCGTTGTGAAATGCTAAAGGAGTAGTGAAAAGTGAAAAACATCAGAAGAGAAATTTAAAACTGCCTGAACACCTTTTGATATTTTTCCAGAATTAATGTTAAGAAAAAATAATACTGTGAAATTAGAATTTCATTAGCCTGATTAAATTGGAGGCTGGGTTGGCTTTTAACTAAATACTCATTTTTGCAAGAGTCACTGGGACCTCTCTTTTGAAGAGAGAAACCACTAACCTCAAGTTCTATACTCTGTGAAAATATCCTTCAAGAGTGAAAGAGAAATAAAGACTTTCTCAGACAAACAAGCGTTGAGAGAATTCACTGCCAGTAGACTTATGCCATCAGTCCAAGTGGAAGGTGACCCCAGATCTTGAAAATCCTCCCCGGCTGCACCACAGCAAGGAAACGAAGGCCTCATCATGAATTGCTGGACCACTCCTGGTCATACCATCCTTGGCTACATTTGCCTTGCAGGAATATTTATTATACTACTCTCCGTTCCAGTGGTTCACTGCTGTGGACCCCCAGTGAACAGGAACAGGGGGAATCACATACTTCCCTTAATTATAGACTGTATGTTCCCACTCTCCCTTGCAACTACATATCCATCCTGCCCCTGCTTAACCAGAACCCAGGATGACACTATTGTAAGTCTTTCCTCTTATCAGGGGAGCTACTGCTACACTGGACTTAAGCTCTGTATACGGAAAAGACAGGTCTACTGGACAGTACACAGGGCCAACATCCAACAGGTTGCCTCCCAGATGATCTAGGCAACTCCACTCTCAAGGCTGAAAATACCACCTCCCCCTGGTGCCCCCCTGCAGGAATATTCAACGTGTGTGGGACCACTGCTTACCCATGCCTGCCTGCAAACTGGACGGGAGTGTGCACTCCTGCCTATCTAACCCCAGATATGTCTATGATTCCCAACAACCAATCCTTTGAAACCCTTCTAAAAGCAGTAACTAGATATAAAAGAGCTCTGCAAGTGATTCCCCTTCTAATAGCACTCGGAGTTGCGGGAGGCATAGGAGCCGGGGAAGGGGGAGGGGGAATAGCTCACTCTATCTCCTCTTATCAAGTTTTAACCCAAGAATTTTCAGAAGATATAGAGAGAGAGGCTGAGACTCTAATTGCCTTGCAGGATCAAGTTGAGTCCTTCGCCACAGTAGTACTACAGAATACAAGAGGATTAGACTTAGTAACAGCAGAAAGAGGTGGAATCTGCCTCTTCTTAGGAGAAGAGTGCTGCTTTTATGCCAACCAGTCAGGCATTGTCAGAGATAAGGCTAAGGCTCTAACTGAACGAGCAGCAAAAAGAAGACAGGAGCTGTACGAGTCCTGGTCTGCTTGGGTGGGGGTGGGGGAGTAATCTAGAAATGGCTTCTCCCATTGACAGGAACACTGTTAATGCTACTCATAGCCGTAACCTTAGGACAATGTCTTCTAAATTTCTTAACTTGCTTTATCTCATCTCGCCTAGATGCCTTTAAACTTCAAATGGTCCTACAAACCAGAAGAATTCCCTACAAACCCCTCTGAGAGGAAGAAACGGGAGGCTAATCCCTTGGTCGTTATCCCTTATCAGCAGGAAGCACCTAAGAGTGGTCGTTGTGCCTGTTCATCATAAAACCCCATAGTTGTTGTACCACAAGGCTAAGAAAAGCTTGTGGGACAAAGGGGAGGGGGAGGTGGGATGAGAAGAGGCTAAAGGCTAATTCTTTCTACAACATCTGGTTCCCTCTAAGGGAACTTTCCTCAAGCAGAACAATCTAACCCAGATGGGAAAATATAACCTACTGCCTTTTCCTGCAGTCTGGGCTAGCCAAGATTTCTTGTCTGTTTGCTCCATGTTACAGAGGCCATGAATCGTAAAATACACAACCCCTGGAGAGGACTGTCAGTGCTGGCGCCAGACCAGGCCCTTAGGTCGGGTATCATGACCTCCAGCCCCACACATGGGACTTTTTGCAAAGCCCCCGAAAGATCCGGAAGGTCCATTCCATACTTGGGGAACAAAGAAGCCAAAAAATGTATAAAGGAAAAGCTTCCACCGAATTTCTTTGTTCAGATTTTTGGAGGTGACTCCACTAAGACCGCCGGCATAATAAAGCTGTGTAACTCCATTTCTCTAAGCATTGTTTTGGTTTTTCTCCCGTCTTCTATAACACTTGAACACCTTTTGATATTTTCCCAGAATTAATGTTAAGAAAAAATAATACTGTGAAATTTGAATTTCATTAGGCTGATTAAATTGGCGGCAGGGTTGGCTTTTAACTGCTCATTTTTGCAAGAGTCACTGGGAACTCTTTTTTTTAAAAAAAACATATTTTATTGCTTTTTTACAGAGAGGAAGAGAGGAATAGAGAGTTAGAAACATTGATAAGAGAGAAACATTGATCAGCTGCCTCCTGCACACCCCCTACTGGGGATGTGCCCGCAACCAAGGTACATGCCCTTGACCGGAATTGATCCTGGAACCCTTCAGTCCTCAGGCCGACGCTCTATCCACTGAGCCAAACCGGTTAGGGCTTACTTTGTTATTATAAGGTAGTTATGCTACCCGTGAAGTAGTACAGTGTTATTTGAAAGTGGGCTTGGATTAGTTGTAAATATATACTGTAAATTCTAGGGTATCCACTAAAGAAAACGTTTTTAAAGTATAAGTAATATGTTGCAAAAGGCAAAATGGAATCATGTAAAATGAAGAAAAAAAATTAAAGAAAAATAGAAAAAGAATTAAAACCACAAAAGGCAGGAAAGACGTGGAAGGCAAAAATAGGATCAAAGAATAAAGGCAATAAATAGAGAATAGCAACAAATATGGTTACTACATATTATTTCTGATATTGCATATCAACTATATCAATAATCACTATGAAAGTAAATGGTCTCAATGCACCAATTAAAAGAAATTGTCAGCGTGGATCAAAAAACATACATGAACCAACTATATGCTGTCTGTAAGAAATCCACTTTAGATATAAAGACACATGAGATTAATAGTAAACGAAGGAGAAAAAATATACCATCCCAACACTATTCAAAAGAAAGCAGTAGTGGATATATTGATTTTGGACATAGCCGACTTAAAAAGAAGGAAAGTTATCATAGATAAAAAGGGGAATTACAAGATGATAAAGGGGTCAATTCTTCAGGAAGACATAACAATTCCTATGTGTGTGCCTAACAACGGGGCATCAACCTAATTGAGACAAAAACTGATCGACCTACCAGGAGAACTAGACGAATCCGCTATCACAGCTGGGAACTTCAATACCCCCCTCTAGGAAACGGACAGAGCCAGCAGGCAGAAGATCAGTAAGGACACAGTAAAACTCAACCACACCATCATGCAACTATACAATATATAACTGACATCTGCAGACTACTTCATCCAACAGCAGAATGGTGTTATTCTCAAGCTCACCTGGAATACTCACCAAGACAGAGTGAAAAGGCAACCTGAGGAATGGGAGAAAATACTTGCAAATCACATCTATACTAATAAAAGGGTAATATGCTAATTAGACCAGGTGGACCAGACATCTTCCAGATATCCAGGTTCCTTCTGGACAAAGCCATAGTGGTAGGGGCCGAGGCAGAGGTGGTTAGGGGTGATCAGGCCGGCAGGGGAGCAAGCAGTTAGGGGTGAGATCAGGCTGTCAGGGGAGAAAGCTGTTAGGAGGCGATCAGGCCGGGAGGGGAGGGCAGTTGTGGGCAACCATGCAGGCAGGCAGGTGAGCAGTTAGGAGCCAGCGGTCCCAGTTTGGAGAGGGTGAAGGCCAGGCTGAGGGATTCGCCCTGCTCCCTGTGCACGAATTTCATGCACCAGGCCTCTAGTATCTGATAAGAGGCTAAAATGCAGAATATATAAGGAAATTCTACAAGTAAACAAGGAATGACAATCCTATTGAAAATGGGCAAAGGACTTTACTAATTCTCCAAAGAAGATAGACAAATGGCTAATGAACGTATGAAAAGATGTTCAACATCACCAATCATCGGGGACATGCAAATTGAGCCCACAATATCACCTCACACCCATAAGGATGGCTACCACAAAAACAAAACAGAACAAAAAGCTGAAAACAACCACTGCTGACAAGATGGAAGCCTTGTGCACCACTGGAGGAAATGAGAAATGGTGCAGATATTGTGGAATGCAGTAGGGAGGTTTCTCAGAAAATTAAAAAACAAAACCACCATATGATCCGTGATCCCACTTCTGGGTACATATGCAAAGGAATTAAAACCAGGGTCTCAAAGTGTCATCTGTGCTCACGTGTCCATAGCACCATTATTCACAGTAGCCAAGAGGCGGAAGAAACCCACAGGTCCATCAACAGATGAATAGAGCCCTAGCCGGTTTGGCTCAGTGGACAGAGCGTCGGCCGGTGGACTAAAGGGTCCCAGGTTCAATTCTGGCCAAGGGCACATGCCCGGGCTGCGGGCTTGAACCCCCCCAGTGGAGGGCATGCAGGAGGAAGCTGATCCATGATTCTCTCTCATCATTGCTGTTTCTCTCTCTCTCTCTCTCCCTTCCTCTCTGAAATCAATAAAAAACATACATAAAAAACAAACAAAAAGATGAATGAATTTTAAAAACGTGGTAGAGTCATCCCTACATATCCTCGGGGGATTGGTCCAGGATCCCCATGGAGACTAAAATCCATGGATGCTCAAGTCCATTCTATAAAATGACATAGTATTTGCAACATAATCTCCATCCATAAACTTTAAATCATCTCTAGAATGCTTATTATACGTAAAGAAAACAATGTAAACGCTGTATAAATAGTTACTATACTGCATTGTTAAGAGAATAATAAGGGGGGAAAATGTATACATTTAGTATAGATCAGTGGTTCTCAACCTTCCTAATGCCGCGACCCTTTAATACAGTTCCCCATGTTGTGGTGACCCCCAACCATAACATTTTTGTTGTTTCTTCATAACTGTAATTTTGTTACTGTTATGAATAGTAATGTAAATATCTGATATGCAGGATGTATTTTCAGGGGTCGCGACCCACAGGTTGAGAACCGCTGGTATAGATGCAACCACTGTAGGCTTAATTACATAGTACCCGCCGGCAACATTAACCTTCCCCACCCCGAAATGTTTTCTTTTCCTTTTTCTTTATTAAGGTATTACATGTAAAGAGCAGCTGGGAAAGGCTCCTGAGGTGATTGTCATCTGAATCCACTGGCACCTGGCAGAGCCATGACCTGGAAACATACCTTGCCATAGGCAGGTGTGTTGTCAGCCTGACCTTTAGCTCAGGCACCAGGGGGTGGGTTTCCTGATCTAAGTTCAGCCAGGCACCAGTGCTGGAAGCTAATTCCAGCAGGTCATAAATCCAAGTTCATCAAAAGGTTGTTGGACTGCCCTAACTGGTTTGGCTCAGTGGATAGAGCATTGGCCTGTGGACTCAAGGGTCCTGGGTTCAATTCCGGTCAAGGGCATGTACCTTGGTTGCGGGCACATCCCCAGTGGGGAGTGTGCAGGAGGCAGCTGATCGATGTTTCTCTCTCATCGATGTTTCTAACTCTCTATGCCTCTCCCTTCCTCTCTGTAAAAAAATCAGTAAAATATATTTTTAAAAAAAGGTTGGTGGACCTTGAGCCTTTAGCAAGGGCTGGAAAAAAATCACATGTTATTGCCTGTTGGGAATGGCTAAGGGCATTTCCCCATACCTGAAAAGGATGCATAATTGATTGCTTGCTTCCAGACAGTTGAGGGCACTTCAGTCTACATGTTACTGCCTCCTACTGGCGAAACACCTGAACAGCTGTAGGCAGTTCCCCCAACCCAACAACGTCTCTGTATACTAAACCTTGGTGTTTGATGTGTATATCTACCTTGCCTTAGGACAATCCTATCTACTAAAGAGGGAATATGTTAACTGATCCTCACGCTGTCACAAAGATGGTGGCGCCCATAGCCACTAGATGCTGGTGCCCAGTCCCCACAGCCAAGCCTGCTCTGGTGTCTGCCAGTCCCCTCAGCCTCCCAGCTGCCCAGGGCTGGCCTGAGGTGCAGGCAAGCCTCGGATGGTGGCTGCCCAGCAACCCAGGGTGGGCCCGAGGGATGACCAAACGACCGAAAAAGCAGGCTGCATGGGGCGACCAGGCTGGCAGGGGGGTTAGTGAGGGATAACCAAATGATTGAACAGCAGGCTGCATGGGGCAACCAAGCCGGTGGGGGGAAGGGGGGCAGTTAGGAGTGACCAGTCCCACAAGGAGGGGGCAGCTGGGGGCGATCAGGCCAGTATGCAGAGGCAGTGAGGGGCTATCAGGCCAGCAGGGGGCCAGTTAGGGGCGACCAGGCAGGCAAGCAGGTGAGCAATTAGGAGCCAGCAGTCCAGAATTGTGAGAAGGACCCAGATTGGACAGGGTGCAGGCTGGGCTGTGGGGACCCCCCTGCATCCCATGCACAAATTTCATGCACCAGGCCTCTATTCTGTGTTAATCAAGAGCAAGGGATCCAGAGATTCAAGAGAACTTGGTTTCTTTTTTAAAAAAATATATTTTATTGATTTTTTACAGAGAGGGAGGGAGAGGGATAGAGTTAGAAACATCGATGAGAGAGAAATATCGATCAGCTGCCTCTTGCACACCCCCTACTGGGGATGTGCCTGTAACCAAGGTACATGCCCTTGACCGGAATCGAACCTGGGACCCTTCAGTCTGCAGGCCAACGCTCTATCCACTGAGCCAAACCAGTTAGGGCAACTTGGTTTCTTTAGGTAAGTCTCCTCTGGCTCCCCAAAATGCCTTCCAAAATTATGTTTTGTTTCTGGACTCTTTAATAATTTACCACAGCCCTTCCTCCAGATTCCTGAACCCTTCTAGGTGCTGGACAAGACCCCCAGCAGCCCGGAACGGACACAATTATCCGTGCCTAGCCAGAAGTGATGATTACAAAGAAGCCACAAGAACACACATAATTTCCTTTATTTTAAACTTTAGTAAAACTTCCTGGTATCTTACTGTATAAAATAAACGCACTGTCTCCATCAGAGGACAGCTGTCACACCTAGCCCCAGCTTCTCCCTTCTATCTCTGTGTCTTTTTCTTTCATTTTCTCAATGCCCAGCTGTCCCTACTTAAGATCTGGACCGTGTTCTAGCCTAGCCACACTGAACGTGGTAAAAGATAGAATATTTATATGTACATATGTGTCCTTATCACCTCATTCCCCCAAATGTTTTCAATCCACAGTTGGTTATATTCACAAATGTAGAACGGATATGGAAGGCCGAATTTGTATGCATACAATGGAATATTATGCCCTTAAAAAGAAGGAAATTCTTGTACTAGCTGGTTTGGCTCAGTGGCTAGAGTCTGTCGGCCTGTGGACTCAAGGGTCCCAGGTTAGATTCTGGTTGGGGGCATGTGCCTTGGTTGCAGACACATCCCCCATGGGAGGTGTGCAGGAGGCAGCTCAGCGATGTTTCTAACTCTCTAATCCTCTCTCTTCCTCTCTGTGAAAAATCAATAAAATATATTTTTTTAAAAAAGAGAAGGAAATTCTGTCACATGGTACAATGTGGATGAACCTCAAGGCTATCAAGCTAAGTAAAAAAAGCCAGTCAGAAAGGTCAAATACTGTGTGATTCCATTCCTATGAAATAGCTACAATCATCCAAATTGCAGAGACGGAGCAGGAAGGTGGCTGCCAGGGGCTGAGGGGGACCAGAACTTATAGGGCAGCCCTGACCGGTGTGGCTCAGTGGATAGAGCATTGGCCTGCAGACTCAAGGGTCTCAGGTTCAATTCCGGTCAAGGGCATGTACCTTGGTTGCGGGCACATCCCCAGTGGGGGGTGTGCAGGAGGCAGCTGATGGATGTTTCTCTCTCATCGATGTTTCTAGCTCTCTGTCCCTCTCCCTTCCTCTCTGTAAAAAATCAAGAAAATATATTAAAAAAAAAGAAAAAAAAAGAAATGGAATAGATATGAGATCTGTTAAAAAAAAACTTAGAAGGCAGTGTTTCAGTGTTGCAAGATACAATATTCTAGAGATCTGTTGCATGACAATGTGAATATACTCAAGTGCACATTTAAAAATGGTTAGGATAGTATATTTAATGTCACTAGTGGCCCGGTGAATGAAATTCATGCACATTAGAAGGGAATTAGAGGAAATATTTTAACACATTGTATGCGGGAAATGTATTTATATGTTCTACCAGTGTAGTAGAGCGCGGGACACGTATTAATACGTTTTTTATAGACTAGCGGTAGAATGCGGGTAACGTATAAATACGTAAACTAAAGTTATCGTAATTTTACTGAACATTGCCATTTGCGCACAAAATTAGCAAAAATGGCCCGCACCACCTGTTAGTGTGCGATAAAAACTACCCGCAAACAATGTGTTAATATTGCTATTTGCCCTTTCTCTATAATGGAAGTGTTAGAGATGAAAGAGAATTAGTAAAATGTATATGAAATAATGTATGTTTATTAATAAATAACATGATATAACAAGACATGATATAAAAACAATAACGATATAGAAAACATCATCTAAAAACACCAAAAACGTGATAGAAAAATAACCCTGATACAAACAAGTTATAAAATGATTAAACTTATTCCAATATCTCCCTGTACACCACATTAAGAGTGAAAATACTTTCAGAGTACGTGACTAATTTCCCTTGTGCTGAAGTATTTAGAACTTCAACGTCACACCCTTTGAACTTGAGAGAAAGCAACAAATAACAGATCATGTCCGAAAACGAGTTCAGGTAGGAATATTTCTACTCTGTCTAGAGTTTGTCCTTAATAGTCATCCCAAATGCTGGCATCCCGGGAAACTGTATTTGAATCAATTTAAATGAGAGGCCAGTGTCAGAGGGGCAAAAATCACATCAACCTCAGAGCAACCTCCCTCTCTGCAGATTCTGTTATTCCTTCTGCTTTGATTATGTTAGGTCACAATCTTTTAATAATAAATTGAGGACCATTATAAAGACCTATTTACTATTGAGCTTTCTCAGTAGCACCATGATTGTAATGCTATCAATTTTAATTTATGACACGGCATTCCTGAATGAGTAATACTAGTAAGAAATTCAATGGGAAAATTTTCCTTTTCAGTACTACCTGTTGAATCAATGGAATCATCACTCAAATATGTGTGAAAATCTCCATTGAGTACATCCAAAATTTCTTCATTTAATTTTTAAAACTGCTCATTTTTTTGAGAAATGACTGCACGCTTAGCCTCACATTTAATGAGGTACATTGTGCCAATAGTTCCCCGTTAGATGCTTTCTGTCGCCGAAGCCGTCTTTTTTCAACTTCAGCGGCACGTTGCTCTTTAGACATATTCTGTCGATAACGCCGTATTTTTTCGGCTTCGTATTTACGGTATGCCAACAGTTGCTCTTCAGAAAAATTCTGTCGCCGAAGCCGCCTTCTTTCAGTTTCATAGGCACGTTGCTCTGCAGACATTTTCTGTCGATAACGCCGGCTTCTTTCGGCTTGAGATCTACGTCGTGCCAACAGTTGCTCTTCAGATAAATTTTGTCGCTGACGCCGCCTTCTTTCAGCTTCAGAGGTACATTGCTCTTCAGCCGTTTTCTGCCGCGGGACCTCCCTCCATGGCGGGCAAGCAGCTCTGCCATGAACGCGTCTGTTCTTGCAGTCTCCTGGTGATCGGCAGTTACGACGTGAGGGCGTGACAACCATTAGCACATCACCTCTTTATCATATAGGGTACTTTTACCACAACTAAAAAGCCTCAGAGAAGTGTAAAAAAAAATCCCACACAACTTGATCAACCAAAGAGGAACCTATTAGATAAGGGACTGAGTTCTTACCAAGGTGTCAAAATGAACAGTATGGAGAAGATTTTTAATTTTTGAAAGGACTGAGGACAATGCTGCAGCGGAACGTCATCGCCAGAGTGCTAGCATGAAATCAGTGAGAATCCGCTTTCTCTGAGGGAAGTGTGACCGACGAGGCAGGGACAAGGCTGTTAAAACCCGAGCTTCTGAGACTAAAAGCGGGGGCTCACACCCAGCCCTCGGCCACTCCCTAGCTGGGTCTCAGTGTCCTCATCCCTAACATGGAGTAACAGTGCCTGCCTCCCAGCAGTGCGGGGAGAGCCTGCCGTGGGAAGAGTGCCTGCACCCAGGAAGGGCCTAGGAAATGGTACTCTTCTCCCCGTGGGGGATGGTCATCCTGGGGCCACGAGGTGGGGGAGGGGCTCTCGAGGGTCAGCCTGCAGGTGGCCCTCCCTATGGCATGTGCTTGTACACGGTCCCAGGCCCTGGCCGTCACTCACCCAGGCCACAGGGTATCCTCACGAATCTCTCCATCCAGGGTGCTTGTCCTTTCTCCAACAAGGCGATCATACTTGGCTTCCGACAGCACAGTCCTGCACACAGGAAAACATGGGATTGAGCAGGACGTGGGCACCGCGGCACCGGGGCCAAGGCCCGTGCCGATGGGAAGGGGATTCGCGGGCACAAAGGGAGCGCGGAGGAGGCAGGCTCAGGTACACCCGCCGTTCTTCCTAACTACAGAGCCAACCGGTTTCCTGGGAAGTTGGAGCAAGAGCACGAGGATGGTCAAGCTGCTGCCTGTGGCTCCCGACCCCATCCTTGTCTGCTCTGTACTCCGCACCCTTCCTGTGCCAGCCGCTCCCCAAGAGGGTCTACCAGCAGGGTCTCTGTAGTTTCAATTCCTTTTTCCCCCATCCACTCCCAAAGCTGGCCCTCTCTTGCCCTTCCAGGAGTACAATGCCAGGCAGTGCATCCCTCAGTCCTGAGAGCCCAGCCTCTCCCTGTGCCCTGGGCGGTGGCTGCATCTGCAGTGCCATCTCTGTGTCACCCATGCCCATTGTGCCCCTTTAACAGCGCCTGTTAGGTGGCTTCCTGACACCTCTCTCTCTCTCTCAACACAAGCAAGGTCCTCAGAAGGTTACATACACAGCGACTATGTGAGCAGCAATTCCGCTCATAGGTACCTGCATCTCCAAGAGAAATGGAAATACGCCCCCCACAACACTCAGACACAAAGGTCAAGAGGCATATTCCTAAGAGCTGTCGGGTGGAGACAGCACAGGTGCCCGTCATGGATTCACGAACGTGGCCTGTACAACGGGCTGCTAGTGGGCCGTAAAGAGGACCGTGCTGTGGGCGCTCTGTTGTGAAGGCACACCCGATTCTGGAAAACTTCCGTTCGGAATTCTCTGCTATCCTTTGGACGGCCTCTAACTCTGAAAAAGTAGCTTTGCTTTCTAGCCTGCTTGAATAATGGGAGAAAAACTAAGCTGTCTGACCTTGCAGGCCAGGCACTAGATACACCCAATGCCATGCCAGGTGCGTTTTTTAATTGGATGGAACTGTATAGTTTTCAAGGCCGCCGCCAGCGAGCGCACAAAGGGCTGGCTCTTCCATAAAAAGGGAAGTTCTGCTTGTAGCTTTGCTTAGAATTTGATTCATTTCCCTAGGCCCACCGCGGTGAATAAAGTGTAACTCCAAACTCTCAGAGTGTGGTTTGGCTCTCGTCCGGTTTCTCTGTGACGCTGTCACCCACTGCAGCTTGGATGAACCTTGAGAACACGGTGCCCCGTGGAAGAAGGAGACACCAAGGATCACGTCCTGTGTGACTCCATGTCCATGAAAGGCAGGAACTGGCAAGGTCTCGGGCCAGAGAGGGACTAGTGTTTGACAAGCGGGGGGCTCAGTGGGCGTGGGTGGGGACAGGGACAGTGAGTGCGAAGGGCCTGGGTTTCTCCCGGGGTGAAGGGGTCCTAGATGGACTGTGCCGATGGATGCACACCCGTCGATAGAACAGAAACCCTGAGCATACCCCTCCTAAGGGAGGAGGATGTACAGTGTGCGAGTCATATCTCCATAAAGCTGCTAAAACAAAGCCAACCCTCACTGGGGTGGCTTGTTTCCCTGACGACTGACGGCCAGGTTCCCGTCCCTCAGGGCCAGCGGGGCGGGGGCTCACCGAGAGAGACCAGGGTCTGGTAGTTCTCCAACATGACGTTCTTGTACAGACCTCTCTGCTCGGGGCTCAGTCCCTCCCACTCCTCCTGGGAGAAGTAGATGGCCAGGTCCCCGAACGTCACCACCTGCAAGGGAAAATCCCACAACGGTCACAGTGGGCTCGTGTGTCCACACACCTGGAGCAGACAGCGGACCTGTCCCAAACGGGAGATGCAGTGGCCAGGAACCTACTCGGGACATCTGGAGATAGGAGCCCAAAGGGGCAGGAGTATTAACACAAGACGACACAGTGTGGCCTGATGTTAAAGACTGTGCCTTCCCTGACTGGTGTGGCTCAGTGGATAGAGCGTCAGCCTGCGGACTGAAGGGCCCCAGGCTCGATTCCAGACAAGGGCATGTACCTTGGTTGCGGGCACATCCCAGTAGGGGGCGTGCAGGGGCAGCTGATGGATGTTTCTTACTCTCTATCCCTCTCCCTTCCTCTGTGTAAAAAAATCAATAAAATAGATTTTAAAAATAAAAGACTGTGTGCCTGGCCTACGTGGCTCAGCAGTTGAGTGTTGACTTATGAACTAGGAGGTCATGGTTTGATTCCAGTCAGGGCACATGCCCAGGATGCAGGCTCAATCCCGGGAGGGGGCGTGCAGGAGGCAGCTGATCCATGATTCTCTTTCAGCATTGATGTTTCTCTCTCTCTCTCTCTCTCCCTCCCTCTCTGAAGTTAATACAAATATATGGAGAGAAAAAAAGACTTGCACAGAAGGCATGTTAACTTGGACTTCTGGGCACCGAGTCGCGCATCTTCCTGGGCTCCTACCCGTACGTCTTGGCCTTCTTAGCGCTCACGGTAGATGTGGCCTGGCACTGCCAAGAGGATCGCAGCACTGACAGACCAGGGGAGGGAGGGGGGGAGGGGACTGAGTGACGCTCTCACAGACCCTGCATGGAGCAGGGCAGCCTGACTTGGCTCCTGGCCAAGTACTTGCTCACTGAAGGGCCCGTGAGTACATCCCCCTCAGCAGAAGGGTCTCTGCAGAGGTCACCAAGGTCTCCCTCTTCAGTCGTCTGAAGCAGGGGGCTGCCAGGGCTGCCTAGGCGGCCAATGGACTCGCAGGCCCCGAGAGGCAGCTCCTCTCCACCCATCACAGGCGAAGCGGGCGGGGAGCCAGGGAGACCTGGGCAGGAGCTGGGTTGGGCCTGCGGCTGCTGGTTCAAAGATGGAAGAAGGGCCCCGTGGACAGCAGAGGAAGGAGTGGAAAAGGTGAGGCCGCAGCCGGCCGACGCCCGGATTTCAGCGTGGGACCCAAAGCAGAGGCCCCAGAGACACAGGCCAGGCCGAGCCCAGCTCCCAGGTAGGAATGGGCGATAACAGATCCTGCTGGCAAGTTAGTGGTGCCGTGTGCAGCCACAGGGAACCAATGCACAGCTCAGAGGGCGGAGCTGCTGGGAATGAGAAACTGCCGGTGAGAGGCTTTGGGAGAAGTCAGCACAATCACTTCAGAGGCGAAGCCAGCTGGTCCCAGGGGGCTGGCGCTGCCACCTCCAGACCTGGCCTTACCACCTCACGGCCCGCCGCTAACGCACGCGGCCTGAGCAGTCATGGGAGTCAAAGTCGGAGAGGATTCCTTCTTGTAAAATGGGTTGTAAGGAATGGGAGCGATCAGTGCATTCTGAAACAAAGGCGGGGGCCTCCTCAGGCTCCCCCCTGTGGTGATGGCAGGGACCCGGGGACCAGGTCTGGGCGGGGCCCTCCTCAGGCTCCCCCCTGTGGTGATGGCAGGGACCCGGGGACAGGTCTGGGCGGGGTCCTCAGGCTCCCCCCTGTGGTGATGGCAGGGACCCGGGGACCAGGTCTGGGCGGGGCCCTCCTCAGGCTCCCCCCTGTGGTGATGGCAGGGACCCGGGGACAGGTCTGGGCGGGGTCCTCAGGCTCCCCCTCTGTGGTGACGGCAGGGACCCGGGGAGCAGGTCTGGGCGGGGCCCTCAGGAGGCAGGACGGTCGTGGAGGGAAAGCACACGGTCCGGGTCTCAGAAGGAAGAGCGATGGCTGCTTACCCTGGGCTTGGGCTTCACCCGTGTGGCTGGCATCCTTACCCCCTCTCGGAGAGGCCTCATCTGGGGAGGGGCAGCGCGCAGGGCAGGTGGGGCTGCGGGAGAAGAGAGGTCAGGAGGCCGGCCGGCCTTCTGGGCTGTCCTGGAGTCTCGAGGCTGAGAGCCCAGAGCCCCTCGCCCTGGACACACGTGCTCACAGGCGCGCACACGGACAGGACAGGAGGTCGGTACACGGGGAGCACCAGAGGTCAGCTCGCAGTGTCCGGAGAGGACAGGAGAGGCCACAAGTTTCCCCCATGGCACCGGCACACGTCTCAGATGGGGACGGCTCCGTGAAGACGCGGCAGAGAGAGCTGTATTCACTCTGGCACCGGGCCAGGGCACTGGGGGTGCACGGGGCCTCGCCCTCACGGGTGTGCACCTGAGTTAATGCCGACAGACCGTAAGCAGCAGACACAGTAAGTCAGCAAATTACACGGCGTTTGGGGAAGAGCTCAATCGTTCTCCACACTGTGAGCTGAGCTGTGGTGCTCCCGAGGTCCTGACCTCATCCTGTGTGTGTGTGTGTGTGTGTGTGTGTGTGTGTGATGTGAACACATGTGTCCAGGGAGAGGGGTGGCCTGCAGTGTTGCCCTGTTCTCACACTTGCTACCTGGACACAGCGGCAGGCCGCCAGGTTAGGGGTCATCCTACCAGACACCGGTCGCCGGTGCCCAGGGGACCCACGACTTCTGTCCCACGCGGCCAGTCAGAGGTTCCCACGACCTGCTCCCTGGGGCCCACAACTTGCTGGAATGGCTCGCAGAACTCTGGGAAATAGTGCCTTCCGTGCGGCGGTTTATGACAGAGGCTGTGATAGAGGACACGGGTGAGCAGGTGCGCAGGGTGAGGCCTGGGAGAGCCCGGGGCACAGGAGCCTCTGTCCCCGGGGAGCTGGGGTGCCTTAGCCTCTGGTGCGTGGAAGTGTTCCTAACCCAGGAGCTCTCTGAACCCCACAGTTTAGGGGTCACACAGGTGTGCTCGATCACTAACTGCTTCCAGCCCCTCCCCTGCTCTCCGGAGAAGGGGGTGCTGGTAATGCCAAGCTTCCAATCGTGGCTGGTCTTTCGGGGGGACAGCCCCCACCCGGGAGCACCCAGAGTCTCCTCATTAGAAGAGACGACCCTCTTACCACTCAGGAATTTACACGCGTGGGGAGCCCCGAGTCTGGACCCAGGGGCAGATAACCTGTTTTTCCCCCCCTATTGTTACACACGTAGCGTCTTAGACACCAGTGAGGGCTGGGTGAGGAAGCTCGGGACTGGTGGGCGGGCAGAGGCCGGTGGCACCAGTAAGTAGAATGGTTATGGGGATGCCCAGGCGGGTGTGGCTCAGTGGACAGAGCATTGGCCTGTGGACTGAAGGGTCCCAGGTTTGATTCCAGTCAAGGGCACAAGCCTGGTTGTGGGCTCCATCCCCAGTGCAGGAGGCAGCTGATCAATGATTTTCTCTCATGTTTCTTTCTCGCTCCCCCCTCTTCCTCTCTGAAATCAATACAAAAAAAAAAAAAAAAAAAAAGAATGGTTATGGTGAGCCTCTTGGAGAAGGTGAGACCAGAGCGAAGGTGGAGGGGAAGGGAGGAACCGAGGCTGGGGAGAGCCGTGAGGTCCCGAGGGGATATTGTAGGGCCCAGACTCGTAGCACATGGGAGGCCAAACGTCATACACAGACTCTTACCTAACCCGCCCCACTCTGGGCGCAGTCCCGTGTGGTCCTTGTCTAACAGGGGAGGGAACGGGCACTGAGAGGTTAAGTGACTGGCCCAAGGTCACACAGCTGACAACACAGTGGTCACACCTGGCTGTCCTTCTCCAGGGCTGTGGTCAACATGGCACCAGGCCTCCCGGCTCCTTCCTCAGACCCCGGGACGGCCGGGAGCCTGGGAGCCTGGGAGCCTGGGAGCCTGGGAGCCTGGGCCGGGAGGCCGCACCCTTGTGACAAACATCCCCCAACAGCAGAGGCGGCAGATTGCCCGGCTGCCTCACAGCAGGAAAACTCGTGCTGGTGGTTTCTGTTTCATGTTCTGCATCCTGACAAATCTGATCCGTGTGAAGGTAAAAGAGAAAAGAATCGCGCTCGAAGTTGCTCACCGGATGAGTACATGGCCTGCTCGCCCTGCGCTGCTCAGGTGGAAGAGGTTGCTCCCAGCAGCGCTGTCCTGTGGTTGCTCATGGCCACGCACCCGGCAGCCCTCGCTGGAGAAGCACGTTCTTGTCCACAAGACGAAGTTCTCCGAGGACCTCAGCAGGGCTGGGGAGGAGAGAGCAGCAGCCTGAGGCAGGGGATGCGGGTGCGAAGCTCGCCCCGCCAACGGCCCGCTGTGGGGCAGCGACTCGGCCTCAGTTTGCTCATCTGCGCGATGGGGTGAAGGAAGCCTGGCTCCGCCGGCTGCTAGGCATGGACCTGAGCTGGCTCCCGGCTCCTGGCACGTGGCCAACCCCCACCCCCACCCCCGTCCCTTCACACAGGCAGCCTCTGGCTTCCTCGCAGCCGCAGCCGGGGCCCAGAAGTATCCAGTGACATGCACAGATACTTCTCTACAGGCCCGAGTCCCGCTACGACAGAACACGTGGAGGAGGGCCCTGCCATTTCTCCTTCCCAGAGCCTTCCCCGCCTGCGCCTGCGGGCTGGGGCTGGGGATGTCCCCACCACGGGGAGACGCAGGGTCAGGCTGCCTTTGCCCGATCGGATCCCGAAAGCACCGGCCACTCATCCCCCGCCCCCCCTCCAGCAGATTCATTTCGTTCACAGCCAGATGCCCGGGCGGAGCCCGTCTGTGCCCCAGAATCCCTTGGGAGCTGCTTAATGACTGGTGACAGCTGTGCCCCACGCCAGGCCCATCAGAACAGAATCTCTGAGGACTGAACCTGGGCCTCTTTTTAATTTTTTTTTAAGCTTCCCAAGGTGACGCTCAGGCGGAGCCAGGGTCCAGAACCCCAGCCTCAGTCTCTGGGCCTCCAGGTGGGGCCGGAGATGGGACCTCCCTCTGTGGAAGCCTGGACTTCGGCCCAAGGGCTCGCAGCCACTGCTGGTGGCCATTCCCGCTTTGGAGGGACCGGGATGCCCACGGGGATCCTGGGCGCTGAATCGGAGCACAGCACCTACTGCCATCCCATAATCCCTTCATCTACTCTACTTTTCGTTTTAAAAATATTTTCTATTGATTTCAGAGAAGAAGGAAGAGTTAGAAACGCCAACGATGAGAGGGAATCATTGATCGGCTGCCCCCCAACGGGGACCGAGCCCACCACCTGGGCATCTGCCCCGACTGGGAACTGAACCTCGACCTCCTGGTTCATAGGCGGACGCTCAACCACTGAGCAACACTGGCCGGACCCTACTTTACTTTTCAAAATACTCACTGTCACCTGTGATAGGTTTATTTATTTATTGAAGTATATTTTTATTGATTTCAGAGAGGAAGGGAGAGGGAGAGAGAAACATCCATGATGAGAACCATGCATCGGCTGCCTCCTGCAGGCCCCACACTGGGGAGCGGGCCCACCACCTGGGCATGTGCCCCGACCGGGAATCGAACCGCGACCTCCTGGTTCCTAGGTCGATGCCCAGCCACTGAGCCACCTGTTACAGGTTTAACCCGGGTCTCCTTGCTAAATGCAAGCTCCAGGTGTGAGAACAAACAAGTCATCTTTTCTGTCAAAGAGCAGTTTAGACCGCCGCCATCTTCAAACAGCTGTGGACAGAAGGGGCCACATGCTGACCTGACAAGCTCAGGGGAGGCCTGCATGGGGGTCTTGCAAACTCAGAGACCTAAAGTCACCACAAAGGATGGTCTGAAATTAAACTTTAACTAAAGCAGTGATGGTGGGCAGTTACGTCCTGGGCCAGTATCTTCACTGACCAGGTCAACCTTTGCCTTAACTGAGCCTGTCTGTCTTTTTGCATCTATGATAACATCCCTGTGAAATGTCTGGGTGACTTGTAACTTCCCTTTATCTGGAGCCCCTGGGGCACAACCAAATGTGCTGGGTCCCAGGACAGATACCACAGATTCCTTCATTATCATATTAACTGATCCTGCACCCACCTAAGTGTGTGTCCATCGTTTTATTTTTTATCCAATCCCAGGCGTTTCCCTGCTTTGCTTATCCCCCCTCCTTAAATCTGTCACCAATGAATTTCACGTAACCCACCTATGTTCCTCCTTTGATTGCAACGTATAAATACAAATGTAACCCAGCTATTCTCTGGAGCATTAGCTCAATTCGTTGAGGTTCTGCTTCCCGGCATATGTCAACAGTTTGGCTCAAAAAAACTCAGAAAAACTCTTTACAGGTTTCAATGTTGTGTGTTTTTTTACATTAACACAGCAAAGGCCAACCTCCCTTTGAATTAGCCAATCGGGAAAGACTGTGCACCTGAGCTCCAATCAAGAGCAAAGGACAGCCCTGACTGGTTTTGCTCAGTGGATAGAGCAGGGGTCCTCAAACTTTTTAAACAGGGGGCCAGTTCACTGTCCCTCAGACCATTGGAGGGCCGGATTATAGTTTCAAAAAAAAACTATGAACAAATTCCTATGCACACTGCACAGATCTTATTTTGAGGTAAAAAAACAAAACGGGAACACATACCATATTTGTACTTGCATGTGGCCTGCGGGCCGTAGTTTGAGGACCCCTGGGATAGAGCGTCGGCCTGTGGTCTGAAAGGTCCCAGGTTTGAATCCAGTCAAGGGCATGGACCTTGGTTGTGGGCACATCCCCAGTGGGGGGTGTGCAGGAGGCAGCTGATCGATGTTTCTCTCTCATCAATGTTTTTGGCTCTCTGGCTCTCTCCCTTCCTCTCTGTAAAAAATAAATTAAAAAAAAAAAAAAAAAAAAAAGCAAAGGACAGGTCACCTGCGTCAGGGATTATAAACCAAGCAGCCCACTGCTCCATGAGGGCAGCTTCCAGACCATGTGTGCCCACCCTTTTACGTAGAAGTAAACATGTTTGCCTTAGCACAATTCACCATAGCTAAGATTTGGAAACAGCCTAAGTGCCCATCAGCAGATGAGTGGATTAGAAAACTGTGGTACATATACACAATGGAATACTACACCGCTGTACAAAAGAAGGAACTCTTGCCCTAGCTGGTTTGGCTCAGTGGATAGAGCGTTGGCCTGCAGACTGAAGGGTCCCAGTTTCGATTCCGGTCAAGGGCACATGCCTGCGTTGGGGGCTCAATCCCCAGTGGGGGGCCTGCAGGAGACAGTCGATCAATGATTCTCTCTCATCGCTGATGTTTCTATCTCTCTCCCTCTCCTTTCCTCTCTGAAATCAATAAAAATATATTTTAAAAAAAGAAAAAAAAAAGAAGGAATTCTTACCATTTGCAACAGCATGGATGGAGCTGGGGAGCATTATGCTAAGTGAAATAAGCCAGTTGGAGAAAGATTAAGTATCACATGATCCCACTCATTTGTGAGATACAATGAACATAAACTGATGAACAAAAACAAACCCAGAGACAGAGAAGCATCATCAAACCTCAGAGGGAAGGCAGGGGCGGGCAGGGGGAAGGGGGAGAGATCAACCAAAGGACTTGTATGCATGCATATAACCCAACCAATGGACACAGACACTAGGGGGGTGAGGGCATGAGTGTATGAGAGTGTGTGTGTGTGTGTGTGTGTGTGTGTGTGTGTGTGTGGAGGGGTAATGGGATAAGGACACATGTAATACCTTAATCAATAAAGAAATTAAAAGTAAATAAAATAGCTGACAGCGGGGGGCGGAAAAAAGATGCTTCCCTTGCTGCCTGGCTCCCGAGTGTTTTGTGTTCCACCAGGACCCCTGACTTGGGGGCTCACCTCATTTCTAACACAGCTGAGCAGGAGCCTGGTCTGTCTTGTCCGTGACCTGCAGGGACCTGGCCATGGCAGACAGGTGCCTGCTGAATGAGTAACTGCCTCTTAGAGCCTCTCAGGGCTGCAGGCCACAGACACCCGCCCTCACCTCTGGGGACGTCACCCCTCAGCGCCTCTCCCCTCCGGGCCCCTCCTCTCCTCCTTTGCCTCCCATCTTGGGACTGTCCATCAGGTGCCCTCATCACCGGCCTGTCCACAGTGACTCTTAACTGGGGTGATGCTGCTGTCCATCTGGGGGATGCCTGGCAGCATCGGGGGACATTTGGCTTTCACCCCCAGGGCAGGGTGTGTGATGCTGGCATCTGGTGGGTAGAGGCCAGGGGCCATCTTACAATACATGGAACCCCCACCCCCCAATTATCTGGCCCAAAGTACCCATAGTGAGTATTGGTCTACCAGTGACGGCGAACCTATGACACGCGTGTCAGAGGTGACACACGAACTCATTTTTTTGGTTTATTTTTCTGTTAAATAGCATTTAAATATATAAAATAAATATCAAAATATAAATCTTTGTTTTACTATCAAATATCAAAAAATTTCTGCCCTGACTGGTTTGGCTCAGTGGATAGAGCATTGGCCTGCGGGCTCAAGGGTCCCGGGTTCGATTCCAGTCAAGGGCACGTACCTTGGTTTTAGGCACATCCCCAGTGGGGGGTGTGCAGGAGGCAGCTGATCGATGTTTCTCTCTCATCGATGTTTCTAACTCTCTATCCTCTCCCTTCCTCTCTGTAAAAAAATCAATAAAATATATTAAAAAAATTTTTTTCTATACGTGACACGGCACCAGAGTTTAAGTTAGGGTTTTTCAAAATGCTGGTACGCCGAGCTCAAAAGGTTCACCATCACTGGCCTAGTCCAGTGGTCGGCAAACTCATTAGTCAACAGAGCCAAATATCAACAGTACGACGACTGAAATTTCTTTTGAGAGACAAATTTTTTAAACTTAAACTATATAGGTAGGTACATTGTTATTAACTTAATTAGGGTGATTCTAAGGCTTAGGAAGAGCCACACTCAAGGGGCCAAAGAGCTGCAGTTTGCTGGCCACTGGCTCTAGACTCAGAGCTGCCTCCAGACCGTGCTATGGGGTCCCAAGGGTCACCTCCACCCAGGAAGCCACCCTGCTTCTGTCCTCCCGGAACCCAGGCGAGGGAATTCAGAACCTCTCTGGGCGTCCTTCCCGTTATGATGTCACTGACAGAGCGACTGTCATTCACGCACGGCTGGTGTCCACTTAGGGCTCGCGTTTTCATTCCGATTTTGGGTGCGAAACCGAGGGCCGTGGATGTGACCTTTTCCAAAGTCACACAACCAGCGAGTGACTAAGCCAGAGTCAGCGTCCAAGTGCCAAGGGATCCAGAGGCCACGCTGAGCGCCCAGCCTCCTCTCTTCTGCTTTTTAAAAAATATATTTTTATTGATTTCAGAGACGGAGGGACGGGGAGGGAGAGGGAGAAATAGAAACATCCATGATGAGAGAGAATCACTGCTCAGCTGCTTCCTGCATACCCCCTACTGAGATCAAGCCATCACCTGGGCAAGTGCCCGGACCAGGAATCAAACCCAGGACCCTTCAGTCCATAGGCCCAAGGTCTATCCACTGAGCCACACCGGCTGGGGCCACCCTCCTTTCAAAGGCAGACAACCAGCTGCAGCTCGACGACTGGGGCGCCGCTGCTCAACTGGGAGGTCAGACCCTGGGCTTCGAGGAGGACACCCCTCAGCATCACCACGGCACCCCTGCCTCCGAGCCTCTGCAGGGCATCACCACCGACACCCAGCCCCCCACAGGGCTCAGCAAGCACAATGCTGGGGGTCTCACCCCGATACCCCGCTTGCTTAACTTCCCGGCCCCCAGGGAAGCCTCGCACAGTCGAACGCGGGCTGCCTTCCCCAGGGAAGCAGGAATTTGGGGGGAACACAGGCAGGCTTTGGGATTTTTTTTTTAGAATTGGGGTCCGTGGAAAAAAAAAACAGGGAGAAGGTACACATCCGTAACACAAGGAAGCCAGGTGCAGTCACATCTCCATGAGACAAGGAGGCGCCAACAGGCATTATTTACATGAGCTAGGGAACTGGGAGTAGCCCAGAAAGGCCGATATTTACAAAATAAAGAGAAGGAAGCCCCAAGGGAATAGGGGAACAATAAGGAAGGGGGGGGGGTGGAACCTCAATGTGGATGTGAGCTTCCCCCTTTGAGCCCAGCAGTTACTATAGGAACCAGCCTAAGGGAACAGCGACCAATCAGAGGGGACATCAAGGCACCAGGGTCTGCAGCCTTTCTCAGCCGCAGGGAAGGGGACCTCGGCGGGATCCCTCCCCCTCCCCACGTGGGAGTCCGTGCATTCCGGCGGACAATCCGGGTTCCAGTCCAAAAATTCGGTATCACCGGGGCCCGCACCCGGGCGGCACCACGCACACTGGCCCCGGCAGAAGCGCGGACGCCGGGTCGCTCAGTCGCCCAGGCAACAGGTGAACGCACCTGCCTGCCTCCCGCGCATGCGCGCTCCGAGCACACGTATCCTCAGGGCCCCCCTCAGGGGCCCGCTCCCGGCCCCTCCGGGTGCGGGCACCGCTCTCCCGGGTGAAGAGCACGGACCACAGTAAAATTACACGGACCGGGGACCCCACGCACCGGGGACGCCCCCACGGCTGGCTCCGTCTCTCACACAGACACATACGCGTATCCTCTCCTCACCGCACACCGACGCCATCACACGTTTCTCACCGTGACGGTCCTTCCCCTCACACGCAGCGTCGGGCTCACAGCCGCACACAGGCTGGGGCGCAGGACCCCGCCCCTCCCAACGCAGCCTCACGACCCCACGGGGGAGCGGGAGCACAGACCCCGCCCACACACGCTCACCTGCGTCCTCCCGGGTCGCTTCCCAGCGGCGCCCACCTGACTCCGGCGCCAACACCCCCGCGCTCCCTGCGCGCCTGCGTACTCACCTCCGGGAACTCAGCCCCGCCCCCTCACGCTCCGGGACCGCCCCCAGGCCAGCTCAGGAGCGCGAGGCCCCGCCCCCTGACGCCCGGGACCGCCCCCATACCGCCTCAGGAGCGCGAGACCCCGCCCTTCATGCTCCGGGACCGCCCCCACGCCACCTCAGGAACGCGAGGCCCCGCCCCCTCACGCCCCGGACCGCCCCCACGCCTCCTCAGGAGCGCGAGGCCCCGCCCTTCATGCTCCGGGACCGCCCCCACACCGCCTCAGGAACGCGAGGCCCCGCCCCCTCATGCGCGGGACTGGCCCCAGGGCCTCCTCGCCCCGCCCCTAAACAAAGCCACGCGGGTCCCCTCCGCAACCAACACTCCCGGGACATCCTACGGACGCAGGCCGGAGGCCCCGCCCTTCTCACGTAACCGCAAACGCCAGCACGCACGCGATCAGCGCCGTCCAGGGGGCGTCGCCGCCTCCGCGCCAACCCACGTGGCACGCAAGGCCGGCCGCGCGCCCCGCCCGGGCCGCACTCCCAGGTGAAGTCATGTACACGCTCTCCGGCGCTGCGGCCCGCCCTTGGTCTGTTCACCCGACCCAGCCTCCGCCTCGCCGCCCGTCCCGGCCTCCGCACCTGCGCGTCCCGGTCCGGAATCCGCGGGACTCGGAGCCGCGCTCACCCGCGGATGCGCACTGCGCACTCACTCCCAGAAACCTCCGGGGCGCCGCGCGGCTCCGGGCGGCCACGCCCTGGCGTGCGGTGGGGAGAGCCGGGCGACGCGGGCTGCGATCTCTTCTTCCCCGAGACGGACTGGCCCGGGAGAGGGGCGGAGGGATGGTCCTCAGGCCCGGGGTGGAATCTCATTGGCGCCTTCATCCATCGAGGAGCCTAGAGTTCTTTGAGCGGCGCCGAAACTACATTTCCCAGGATTCCCTGCGGCTCGTTGCCATGGCGACGCGTCAGGCGACGGCTGTGAGATCGTGCGTCTGGGAGAGCAGTGGGGTGCTGCCCGGCCTGGCCTTGTGGGCGTGTTTTTTGTTTGTTTTGGGGTTTTTTTGTGGGTGTTTGTGTCCGCTTTTGCAAAATGGCAAGAACGTTGGAACCTGTAGAGAATTTTTAAAGTATTTATCCTGCTGCTGCTGGGCTCAGCGATTGAGCATCCACCCAGGCACCAGGATGCCACCTGTTCGATTCCCGTTCAGGGCACGTGCCTGGTGCGATTCCTGGCGAAGCACGAATTTTAGGGGGATCTAGGCAGGCTTAGGGATATTTTTTTAAGAATTGGGGTCCATGGTAAAAAACACTGGGAGAAGGTATATTTCCATCACACAAGGAAGCCAGGTGCAGTCATATCTCCATAAGACAAGGAGGCATTAACAGATCTATTTCCATAAGACAAAGGAACTGGGAGTAGACCAAGTCTATATTTACAAAATAAAGAGAAGGAAGCCCTTCATCCAGAAGGAGAGGAAAGCCCAAAGGGAATAGGAAAACAATAAGGAAGGAGGGAGGGGAGAGCCTCACATGTCCCATGTGATATTCAACCTTTGAGCCCAGGAGTTACTATAGTAACCAGTCCAAGGAAATAGTGACCAATCAGAGGGGATATGGGGGCACCAGGTTCTGCAGCCTTTAAAAGCCATGGAAACAGGACTTCAGTGGGACCCTTTCCCCCTCCCCACGTGGGCGTCTGTCCTTGTCCTTAAAAAATTCTCCATTTTTACTCTACCACTTTCTGTCCAAGGATTCATTCTTCGATTCCCTCAAAGAATCCGAGTTCCTGTCCAAAAATTCGGTATCACTGGGTTGCGGGCTCGATCCCCAGTAGGGGGCGTGCAGGGGGCAGCTGATGGATGATGTTCCTCTCTCATCCATGTTTCTCTCTCTGTCCCTCTTCCTTCCTCTCTCTAAAAATCAATAAAAACATTTTTTAAAAATGTCCTCCCACCCTCCCTCCCTTCCTTCCTCAGAGGAAGGGAGAGGGAGAGGGTTACACATCAGCTGCCTTCTGCACGCCCCCTACTGGGGATGGAGCCCACAACCTGGGCATGTGCCCTTGACCAGGAATCAAACCTGGGACCATTCAGTCTGCAGGCTGACGCTCTATCCACTGAGCCAAACCAGCTAGGGCTTTTTAAAATATATTTTTGCCGAAACCGGTTTGGCTCAGTGGATAGAGCGTCCGCTTGCGGACTGAAGGGTCCCGGGTTCGATTCCGGTCAAGGGCATGTACCTGGGTTGCGGGCACATCCCTAGTGGGAGATGTGCAGGAGGCAGCTGATTGATGTTTCTCTCTCATGGATGTTTCTAACTCTCTCTCTCTCTCTTCCTCTCTGTAAAAAATCAATAAAATATATTAAAAAAAGAATTCCTTCTTAAAAATACATATATTTTTATTGATTTTTAAAATTGATTTCAGAGAGGAAGAGGGAGATAGAAACATCAATGAGGGGAATCATTGATTGGCTGCTTCCTGCATGCCCCCCTCTGGGGATCGAGCCGGCAACCAGGGCATGTGCCCTGACCGGGAATCGAGCTGTGACTTCCTGGTTTATAGGTCGACACTCAACCACTGAGCCATACTGGCTAGGTCAGTGATGGTGAACCTTTTGAGCTCAGCGTGTCAGCATTTTGAAAAACCCTAACTTAACTCTGGTGCTGTGTCACATATAGAAATTTTTTGATATTTGCAACCATAGTAAAACAAAGATTTATATTTTTGATATTCATGTTATATATTTAAATGCTATTTAACAAAGAAAAATCAACCCAAAAAAATGAGTTCACGTGTCACCTCTGACACGCGTGTCATAGGTTCGCCATCACTGGCTTAGTCGGACATCCTTAGCGCTGCCATGGAGGTGGGAGAGGCTCCCGCCACCACCATCAGCCCCGAGTGTGATGCTCCTGCGCTGAGCATCTGCCCCCTCGTGGTCAGTGCACATTATAGCGACCCCTCAGTCTATTTGCATATTACCCTTTTATTATATAGGATGACGCATTCAGGTAACATATTTCACCCATAACACACTGTGATATACGGATATTTTCGCCATCCATCCACCACCACAGCACGTAAGATGGATGGGAAGTGATTCGTGTAATTTAGATAGCTTGCTTTATGTCCTATCATTTAAAGTAAGAGGAGTACCGACTTGGATCCACACACCTAGGGATATTCAAAGTGAGAATATCTCCCTCCTATAGCGAAGCACTCCTGGGATTATGCATCAGAGGTGTGTGGAGCTGTTGATTGGCAAGGAAACGCCCTACCATAGAGGTCTCCGCCAGAGGAGCCCAGATGCGTTTCAAATGCAAACAACCGTGCCCGGCTGGTGTGGCTCAGTGGTGAGCGTCGACCTATGAACCAGGAGGTCACGGTTCGATTCCCCTTTGGGGCACATGCCCGGGTTGCGGGCTCCATCCCCAGTGTGGGGCGCGCAGGAGGCAGCCGGTCAATTATTCTCCCGTCATTGATGTTTCTATCTCTGTCTCCCTCTCCCTTCCTCTCTGAAATCAATAAAAAAGATATACATTAACAAAAGAAATTAAGTTCTATTAAATAGAGCTTTTTTTTTTTTTTTTACATACACACTCACACAGAAAACAAATGTGAACACCCCACATGTCCTCGGAATCGGGGGTTAGGATGGACAGTCGAGTTGCTCTCCCCAGCGACGGACACTAGGTGGCAGCAGAGGTCCACGTAGCGCATGAAATCTGCTCATTCTGGGGAGCCACACCCAGGAGACGATGTAGTGCGCGAATGTGTAGCTTTGGATAAACTTTCCTAACATGCTCACTGAATGAATCGGGTTTTGAATCTGTCCCTCACACACAGGCGTCCAGGGCAGCCCGAGGGGTGATCCAAACTGGCCTTGCATGATTTGCTCCCCTTGGCCTGGGACTTGGACTTGAAGAATGACTCTGGGGCCCTGGCTGGTGTGGCTCAGTGGATAGAGCGTCGGGTTCGATTCCAGTCAAGGGCATGTACCTCCGTTGCCCAGGCCCTGGTCAGGGAGTGTGCAGGAGGCAACTCATCAATGCATTTCTCTCACATCGATGTTTCTCTCTCTCTTTCCCTCTCTCTTCCACTCTCCCTAAAAATCAATGGAAAAATATCCTAGTGTGAGGATTAAAAAAAAAAACCGACTCGGGGAAAAATTGAATGGAGAGATGTGAGCACGGGAACATGGGCCTTTCTGATTCTTTACATGTTCCGGCCTGGATTTATTTTTTTTATTTTCTATCTATGGTTATTGAGGCTGGTTGACACCAGAGGGTGCCCGGCTGGGCCCTCCCTTCAGTGGATGATCTCCGACATCCAGGTGGTTGCTGGGTAGGGAAGGAGAAGGGTGTCAGCAATTTCCACCGGACGTTCACCCTCCCACAACATCCTTTGGAAAAGGGTAGCTTTCTTGAGGTTGTACACCATTATCATTAGACACCATATAAAGTATACAATTCCATGGCTTTATCTATTCATAGGTATGTGCAATCACCACTAACATTTATTTATTTTTTAAAAATATATTTTATTGATTTTTTTACAGAGAGGAAGGGAGAGAGATAGAAACATCGATGAGAGAGAAACATCGATTAGCTGCCTCCTGCACATCTCCCACTGGGGATGTGCCCGCAACCCAGGCACATGCCCTTGACTGGAATCGAACCTGGGACCCTTCAGTCCGCAGGCCGACGCTCTATCCACTGAACCAAACCAGCTTCAGCTTATTTATTTTTCTTTATAGATTAAGGTATTACATATGTGTCCTTATCACCCAGGGCCCTCCCCCCATCTCCCCACTCATGCCCTCACCCCCCTGGTGTCTGTGTCCATTGGTTATGCTTATATGCATGCATACAAGTCCTTTGGTTGATCTCTCCCTCTTACCCCCACCTTCCCCTACCTTCCCTCTTAGGTTTGAGCATCTGATTGATGCTTCTCTGTCTCTGGATCTGTTTTTCTTTATCAGTTTATGTTGTTTATTATATTCCACAAATGAGTGAGATCATGTGATATTTATCTTTCTCCGACTGGCTTATTTCGCTTAGCATGATGCTCTCCAGTTCCATCCATGCTGTGGCAAATGGTAAGAGTTCCTTCTTTTTTACAGCAGCATAGTATTCCATTGTGTAGATGTACCACAGTTTTTTAATCCACTCATTTGCTGATGGGCACTTAGGCTGTTTCCAGATCTTAGCTATGGTGAATTGTGCTGCTATGAACATAGGGGTGCATATATCCTTTCTGATTGGTATTTCTGGTTTCTTGAGCTATAGTCCTAGAAGTGGGATCACTGGGTCAAATGGGAGCTCCATTTTTAGTTTTTTGATGAAACTCCATACTGTCTTCCATAGTGGCTGCACCAGTTGCATTCCCATCTTCAGTGCACGAGGGTTCCTTTTTCTCCGCATCCTCTCCAGCACTTGTCGTTTGTTGATTTGTATTTATTTTATATTTTTATTGATATCAAAGAGGAAGGGAGAAGGAGAGAGAGACATCAATGATAAGAGAGAATCATTGATCGGTTGCCTCCTGCACACCCCCCACTGGGGATCGAGCCCACCACCCACGCATGTGCCCTGACCGGGAATCGAACCGGTGTCCTCAGGGTGCATGGAACCACGCTCAACCAGCTGAGCCACACCGGCCAGGCCTTCCCTGTCCTAAATCAACACAGGGCCAGCTGGGTTTCAAATGTGAACACCCCTAGTATTTCCTCTGAATTGTGGCTTAGAAGGGATAGTTGAGTTACTTTCCTCAGTGACAATGCAATGTCGGGAGGCTTCCACTAGGCGGCAGCAGAGACCACCCCCCATATCCCGCCCTGTCGGCCAACATTGTTCACACCAGTGAACCCTGAGCTGTTGGCCCTGCCCTACCTGACCTTCCCCAGCGGTTCTCAACCTGTGGGTCGCGAACCCTTTGGGGGTCGAACGACCCTTTCACAGGGGTCGCCTAAGACCATCGGAAAAACACATCTATAATTCCATATTGTTTTTGTGATGAATCACTATGCTTTAATGATGTTCAATTTGTAACAATGAAAATGGGGGTCACCACAACATGAGGGACTGCATTAAAGGGTCAGGGCATTACAAAGGTTGAGAACCACTGGCCCAGGGAAACGCAACAAAATAAAGACCACGCTTCCCCCTCACTCTTTTCTGCCTCCTGACCCAACCGGGTGCATCTGCAGGTGGCCCTGCCTGGAGGGGTGGGTGCCCTGATTTCGGAAAACGTGAGGCATACGATCTCCTATCGGTGGTGATCTCTGTGTCTGCCACCGATACGGAATTTTTGGACTGGAACCCGGATTCTTTGTCCGCCGGAATCGAAGAATGAACCCACGGACAGAAGGTAGTATAGCAAAGGTGAAGATTTATTGAAGAACAAGGACAGACTCCCACGTGGGGAGGGGAAAGAGTCCCACTGATTTCCCTTTCCCTTCTGGCCCTGACCGGTTTGGCTCAGTGGATAGAGCGTCAGCCTGTGGACTGAAAGGTCCCATGTTCGATTCTGGGTTGCAGGCACATCCCCAGTAGGTGGTGTGCAGGAGGTGGCTGATCGACGTTTCTAACTCTCTATCCCTCTCTCTTCCTCTCTGTAAAAAGTCAATAAAATATATTTTAAAAAATATCTACCCTATCGAATAATAGACAAAGATGGTAATTGACCATACCTTCACTACGCCTCTTATTGGCTAATCAGCACGATATGCAAATTAACCATCAACAAAGATGGCGGCTAATTTGCATACTGCAGGCAGGGTGGGCCAGCACGAGCTGCCATCCGCGCCCCGTGTGCCGCCTAAGCCCCGCCCTGAGCCAGGACCCCCGTGTGTGGCCCTGGGCGGTGGGGCCTGGCGACGCGATTGACCCGAGGAACCCCTATTCTTGCAGAAATTTTCCTGCAATGGGCTTCTAATATATATATTCAAAAGATGGGTGGCAATCCTTCATTTCTCCTGAAATACAAATGCTGGTTAACTACCGACCGAGTGTGCTCGGGGCACTGTACCTTGGAACAAGGTTTTAAACCATCTCACTTTACCGAGTCACATGTTAGCCGTGGTCTAAAATGCGGGAATCCAGGACAGCCCGCGGAGTGATCCAAAAGGACATTGCGTAGTGAGCTCACCTTGGCCTTGGACGTGAAGGGTGACTTGGGGAAGAGCTGCACGGGGAGGTGGGAGGTGTAGGAGCATGGGTCTTGCTGCTGCTTGGTAAGTTCGAGCCCTGCCCGGGTCTCCACACACGGTGAACGGCCCCAGCTGACCACAGACGGCGCCCAGCTGGGACCCACCCTGGTGTGGAGCAGGTTGATGGTCTCCTTTATCCAGCTGGTTCCTGGAGGAGGGAGAGCGTGCCCTACATTCATCAGCCTTGGGTGGCACTGTGACCTATTAAAGACACTGTCATCTCAGCCATGTCGCCCTTGTCCATGAATCCAGCTGATGGTTTCTTTCTCATCTTAACTTCCTTTTGGCAATTTTCTAAGAGAGTCAGGTTCGATTTGTGCTCTCTTTGGTCCGTTGAAAATGTCTGGGCCACATCTACCCATGACTGGCAGTGTGTCTGATGTTCCCACGTGTAGGTCTGGGCAGAACGTGTACAGTCTTTTAACACGAAATGAGCTCGTAATGATTTCCTTGCCTGATTTTTCTCCTTCCAGGAGTTTACTTGTTCCTGGGAGCTAAGACTCAGGTGGGTCAACCAAGACTTTTAATCTTCTATTGCAGTGGTTCTCAACCTTCCTAATGCTGAGACCCTTTAATACAGTTAGTTCCTCATGCTGTGGTGACCCCCCAACCATAAAATTATTTTCATGGCTACTTCATCACTGTAATTTTGCTACTGTTATGATTCGTCATGTAAATATCTGATATGCAGGATGTATTTTCATTGTTACAAATTGAACATAATGAAAGCATAGTGATGAATCACAAAAACAATATGGAATTATATATGTGTTTTCTGATGGTCTTAGGTGACCCCTGTGAAAGGGTCGTTCAACCCCCAAAAGGGGCGTGACCCACAGGTTGAGAACCGCTGCTCTATCAGAAGGGCTCGCTAATGTATTGAGGCCAATAGATAACTCCGAGGCATGAATTTTACATCCTTTCTACAATTTCTCCGAGTTATGAGCAGGAGTGATTCTGTGTTGTGAAATGTTTAACACTGAAACACGCTGAGTTAAAGGTCTGTATGTACTCAGAAAATAAACATTTGCTTTTGTGACTACATGTTTACTCATGGAGGATGTTTTATGCCTACAGCATACAGTCTGAAAGGAGTCTCTTTTAGGTTGCATATAAATGGGTCTTGTATTTATTTTTTTAAATACTTCTTTATTGTTTTGTTTGTTTGTTTTTCTTTGTTTGTTTTGTGTTTTTTTTGATGCTCAACCACCTGGGCCACACCAGGCAGGGCATGCCCAGTCTATTTATTTATTTATTTATTTTTTTATTAATTAAATCTTTATTGTTCAGATTAATACATTAGTTCCTCTTTTTACCCCCTATAACTCCCCTCCACCCAGTTCCCACTCCACCCTCCTCCCTCACTCCCCACCCACTGTCCTCATCCATAGGTGCACAATTTTTGTCCAGTGTCTTCCCGCATCTCCCACACCCCTTTCCCCCCCAAGAATAGTCAGTCCATTCCCTTTCTATGTCCCTGATTCTATTATAATCACCAGTTCATTCTGTTCATCAGATTATTTATTCACTTGATTCTTAGATTCACTTGTTGATAGATGCATATTTGTTTTTCATAATTTGTATCTTTACCTTTTTCTTCTCCTTCCTCTTCTTAAAGGATACCTTTCAGCATTTCATATAATACTGGTTTGGTGGTGATGAACTCCTTTAGCTTTTTCTTATCTGTGAAGCTCTTTATCTGACCTTCAATTCTGAATGATAGCTTTGCTGGATAAAGTAATCTTGGTTGCAGGTTCTTGGCATTCATCACTTTGAATATTTCTTGCCACTCCCTTCTGGCCTGCAAAGTTTCTGTTGAGAAATCAGCTGACAGTTGTATGGGTACTCCCTTGTAGGTAACTGACTGTCTTTCTCTTGCTGCTTTTAAGATTTTCTCTTTGTCTTTTGCTCTTGGCATTTTAATTATGATTTGTCTTGGTGTGGTCCTCTTTGGATTCCTTTTGTTTGGGGTTCTCTGCGCTTCCTGGACCTGTAAGTCTATTTCTTTCACCAGGTAGGGGAAGTTTTCTGTCATTATTTCTTCAAATAGGTTTTCAATATCTTGCTCTCTCTCATCTTCTGGCACCCCTATAATTCTGATGTTGGTACGCTTGAAGCTGTCCCAGAGGCTCCTTACACTATCTTTGTATTTTTGGATTCTTTTTTCATTTTGCTTTTCTGGTCGGGTGTTTTTTGCTTCTTCGTATTTCAAATCGTTGACTTGATTCTTGCGATCCTCTGGTCTGCTGTTGAGAGTCTTTATAATATTCTTTATTTCAGTCAGTGTATGCTTAATTTCTAGTTGGTCCTTTATCATAACCTCGAGGGTCTCATTAGATTTCTTGTAGGTCTCATTAAGTTTATCGGCAATTTCTAGAAAATTCTTGAACAACCTTAAAAGTGTGGTTTTGAACTCTATATCCAGTAGTTTGCTTTCCTCCATTTCTGTTATTTGTGTCCTTTTTCTTTGTCTCTGCATTTTTTATGCTTCCCTGTGTTGATAAAGTGGTTTTCTGTGCTAAGTGTCCTCCCAGTCGTTCAGCCTCCCCAATTACCTGAGGAGGACACTCTTGGTGCACCCCCTTGTGGTCTTTGTGCACAGTCTTGTTGTAGTTAAGCCTTGATTGTTGTAGGTATCACTGGGAGGAATTGATCTCCAGGCCAATTGGCTGTGAGAATCAGCTGTGTCTGCAGTAGGAGAACTTCTGTGCTGGAGACACCCCTCCGGGGCAAGATTTGCTTCAGTGGGGCTTTGGTGCTCACTGAGTCTGCCCCCTGAGTGTGTCCTTTATGGTTCCATGGAGCTGCAATCTGGGTGGTCCCACTCTGACCACTGGGCACACTGGCTCCTGGATCTCTAGGGAGGTGCTAATCTAGCCTCTGCCTTAGGCTATCCAGCAAAAGCCTCCCTGAAGGGCTTGAGTGGGGCGGGTCCCATGGGATCAACAGAGCGGGGCTAGCAGTTATGGCTGCTCTCAGAGACCCCACTTCTCAGTGTCCCAGAAATTGCTGCAAGCCCCTCTGAGAGAAAGCTGCCCTCGAGTTCTGACTGATGCCAGACAGTCCCGCTTCTCCTGTATGAGTCTGGGTCTCCAGAGCCTGAGACTCCCTCCTGATTGAAAACAAAACCGTGCCCTCAGCCACCAGCCTGCTCCCTGTGCGCCTCTGTACCTTAGTATTTTACTTACACACTGCGCCTCCTCTGAGTCTCGGTATGCTTTTCTCTTTCCTTCTAGTTGTAGAATTTCCACTCAGCCAGCCTTCCTGTGGTTCTGGATGATGTCCGTTCCGACTTTTAGTTGTATTTTTGAAGTGGTTGTTCGAGGCAGCAAACTCCGGTGTTCACCTATGCTGCCATCTTGGTTTCTCCTAAATACTTCTTTATTGTTGAAAGTATTACATATGTCCCTCTTTTCCCCCCATTGACCCCCTCCAGGTAATCCTTGATAGTTATGGATTTACCATTCCCATTTTGTCCATTGTTTTCTGGCTTTTAAGAATTCCTTTTTATTTTCTCTTGCTGGATTCCTTTGCTGTAATGTTAAGTTTTGATTCCAAATCAATAAAATCAGACATGAAAAAGGAGAAGTAACAACAGACACCACAGAAACAAAAAAGATTACTAAAAAAATATTACAAACAACCATATGCCAACAAATTGGACAATCTGAAAGAAACGGATACATTCTTAGAAATATATCCATTGCTAAAACTGTATCAAGAAGAAATAGAAAATCTGAACAGACTGATTACAACTAACGAAATCAAAGCAGTAATAATAATTTAAAAAAAAAATCTCTCAACAAACAAAAGTCCTGACCTGAATGGCTTCAAAGCTGGGTTTTCACAAACATTCCAGGAAAAAATAACACCTATCCTTCTCAAACTATTCCAAAACATTCAAGAGGAGGGAAGATTCCCACGCACATTTTATGAGGCCAGCATTATTCTACTTCCAAAACCAAATGAAGACACTACCAAGAAAAGAAAATTATAGGCCAATATCTCTGAGTAACATAGGTGCCACAACTCTCAACAAAATATCATCAAACTGAACTCAGCAATACGTTCAAAAGATCATACACCATGGTTAAGTTGAATCTATTTCTGGGATGCAAGTTTGGTACAATACACACTAATCAATTAACATGACACACCACATAAACAAAATGAAGAACAAAGGTCATAGGATCATATCAATAGGTGCAAGAAAAGCATTACAAAATCAAGCACACATTCAAGATAAAAACTCTCAGCAAAGTAGGAATAGATGAAACATACCTCAGTGCCGGAAGCCGGTCCATCCTTGCTGCTTGACACAGTCGCTGCAGGAAAGAAACATCTGCACAGCATATGTTTCAAGGGACCTGGCGTATATAGCATACTGTTCTTAATATGTTTGCTCCCCTTAGCGCTGTGTTTTTTTTGTTGTTTTTTTTGTTTTGTTTTGTTTTGTTTTTTTAAATATATTTTATTGATTTTTTACAGAGAGGAAGGGAGAGAGACAGAGAGTCAGAAACATCGATGAGAGAGAAACATCGATCAGCTGCCTCCTGCACATCTCCCACTGGGGACGTGCCCGCAACCCAGGCACATGCCCTTGACCGGAATCGAACCCGGGACCCCTCAGTCCGCAGGCCAACGCTCTATCCACTGAGCCAAACCGGTTTCGGCAGCGCTGTGTGTTTTAACCAAGGTCACCTCTCCGAGAAAGGTTGTTTCCCCAGGTAGGAATTTTTCCCTGAAGTCAGGGAGGGGATGAAACTCCTTAACTAAGTGCCAGGCGGGTAGTTAATCACTACAAACAATCATGCTTAAGCTACATAATCTTTACTCCCTGGAATGGAGATAAGAAACGCCCTAACCTTTGTAATAGAAATTGACAGGATTAAAATCAACTGGGATAAATACGGATGTAACAAGACAATAAACAGCAGAACCTCTCTGGAGATCGAGACCAGAACTTGGCTGGAGATCCTGGCTAGGCTGCTGATCAACTGAACGCTGTCTCCGTGTCATTCCTTCTTCGCCGACTCCATCTACGCCTTTGGGAACCCCTGGACCTGCTGGGGTTGGACCCCGGCACCTCAACATATTAAGGGGCCAGGTATGCCAAACTCACAGCTCACATCATACTCAGCTGGAAAAAAACTCAAGGCATTTTTAAAAATATATATTTTATTGATTTTTTACAGAGAGGATGGGAGAGAGATGTAGAGAGTTAGAAACATCGATGAGAGAGAAACATTGATCAGCTACTTCCTGCACACCTGCTACTGGGGATGTGCCCACAACCAAGGTTCATGCCCTTGACCAGAATTGAAACTGGGACCTTTCAGTCTGCAGGCCAATGCTCTATCCACTGAGCCAAACCGGTTAGGGCAAGGCATTTTTCTTAAGATCAAGAATGACATGGGGAAGTCCACTTTCATGAATCATATTCAACATAGTCCTGGAAATCCTAGCTATAGTAATAAGACAAAAAGAGGAAATAAAAGGCATTCAAATAATAAAAAAACGGAACAAGTAAAAATGTCATTATTTGCCAATGACAAGGTAATGTATATAGAGAACCCTAAAGAGTTTAGTAAAAAACTACTAAAACTAATAAATAAATTCAATACAGTAGCAAAATAAGTTTAAAAATTTAGAAATTAATCACACTTTGTGCACCAATAATGAACTATAATGAAGGGCTCATACAACTCAACTAAAGGAAGACAGAAAATCCAATTAAAAAATGGGCAATGGGCCTGAACAGGCACTTCTCCAAAGAGGACATACAGATGGCCAATAGACGTATGAAAAAATACTCAATGCCACTGATTATCAGAGAGATGCAAATTAAAACCACAAGGATATATCACCTGTCCCAGAACCTGTCCCAGAAAATAGTCCCATTTACAATTTCATTAAAAAATAACTAGAAATAAATTTAACCAAGCAAATAAAAGACCTGTCCTCAGAAATGTATAAGATGCCAAAGAAAAAAATTGAAAAAGATAACAAATTAATGAAAGCATATACCGTCATGGTCATGAATAGGAAGTATTAACCTCATGAAGATGTCCATACCACCAGAGCAATCTATAGATTCAATGCAATTCCTATCAAAATACTAATGGTGTATTTCACAGAACTGGAACAAACACTCCAAATTTTATTTGGAACCACAAAAGACCCCAAATAGCAACAGCAATTTAGAAAAAGAACCAAGTTGGCTGTATCACGCTACCTGATATCAAACTATGCTACAGGGTCATAGTAATAAAAACAAGATGGTACTAGTATAAAAATAGACAGACAACAATGGAACCATACTGAGAGCTTACAAATGTATCCACATCTATATGGTCAATTAATATCTGACAAAGAAGGCAAGACCACCTGTCCAATATGTGGTATTGGTAAAATTGGACAGAAACATGTAGAAAAATTAAACCAGACCACCTTCTTTTTTTTTTTAAATATATTTTATTGATTTTTTACAGAGAGGAAGGGAGAGAGATAGAGAGTTAGAAGCATCGATGAGAGAGAAACATCGATCAGCTGCCTCCTGCACATCTCCCACTGGGGATATGCCCGCAACCCAGGTACATGCCCTTGACCGGAATCGAACCTGGGACCTTTCAGTCCGCAGGCCGACGCTCCACTGAGCCAAACCGGTTTCGGCCCAGACCACCTTCTTGCACCACATACAAGAATAGACTCAACATGGACGAAAGCTTTAAATGTGAGATGTGAAACAATAAAACTCCTAGAAGAAAACATAAGCAGCAAAATCTCTGACATTTCTCTTAGCAATATTTCTTTCTGATATATCTCCTTGGACAAGGGAAACAACAACAACAAAAAATTAAACAAATAGGACTACATCAAACTAAGAAGTTTTTTCACAGCAAAGGACACCATCAACAAAATGAAAGATCACCCACTGAGTGGGAGGACATATTTGCTAATGATAGAGCTGATAAGGGGTTAATTTTTTAAAAAATATATTTTATTGATTTTTTTACAGAGAGGAAGGGAGAGGGATAGAGAGTTAGAAACATCGATGAGAGAGAAACATTGATCAGCTGCCTCCTGCACAACCCCTACTGGGGATGTGCCCACAACCAAGGCACATACCTTTAACCGGAATGGAACCTGGGACCCTTCAGTCTACAGGCCGATGCTCTATCCACTGAGCCAAACTGGTTAGGGCGATAAGGGGTTAATTTATAAAATACATAAAAAACTTATACAACTCAACTGACGGAAGACAAAAAATCCAATTAAAAAATGGGCAATGGGCCTGAATAGGCTCTTCTCCAGAGGACATACAGATGGCCAATAGATATATGAAAAGATACTCAAGGCCATTAATTATCAGAGAGATGCCAGTTAAAACCACGAGGATATATCACCTGTTGGAACCTGTCAGAATGGCTATCATCTGTAAATTACTAAACAAGTGCTGCTGAGGGCACATGCCTGAGTTGCGGGCTCCATTTTCAATGTGGGGCATGCAGGAGGCAGCTGATCAATGATTCTTTCTCATCATTTATGTTTATATCTCTCTCCCCCTCTCTGAAATCAATAAAAATATATTTAAAAAATAAAATAAAATAAAACTGTTAAGCCCAGATTTCAGGATCCCCAAAAGACCACCAGGGAGCCAGCCGAGTTCAATGCAAAAGCAGATAGAGTCTTTATTCGGGCTAGCTCGAGCTCCCCCCACACACACCGACACAGCAGCTGGGGCAGAGAGAGAGAGCTAGCTCTGTGGGAAGAGGGGTTTTACAGGGGGGTTGGAGTAAGGGGAGGAGAGAAGACTGTGATCCCTGCCGATTGGCCAGGTGCAAGTCGGGGTCTTGTTACGCAGGATGTGGTTGTGTCTATGGCGCACACTTCCCTTGATTGTCATTGGTTAAAGAAATCCTAGGTGTGGCTAGCAGAGGCTTGGGCTTCCGGGAAGAAGCTCCTTGCCGAGCACATGGCTAAGGCTGCTGCCCAAAAATGGAGGATCCAGGGTAAGATGGAGGGCGTAGCCCTTGCCCTTTCAAAAACCACACTGCCTCAAATTCAACCTGCTCAATGACATTCAACTTTCAAAGTTATAAATTTCCCAATATTTATTCTGAGATAATTTCTAAGACAGTTTGGCAATTTTAAATTTTTTTCATGTTGATTTTTAAATTTTTGGAAATTTTTTTATTGACATGAAATTCACATAACATAAAATTAAACGTAATGTTTACATATTAAAGTAAACATTTCAAAGATTACTTTTGTTGGTCATTAAAATTGTTATTTTTTTAATTTATAAAAAACATGTTCATTTAAAAAATTTAAAATAAAATAGTTAAAATATTATAGGAAATATTAACTGCCCCTAAATACCCTCTGCTGCCAACCTGATCACCCCCTAATTGCTCTCCCCTGCTGGCCTGATTGCCCCTAACTACCTTCCATGGCCGCTGCCACCGTGGCTTTGTCTGGAAAGATGCCTGGTCTAATTAGCATATTACCCTTTTATTAGTATAGATAAGATCTGAATCATAACCAGGAAGCAGAGTGTCTGCCTTCTATTGCTGTGGCTGGAACAACCAGACCAAGCTTGGAAGGTTGGCGTTGGAAATGGCTGGAAATTACGTGTGGATTGAAGGGATTCCTTTCCCCACAACTACCATTGAAGACCTCAGATCTTTGCAGGATGAATTTGTGGCAAGGGATGAAGATATCATCACACTTTCTTACCCAAAGTCAGGTAAGAAAGTGGGATGAGACATTGAGGAGGTGGGGAATGGGGTTACCCAAGGTGTGCCTTCTCTATGCCTCACCTTTGACTATGCTTTGGTGACTGGTGTGGTTACACTCCAGAAAGAGGGGGTTCACACAGGCAATTATGATATAAAGGGATGTGACCACCAGGGCATTGTAGAGATATAGAGAGCCTTATGGGTGAAGAGGCTAAGGCAGAGATTCAGGTGATTGAGATGGGTGTTTAAAAGGGACAGGTACCCTGGCTGGTGTGGTTACATGGTTAGAATGTTGGTCCATGCACTGAAGCATCTTGGGTTTGATTCCCAGTCAAGGGTATGTACTTGGGTTGCAAGTATGATCCCCGGCCTCAGTCAGGGTGGGTGTGTGAAGTAACCAATTAATGTGTCTCTCTCATATCAATGTCTGTCTGTCTGTCTCTCTCTCTCTCTCTCCATCCCTCCTTCCCTTTCCACTCTCTCTAAAAATCAATGGAAAACTATCTTTGGGTGAGCATTAACAAAACAAAAAAATAATAATAAAAATGGGGGGCTGGATACCTGAGAATCTTGGCAGAAGGAACATCTATCCTGCGATGTCCACAGCAAATGTAATATTGTGAGGAGCAAATACATATATTCTGACATTTGATAAAATGGGCAGAAAGACTTTATTCAAGATTAGTGCAATGAGAGAGAGAGAGAGAGAGAGAGAGAGAGAGAGAGAGAGAGAGAGAGAGACACTAAAATCAACTCTGAAAATAACAGCCAGCTGGGGATTTGTAGGTAATGAGCAGAGTGAGGTCAGTGGATGCAAAATTACTAAGAGGATTTAATTAGACACGGAGGGTTAGAAAATTCTTGCAAAAACGGCCTAACAAGATTCATGCGAAGACAAGCCAAGGCGTTGGACATCAGGATGGGGGATGGGGACCTTGGTAAGCTATCCAGGGTGAAAGGATTCCCATTATTGATTTATAAAAATTCTTGCTAAACTTGGCTCAGCAAGGATGGTCACAGACCACCCTGGTCAAGACCTAGTCATGTACAGGACTCAGAAGAGTCTGGCTAACGTTTTATCAAAGATAGAGTCTTTGTCAGAGTTGGAAAGGGAACAGAACAGGGTGGGTTACATGTGGAATGGTCTAGATTCGAAATATATAGAGGGATAGTCAGGAACCTGAAAAAAACAACAACTTTGTGGAGAATAGAGAGAGTGTAGTATCAGGAGATGAGACTGGATGTGTTTAAATGGAAAAATCAATGTGGAATTTTATTATTATTGTTAGTCCTCATTGGAGGATATTTTTTCCATTGATTTTTTAAAATATGTATTTTTTATTGATTTCAGAAAGGAAGGGAGAGAAGAGATAGAAACATCAATGATGAGAGAGAATCATAAATCGGCTGCCTTCTGCATGCCCCACACTGGGGATCGAGCCTGCAACCCACGCATATGTCCTGACCGTGGCCTCCTTGGTTCATAGGCCAATGCTCAAACACTGCTCAACACCAGCTGGGCTCTTTTTTGAAAAAATATTTTTATTGATTTCAGAAAGGAAGAGAGAGAGACATCAATGATGAGAGAATCATTGATCAGCTGCCCCTTGCACACCCCCTACTGGGGATTGAGCCTGCAACCCGGGCATGTGCTCTTCGCTGGAATCGAACCTGGGACCCTTTAGTCCCCAGGACGACGCTCTATCCACTGAGTCAAACCGGATAGGGCGGGAATTCATTTCTTGATGATAGTGGGCATACCGTATATTAGTTTCAGGTGCACAGTATAGTGATTGGACGTTTATGTTCTTACAAATTGACACCCCTCCGCCCCATATCCCCAGTCCCCACCTGGTCCCACCCATACTGATTACTGACTCTATTCCCTGTGCTGGCTACTTCTGTTTTTGGATGTATCTGTCTCAACCACCCAGCCAGGCCAGCTGGGATCAATGAGGATTCTTGAAGTCATGGTGAGGCATTAGGAAATTGTCCAAAGACAATGTAATTCCAAGAAAGGTTTTGAAATGGCAAAGTGATAGGTGCATATTTAATAAATAAATAAGCAAGTAAATAAATAAACAAACACAATGTAGTGATGGAGTCAAAAGTCAGATTGAAATAGGTGACACTGTGTTCTTTTGCTATACAGGAACCAACTGGATATTGGAGATCATCCATCTGATCCACACCAGGGGAGATCCCAGCTGGGTGCAATCAGTGGTCAGCTGGAAACGTTCACCATGGCTAGAAAACGCTTCCGGGCTTGAAGATATAAAGCAGCAGCAGGAAGACCCACGCTTCTACACCTCCCACCTCCCCATTCAATTCTTCCCCAAGTCAATCTTCAAGTCCAAGGCCAAGGTGAGCCCATAAGACAATGTCTGTTTGGATCACTTCTCGGGGTGTCCAGGATGCCCACGTTCTCAGGACACGGCTAACATGTGATTCAGTAAAGGAAGATATGTTAAAGGCTTGCTCCAAGGTGCAGTTTCCTGTTCCAGACAGTCTCCCTGGTATTGCTCCAGAGGACACTCAGCCTTTAGTTAAAAAAAAATCCCGGCTGCATCGCCAACACCACGGTCCTCAACATAGACGTGGCCATGGGGGAGGCATCTCAATCCTAAACCAGCACCTAAGTTTCAGAGGAGATGTGAGTTTGGCACTCACCTGTGAAACTCCATGAGAGCTTTTCCAATCATGACACGATCAATGTTGGGCAAGTCGTTTCCATTCAGTAGATCTACAGCCCTCCAATGTGTCATTTTAGGAGCTCGAAAGGAAGACTTTTACAGTGAGTGATCCTGGGCTATAAATGTGCATTTTGCCTCATCTGAGATTACAGTTTAAAACGTACGACACCAAAAATATTATTCACATTGTATGAAACACCTTCAAACAATCTTATGGGGTGTGGTATTACTAGATTTATTATGAAAATATTGGAAGAGATAATAACTGAAAACTTTCCCACCTGGTGAAGGAAATAGACATACAAATCCAGGAAGTGCAAACAGCTCCAAACAAAATGAACCCAAAGAGGCCCACACCAAAACACATCAACATTAAAATGCCAAAGGCTAAAGGCAAAGAGAGAATCTTAAAAGCAGCAAGAGAAAAGCAATTAGTTACGTACAAGGGAGCTCCCATAAGACTATCAATTGACTTCTCAACAGAAACTTTGCCTTTGAGTGCTGAGTGGTTCACTGCAATGACCCTCTCTTATGCACCGACTGAACTCGGCTGCCTCTCTCCCTCCTCTTCACTGAGGACACAAATCCTACTAGTCCTGAGACTTTCATGCATAGATCTCCATCATGATCTCTCGCATATAACTTTCCTTAACGACTTATGAACAATGACAAAAAAAAAAATCCCACAAAAAACAAACAATGACTTGTTATAGGGAAGTCTTCTCCAAGTCTATCTGACTCTCTTTTGTACACATGAAAGGCAAACACGGAGCAGAGCTTAGAAGCTGAGACCACCCTACTTACTTCTTCCCCTGTACCTGTCCTTCATTCTTTTTTACTTTATTTTTTATTATTAGTTAAGGTATTATAAATATGTCCTCATCCCCCCCCCATTAACCCCCAACCTCCCCCCCGCCCCCGCACACTCATGCTCCCATCCCCCTCTTGTCCATGCCCATTGGTTTGGCTTATATACATGTATACCAGTCCTTCGGTTGATCTCTTCCCCTTACCCCCGCCCTCCCCTACTTTCCTTCTGGGGATTGATAGTCTGATCGCTGTTTCTCAGTCTTTGGATCTGTCCCTGTTCATCAGTCTACGTTGTTCTCTATAATCCACAAATGAGTGAGATCATGTGGTATTTATCTTTCTCTGACTGGCTTATTTCACTTAGCATAATGCTCCCCAGTTTGTCCTTCACTCTTTGAGGAAACATTGGAGAAACATGCAAGTTTGTTTTTATCTCTTGAGTTTGCATCACTTAAAGCAGCATGATGAGTGCTGCCATTTTGAAATTTAAATATATTTTGTTGATTTTTTACAGAGAGGAAGGGCGAGGGATAGAGAGTTAGAAACATCGATGAGAGAGAAACATCGATCGGCTGCCTCCTGCACAGTCCCTACTGGGGATGTGCCCGCAACCCAGGTACATGCCCTTGACCGGAATCGAACCTGGGACCCTTCAGTCCGCAGGCCGACGCTCTATCCACGGAGCCAAACCGGTTTTGGCTACCATTTTGAAATTTATAAAGACCATTCACATCTGCCCTAATCCCTATCTGGGAAATGCTGGTATGGTAGGAATTTCTACGAAAATCAACAGAAGCCCAGAACAGGAACAACACAGAGTAGGGTGTCAAAGTCCCAACAAAACTCAGGATGTTTCGTTCACACTCAGGGCTTCTTAGTCAGTGGTGCCAAAGTGGAATAGCATTATTCCCCCGCCCCCCGCACCGCCCCCCCTCCCCCCCGCCTTCGCCCGCGAGAAACCTTTAGAAAACTTCTCCATTCATTGCGTCATAATGTGTATCTACACTTGAATAAAGGTTGGCCCTTGAGAACCAAAATGATCCACACGTTTCTCACTGTTCCCTCTGAAAAGCCTGAGTAAGTGTCTGTCATATGGTGGGTTCTCAATATGTTGTTAAGTGAGTGAATGAAAGAAGATTAGATTGAAGCTCAACACTTTAATGAGAATTGAATTTTTCTTGACTTGCAAAAAATTCAGGGCAGTGAGAATGTGTATACCTATTTTTATTTCCTTTTTTTTTTTTTTTCATTTGAGTGTGTCTACATCATGAGAAATCCCAGAGATATTCTTATTTCTGGTTACTATTTCTGGAAAGCGATCAAGGCCACCAAAAATCCAGGCTCACTTGAAGAATATTTTGAATGGTTCCTTCAAGGAAATGGTGAGTGTGACTCAAAATAAGGATTCTAGGTGGAAGGGTGGAGTTCCTGCCCCTCACATCCAGGTCTTAATTTCTTATGGTTTATGCAATGACATTGCAATCCAACCTCGATGTTGTGGAATCTGAGCAAGTCCCATTTACATAGGACCTTTGTCAACATGCTTTCTTCCCATAACATTTTTTAATATAAATATATTTACTTTATTTCATTTATTTATTTTTAATATATTTTATTGATTTTTTTACAGAGAGGAAGGGAGAGGGATAGAGTTAGAAACATCGATGAGAGAGAAACATCCATCAGCTGCCTCCTGCACACCTCCTACTGGGGATGTGCCCGCAACCAAGGTACATGCCCTTGACCGGAATCGAACCTGGGACCCTTCAGTCTGCAGGCCGACGCTCTATCCACTGAGCCAAACCGGTCAGGGCCCACAACATTTCTTAAAAGTAGCATAAACAGATAAAAAAGTAATTCACTATACTCAAAATAAGAGATGTGTGAATTTAAACTCTACTGAGATATCGTTTCTCACCTATCATCTTGGGAAGTTGTTGGAAGCCACCCATTGTCTTCATTATCAGAGAAATGTAAACAAGGAGCCCGGAACGCTGATGAATCTTGAGCTCTGGCAAGGGCCAGAGCTATGCACCGATTGTTTAGTCCAGACAATGGTGGCTCAAGCAATTTCCTGACCAAATAATCTCAGAGTAAATCTTTACTAATATTTACTGACCTTTAAGATAGACTGTTAATGGAATTGCCTGCCTAGGGCTAGATGTGTATCTAAACTTGAATAAAGGTTGGCAAGGCCTGGGCATCAGTGAAGTCCTTCCTCTTGCATTGGACTTTCCACCTGGCCCCCCAATTTCCAAATTACTATTCCTTGTCTCGTCATTTGCATGCAGCCCTTCTCCAGATCCCAAACCCTAAGCCACGTGGGACGTGGCTCACACAGGAAGTGTATTAGTTTCCTATCACCGCTGTAAGAAATTATCACCAATTTATTGGCTTTACACAACAACCAAAAATTGTCTCATGCTCTGGAGTTCAGAGATCCAAACTACACTTATGAGCTAAAAGTAATTCAAGGGCATTAGTACATTCCATTCTTGAAGCTCTAGGGGAGAATTCACTTCCTGCCTTTTCAGCTTTTAGAGGACGCCCATATTCCTTGGCACATGGCCACATCCTTCCAACTGTGCTGTCATCACATCCCCTTCTCTGATTCTGACACTCTGAATCTCTCTTACAAGGACCCTTTAAAAAATTGTTTTAATTGAAATTTTTATTTTCTGTTAATCCTCACCTGAGGATATTTTTTCCATTGATTTTTTTAAGGAGAGTGGAAGAGAGAGGGAAAGACAGAGAGAAACATCGATGAGAGAGAGACACATTGATTGATTGCCTCCTGCATGAGCCCCAACCAGGGCCAAGACCAGGGAGGAGCCCGCAACCAAGGTATGTGCCCTTGACTGGAATCGAACCTGAGACCTTTTGGTCTGCAGGCCGATGCTGTAGCCACTGAGCCAAACCGGCCAGGGCTCTAAGGACTCCTGTGCTTGCATTCTTTGCATCTATAGGTCCTAAATCACATCTCCAATGTAATTTTGGGATTAGGACATACACACTTTTTGTGGGGACCCTTATTTGACTAATCAGAGCTCTCATTCAAAACGTTTGAATGACAGTCTGGTGATGAGACTGTGTAGGAGGCGTGCTCAAGTGTTTCCGATGGGATGGGAAAGGGTTCAAACCTATCTAGGGTAACTGAGAATTCTGAGATGTTAGCATTTACACTTTCATGTGTAACTTCTTCGTCAGTGGAAACACACACAGAGAGAGAGAGAGAGAGAGAGAGAGAGAGAGAGAGAGAGAGAGAGAGAGAAGATAAGCATATAAAGCTATCAAAATGGCCCTTATTTGTCAACTAGCTTATTTGGAACAAATCAACGATATCAAAATGACAGGCGCACTTGACATGTGATCCCCCACTACATTCATCTCAATAGAGAGAACGTGTGGCAGAAACAAAATTCCTGTAAGACGTGCTGTCCCAAAGGTATCGGGGTGGGTGAAGGAGAGGCAAAAACATGTGCTGTCTACAGGTAATTACATCATTTAAATCACATTAGGAAACACACACACACACACACACACACACACACACACACACACACCACAAAACACCAAAGATATTGATTCCAAACTAGGTGGAATTTTAGTTCAGCTCTTTCATTTCCCAACTAAATTCTCTTTAAAATTCAAAATCTCTTTTTCTCACAGGGAGATCTGGAGCTCATCTTACATAGGGTATCCTATAGAGCACCCAACTGGTTGCTTATCGAGGCAGTAAATGCAGAATTCTATTTCTCGTGCAAATGAGAGGAAACGAATTTCCAGCACTTGAGTCCCTTGCTCATCAAATAGTTAATGGCATCGGGAAAGGGTGCAGAGTCGCCTACTTGCCGATCAGCTTCCGAAGGCGTGGCTGACATGAGCAGCGTTGCCTAGCCCGGTGGTCGACAAACCGCAGCTCGCGAGCCACATGTGGCTCTTTGGCCCCTTGAGTGTGGCTCTTCCACAAAATACCACGTGTGGGCGTGCACGTACAGTGCGATTGAAACTTCGTGGCCCGTGCGCAGAAGTTGGTTTTCGGCCTGGGCGAGTCTATTTTAAAGAAGTGGCGTTAGAAGAAGTGGGGGGAGTCTACTGGTCAAGTGACGGGAGACGCGCGTGATTCATGCACCAGTTGAGTGAGCCAGTCAGGCAGCAGTCTCTTTGTGCAGTGGTTAGTGCTAGTCGTGTCCGCGAATCGTGCGGTGACAAAAGTACCTACTTGAAGCATAAAGTTACCTGTATTTTTCCAACCAGCTGCAAGTCCTACAGGTATTTTTGTCATCAATTTAAGAACAGCGTTTGCTGTTCTTTCCTTATTCGGGTCTACATATTTATGCAAACAATCATTTTTAAGCATGAACCTTATCAAGAGTAAATTGAGACATTGTCTTATTGATGAGAACCTGGAATTGTGCCTAAAATTAAAAACAACAACATACAAACCTGACTTACCCAAACTTTCCAAGGAGATGCAAGGCCATTGTTCACATTAGTGTTTGTCAGTCATTGTCACGATTTAATTTTATGGATATTGTAAGGTAAATTGTAAGGAATTTAATTTTATCAATAAATAATATATCGTTATTAAGTATGATATCAAGTTTTAGTCAACGTACCTAGAGTTTAACTAAGACTTCAAACTTTAAGTAAAGTTTATTAAGTTAATTTTAGGGAACGTTGTGGAGTGAAAGATGATGTAGTGTCGAGGATTGAGAAAGGGATGTTGAGATGGTTTGGACATATAGAGAGGATGAACAAAAAGACATAGACGAAACAAGTCTACAAGACGAGTGTGGGTGGGAGAGTTGGAAGGGGTCGACCTCAGCGAACGTACCTCAATCAGATTGAGGACGTTTTTAGCAAAGGCCAGTTTAGGAGCACCCTAATGAAGTTAATAACTATGTACCTACCTATATAGTTTAAGTTTAAAAAATTTGGCTCTCAAAAGAAATTTCAATCATTGTACTGTTGATATTTGGCTCTGTTGACTAATGAGTTTGCCAACCATGGGCCTAGCCAATGGGGCTTGGAAGCATGAGCTACTCACCTTCTCTCCTGGCTTCTCTTGCAGTGCCATTTGGCTCATGGTTTGACCATGTTCGCGGCTGGCTTCAGATGAGAGGAAAAGAGAACTTCCTATTGATATTATATGAGGAGCTGCATCAGGTAATTCTTCTACCAAAGTGTCACTCTCTCTAACTCCATTCATAGCTGTCTACTGCCGGGAGCCAGTCCATCCTTGCTGTTTCAAAGGACCTGGCATATATGGCATACTGTTCTTAAAATGTTTGCTCACCTTCTTGGCACTATGTGTTTTAACCAAGGTCTCCTCTCTGAGAAAGGTTGTTTCCCCAGGTAGGGATTTTCCCCTGAAGTTAGGGAGGGAATAAAACCCCTCAACTAAGTGCCAGGCGGGTAATTAATCACTTTAACTACGAACAATCATGCTTAAGCTACATAATCTTTACTCCCTGGAATGGAGATAAGAAACGCCCTAACCTTTGTAATAGAGATTGATAGGATTGAATCAACTGGTATAAATACAGATGTAACAAGACAGCAACAGACAGAACTTAGAAGACAGAACCAAGAGAACAGAACCTAGACACAGAACCCACACAGAACTTAGAGACAGAAGAACTTCGCTGGAGAGAACATGGCAAAAGATCCTGGACAGAAACTGGCCACAGAACCTAGAGACAGAACTTAGCGAGAGAACCTGGCTGAAGAACCTAGAGACAGAACCTGGCTACAGAACCTGGATAGAACATGGCAAGAGAACCTGACTAGAACCTGGTGACTGAACCTGGCTGAAGATCCTGGACAGAACCTGGCTGGAGAACCTGGAGAACTTAGCTGGAGAACCTAGCAAGAGAACATGGACACAGAACCTGGCTGGAGATCCTAACCAGAACTTCGCTGGAGATCCTCAACAGAACTTGGCTGGAGATCCTGGGTAGAGATCCTGGCTAGGCTGCTGATCAACTGAACGCTGTCTCCGCGTCATTCCTTCTTTGCCGACTCCGTCCACACCTTTGGGGACCCCTGGACCTGCTGGGGTTGGACCCAGCAGTCTACCATTCTTTTAATTTCACGTATTTATTTTTTAAATTAAATTTACTGGGGGTGACATTGATGAATAAGATTACATAGGCTTCAGGTGTACATTGCTATGATTAAGAATAGAGTTACCATATGACCCAGAAATCCCTCCATTCTTTTTTTTTTTTAAATACATATTTTAATTGATTTCAGAGAGGAAGGGTGACAGATAAATAGAAACATCAATGATGATAGAGAATCACTGATTGGCTGCCTCCTACACACACCCCACCGGGGATGGAGCCTGCAACCCGGTTATGTGCCCTGAGCGGGAATTGTACTGTGACCTCCTGGCTCATAAGTCGACACTCAACCACTGAGCCACGCTGGCTGGGCAATCCCTTCATGTTTTTTTAAAAAAAATATTTTATTGATGTTGGAGAGGGAGGGAGAGGGAGATGTAGAAACATCAATGATGAGAGAGAATCATTGATTGGCTGCCTCCTACATGCCCCCTACTGGGGATGGAGCCCGCAACCCAGGCATGTGCCCTTGGCCTGAATCGCACCTGGGACCCTTCAGTCCGCAGGCTGATGCTCTATCCATTGAGCCAAACCAGCTAGGGCCCCTTCATTCTTTAATGTTTCCATTCTACACTTTCAATCAGAGCTGATCCCAGGAATGCGACCAAGTGGGGGTCATTGCCTTTTTGTCATTGACCTCATGAGTTGGCCCATGTTCTTCAATTTTTTAATTTATGTCTTTTGCCGTACTTAATGCATGCAACGAGGACAAGCTTCACAACATAGGTACTTGCTGGGGGTCATCGACGATTCTACGGCAAAAATCTGGGAACCAAAGGGCAGTGTTAGGTGGGGACCCATGGAAGGTGAGGCGTGACCGGGTCAGGACCAGTACAGGAAGTAAGGACGTGTTCCCAGCTTGACAGGAAGAGGATTCCTGTAGGGGTGGGTTATGTAGGAGTGGATATTCATAGGAAGCTTCGGTTGGCATCAAAAGAAAGTGGCTTAATGAGTCTCACAGTCAATTGTCTCTAATGGGCATTTGCTTCTAAGCACGCACTCAGCTCGCACATTTCCTACGTGAACATGACGAGCTCACGCGCTTCCTGATTTCCTTCGTTTTCTGTCTCCTCCTCACCTGCATTCTCTCCTTGCTTCCCTTTTCCCTGTTGTACTTTAATTTCATGTGTTTTTTGAAAATATATTTTTATTGATTTCAGAGAGGAAGGGAGAGGGAGAGATAGATAGAAACATCCATGATGAGAGAGAATCATTGATCAGCTGCCTCTTGCACACCCCCAACTGGGGCTCGAGCCCACAACCCAGGCATGGGTCCTTGACTGGAATCCAACCCAGGACCTTTCAGTCTGCAGGCTGACGCTCTATGCACTGAGCCAAACCAGCTAGGGCTAATTTCATGTTTTCTCTGTTGTGGTTCTCATTCTAGGACATCAGAGCCAGTGTGGAGAAGCTCAGCCAATTCTTGGGCACAAAGCTAAGCCCAGAAGAACTGGACTCCATCCTCAAGAATGTAACCTTCCAGGCCATAAAAGACAATAAAATGAGCAATTTCTCTCTACTCCCTGATGTCCTTATGGATCACAGCAAAGCGTGTCTTATGAGAAAAGGTAAGAGAGAGTCTCTAATCTTACAACATGGATGTAATGGACAGTGAACCCCCCAGCTTCTATTGATGCACTAAGACATGGGGTGATGAAAATATCTGACTCTATTAAAATCACATAAGTTGTGCAGGACTTTGAGAGTTTAAGGAATAATTTGAAGTATTTCTAAGGTTGTAAAGCAATCTTAGGGAAAAAAAAAGAAATCTTAGAAAATGAAGCATTGCCGATGAATTACATCTCTCTCTCTGACAGTTTTTATGAGTTTATTTGAGCCAAATTGATGACAATTGCCAGGAAGCAAAATCTCAATAGACTGAGAAAATGCTCCAGAAAATGGCAATTTTACAATTTATTTTATACATCAGAATCAATGGAGAAGATGAAAGGGGTTTACATGAAATCCATTGATGATAGCTTAGGGAGGCAGAAGAAAGCAAAGTGGGGAAATCCCTGGAATTGAATAAAATGGGGAAATGAAGAGACAAATACATTTTTTTTGTTTACATTGGTGGGTACATTATATTTTAATAATATAAACATATATTTTTAAAAATGTCTTGCGTGTTAAACGAGGCAGACGTGTAATATCCTAACACAGTGCCAGGCATTGAAGAAATTACTGCATTTTAGGCATGATCGCTTTTGTTGCCTTTATCATCACTCAATCCTCACAATGTCACAGGAGGTAGGTACTGGGAACAATCTTTTTTTTTTTTTTTAATTGATTTCAGAGAGGAAGGAAGAGGGAGAGAGAGATAGAAACATCAATGATGAGAGAATCATTGATCGGCTGCCTCCTGCAGGCCCCCTACTGGGGACTGAGCCCACAACTCAGGCATATGACCTTGACCGGAATTGAACCCGGAGCCCTTCAGTCCCCAGGCTGACACTCTGTCCACTGAGCCAAACGGCTAGAGCTGGGAACAGTCTTGTGAAACAGATGGCAAACAGTAAACTCAACTACATTATTATGCAACTGGTAGTCAGGCATTGAAGCCAAGGGCATCTGAATCCAGACAGGGAGCTTTTAACTGCGTGGTTACACTGGGGGTGTGTTTTGTATTGACGGTGTAAGATCAATTCACAGTAGAGATGGACAGAGAAGTTCAAGTTGTGGCACCTGATCTGTAAATCTGATCCGGACTCATGTTTTGTGTTTGACAGGAATCATTGGCGACTGGAAAAACCAGCTCACAGTGGCCCAGAGTGAAGCCTTCGATAAAGTCTACCAGGAGAAGATGGCCGGGCTCCCCCCAGGCCTCTTCCCGTGGGAGTAAGGGCCTCACGTGTCTGAATCAGGGTGCAAAGGCTGAATTTCCTGAGGTTCTTGTGTACCCAACAAAGCAAACTCTACATGATGAATGATATTTAGGAAATAGGTGGATCCAGGTAGAACCCAAGAGATGTGATTTCTAGAACCCAATTATTGACCGGTCCTTGCCTTAACCCAACAAGGCCTACTGTCCATTCCACACTTAATTGACACTAACCATGTTCCTTTTCTGCTGCCATGCCAGCTTCCCAAAGTGAATCTTTTGTCATATTTCAAACATACAGAAGAACAAACAGTATTTTTTAAAAACAAATGGCAATTCTATCCACGTTAAAAAATAAAATTTAGCTCTCTGCCACTTGGCTTGCCGTTGTGTCGGTGAGTGTGGGGACGGGGAGCTCGAGCTAGCTTGAAATAAAGGACTCTTTGCTTTTGCATCGGACTGGCTGGCTCCCTGGTGGGCTCTTGGGAATCTTGAAATCTGGGCATAACATTTGGGGGCTCGCCCGGGGTTCCCAAGACCATCGAGGGACCCCTGATCCGAAGAGTCTGAATGACCGCGGGGATTGTATGAATGGATTATTGATGTAGATTATCAAGAATCTCTAAGGGACCTGTCCTGTATCTGGAGGAAGGGCTTCTAGAGAAAAGAAGCATTCCTCGGCAGTTTTCTACTGCCTCTGTTCAGGGACTTGTTCTGTATCTCGACACAACTGAAACTGATTTGTTGGTATTTTGTGGTGTAAATGTGGCATGCACCTCAAAGTTCTTAATGGGGAATGTATCTAGTTATCGTGTCTATTTAGTCTTGATTTCCTGGTTCAATATGAGTACCATTTCTATCTGGATGAGACATAGGTCAAGAATCCCATCCTGCCTTGTATGCATGCATATAAGCATAACCAATGGACATAAGACCCTGGGGAATAGGGGAGGCTAGGGGACTGTCTAGGGCGGGGGTATAAAATGGACACATATATAATACCCTTTGTAATACTTTAAGCAATAAAAAAAAATAATTCTAGATAAAAAAAAAAAAGAATCCCGTCCTGGGACGTGGGAAAGGGAGGCCCCCACATCTGTTCCTGTCAGGCCCCCATCAGGGGACTTGGGCGGTGTTCCTGTTATCTGCTCAAGATCCCAAGACTGTAAAAGTACTTGTTCACTGAAAGGGTGTAAGTATAAATGTTTATTTGATGTTTGTAAAAAAAAAATAAAAAAAAAAAATTTAAAGCACACCCTCCTCCCGTGATCAAATGCCCAGACTGCTCCTGCCCTGCCCACCCTCCCTGCCCGCCCCCTTCAACACCTGTCACTTTCCAGCCACCAAGATGTTGGAAGCTAAGCAAGGAAGGGAATCCACTGAGAAGAGTCTGTAAAGTTACAGCTTAAAGAGAATTCCGTTCAAGATGGCGGAGTAGGTGAAAGCTGTGCTCACCTCCTCCAATGACCACATCAAAATTACCTCAACCTATGAACCAGGAGGTCACGGTTCCATTCCCTGTCAGGACACATGCCCGGTTGCGGGCTCAATCCCTGGTGTGGGGCATGCAGGAGGCAGCCAATCAATGATTCTCTTTCATCATTGAGGTTTCTATCCCTCTCCCTCTCCCTTCCTCTCTTAGCTCAATAAAAATACATTTTTTAAAAAGTTACAGCTTAAAGAGATCCTTGGAGAGTCCCATTCAAGATGGCGGAGTAGGTGAATACTGTGCTCACCTCCTCCAATGACCACATCAAAACTACAAGTCAGCTCAGCTGGTGTGGCTCAGTGGTCGAGCGTTGACCTATGAAGCAGGAGATCACTGTTCAATTCCAGTCAGGGCACATGCCCGGGTTGCAGGCTCAATCCCCAGTAGAGGGCATGCAGGAGGCAGCCGATCCATGATGTTTCTCTCGCATTGATGTTGCTATCTCTCTATCCCTTCCTCTCTTTCCAAACATCAATAAAAACTTATCATTTGGAAATAGTGATGTTGGGTGCAGATAATATTAACATTTCATAATAAGTTACCCAACTCCCAGACAATCGTTGGCTAGGATGTGATTTGAATAAAACAATTACAGCATGAAGCATAACGTATGGTATCTTATTTTGTTGCTGTTGTTGCAATGGTAAATGGGAATGTTTGTTTGGTTTTTTTTTAGTTGTAAATGAAAATTTTCATTTTTCCTAATATTAGTAGTTAACAAAAGGAATGTCCCCCTTTTTTCCTCAGAGCAACCCTATTCTGTTGGGCTTTTTTTAATTGGAGAGAGAGAGAGAGAGAGAGAGAGAGAGAGAGAGAGAGAGAGAGAGAGAGGAGGTACAAGGAAGCCTAGTACTCATTCTTCAGTATCTGCCATGGGCATAGCTGTGGCCATTACTCTCACACAGGGAGCATGTGCTTTGGCTACAGTGTCAGGATCTTGGCTATAACCTCCTAAAAAAGCAAACATGCCCGAAGCATTTCCTTGATTTTCATGCACAAAAGAAACACTTTGTACAGTTGGGTTGTCCTACGCTGGAGAGGACAGAAGACAGCCTTTGAACTAAGGGCTCAATCTTTTTGTCAGTTTAGTGACAAAGTTTGGGGCTTTCTACCCTTAAGTGGACATATAAAGGTTGTGCAACGAAAGAGAGATTTGGAGTCCAGTCATGACAACATCCAAGAAGCCCGTAAAATCCCCTTAATTCTCTTTCATCACGGGGTGAGGGAAAGGACTAAATATTTCTCTTTCGTTCAGGATCCAATTGAGAAACCTTAATTACAGATGATCTGACCCAAGTATTGGACTATTTTTTGGAGCCAATTGTAATTTTTCTTTAGACACTTCATGTCACCCTCCAGCTAATGGAGACAATAAATAAAGGTTTCTCCCTGGTTGGGTAGCCCAGTTGGTTAGAACACAGTCCTAATACGCCAAGGTTGCAGGTTCAATCCCCAGTCAGGGGATATACAAGAATCAACCAATGAATGCATAGGTAAGTGTAACAATGAAACGATGTCTCTCTCTCTCTCTCTCTCTCTCTCTCTCTCTCTCTCAAATCAATAAATAAATAAACAAACAAACAAATGCTTTCTGCTGAAGAAACTTCCTCAGAAGAGGGAAAGAGTAACAATTCACCCGCACATTGTGTTCGGGTAGAAAACACAAGATCTTGAATGTCTACCTTCAAAATCTAAAAAAGTTAGGCTCTCCCTACATTCGTGTGGCATAACAGTCCAGGTATATTGCTGTTGATTCCAAGTTAAAGGCACACAACAATGGACTCTGAGAGGCCCTGGCCAGGTAGCTCACTTGGTTAGAGCATCATCCCGATATGCCAAGGTTGTAGCTGGTCAAGCGGAATGAAGTTAACTGGAAGAGGACGTTCTGCCAAGAAAAGGCGGGAGCCTGCAAGCGGGCCACGTCAGAACAAAGTCTTGCAAGCAAGACTTATTGTTCAGAGGCAGAACTTTCCTTGAGGTGATAAATAGTTCATGAGGGCATGGAAAGTTCAAGGGAGGGCGCACTGCTGCAGGTGGAAAGAGTCTTTGTCTAACATAGGAAATTAACAGTGTCATGTATAACTTAGCTCCGATGATCTCATCAGCATGCCTGTTAGTCACTGTCACTTGCTATACTCCATTGTTATTTGCTGTGCTCCCCAAATAAAAGCCATGAGAGCTTTGGGGGTATTGCTACACGCCTGAGCAAGCGGTAGCCCTCTGCTTCTCTAAACTCATCCTGCACGCCGAGCTCACCTCAGCATCACCGTTCACAAAGAACATCAATAAAGGTTGAGCGGGTTTGATCCTCGGTCAGGGCACATACAAGTATCAACCAATGAATGTAGAATAAGTGGAACAACAAAGCAGTGTTTCTCTCTCCTTCCCTCTCTCTCTCTAAAATCAATACATTAAAAAAGTTGACTCTGAGAATGTCCTGGTACCCTCAAGAAAGCATTACTTAAGTTACAATCCAAAAATAGGAACTATTTCTGGGGATATTTGAAAGCAGAGTGTGAGGATTGGGCACCTCTGGATGTCAGAGAATCACAATGATATCGAACACTCTAGAATCTTGGAGAAAACTTCATCCTCTGCCATGAATTTTTCTCACAGGTAAGGTAGGGGTGTTACATGTGCTAGTACAGTGGGGCCTTGACTTACGAGTTTAATTTGTTCTGAGACGGAGCTTATAACTCAAATTACTCGTACGTCAAATCACTGTGTCGTTTGCTGCGCCAACTAGAGGTGGGGTTTCTGAGGCTGGCTCATAACCCGAATTTTTTTGAGCTTGCAACTCAAAGCAAAAAATCGGCCGAGAGACGGCTCGTATCTCAAAAAAACTTGTTAGTCGGAACACTCGTAAGTCAAGGCCCCACTGTACACGGTACAGTCATCTGTTTAGAAATATATTCATCAGACTGGTGCAGCCACTGTGGAAAACAGTATGGTGTTTCCTCAAAAAGTTAATAATGGAACTCCCACTTGACCCAGTGATCCCACTTCTAGGACTATAGCTCAAGAAACCAGAAATACCAATCAGAAAGGATATGTGAACCCCTATGTTCATAGCAGCACAATTTACCACAGCTAAGATTTGGAAACAGCCCAAGTGCCCATCAACAGACGAGTGGATTAAAAAACTGTGGTACATCTACACAATGGAATACTACGCCGCTATCAAAAAGAAGGAACTTTTACCATTTTCTACAGCATGGATGGACCTGGAGAGCATTGTGCTAAGCGAAATAAGCCAATGGGAGAAAGATAAATATCACTCATTTGTGGAATACCATGTCCTCTTTGCTGAAGTGTCTATTCAGGTCTTGTGCCCATTTTTGAATTGAGTTGGTTGCCTTCCTTTTGTTGAGTTGTATGAGTGCTTCGTATATTTTGGAAATTAACCCTTTATCAGATGTATCATTGGGAAATATGTTCTCCCATACACTGGGCTCCTTTTTCACTTGGATGCTGGTTTCCTTTGCTGTGCAGAAGCTTTTTATTTTGATGTCGCCCCTTTTGCTTACTTTTTCCTTTGTTTCTCTTGACCTAGGACAGTGGTTGGCAAACTGCGGCTCGCGAGCCACATGCGGCTCTTTGGCCCCTTGAGTGTGGCTCTTCCACAAAAAACAAACTTCTGCGCATGGGCCACGAAGTTTCAATGGTACTGTATATGCGCGCCCGCATGTGGTATTTTGTGGAAGAGCCACAATCAAGGGGCCAAAGAGCCGCATGTGGCTCACAAGCCGCAGTTTGCTGACCACTGACCTAGGAGATGTATCAGCAAAAATTCTGCAACACGAGATGTCTGATATTGGGCTGCCTATGTTTTCCTCTAGGATTTTTAAGTTTTTTATCCATTTTGAGTTTATTCTTATGTATGGTGTAAGTTGGTGGTCTAGTTTCGTCTTTTTTTTCCATGTGTCTGTCGTTTACCCAACACCATTTGTTGAAGAGACTGTCTTTACCTCATTGTATGTTTTTGCCCCCATTGTTAAATATTAACCCACCGTAATAGTGTGGGTCAATTTCTGGGGTCTCTGTTCTGATCCATTGGTCTATATGCCTGTTCTTGTGCCAGTACCAGGCTGTTTTGATTACAGTGGCTTTGCAGTAGTTTGATTCCAGTATTGTGATCCATCCAACTTTGCTCTTTTTCTTAAGGTTGCTGCAGCTATTCAGAGTCTTTTTTTGGTTCCATATACATTTTTTAAGTATTTGTTCTAATACTGTGAAGTATGCCATTGGTATTTTAATAGGGATTGCATTGAATCTATAGATTGCTTTGGGTAGTATGGACATTTTAATGATGGTAATTCTTCCAATCTTCCTCTATTTCTTTTTCCAATGTCCTATAGTTTTCTGACAATAGGTCTTTACTTCTTTGGTTAAGTTTATTCCTAGGTATCTTATTTTGTTGTTGTTGCAATGGTAAATGGGAGTTGTTGTTTTTTTAAGTTGTAAATGAAACTTTTCATTTCATAGTTAACAAAAGGAATGCCCCCCTTTTTTCCTCAGAGCAACCCTATTCTGTTGGTTTTTTTTAATTGATGAGAGAGAGAGAGGGTGCACAGGACAGGAGTTGGCTGAACGTGGCCACCCCTGCCTTGACTTTTCCAAACAAGCCTGAGCCCCCAGGTGTTTACTGGAATCTTTATGCTTAGTCTTCAGACATCCTTGCTTAAAGAACACTATAGACGCATGTGTCTTTTCAAGGATGCTTACCCTGCTGATAGTGTCTAAAAGTTCATTTTAGTTCAAGCTGTTGTTACAATAAAAGCCTGAGGAGGCAGGTAAATGGGGATGTTTGGTTCTTCTAACCAAACAGTCCCTTAGCCCTCTCTTTCACAGAAATGTGTCAGAGTAATCATTTATCCGTCGCTCAGGGTCTGCTGGTCAGCCCCAGTCGAAGGGGGTGGGGGGGGGAGAGTGGGGGAGAGGGAGAGAGAGAGAGAGAGAGAGAGAGAGAGAGAGAGAGAGAGAGAGAGATCAGTTTGCTGTTCCACTTACTTATGCATTCACTGGTTGCTTCTTGTATGTGCCTTAACCAGGGATCAAATCTACAACCTTGTAATATCAGGACGATGTTCTAACCAAGTGAGCTACCCAGCCAGGGCTACAATTCTATAATACATCATGTGTATATTGTATGTGTGCTCACCACCCAAAGTCAAGTCTCCTTCCATCACCATTTATGCCCCCTTTATCCTCTTCTAACTCCTCCCACCTTCCTATCCCTCCAGTAATCACCGTACTGTTGTCTGTGTCTATGGATTTTGTTTTTTTGCTTGGTCCCTTCACTTTTTTCATCCAGTCCCCTAACCCCCTCCTCTCTGACAGCTGTCAGTCTGTTCTCTGTATCTATGAGTCTGTTTCTATTTGTTTGTTAGCTTTTAGACCTTTTCAATTCCTTATTTCTTATGCTGAAAAAATAAAAATAGTGCTGGAGGTCAGGGGTGGCCAGTCATGGACTGCCATCCAGCCTCTGCCTCTGACACCACAGGTTGGGCAGTTCCTAGGTGGGGCCCTGTGTCTAGCTCTGGGCCAGGGGAACACACATCCACAGGCAAAAGTGAGCGCCACATTGGGCGCCAAAACTGTTACTGAACTAAAGGGGTCCATTTGCCTGCACACATCAAAGCCCAATAAGATGAATAGGAGTTTGCAGCAAAGAAGTAAGGGTCTATTTTTAGGAAGTGCCTCACGCCCAGTCACAGGCGAGCTGGTGCTTAAAGACTTGGCTCCCTGATGGCTCCCTGAAGATGGGTTCTGTAGGGGGAAAATCATGAATCATGGTGACCAAGGGAGTCGCAATCATGGTCAGCACAGTGGTCTCTACTGATTGGTTAGGGCTAGGGTAGAGGTAGTTGGTCATTGCTTCTGTCCCTGATGTCAGCCATAGTGTCACTTAGTCTTGTTTTACCACTTTTCTGGGCCTGGAGCTGAAATACAAGGGCAGCCTCAGTATCATCTCTAATAGTTTCACTGGAACTCTGTCTCTGTGTCTCTGTGGTCAACAGACCCGAGGCTTTTGTTCCCGAGATTATTTGATGCCACCAGAACCTCACTGTCCTGAGGGCTACTTACTAAGGATGCAAACATACAGGGAAGAAGGAGGCAGGTGAGCCAGGGTGCTGGACGGGGCCAGTTTCCATCAAAAAAAGAGAACAGGTCTTACTAAAAAAAACATGAAATTTTATAGCTGGCTATAAGTTCTCTACTCCAAGAGTCATGAAGGTCAGGTGAGAAGAATCAGAAGCTCTAGAGCAGTGGTTCTCAACCTTCTGGACCTTTAAATACAGTTCCTCATGTTGTGACCCAACCATAAAATTATTTTCGTGGCTACTTCATAACTGTCATGTTGCTACTGTTATGAATCGTCATGTAAATATCTGCTATGCAGGATGGTCTTAGGCGACCCCTGTGAAAGGGTCGTTTGACCACCAAAGGGGTCGTGACCCACAGGTTGAGAACCGCTGCTCTAGAGACACCTGAGAGAGTTACAATATTCTTTTTTCCCCATTTATTAAGGAACATAAAAGTGGAAATAACCACTAAATTATGGCATGGTCTGGTCCAAACTAGTTGCAATGTTTTGCAGCAACCAGTCCATCAAATTGTGTCTCAATTATATCTGGATAAACCTGGGGGGAGAGGGGGAGAAATAAATAAAGGGGCCCCCCAGTTGTGCAGCCCAGGTGGACAGCAGGAATTGTGGACCCGGAAGTAGCTCCTCATTCATTCCTAGGACTCCCTGTGGCTGCCCTGAGGTCAGGGTGTCAGCTGGAGTGGGGAGGTGTTGGCAGGGGTGGGGCAGACCAATGAATGGACAACCCTAAGAGTGTGAGACGTGCTGTGACAAGGACAGGACCCCAGGGGACCATGCTCAAGTAAGCCTTCACAAGGCAGATGAGTGGAGACAGGGCAGGGGTCATCCCAGGGACAGTGCCTGGACAAGTGCTGTGCAACCTAAATAGACAGTGAGAAAGAGAGATTGGGTGAAGGTGGGTGAAAAGCTACATCCCTCTGTCTATGTCCCATAGCCCAGAACACTGGATGCCAGGGAGGCTGGGAAGTGTAGCCTTGACTCTCAGTGGCCACAGACCAGCTCATAGCGAGGGTCTCACCTCTGTGCTGGAAAGAGCCTGGGTGAGGGGGGTGGGGGGCGGACAGCTGGTCTAATGCATCTGATAATGATAAATACCGTTTGCTGAGCACACGCGACTCAGCAGAAATTCTGCCAACACTTGACCCATAGTTTTCTCACTGAGACGTTTTGGCAGCCCAGAGACGTGCTGCCCTGTCTTGTACATGGGTACACTGAGTCGCAATGTTGCTCTCTGAGCCTGCCTCCCCTCATCTGCCTCGTGAAGGCACCCCTGTATACACACTATGTGTACTTGTGAGAATCTGAGGAAATAACACCCCAGGCTCTCAACACACAGTAGGACCTCAGGAGATGACCTGCTTTCCTGAGAGCGGTGGGAAGTACTCGCATACCCTCTAGTGGTCAAACAGCGCAGCATGGTGCCACCTGGCGGCTACATCCTGCAATTGCTCCTCAGAGCACTGAAGGATGTTGCTTCTTGGCGGAGTTCTCAAGCTCAGCTCAGGGAGGGTCCGACCGGTGACCATGAGGGAGGCTGGTTTGGAGACCTAGAGAGCCATGTGGTTGTGACAGATTGGGGAGCCATCCCAGGTCTTTAGCAAAGTGCTGCCACGTGGTTAGTTTTTTGTTTTTGTTCTTTAATCCCAATTTTTGTGAATCGTGTCTCTATTTTTAGTGATGGGCACGAATCACAATTGTTTTGCAAGTACTTTGTTGGCCAAACACATCTGGAGGCTGCCTGTAGCCGGTGGCCCACCATTATCCTATATAACAAAAAAGCCTAATATGCAAAACAACCGAACAGCGGAATGACCGGTGGGACGACCAGTCACTGTGACATGCACTGACCACCAGGGGCCAGACACTCAACACAGGAGCTGCCCCCAGGCCAGCCAAGGCGGGTGCCAGTGGGGGGGGCGGGATACCTGATCGCCCCACAGATTGGCCCTGATCACCGGCCAGGCTTAGGGACCCTACCCGTGTACAAATTTTGTGCACTAGGCATCTAGTAGTGTCATAATATTTTTTTAAAAATCTTCCCCTTTTCTTGTGGTATCTGTGTCGGTGAACTTAATGTATCAACCTGACTGGATAAAGAGTTGCCCAGACAGTTGGTTAAGCACATGGACATACAATTATATTTTGAGCTCTTCCTTGCTTTCAGTGTTTCACACAGTTTTGTTTCTGCTCCAGATCTCGAATCCACCATGGTTCTCTGAGTGAAGAATGAAGGTTATAAATAAAAATTTCTTTTAGGCATTTAAGCATGCAGATCAGCAGTTCCTACTAAGGAATTGTAGCTCTGGATATTTATCTGAAGAAACCCAAAACACTAAATTGTAAAGACAATATGCACCCATATATTCATTGCGGCATTATTTACAACTACAGGACCAGTGCACAAAATTCATGCACTGTGTGTGTGGGGTGTCCCTCAATCCAGCCTGCACCCTCTCCAATCTGGGACCCCTCGAGGGATGTCCAACTGCCAGTTTAGGCCCGATCCTAGTCACAATCTGGGACTGCTGGCTCCCAACTGCTCACCTACCTGCCTGCCTAATTGCCCCTAACCACTTCTGCCTGCCAGCTGATCACCCCCTAACCACTCCCCTGCCAGCCTGATTGATCGACACCTAACTGCTCCCCTGCTGGCCCAATCATCCCCAACTGCCCTCCCCGGCAGGCCTCATCCCCCCCAACTGCCCTCCCCTGCCAGCCCAGTTGCCCCCCAACTGCCCTCCCGTGCAGGCCTGGTCACCCCTAACTGCCCTCCCCTGCTGGCCTGGCCACCCTCAACTGTCCTCCCCTGCTGATCTGATTGCCCACAACTGTCCTTCCCTGCCAGCCATTTTGTGGTGGCCATCTTGTGACCACATGGGGCGGCCATCTTTGACCACTTGGGGCGGCCATCTTGTGTGAGGGTGTGATGGTCAATTTACATATTACCGCTTTATTATATACGCTAGCCAAAATATGGAAGCACCTAAGTGTCCATCAACAGATGAATGGATAAAGAAGGGTGCATACATATACAATGGAATATTAGTCAGCCATAAAAAGTAATGAAATCTTGCCATCTGCAACCACCTGGATGGGCCTGGAGGGCATCGCTGAGAGAAATAAGTCAGATTGAGAAAGACAAATGCCAGATGATTTCACTTATGGAACTTAAAAAAATAAGCAAGCAGATCAGAAACAGACTCATAGGTACAGAGGACGTTTTGACGGTTTCCAGATGGGAGAAAGTTGTGGGGGATGGATGAAAACAGTGAAGGGATTAAGAAGTACAAATGGGCAGTCACGGAAAAGTCATGGGATATAAAGTACACATAGGGAATAAAGTCATTAGTCCTATATATTAAAAGCCTAATATGCTAAGTGTCTGGTTGTCCAGTCGTCTGTTCAACCAATCTAAGCATAATATGCTAATGATATGCCAAGGCCCCTTGACCACTCACTATGACGTGCCCTGACCACCAGGAGCGGATGCTCTGACCAGCAGGTTACCTTACTGCAGCGGTCCAGACAATCGGGATTGAGTGAGATGGGCCAGACATGCCCCAGAGCCCTCCTGCAGGCCTTCCCTGGCCCCGATCGTGCACCGGTAGGGTCCTTTGGCCTGGCCTGCGCCTTCTCACAGTCTGCACCCCTTGGGGGATATCAGAGAGCCCGTTTCAGCCTGATCCCGCAGGCCAGGCCGAGGGACCCCACTGGTGCATGAATTCATGCACTGTGTCTCTAGTGTAGTCAATGATATTGTAATAACTATGTATGGTGTCAGGTAGATACTAGATTTATCAAGATGATCACTTTGTAAGTTATATAAATGATTAATTGTGATGCTGAATACCTGAAACTAATATAATAGTGCATGTCAACTGTAATTGAAAAATTAAAAAATTATATTAAAAAGAAAATAAAGTGAGATAAAGTATGAAAAACACAGTGTATACTAATTAGCACTGAGTGAGTCAGCAATAAATGTGAAGGAGAGAGGATTGATGTATGTAATGTAAGAGGGGAGGAGATTACATCAGCCTGTGGATTCAAGGGTCCCAGGTTCAAGTCTGGTCAAGGGCATGTACCTTGGTTGCGGGCACATCCCCAGTAGGGAGTGTGCAGGAGGCAGCTGATCGATGTTTCTCTCTCATTGATGTTTCTAACTCTCTACCCATCTCCCTTCCTCTCTGTGAAAAAACCCAATAAAATATATTTTTTAAAAAAGCTATTGGGTTTCCAGCTGACATTCATTTGGGTTCAGGCAGTCTTGGCCGACCCACCTGAGTCTCAGCCGCCAAGAAGCCTATCCTATATAATAAAAGAGAAACATGTAAATTGACCATCCCTCTGCTACACGCACTAGCCAATCAGGAGTGAGTACGCAAATTAACCTGACAAAGATGGTGGGTTAATTTGCATACACAGGCGCTGGGCAGAGAGCAGAGCGGGAGAGCCAGAGGCTTGGGTGGGGGGGTCATGGCTCCCTCAGTCGCTCCCAGCGACCGAGGGAGCCACACACCCGCCCCCCATCCCAAGCCGCCAGGCAGAGAACAGAGAGGGAGAGCTGGCGACTTGGAGGACTTGGCAGAGTGGGAGGCTGTGGGATGGAGACAGAGCAGGAGGGGAAAACCAAGAGCACAGGGAGCACCAGGAATTCTGGGAACAGTAGTTCTGATAACAGCCCAGGACCGGAAGCAGAAGCCCACAGCACGGGGAGCACCAGGAATGCTGGGAATCGTAGTTCTGGTGGCAGACGGATCGCCTAGACACTAGAGCAGTGGTTCTTGACCTGTGGGTCGCGACCCCTTTGGGGGTCGAACGACCCTTTCACAGGCGTGGCCTAAGACCATGGGAAAACACATATATAATTACATATTATTTTTGTGATTAATCAGTATGCTTTAATTATGTTCAATTTGTAACAATGAAAATACATCCTGCATATCAGATATTTACATGATGATTCATAACAGTAGCAAAGTCACAGTTATGAAGTAGCAACGAAAATAATTTTATGGTTGGGGGTCACCACAACATGAGGAACCATATTAAAGGATCGCGGCATTGGGAAGGTTGAGAACCACTGCACTAGAGCAAAGTGAGCCTGGGGCAAGTTACTGTTGTGGTGGGGGATGGAGGGAAATCAAAGGTGAGAGACATAAGTAAAATCGGAGTGTCTAGGAAAAAAATTAAAGGGAAGATATCCTAAAACTTCCAGGAAATCTCGACTAATGAAGCAAAGAAAAAAAATCAAACCTCTATTATTCTGTGAGCAACAAACCAAACTGAGTTAGGGTCTCAGACAATTCGCTCATAGGATTGCAAAGACAGACAGAAACTCCCAGATTGGAGAGGGGTCCCCTGAGGGCTCCCAGATTGGAGACGGTGCAAGTCGGGCTGAGGGACCCCCCACACTCCCAGTGCATGAATGTCATGCACCGGTCCTCTAGTACTCGTATATAACTCTTGAAAGGAGAAAAATTGGGTAAGGAAATAAGTATCAGCTCATTCCATGCTAGAAAAAGGTTTAAATATTCTACCAATTTCATCATTCATGAACGTTAGTCAAGGGTGAGTATGGCTTACATGTTTTTAAAACAGGCCAAATAGAACATGAATCTAACCCATTTCTACCAATAAAATCACCATTTTAATGGGCTCTCAACACACTCTCCAATTGGATGTGTTCTCAACCGAGTAGATAATTAGCTATGGAACCTGAGATTAAAAAAATCCAGAGAAAGAAGATAATTATGTGGCAGGGGAAAAGCATCAAGTTTATGTTCTCGGAAATTGTTTTCAAGTGAAAAAAAAAATCACCCCCACTTCTTTGTTCTTTATTTGTGTGTGTGTGTTTTGCTTGTTTTTGTTTTAATCCTTACCCAAGGATATTTTTTCATTGATTTTTAGAGAGAGTGGAAGAGAGAAAGACAGAGAGAAATATCGATGTGAGAGAAACACATCCATTGGTTGCCTCCTGCAGGAGCCCTGACCAGGGCCCTGGCTGAGGAGGAGCTGGCAACCGAGGTACGTGCCCTTGACCGGAATCGAACCTGAGACCCTTTGGTCGCAGGCCGACGCTCTATTCACTGAGCCAAACCGGCTAGGGTTCTATTTGTTTTTAAACCTCTGGGTTCTGCTCTCATGCAATTCATCACTGAATTCTCAGAACATATTCTGAGTTAATGATTATTCAAGCTGACCCTTTGTTTCGTAGCTGTTATTCAAGAAGTGTTCCCTTTATCTACGACCTGGCTCAGAACAAGAAAGCAAAGCGGCCGTCTCTGCTGCTGATATCAGACCACGCAGACCAAGCTTAGAAGGCTGCGGTTTGGAATGGCGACAGATTACTTGTGGATTGAAGGGATCCCTTTCCACACAACTACTATTAGAGACCTGAGGTCTTTGCAGAATGAATTCGTGGTGAGGGATGAAGATGTCATCACACTGTCCTACCCCAAGTCAGGTAAGGAAGCAGGTTCAGAAACTGAGGAGGTGGGGAACTGGGTTACCAGTTAAGGACCATAATTCGCTATCTGGGGTGGGAGGATTCTCATGACTGACTCAGCAGGAGTCTTGCTACATGTGGCTGAGCAATAATGGGCACAGAAAGCCAACGTCTCTATCTGGTCAAGAAAATAGCTCGGAGGAGTCTGACTAAAGTTTGGTCCCAAGGAGAGACTTTGTCAGCGTTGAGGAGAGAGCTGAACAGGCTGGGTTACATGTGGCCCATATTTGAGAGACACCGAGGGCTAGTCAAGAACCTAATAAAACATCATGGAGAGTAGGGACCGGGAGTCGCAGGAGGTGAGAATGAATGTGTTTCAATGGAAAATTAACACGGAACCTGAAATTCATACTAAGGAATTAGGAAATTGTCCAAAGGTAATGGAATTCTATGAAAAACATTTAAACAGCAGAGAGACGAGAGCACATGAGCAAAGAGCAGTAGGTGTTCCCGGTGATGAAATTTTAAGAGCAAAGGATACGTAGGGGGCAGTAGATCAGATTAAATGTGACAAGAGTATGTCAGTAGGTGGCTCAATGGAACGCTACTATGTTGAGCACTAGGATAGTGACAGAGAAATGAGAACCAAGCAATATTTAAGCAGTGGGTTCAAAGGGATGTATTAATTGGTAGAATTAGGCAGCGTTTCTGAGTCATGGCACCATAGATATTTGGGCCGGGGTACTACATTTTGGGGGTATGAAGACATTACCGTTTTGACTAAGGAATGTTAACTATAAATAATGTAATTACTAAGAAAGTGTAACCAAAACCCGGATTCAGCTGCCTGGTGCCGCAAAAGCCAAACTCCTGAGACAGGTGCTGGTGAAAAAGGAAAGGGGTTTATTTGAGTGCCAGCACCTCAAGAAGATGGGGGACTCTTGTCCAAAGCCCATCTCCCCACCTCAGTTCAGGCAGAGAGGTTTTCATAAGGTGGGCGAGGGAAAGCAAAACAAAGACATCAAGAGGAGGAGGTTGAAAAGTTCTCTACATGCGGGCCTGCACAGTCCATTCCTATAAGGACCTTGACCCTGGTCAAGTGATGGAATGGTATGCATCGTCCTGCTCTTCATCATCCTGTTATATACGGTTGCAGGTCAGCACATCTCCCGGATCTGGGATGAGTGAAAGTTGGCATCTGTATCTTCTCAAGTTAGTTCCTAGGATTCTTATACAAACACTAGAGGCCCGGTGCACAAATTCATGCACCAGTGGGGTCCCTCGGCCTGGCCTGCGGGATTGGGCCAAAACTGGCTCTCCAACATCCCCTGAGAGGTGCCGGATCGCAAGAGGGCGCAGGCCAGGCTGAGGGACCCCACTGGTGCACAATCGGGAGTGGGGAGAGACGCAGGAGGTTGGCCAGCTGGGAAGGGACCACAGGAGGGCTCCAGGGCATGTCCAGCCTGACTTGCTCAGTCCTGATCAGCCAGACCCCAGCAGCAAGCTAACCTACCAGTTGGAGCGTCTGCCCCCTAGTGGTCAGTGCATGTCATAGCAACTGTTTGACAGGTCAACTGTCTGCCCCCTGGTGGTCAGTGCACATCATAGTGAGCAGTTGAGTGGCCTTAGCATATCATTAGCATATTACGCTTTGATTGGTTGACTGGACGACCAGACACTTAGCATATTAGGCTTTTATTATATAGGATGCTGCTTATGTACAAACTACATATTAGTCGGAGTACAGAAACAATTCAAAAGAATGGTGGGGTGGGTCACAATTCCCCATTGTTACAGAGGGGCATTTGTGCAGTGGTTCGACAGTATATTTAGTGTGTGAACTTCACAGATATTTGAGCAAGACAATGCTTTCTCCTGTTGACTTGGTCAGGACCCATACGTATAAAGCAAGTATAAGAGTGCAGATGTAGCCCGGCCAGTGTGGCTCAGTGGTTGAGTGTCAACCTATGTGAACCAGGAGGTCCCAGTTCGATTCCCAGTCAGGGCACAGGCCGAGATTGTGGGCTTGATCCCCAGTAGGGAGCATGCAAGAGGCAGCCGATCAATAACTCTCTCCCATCATTGATGTTTCTCTCTCTCCCTTTCCCTTCCTCTCTGAAACCAATAAAAAATATATTAAAAAATAAATAGAACGAAGGATCAATGAAATGTGACTAAAAGGAAAATAAGATGAGAAACAAACGACCAGTTGGATGTATGGACGTGGGCGTCCTTACTGAAATAACACTATCTTTCAGATGGCACGGTGCGGTCAAAAGTCCTTTGAAGGAGGTAACGCTCTGCTCTTCCTTATCCAGGAACCAATTGGATAAAGGAGATCATCAATCTGATCCACACCAGGGGAGACCCCAGCTGGGTGCAGTCTGTGGTCAGCTGGGAACGTTCCCCTTGGATAGAGACCCCTGAGGGGCTTGAACTGATCAAGAAGCAGAAAGACCCACGCTCCTACGCCTCCCACCTCCCCGTGCACCTCTTCCCTAAGTCATTCTTCACGTCCAAGGCCAAGGTGAGCTCCTAATGTAATGTCACTTTCATACTAAGGCCCAGTGCACAAATTCATGCCCTGGTGGGGTCCCTCAGCCTGGCCGGCGGGGATCAGGCTAGAAACGGCTCTCTGACATCCCCGAGGGGTCCCGGATTGCAAGAGGGCGCAGCCCAGGACGAGGGACCCCACCGATGCATGAATGGGACCGGGAAGGGACCGAGGGAGGGCTCCAGGGCGTGTCTGGCCCATCTCGCCCAGTCCCGATTGGCCAGACCCCAGCAGCAAGCTAACCTACCGGTCGGAGAGTCTGCTCCTTTCTTGGAGCCTAAGTAAATGCCTGCTGTACAGCGGGTTCTCCATGAATTCTGTTAAATCAGTGAAGTAGAGAAGATGAACTTCTAGCCAAACACGTCAATGGGAGTGGGGTTTTTCTCCATTGGCCCAAATCCTGAGCAGGGGAAATGGGTACACTTATTCTTGTTATTTTGTGGTTTTTTTTTTCTTTCATTTAAGGTTATTTACATCATGAGAAATCCCAGAGATGTGATTATTTCCGGTTATCATTTCCACAAGACATTGAAAATTACCAAAAATCCAAACTCCTTTGAAGAATATTTTGAATGGTTCCTTCGAGGAAATGGTGAGTTGGACTCAAAATGAGGTGGGGTTCCTGCCCTTCGCCTTCAGGTCTCACTGTCTCATGGTTGATACAACCACCGACAATATGACATCGGTGTCATGAAACCTATAACCTGGATTCTTGGCATCTTGGCATACAGTGTATGGCATCTCGTTATTCACAGAAAAAAAACACACACAAAAAAACAAAAAACAAAGACATCGACTTCAAACTAGGTGGAATTTAAGTTTAGCTCTTTCATTCCCTAAAGAAATTCTCTTCAAAATTCAAAATCATTTTATCGTAGGTAGATCTGGATCTCATCTTATAGTATCCTATAGAGCACTCAGGCTATAGAGCTCAGCCATCCATGCTATAAATGTAAAATTCTAGTTTTTAAAATATATTTTTATTGATTTCATAGAGGAAGGGAGAGGGCGAGAGAGAGAAACATCAATGATGAGAGAGATTCGTTGATGGGCTGCCTTCTGCATGCCCCCTAATGGGGATTGAGCCTGCAACCCAGGCATATTCCCTGACCGGAATCGAACCATGACTTCCTGGTTCACAGGTTGAGGCTCAACCACTGAGCTAGAATTCTGGCTGAGCTAGCATTCTATTTCTTATGCAAATGAGAGGAAGAGAATTTCCAGCACTTGAGTCACTTGCTCATAAAATAAAAAAAAAAATAAGAGTAAAAAGGGAAAGCAAAGACACGCTGAAGGGCAACATCGTTCAATAAAAAAAGGAGAGAGAAAAAGAAAATTCCTAAGGCGTGGGTAACACCAGCAGAGTTGCCCAGGCAACGAAGTGCAGAATCATCAACGAGTCACCTCTCTCCTCGCTTCTCTGGCAGTGCCATATGGCTCATGGTTTGACCACGTTGGCGGCTGGCTGCAGATGAGAGGAAAACAGAATTTCCTATTGATCTCATATGAGGAGCTGCATCAGGTAACTCTTGTCCCCCAAAATGTCACTCTCCCCAACCCCATTTCTCAGCTGTCTTCCTCCCCTCCATTCTTCAATGTTTCCCTTCGACGCTTTCAATCAGAGCTGATCCCAGAAACGTGACCAATAAGGGTCGCTGCCTTTTCTTTCTTTCTTTCATCTTTCTTTCTTTCTTTCTTTCTTTCTTTCTTTCTTTCTTTCTTTCTTTCTTTCTTTCTTCCTTTCTTTCATCTTCCTTCCTTCCTTTCTTTCTTTCTTTCATCTTCCTTTCTTTCTTTCTTTCTTTCTTTCTTCTTTCTTTCTTTCTTTCTTTCTCTTTCTTTCTTTCTTTCTTTCTTTCTTTCTTTCTTTCTTTTTTTATTAACCTTCAGTTGGCACATGTTCTTCCTCAGCTTTTCTAATTTATGTATTTTTACAACATTTAATGCATGCACCGAGGGAGTGCTCAACAACATCTATACTGTACAGGGGGTTGTCAACGATTCTACGGCAAAAATCTGGGAGCCGCCGGCAGCTGTGGCTCAGTGGTTGAGCATCGACCTATGAACCAGGAGGTCGCGGTTCGATTCCGGGTCAGGGCAATGCCTGGTGTTGTGGGATCGTGCAGGAGGCAGCCGATCCATGATTCTCTCTCATCATTGATGTTTCTATCTCTCTATACCTTTGCCTTCTGCTCTGAAATCAATAAAAATCTTTTTTTTTTTTTTAAATCTGGGAACCAAGGAGCAATGTCAGTTGAGGATAAAGTGACAGGTGAGGCTTGACTGCGTTACAACGGGTGCAGGAAGGAGTTCCATGTTCCAGATCGACTGACAGGAAGGGATTCCTGTACAAACTCATTACATCAATATTCATCGGAAGTGTCGGTCGGCATGAGAAGCAGGGGGCTCACCGGGATTTCACGCTGTATTTCTCTCTAAGGAGCATCTGCTGATAACCCTCTCATCACTCACGCACGCACGCATGCACTCAGACCGCGCATTTCCTAGGCCAGTGGTCGGCAAACTCATTATTAGTCAACAGAGCCAAATATCAACAGGACAACGATTGAAATTTCTTTTGAAAGCCAAATTTTTTAAACTTAAACTATATGGGTAGGTACACTGCTATTAACTTAATTAGGGTGCTCCTAAGGCTTAGGAAGAGCCACACTCAAGGGGCCAAAGAGCCGCATGTGGCTCGAGAGCCGCAGTTTGCCCACCATGGGTAGACGAACACGACGGGCTCACCCTCTTCCTGATTTCCTTCGTTTTCTGTCTCCTCCTCACCTGCATTCTCCCCTGTCTCTCCCTGTTCCCCTTTCCCCTGTTGTACTTTAATTTCATGTTTTCTCTGTTGTGGTTCTCCTTCTAGGACCTCAGAGCCAGTGTAGAGAAGGTCAGCCAATTCTTGGGCACGAAGCTAAGCCCAGAAGAACTGGACTCGGTCCTCAAGAATGTAACCTTCCAGGCCATGAAAGACAACAAAATGAGCAATTTCTCTCTACTCTCCGATATCTTTATGGATCACAGAAAAGCATGTTTTCTGAGAAAAGGTAAGAGAGGGGTTCTAACTTGAAGATGTGGATGAAACGGACAGTGAACGCTTCCCAGCTTCTACTGATGCCCTAAGACATGGGATGAGGAAAATATTTCAATGTACACAGATCACATAAGCGGGACCTGACTTTATAAGCTGAAGCGGGGATTTGGGGCATTTATTAGGTTGCAGTGAAAACTCAGCACCAAGAAGGCCTGCTGATGAGCCACACATTTCTTGTGTATTATCTGGTCCCGCCCATTTCCTCCTCATGTAGATGACACTCCTATCTACATATATAGAAGCCTAAGTGACCATCTGATCATTTGACTGTCCGACCGGTAGCTATGACGCACACTGACCACCAGGGGGCAGACACTCAATGCAGGAGCTGCTGAGCTGTGGTGACTTGGCAGCTGCAGTTCTCAGGTTACACACCCGAAACCAGAGAGGAGGGAGCCCGATTCCGGGGTGCATCACCCGAGAACCACCCTCTCACCATCCGGGACCCCTCGGGGGATGTCGGAGAGCTGGTCTGGCCCAATCCCCACAGGCCAGGCTGAGGGACCCCACCGGTGCACGAATCCGTGCACCGGGCCTCTAGTTTTCTATAAAGAGTTTCCATGCACAGTGCTAGTATGAACCCTCCATAGGTAGAGTGACAATCTCCTCACATATATGGACAATGGGAATATCTATTCCACCAAAACAAGCCTGACCATAGGATCTTTGTGGAGAGAAACAGGACGGAAAAGACCTGTGACTTAGCTCCAGCTGAGACCCCTGTGATAAAGACCAAACATGCTCACAACACACGAGGAATGGGGGTGTGGACTGCACAGCCTGGATTTTACGGTCGAGTGGCTGGGGCGAACTTGAAGAGAAGATGACACTGGACACCATGCTGGGCTCCCCAAGGGAAGAGCATCCTACGTCAAGGAAACTGCAAGTTGGAAATTCTGGGTAGTGTTGTTGGGTGCTACGCCAGCCACAGGTGGAGATTTAAAGGAAAGGAGATTGATTCAGGAGTCTCAATCTATAGCAAGAATACCAGCCCGGCCGGTGCGGCTCAGTGGTTGAGCGTCAATCTATGATCTTCTAGGAGGTCATGGTTCGGTTCTTGGTCAGGGCACATGTCCAGGTTGCGGGCTCGGTTCTCAGTGGGGGGCATGCAGGAGAGACCTTATTTCTGAATCTGATCGGACTCATGTTTTCGTGTTTGACAGGAATCGCTGGCGACTGGAAAAACCAGCTCACAGTGGCCCAGAGCGAAGCCTTTGATAAGGTCTATCAGGAGAAGATGGCTGGGCTCCCCCCAGGCCTCTTCCCGTGGGAATAATGGCCTCACATGTCTGAATCGGGTGCAAACGCTGAATTTCCTGAGGTTCTTTGTGAACGGACTGCTCATACAATCCATTATACACTTATTAACACCAACCATGTTCCTTATTAACCTTAAGCCAGTGGTTCTCAACCTTCTGGCCCTTTCAATACAGTTCCTCATGTTGTGACCCAACCATAAAATTATTTTCGTTGCAACTTCATAATTGTCATGCTGCTGCTGTGATGAATCGTCATGTAAATATCTGATATGCAGGATGGTCTTAGGCGACCCCTGTGAAAGGGTTGCTCGACTGCCAAAGGGGTCGCGACCCACAGGTTGAGAACCGATGCCTTAAGCCATGTCAGCTTCAGAAAGTGACACACTCAGTCCTAGCCGGTTTGGCTCGGTGGATAAAGCATCGGCCTGCAGACTGAAGGGTCCGGGTTCGATTCCAGTCGAGGGCACGTACCTCGGTTGCAGGCTTAATCCCTGGACAACCAATTGACGTCTCTGTCACATCAGTGTTTCTCTCCGTCTCTCGCCCTCCCTTCCACTCTCTCTAAAACGATCCCCTTCTTTGTATTTATCGGAGCTGGCGGTACTGGGGCGGCGCTGTATGTCACCCGCCTGCTGTTGTTCAATCCAGGCTTCTGCGGGGACCAAAAGAATTACCCAGAACCCAGGAACAAACCAGGTCCCAGTGAGCAATACAAGTTCTACGCGGGGAATGTCGATGACAGTAAACTGAAGAAGAAGGTCCAGGCTTTTCAAGGAAACGTTTCACCATGAAGCTGCTTACCAGGAAGGCCTTCCAGAAGCCATCCGCACAATTTCCCACCTCCCCAGGGAAGAGGTCCCCTCCCCATGCAGGAAAACCTGTTGGTATGTTGTGTTGGGGTTTACACTGATCAATAAATATTTGAAACTTGAAAAAAAAATCAATGGAAAAATATATTCTCTCCCGGACGGCGTGGCTCAGTGGTTGAGCGTCGACCTGTGAACCAGGAGGTCACGGTTCTATTCCCGATCAGGGCGCATGCCCGGGTTGCGGGTTCGATCCCCAGTAGGGGGTGTCCAGGGGGGGGGCAGACGATCCATGATTCTCTCTCATTGTTGATGTTTCTATCTCTCTCTCCCTCTCCCTTTGAAATCATCAAAAATATAAAATTAAATAAAATATCCTCAGGTAAAGATTAAGAAAAAATAGAAATAAATAAATAAATAAGGCGGTGGGGAGTGCTGTTTATGGGAGGAAAGGCTCATGGGAGGCCTCTCACCGCCTCCACCACCTCCGTGTCCTCAGCCCCATGAAGAATGAGAGAGAAACGCCCTGGCTGGTGTGGCTCAGGGGACAGAGCGTCGGCCTGTGGCCTGAAAAGTCTCAGGTTCAATTCCAGTCAAGGGCACAAACCCGGGTTGCGGGCTCGATCCCCAGTGTGGGGCGTGCGGGAGGCGGCCAATCAATGATTCTCTCTCATCATTGATGTTTCTCTCTCCCCCTCTCCCTTCCTCTCTGAAATCAATAAGAATATATTTAAAAAAACAAAGAGAATGAGAGAAACAACGTCCCAGTCCAGGGAGGGTCTGGGACCGGGGGCTAAGCCCAGTGTGTGCCCAGCCCTCGCCTCCTGGGGCCCTGAGTCTGTGCTGTGCGGATTGCGGTCCCAGTGTGTGGCGTCTTTCCAGATGTGCTGTTCGCGTGTACAGGGGGCAGGTGTGTGTGTGTGTGTGTGTGTGTGTGTGCCGGTACATGGGTAACATGGGGCTGGGGGTGGAGGGGAGCCCTGGCCGACAGCCCCTGCCCAGTGCCCACGGGGCGAACACCCCCACCGTGAAGGAGGCCTGTCTACCAAGCACACCGGGAGCGTGGACTTTGGAAGGGGTGTGCGTGCGCAATCACAGCATTACGACACGCAGCCTTTCCCCCACGCAGACCCGGCACGGACAAGCCAACAACCGCAGGAGCATGGCCAGCAGTAAAAACTAAAATTTGCCCTGACCGGTGTGGCTCAGTGGGTAGAGCGTCAGCCTGTGGACTGAAGGGTCCCGGGTTCGATTCCGGCCAAGGGCACGTACCTTGGTTGCAGACACATATCCAGTAGGGCAGTGGTTCTCAACCTTCTGACCCTTTAAACACAATTCCTCATGTTGTGACCCAACCATAGAATTATTTTCGTTGCTACTTCATTAACTGTCATGTTGCTGCTGTTATGAATCGTCATGTAAATATCTGATATGCAGGATGGTCTTAGGCGACCCCTGTGAAAGGGTTGTTCAACCGCCAAAGGGGTCACGACCCACAGGTTGAGAACCGCTGCAGTAGGGAGATGTGCAGGAGGCATCTGACCGATGTTTCTCTCTCATCGATGTTTCTGACTCTCTATCCCTCTCCCTTTCTCTCTGTAAAAAAATCAATAACATATATTAAAAAATAAATTAAAATAAAATAAAATGGGGCCTCCCTGGCCGATGTGGCTCAGCGGGCGGGGGCATCGTCCGGCGCACCAAAGGGTGGAGGGTTCGATTCCCGGTCAGGGCACAAACCCGGTCGGGGCGTGTATGGGAGGCAGTCGATCGATGTTTCTCTCTCACATTGATGTTTCTCTCTCTCTCTGTCACAGCCCCATCGCTCTCTGGGGCTCACACCCAGCCTCCCTCACTGTCACCTGTCCCACCTGCACCTGAGCTGAGTCTGAGGACCACCTGTCCAGAAGCAACACAGCTTCAGAGCTTGGAGGAGTCATGGCAGGAGGGCGGCACCAAACTTGCGCCGTCCGACCACTAGAGGGCGCGCGAGCACCACCGTCCGGCAGCTCTCAGAAACGCAGGTCCTCTGTTGAGGTCCTACTGTGTGCTGGGAGCAGGGAGTGTTACCGCCTCAGGTCCTCACAGGCACCTTCCAGGGGAGGGCGGCTCAGAGAGCGGCGCTGTGACTCAGTGGCCCCGTTCACAACACCGGGCAGCGCATCCCCGGGCTGCCAGAAGGTCTCAGTGAGAAAACAATGGGTCACATGTTGGCAGAATTTCTGCTGCGTCATCATCGTGTGTGCTCAGCAAATGGCATTTGGTTGTTTATGTTTTAAAAATATATATTTTATTGATTTTTTTACAGAGCGGGAGGGAGAGGGATAGTTAGAAACATGGATGAGAGAGAAACATCCATCAGCTGCCTCCTGCACACCCCCTACTGGGGATGTACCCACAACCAAGGTTATGCCCTTGACTGGAATCGAACCTGGGACCCTTCAGTCCGCAGGCCGACGCTCTATCCACTGAGCCAAACCAGCCAGGACTGGTTGTTTATTTTATTTTGTTTTATTGATTTCAGAAAGGAAGAGAGAGGGAGCGAGAGATGGAAACATCAATGATGAGAGAGAATCATGGATCGGCTGCCTCCCGCATGCCCCCCCCATTGGGGATGGAGCCTGCAACCCGGGCATGTGCCCTGACCAGGAATGGAACCCTGACCTCCTGGTCCATAGGTCCACACTCAACCACCGAGCCACACAGGCTGGGCTGTTTCATCCCTTTATAAGGGCGCCAATCCCATCAGGGTGGGGGGGGGGGCCGGGCTCCCCCCATGACCTCATTCAAACCCAATCGCCTCCCAAAGGCCCCACCTCCACATGCCATCACATTGGGGATTGGGGCATCGACAAATGAACTTGGGGGGACACGAACTTTCAGTCCTAGAACCCAATGCCAGCAGCTCCGGCAGCTGGAAGAGACAGTGGAGTGTTCCCCACTGTTCGTTTCCGGGAAGGGGTGACCCCACGGTTAGTTTGTGGGGAGGAGTTCGCGACTGAATGAAGCCTTAAGAAGGGGACAAGCAAAGACCCCCCTCTTTAGCATCTAGGAGTGAAAAGCATTAACCAACGTTACAGCCTCCCTGATCAGCCCAAGACGCTTAAAGAGGCTGGTAAACGAGCAGCGGTTCTCAACCTGTGGGTCGCGACCCCTTTGGCGGTCGAACGGCCCTTTCACAGGGGTTGCCTAAGACCACCCTGCATATCAGATATTTACATGACGATTCATAACAGTAGCAACATGACAGTGATGAAGTAGCAACGAAAATAATTCTATGGTTGGGTCACAGCATGAGTAACTGTATTTAAAGGGCCGGAAGGTTGAGAACCACTGCCATTGAGAAAGCCTGAAAGAGAACTGAAAAAACAACAACAACAACAAACCATCATCACTACCCGACCAGATCAGGCAGCTCCACACACCGAACCCGGGACGGGGGAGAGGCACGTGTCCCAAGCCCCAAACCTAAATACAGACACCGGGCCCTGGCCGGTTTGGCTCAGCGGGTAGAGCGTCGGTCTGAGAACTGAAGGGTCCCAGGTTCGATTCCAGTCAAGGGCACATGCACAGGTTGCTGGCTTGATCCCCAGTCGGGGGCCTGCGGGAGGCAGCCGATCCATGATTCTCACTCATCATTGATGTTTCTCTCTCTCCCTCTCCTTTCTTCTCTGAAATCAATAAAAATATATTTTTAAAAAATAATAAAAATAAATACAGACGCCGGCATCGGAGTGGTCGCTGGGTACCGGGCCCTGTCTGCCCTAAGGCTCCTTAAACTTCCTAACAGTGGTCCGGGTCAGCTCCTATCTCCATCCTCATTTCAGATGGGGAAACTGAGGCACGGGGCGTGCGTACCTTGCCCGGGCTCCCAGAACTAGCACAGGAGGAGCCCCAAGGATCATGTCACAAAAGGGGAAACTGAGGCCCAGAGAGGGTGAACGGGTACTTACCGCTTCACCCTTCCCCGGAGGCCTGGAGGAGGGGGCGCAGCCAGGACTCAGCAAGCCCTTCCAAGGTGCTCTCCCCCACCCCGCGGGGGGTGGCTGTGACGTCACAAGCAAAGGAGCAGGGCCTGTTACCGCGGAGACTGGGAATCCATTTGGAAACCGGGGCGGGGGAACTGGGGGGTCGCACTCACCTCCGGGGCACTTCGGAGTCCGCACTTCTGGCCTCGGGAACCGGGAACCGGGAACCAGGCCCCGAGCGCCTCCGGGCGCAGACCCGGCCTCCCCGCTGCGCCACCTGCGAAAACTGCCCGCGTGGCTGAGGCTGGCGGATCCCCGGACTCCACGGACCCAGAATGCGCGCGGGGCCGACGCTCCGCGCCCGTGCGCCCCCGACCTGTTCTTTACGGAGGCGGAGTGGCCTCTCCGCCAATCGGAGTCCTTCTTCCAGCCTGGCCCCGCCTCATTCGTCAGGCTTCCGGCGTCTCGCCGTCTCCAAGGCAACCCTCGCACAGGGGGCTCGCGCAAGCGTGGCCCAACGACTTCTGGGTGTTGTAGTCTCAAAGGGGCAGAGAAACGGGAGACGCACTTTTTATAAAAAAAGAGATTGTGACCTAGACGCCTACATCCAGTGATGACTCCGTGCCTAGGAAGCGCTTGCAAATCCTGTCGCCATCTGTTATTTGCTGGGGAAAGCCGAAAAGGAGGAGGAGGAGGAGGAGGAGGAGGAGGAGGAGGAGGAGGAGGGAGGTTGCCACAGAGGCTTCTGGGAATTGTAGTTCAGCGCGTTGAGGTCGGGCCGGGAGCCGGAGACCCCACCCCAGATCCAGAAGTGACCACCGAGCGACAGGGTTGCTGATGGGAGTGAGACATGGCCCCGACCCTGACGTCCCCGCTTTATTTATATTTTCCATGTCCTGCTCCGGCGGCGGAATCGTTTGCGGGCCTTGCCGTCGGTTGGGGAGCAAGAGGGAGGCCTCAAGGTCTAAGTTTCTGAGCATGAACGGTCACTATGGTAACAGCTTTCGCTTGCTCCCCGCCCCTTGCGTGGTGACGTCACACGCTGGCCCTGGGAGGAGAGGGGGGCCAGGTGTGGGAGGAGCCAGTGGTGGGTGGAGTGGGGCTCCAGTAAGCTGTCCTTGTGGGGATAGAACTGTAGGGCGGGGTGCATCATTTCATTAATCATATAAATGGACCTATGTGATGCTTCCAACAATAACGATGTAAAAAAATAAAAAAACACATAAATGTCTAACCCTATGTTGTACACCTAAAACGAATCCCATATAATAAAAGCCTAATATGCTAAGTGTCCAATCAACTGGTTGGCCGTTCAACCAATCAAAGTGTAATATGCTAATGATATGCTAAGGCCGCTCAACTGCTCGCTATGACGTGCACTGACCACCAGGGGGCAGGCGCTCCGACTGGTAGGTTAGTTTGCTACTGGGGTTCGGTCAATTGAGACTGAGCGAGACAGGCCAGACATGCCCTGGAGCCCTCTCATGGTCTCTCCCCAGCTGGCCAACCTTCGAGTCCCTCCCCGGCCCCGACTGTGCCCTGGTGGGGTCCCTTGGCCGGGCCTGAGCCCTCTTGCAATCCGGGACCCCTCAGGGGATGTTAGAGAGCCAGTTTTGGTCCGATCCTGCAGGCCAGGCCTAGGGACCCCACCGGTGCATGAATTCGTGCACTGGGCCTATAAAATGATATTGAATGTCACCTTTAATTGAAAAAAAAGTAAGATAGGAAAATAATAACAATAATAGTATACATAGGCGCTCCTAGCATTATGCTTGGGTGGCTGCTTTCTGTATCTGCTCAGAGACTTCCCTGGAGTTCATTCGCTCATGTCTGTTGCTCATTATTAGTTTTGCCCCTAATTGGGTTGCAAGCCTGGACCATACGGTTTCATGCCTGTGTTATTCATAACCATCACAAATGGAATGACGTGAAAATGGATCTGGAGCTGCCTTGCGGGCTTTATGCCTCAAACCTCTGGATGTTAAAACAGGGCATTGTAACATCTGGACTGGGCCTAAAGGAAATTAAATCCTAAAAAAGTCGCAAAGATGACGAGAAAGCACATATTAGGACTACTGGATGGCCGACTACTGGACTGAAAATTAAGAACATTGCCCTGACCAGTATGGCTCAGTGGATAGAGCAACAGCCTTCGGACTGAAGGGTCCCAGGTTCAATTCCAATCAAGGGCATGTACCTTGGTTGCGGGCACATCCCCAGTAGGGGGCGTGCAGGAGGCAGCCGATGTTTCTCTCTCATTGATGTTTCTAACTCTATCCCTCTCCCTTTCTCTCTGTAAAAAATCAATAAAAAATATATATATTTTTAAAAGAATATTATCGAGGCCCAGCCGATGTGGCTCAGTGGTTGAGCGTCGACCTATGGAACCAGGAGGTCACAGCTCGAGGTCAGGGCACATGCTCGGGCTTCAGACTCCACCCTCCCTGGTGTGGGGCGAGCAGGAGGCAGCCGATTAACGATTCTCTCTCATCATTGATATTTCTATCTCTCCTTCCTCTCTGAAATGAATAAAAATGTATACTTTTTAAAAAGAATATTATTTAGAATGAACATCGCCATGTTATGTTATCTGCACCGATGGCGATACCTGCCTTCTGTGGGTGAATTGCCCCCGTCCCTTTCTCATCAATACCCACTTCCTTAGTCTCCTAATCCCGGAGCACTGTCTGGGCTTCTGCCTGAATCAGTGCTTCCCAAATACTTGACCTCAAACAAACGGCTCTAGCCTCCCACTTTGAAAGGCTTTTTTGGTTTGTTTTTAGGTTAACACTTGTCTGCAGGAAAGCAGGTCACTGGTAGCGTTAGGAGCACCCAGCCGCCCCTGTCTGCTCTAGGCTCCTGCGGTTATTCAGTCAACAGGTCATTATTAAATGCCCCCAAAGTGCCCGTTGCCAGGGAGACAGAGGTGACAAACAAGCCTAGGACATTATGGGGTTGTGTTTTTTTGTTTTGTTTTTATTGATTTCACAGAGGGAGAGAGAGAGAGAAACATCAATGATGAGAGAATCATGGATCGGCTGCCTCCTGCACACCCCACACTGGGGATCAAGCCCGCAACCCAGGCATGTGCCTTCTTTTTTAAAAAAAATATATTTTTGATATTTATTTTATATATTTCAATGCCATTTAACAAAGAAAAATCAACCAAAAAAATGAGTTCGCGTGTCAGAGGTGAGAGCCTGCTTTCTGGTTCACAGATGGCCATCTCTCTGTGTCTTCAGAGGTAGAAAGGGTACGGGAGCTCTCCAGGCGCCCCCCCCCTTTTTTTTCTGGTTGATCAGCATAGCCAGGTTCTCTCCATATTGTCCTGTTACAACTGTATTTATAGCATTGGATCCTATAAGCATGCCTCTATAGTTACATCATGGTATGTTTTGGGTCCTCCTTTGACCTTCTACAGTTCCTTGTTTTATGTCTATAGTTTATCTGACCTTTGATAAAAAATCTTATCTCTATCTAGCTCTGTTGATTTTTTTTTTAAGGAGGGAACTTTAAGGTTTTTTTAAAAAAATATATATTTTATTGACTTTTTACAGAGAGGAAGGGAGAGAGAGAGAGAGTTAGAAACATCGATGAGAGAGAAACATCGATCAGCTGCCTCCTGCACATCTCCCACTGGGGATGTGCCCGCAACCCAGGTACATGCCCTCGACCGGAATCGAACCTGGGACCCTTCAGTCCGCAGGCCGACGCTCTATCCACCGAGCCAAACCGGTTTTGGCCAGGAGGGAACTTTATTTAATATTAAAGTTGGGGAGGGGACCGGAGGGGAGGTCGGCTTCACTTGGTGATGGTGTTCGCATTCATGCTCTTGCCGCTGCCGCTGAGCACGAGGTACGGTGTCTTCTGGGCCGTTTGCTGTTCCCGGAGCAAAGCCCCAGTGCCCAGGGGTGTGTTGCTGGAGCTCATCATCTTCAGGAGCGCCTCCTGGCCCAGCTTCTTCATCCTCTGCTCTGTCTTCATCTTGCTCGAGCCTTTCCCGTGGAAGCGGTGGGACAGCTGTCGGAAAGCCTCCTTGGGTGTGAGGATTCGGCCCATCTCATCCACATACTCGATCTTTTTTTTTTTTAAATGTATTTTATTGATTTTTTTTTACAGAGAGGAAGGGAGAGGGATAGAGAGTCAGAAACATCAACGAGAGAGAAACATCGATCCGCTGCCTCCTGCTCACCCCCTACTGGGGATGTGCCCACAACCAAGATACCTGCCCTTGACCGGAATCGAAGCTGGACCCTTCAGTCCGCAGGCCGACGCTCTATCCACTGAGCCACACCGGTTAGGGCCACATACTCGATCTTAACATCAGGCTTCTAGCCATCCTTCTCCCTGACGTCCTGGCTGAAGCCCGGGTACTCCTCCCGCCGCCTATGCTTGTCATCGATGGCCATCTTGTCCTCAATGCAGGACACTGCTGACGGCAGGGACTTGTTGGGTGCCTTCACCTGGGCCACCTTCTGCACCGTCGTCTCCAGCAGTCCTTCGTCCCGACACAGGAGCAGCGCGGCTGCCAGCCCTCTATTCACGATGGGCTCCTCGTCCAGGATGGTGGTGGAGGAGGCAGAGAAGTCCTGATGCTGCTTCTCCTCCTCCAGGCTGACTGTGCTCCAGCCAATGTTCTCCTCGTGCCGTTCCAAGTCCATGAGCTCCTCCTGCTCCTCCCGGTGGCCGGCCAGCCCGTAGGTGGGCATCTCCCCCAAGGTACGGCAGAACTCCCACGTGGCGTTGAACACGAGGGTCCCCTTCTGCTCCGGACCCTCCTCCTCCTCCTCCAAGCCCCGCTGGCGGGACTCCAGCTTCTTCACCATCTCCACCACCTTCTCGCTGCTGTCCCGCAGCTGGTGTAGCTGCCGTAACTGGCGGCCCTTCTCCAGCTGCTTCTGCAGCTCCAGCTCCGCCTCCTCCTCCTCCAGCAGCTCTGGGGACCCAGGTGGCAGCCCGTCCTCCTCCTCATCACTGATGTCCATGTTTTCCACCCGAGTGTCATCTGACGGTGGGGGCTGAGACGCCGGCTCCTTCTCTTCTTCCTCCTCCTCCTCCTCCTCCTCCTCCTCCTCCTCCTCCTCCTCCAGGGCCTCCTCATCTCCCTCCGGCACTCGGCGCCGACCCCAGCCCCGCAGTCTGGAACCAAAGTCCCCATCTTGAGTCTGGTCCCCGCCTTTCGGATCTTCTTCACCTTCCACTTGGTCTTTTTATTTTTATTTTTTAAATATATTTTATTGATTTTTTTACAGAGAGGAAGGGAGAGGGATAGAGAGTTAGAAACATCGATGAGAGAGAAACATCGATCCGCTGCCTCCTGCACATCTTCTATTGGGGATGTGCCCGCAATCCAAGTACATGCCCTTGACCGGAATCGAACCCGGGACCCTTCAGTCCGCAGTCCGACGCTCTGTCCACTGAGCCACACCGGTTTCGGCAGCTTGGTCTTTTTAAAGGTCACCCTCTTCTCTGGCGTCAGGTACTGGGAGGCGAGCCGCTGCCCGGCCATGCTCAGGGACTGAGCTTGAGGCCGCAGCTTGGTGCGCATCTCGGTGCGCATCTCTTCCAGCTCCCGTTCCCGAAGGCCATGGGCAAGGCCGCCCTGCCCCAAACGGAAGGAGCGCGGCCGCTCGCCCTCCAGCTCCTCGTCCTACCTGCCCAGCACAGAGCGGGGTTTTTGCTGCGCCGGGTCCCCCACACTCTCATCCTCTGCACAGGCAGGGCGGGCAGTCCGGCTTTCCCCCCCCCCCCCCGCCCCCGCAGCTCCACGTTTTCCTCCGCCCGCGCCGTCTCCAGCAGGCTCACGCTCACCAGCCAGCGCGTCTTCCTCCGCCCGAAGCCCGCCTCTGCCCTTCAGGGGGAGGGCCACGGTCTGCCCTTCTCGCAAGGAGTCCGCGGCATGCTCCACGGGGAGGCCCTGCAGGTGCCGGGCCCTGGACCGGTCCCGCCGCCCCCGCCCGAACGCCTCCGCCACCGGCGGGCTGACACCAGCCTCGCGGTCCACCTCCTCCAGCAGCTCGGCCCTCTTCTGTGCCAAGTCCTGCGCCTTCTGCTCATTCTGCTCGTTCTGCTCGTTCTGCTCGTTCTGCTCGTCCTGCTCGTTCTGCTCGTCCTGCTCCTTCTGCTCATCCTGCTCGTTCTGCTCCTTCTGCTCGTCCTGCTCGTTCTGCTCGTTCTGCTCGTTCTGCTCGTTCTGCGCCTTCTGCTCATTCTGCTCGTTCTGCGCCTTCTGCTCATTCTGCTCGTTCTGCTCGTTCTGCTCGTCCTGCTCGTTCTGCTCGTTCTGCTCGTCCTGCTCGTTCTGCTCGTTCTGCTCGTCCTGCTCGTTCCGCTCGTTCTGCTCGTCCTGCTCGTTCTGCTCGTTCTGCTCGTCCTGCTCGTTCCGCTCGTTCTGCTCGTCCTGCTCGTTCTGCTCGTTCTGCTCGTTCTGCTCGTTCTGCTCGTTCTGCTCGTCCTGCTCGTTCTGCTCGTCCTGCTCGTTCTGCTCGTCCTGCTCGTTCTGCTCGTTCTGCTCGTTCTGCTCGTTCTGCTCGTTCTGCTCGTCCTGCTCGTTCTGCTCGTCCTGCTCGTTCTGCTCGTTCTGCTCATTCTGCTCGTTCTGCTCGTTCTGCTCGTTCTGCTCATTCTGCTCATTCTGCTCGTTCTGCTCGTTCTGCTCCTTCTGCTCGTTCTGCTCGTTCTGCTCATTCTGCTCATTCTGCTCATTCTGCTCGTTCTGCTCGTCCTGCTCGTTCTGCTCGTTCTGCTCGTTCTGCTCGTTCTGCTCCTTCTGCTCGTTCTGCTCGTTCTGCTCATTCTGCTCATTCTGCTCATTCTGCTCGTTCTGCTCGTCCTGCTCGTTCTGCTCGTCCTGCTCCTTCTGCTCGTTCTGCTCGTTCTGCTCATTCTGCTCATTCTGCTCATTCTGCTCGTTCTGCTCGTCCTGCTCGTTCTGCTCGTCCTGCTCCTTCTGCTCGTTCTGCTCCTTCTGCTCGTTCTGCTCGTTCTGCTCGTTCTGCTCGTTCTGCTCCTTCTGCTCGTCCTGCTCGTTCTGCTCCTTCTGCTCGTCCTGCTCGTTCTGCTCGTCCTGCTCGTTCTGCTCGTTCTGCTCGTCCTGCTCGTTCCGCTCGTTCCGCTCGTTCCGCTCGTCCTGCTCGTTCTGCTCGTTCTGCTCGTTCTGCTCGTCCTGCTCGTTCTGCTCGTCCTGCTCGTTCTGCTCGTCCTGCTCGTTCTGCTCGTTCTGCTCGTTCTGCTCGTCCTGCTCGTTCTGCTCGTTCTGCTCGTCCTGCTCGTCCTGCTCGTTCTGCTCGTTCTGCTCGTTCTGCTCGTTCTGCTCGTTCTGCTCGTTCTGCTCCTTCTGCTCGTTCTGCTCGTTCTGCTCGTTCTGCTCGTTCTGCTCGTTCTGCTCGTTCTGCTCGTTCTGCGCCTTCTGCTCGTTCTGCTCGTTCTGCTCGTTCTGCTCATTCTGCTCGTTCTGCTCGTTCTGCTCGTTCTGCTCGTTCTGCTCCTTCTGCTCGTTCTGCTCATTCTGCTCGTTCTGCTCGTTCTGCTCGTTCTGCTCGTTCTGCTCGTTCTGCTCGTTCTGCTCGTTCTGCTCGTTCTGCGCCTTCTGCGCCTTCTGCTCGTTCTGCTCGTCCTGCTCGTCCTGCTCGTCCTGCTCGTTCTGCTCGTTCTGCTCGTTCTGCTCGTTCCGCTCGTTCCGCTCGTTCCGCTCGTTCTGCTCGTTCTGCTCGTTCTGCTCGTTCTGCTCGTTCTGCTCGTTCTGCGCCTTCTGCTCATTCTGCTCGTTCTGCTCGTTCTGCTCGTTCTGCTCGTTCTGCGCCTTCTGCTCGTTCTGCTCATTCTGCTCGTTCTGCTCGTTCTGCTCGTTCTGCTCGTTCTGCTCGTTCTGCTCGTCCTGCTCGTTCCGCTCGTCCCGCTCGTCCTGCTCGTCCTGCTCGTTCTGCTCGTTCTGCTCGTTCTGCTCGTTCTGCGCCTTCTGCTCGTTCTGCTCGTTCTGCTCGTTCTGCTCCTTCTGCTCGTTCTGCTCGTCCTGCTCGTTCTGCTCGTCCTGCTCGTTCTGCTCGTTCTGCTCCTTCTGCTCCTTCTGCTCGTTCTGCTCGTTCTGCTCGTCCTGCTCGTCCTGCTCGTTCTGCTCGTTCTGCTCGTTCTGCTCGTTCTGCTCGTTCTGCTCGTCCTGCTCGTTCTGCTCGTTCTGCTCGTTCCGCTCGTTCCGCTCGTTCTGCTCCTTCTGCTCCTTCTGCTCGTTCTGCTCGTCCTGCTCGTCCTGCTCGTCCTGCTCGTTCTGCTCGTCCTGCTCGTTCTGCTCGTTCTGCTCGTTCTGCTCGTCCTGCTCGTCCTGCTCGTCCTGCTCGTTCTGCTCGTTCTGCTCGTTCTGCTCGTCCTGCTCGTTCTGCTCGTCCTGCTCGTCCTGCTCGTTCTGCTCGTCCTGCTCGTTCTGCTCGTTCTGCTCGTCCTGCTCGTTCTGCTCGTCCTGCTCGTTCTGCTCGTTCCGCTCGTTCTGCTCGTTCTGCTCCTTCTGCTCGTTCTGCTCGTCCTGCTCGTTCTGCTCGTCCTGCTCGTTCTGCTCGTTCTGCTCCTTCTGCTCCTTCTGCTCGTTCTGCTCGTTCTGCTCGTCCTGCTCGTTCTGCTCGTTCTGCGCCTTCTGCTCGTCCTGCTCGTCCTGCTCGTCCTGCTCGTCCTGCTCGTTCTGCTCGTTCTGCTCGTTCTGCTCGTCCTGCTCGTTCTGCTCGTTCTGCTCGTTCTGCTCGTCCTGCTCGTTCTGCTCGTTCTGCGCCTTCTGCTCGTCCTGCTCGTCGTGCTCGTCCTGCTCGTCCTGCTCGTTCTGCTCGTTCTGCTCGTTCTGCTCGTCCTGCTCGTTCTGCTCGTTCTGCGCCTTCTGCTCGTCCTGCTCGTCGTGCTCGTCCTGCTCGTCCTGCTCGTTCTGCTCGTTCTGCTCGTTCTGCTCGTCCTGCTCGTTCTGCTCGTTCTGCGCCTTCTGCTCGTTCTGCTCGTTCTGCTCGTTCTGCTCGTTCTGCTCGTTCTGCGCCTTCTGCTCGTCCTGCTCGTCCTGCTCGTCTTGCTCGTTCTGCTCGTCCTGCTCGTTCTGCTCGTCCTGCTCGTCCTGCTCGTTCTGCTCGTCCTGCTCGTCCTGCTCGTCCTGCTCGTCCTGCTCGTCCTGCTCGTCCTGCTCGTTCTGCTCGTTCTGCTCATTCTGCTCGTTCTGCTCGTTCTGCTCGTTCTGCTCGTCCTGCTCGTTCTGCTCGTTCTGCGCCTTCTGCTCGTCCTGCTCGTCGTGCTCGTCCTGCTCGTCCTGCTCGTTCTGCTCGTTCTGCTCGTTCTGCTCGTCCTGCTCGTTCTGCTCGTTCTGCGCCTTCTGCTCGTTCTGCTCGTTCTGCTCGTTCTGCTCGTTCTGCTCGTTCTGCGCCTTCTGCTCGTCCTGCTCGTCCTGCTCGTCCTGCTCGTTCTGCTCGTTCTGCTCGTTCTGCTCGTCCTGCTCGTTCTGCTCGTTCTGCGCCTTCTGCTCGTCCTGCTCGTCCTGCTCGTCCTGCTCGTCCTGCTCGTTCTGCTCGTCCTGCTCGTTCTGCTCGTTCTGCTCGTTCTGCGCCTTCTGCTCGTCCTGCTCGTCCTGCTCGTCCTGCTCGTTCTGCTCGTCCTGCTCGTTCTGTTCTGCTCGTTCTGCTCGTTCTGCTCGTTCTGCTCGTTCTGCTCCTTCTGCTCGTTCTGCTCGTTCTGCTCGTCCTGCTCGTTCTGCTCGTTCTGCTCGTCCTGCTCGTTCTGTTCTGCTCGTCCTGCTCGTTCCGCTCGTTCTGCTCGTTCTGTTCTGCTCGTTCTGCTCGTTCTGCTCGTTCTGTTCTGCTCGTTCTGCTCGTCCTGCTCGTTCTGCTCGTTCTGCTCGTTCTGCTCGTCCTGCTCGTTCCGCTCGTTCTGCTCGTTCTGCTCGTCCTGCTCGTTCTGCTCGTTCTGCTCGTTCTGCTCGTTCTGTTCTGCTCGTTCTGCTCGTCCTGCTCGTTCTGCTCGTTCTGCTCGTTCTGCTCGTCCTGCTCGTTCCGCTCGTTCTGCTCGTTCCGCTCGTTCTGCTCGTCCTGCTCGTCCTGCTCGTTCTGTTCTGCTCGTCCTGCTCGTCCTGCTCGTCCTGCTCGTCCTGCTCGTTCTGCTCGTTCTGCTCGTTCTGCTCGTTCTGCTCGTCCTGCTCGTTCCGCTCGTTCTGCTCGTTCTGCTCGTCCTGCTCGTTCTGCTCGTTCTGCTCGTCCTGCTCGTTCTGTTCTGCTCGTTCTGCTCGTTCTGTTCTGCTCGTTCTGCTCGTCCTGCTCGTTCTGCTCGTTCTGCTCGTCCTGCTCGTCCTGCTCGTCCTGCTCGTCCTGCTCGTTCTGCTCGTCCTGCTCGTTCCGCTCGTTCCGCTCGTCCTGCTCGTTCTGCTCGTCCTGCTCGTCCTGCTCGTCCTGCTCGTCCTGCTCGTCCTGCTCGTTCTGCTCGTCCTGCTCGTTCTGCTCGTTCCGCTCGTTCCGCTCGTCCTGCTCGTCCTGCTCGTTCTGCTCGTTCTGCTCGTTCCGCTCGTTCCGCTCGTTCTGCTCGTCCTGCTCCTTCTGCTCGTCCTGCTCGTTCCGCTCGTTCCGCTCGTTCTGCTCGTCCTGCTCCTTCTGCTCGTCCTGCTCGTTCTGCTCGTTCTGCTCGTCCTGCTCGTTCTGCTCGTTCTGCTCGTTCTGCTCGTTCTGCTCGTCCTGCTCGTCCTGCTCGTCCTGCTCGTTCTGCTCGTCCTGCTCGTTCTGCTCGTTCTGCTCGTTCTGCTCGTTCTGCTCGTTCCGCTCGTTCTGCTCGTCCTGCTCGTTCTGCTCGTTCTGCTCGTCCTGCTCGTTCTGCTCGTTCTGCTCGTTCTGCTCGTTCTGCTCGTCCTGCTCGTTCTGCTCGTTCTGCTCGTTCTGCTCGTTCTGCTCGTTCCGCTCGTTCTGCTCGTCCTGCTCGTTCTGCTCGTTCTGCTCGTTCTGCTCGTTCTGCTCGTTCTGCTCGTCCTGCTCGTTCCGCTCGTTCTGCTCGTCCTGCTCGTTCTGCTCGTCCTGCTCGTTCTGCTCGTCCTGCTCGTTCTGCTCGTTCTGCTCGTTCTGCTCGTTCTGCTCGTTCTGCTCGTTCCGCTCGTTCTGCTCGTCCTGCTCGTTCTGCTCGTTCTGCTCGTTCCGCTCGTTCCGCTCGTTCTGCTCGTTCCGCTCGTTCCGCTCGTCCTGCTCGTTCTGCTCGTTCTGCTCGTTCTGCTCGTTCTGCTCGTTCCGCTCGTTCCGCTCGTTCCGCTCGTTCTGCAGCTGCCGGCTCCTCTCGCCCAGGCTGCGGCGGCGGCGTCCGGCCAGGCGTCCTCCGCCCCCAGCGCCTTCATCTGCTCCAGCGTCTGGTTCAGGAGGCGCTTTCCGTTGGCAGCTGCCAGCTTTTCGCGTAGCTCCTCTCGTGGTCGCAAGGCCATGGGGTTGGTGACCTGGGCTGCCGCGGGCTCCTCCTTGGTGCCCGCCTCCTTCCCCAGGGCACTGACTTCCGAGGGTTTCAGCCCCACATGTGCCCGGAGTTTATTGGTCTCCTCGATGCTGACTGAGGAGGCATCTCCTGAGCTGGCTTTGGAACTGGCAGCGGCCTCGGGGCCATCGTCCCGCTTCTCCCGCCCGTGCGCACCGCTGCGGGCCTCGGTCTCGCTCCCGCGCTCGGCCCCCCCCCCCCCCCCCCCCCCCCCCCCCGTTCCCGGCTCCTCCGCTCCCGTCCTTCGCCGCCGCTGCTCGGTGGCACCCTCGGGGCCAGCCGCCGCCGCGGTCATGGCCGCCTCTTCCTCCCCGCGGTGCTTCTTTGACGACCCCATGGCGGCCCGTCAGCTCCCAGCCGGCCGGCCGCCTCCGAGCCCCGAATAGGCAAAATGGGAAAACTTCCCGGTCGCCCTGTGGCCGCTGTCGCGTTGCTGCTGCTTCCTTCTAGCTCTGTCTTCTAGCTCTGTTCCAGGCATGTGCCCTTGACCAGAATCGAACCCAGGGCCCTTCAGTCCACAGGCCAGCGCTCTCTCCACTGAGCACACCAGCCGGGGCGAGGACGTTACGTTTTGATTAAGGAGACGCAGGAAGGGCACCTGTTTCTCACCCTCAGCGTCACTGACGTTGGGATCTGATCGCTCGTTGCTCTGGGCGCTGTCCCGGGCACTGGAGGGTGTTGGGCAGCATCCCTTGCCGCCTCCCACTGGGTGTCAGGAGCAACACCCCACCCGGCCCCCAAGTCATGACAACCAAGAATGTCCCCAGACTCTGACAAAGGTCCCCTAGGGAGCAAAGTCAGCCCCTGAGGACCCCCCCCCCACACACACACACAGACACACACACAGAGACACACACAGACACACACACAGACACACACAGACACACAAAAGCCACACACACAGACACACACACACATACACAGACACACAAAAGCCACACACACAGACACACACACACATACACACACAGACACACAAAAGCCACACACACAGACACACAGACACACACCACATACAGTCACACACACAGCCACACACACACACACACACACAGACACACACAGCCACACATACACATGGACACTCACAGCCACACATGCACACACAGCCACACACACAGAGACACACACAGCCACACACAGCCACACACAGCCACACAGCCACACACAGAGACATACACACAGCTACACAGTCACACACACAGCCACATGCACACACAGACACACATGTACACACAGAGACACATACACACAGCCACACACACACACAGACACACACACAGACACACACAGACACACACACAGCCACACACACACAGCCTTTGGAATGAGTAAAACCTGGATAAAAAATCAGCTCTGACCTATGACTCAGGAGGTCACGGTTCAATACCCAGTCAGGGCACACACCCGGGTTGCAGGCTCCATCCCCAGTGTGGGGCGTGCAGGAGGCGGCCGATCCATGATTCTGTCTCATCATGCACGTTTCTCTCTCTCTCCCCCTCTCTCTTCCCCTCTGAAATCAATAAAAACATATATTCTTTAAAAAAATCATCTGTCACTCGTGTGACCTTGAACAAATGACCAATCCCTGCTGGACGGTAAATGGGAACACGGGCCCCTTCCCCATCTCCATCTACCCCCCCACCCCCCCGTGGGAGATACCGTGACAGCCACGGCTCAGCGGGCTGTGAGGCCTTGGGAACCTGGCCAGCTCCCCGGTCAAGAAAACAGCTAGCAGCTTTGAGCTCACACAGCTTGCACGGAAACACACCCCCTTCCCCCTGCACGCCCTGCTTTCCTCTGACTCCTGTTCTCTATAAAACCTTGTGCTGGGGAAGTCTGGAGGGGGCGGGAAAGCCGTAACAGCACCAGCCAGCTGCCCTGGTGTGGCCCATCTGCAGGCTGGATGGGACTTCGCGGTTCCACGGCACTGGTGGCAGCCAGTGTGGCGGGAAACCCTGTGTTCCACAGCCAGTCCACTGGGTCATTTCTCTGGGAATTCAAGAACAATACGCTCAGGTTTTCTGGGACCTCAGCACTTTGCACAACACCCTCCGAGCCGGTTTCTTCACCTCCTTCTAGGGTTGTTGCCAGAATTGTGTGATATACATGGTTCCTGGCACCCCCGCCACCCCACACGTATTAATTCTCCATGTTGGGCGGATGGAATAACTGAGTGTCCGGCCATTTCAACAAGTGTACATTTTATTGTGGAAACAGCGGGGAAGGGTTGAAGAGGGTCTGGAAGGAGGGTTATGGGGGAAACCCCTGCCAGTGCTCACTCAGCTACTCTCTCAGCCCATCTCCGTGTGGCCCTCGGAGACACCTTCCCACCGTGCCTCTGGGCAGACAGGTGTTATTCCTCAAAGGACCCAATTCGTTACCCTCCACATTTGCAGTCCAGGGCACAGAGAGGTTTCGTGGGAGGTGAGACTCCCTGGGAGATGGAGGACCTATAAAGGTTGAGCTGAGATGGAGCAGGGTTGCTAGAAAGCACAGCAGGGGTCGTTTCTAAAAAAGGAAGAAAAAGAAAAGAAATGTATTTGTGCATCAATTTGCATATTAGACCACTCTCCTCACTCACTATGCTCCACTCACTCTGCCCCTCCAGCCTACAGGCTTTTCCACCACCTGAGACACACTTCCATAGATCTCAGTCAATAAGGACTCCTCCCCATTACTCAGTACAAATATCTCCTCTTCAGAGAGGGGTTCTTCTAATCAAGCAGTAGAAGGAACTGGCGCCCTCTCCAGTTCCTCTGTGTCACAGCACCCTGTCGGGCCTTCCCATGAAACTCATGTGGTTTAGTTTGCCCCCTGCCCTCCCACTAGAGAAAGAACTTCATAGGCTCAAGGACCTCCTCTGTTACAGCCCCACTGTACCCCCAACATGGCACACTGGAGCACACAGGGTTGGTGCAGGGAGTGAATAGATAAAGTTTTCTCTGGGCACTGGAGTCTCAGGGACAGATTAAGTAAACTCTTACTCCCAGAGGGGCTCACAGTCTGGTGCAGGGGTCCACTAACAACAACAACAAAGCTTAAGGGTGACTCTAGCTTCCACCCCTTTTATAGTTTTTTTAAATTGTGGTAAAATCCACATAACATAAAATTTATCGTTTTAACTAATCCAGGATTTGTCAGAGAGTAGTTTCCCAATAAAAATTTATTGAGTGAGTTCCTCAATAACTGAAACATCTAATTATAAAACGACCCAGCAATTCCACTCCTACGTATGTGCCCAAAAGAATTGGAAACAGGTGTTCAAACAAAGACATGTTCACAAATGGCCACAGCAGCACTATTCACAACAGTTAAAAGGTGGAAAACAACACAAATGTCCGCCAACTGATGAATGGATAAATAAAATGTGGTATATCCATTCAATGGAATACTATTCAGCCATGTAAAAGAATGGAGTACTGATACGTGCTACAACCTGGATGAACCTTGAAGACAGTGTCTTAAGTGAGACACGAAAGGCCACATAGTGTGTGTGTGTGTGTGTGTGTGTGTGTGTGTGAGAGAGAGAGAGAGAGAGAGAGAGAGAGAGAGAGAGAGACAGGATTAGTGGTAATTGGCTCAGAGGTGTAGAGACTAGATTAGTGGGTAGAGAGACTGTGTATGGGGACAGAGTTCCCTTGGGGATGATAAGAATTTTCCGGAGCTAGATAGTGGTGATGGTTGCACAACACTGTGAATGCACTAAATATCACGAATGGTAAACTTTATGTCCTGCATATTTTACCAAAACTGAAAAAGTAAGCAATATAAAATTCATAACTTAATTCCTCCCGCTCTCCAAATCCCTATCATTTGTGATGCTCTTATGGGCCATGTCAGGCAGTGGCTTGAGATGAACATTGGAACTTTTTATATAATTCTGTGATTCTGTGATTGGAGTGTTCAAACCCACCTGGAGTTCCCTACTCAAACACTGGGCATTTGGGACCAAGCCCTCCCACCCTGGGAGTGGGCAGCCCCCCCGCTTCCCTGCCATAACATACCTGATGTCTATTTCGGTGCTACAGTAGTGGCAGTAGCACTGGGAGGTTGACGAAGGGGTGAACCAGAAACAGAGAAAGAAATGGTAAGGGTGAGGCAAGTCATCTTGCCACCTTCCCTTTCCCCTCATCCTTCCTTCCTCCCTTCTTTCCTTCCTTCCTTCCTTCCTTCCCTGCCCACCTCTCTCTCCTCCCTTCCTCTTGCAACATCCCCTGGTCTTGCTGATCTACTTAGCCACACCTCTCACTGCTCCCACAGTCCCACCCCGACTTCCAGCATCTTCAGCAACATGGTAAATGCTTGGTTCTTTCTTTAAAATATATTTTTATTGATTTCAGAGAAGAAGGGAGAGGGGAAGAGACATAGAACATCATTGATGAGAGAGAATCATGGATCAGCTGCCTCCTGCATGCCTCACACTGGGGATCAATCCTGAAACCTGGGCATGTGCCCTGATCAGGAATCGAGCCATGATCTCCTGGTTCATAGGCCAATGCTCAACCACTGAGCCACACTGGCTGGGAAAATGCTTGGTTCTTAAAGGCTTTCCCTACAGGAAAAAAAGGTAGTGAGAAATAAGGAGAGAGGGGGAGAGGGAGGAGAGAGAGAGAGAGAGAGAGAGAGAGAGAGAGAGAGAGAGAGAGAGGTGTTTTATAGGAATCTCTGGGGCTATGTTAGTGCTATCCAAGTCTGAGGCTGGAGAGAGGGAATGGCCCTAGCCAGTTTGGCTCAGTGGATAGAGCGTTGGCCTGTAGACCAAAGGATCTCGGGTTCTATTTCGGTCAAGGGCATGTACCTTGGTTCTAGGCTCCTCCCTGGCCCTGGGCCTGGTCAGGGCTCGTGCAAGAGGCAACCAATCAATGTGTTTCTCTCACATTGATGTTTTTCTCTGTCTTTGTCTCTCTCTTCCATGCACTCAAAAAGATCAATGGAAAAATATCCTTGGGCAAAGATTAACAACAACAGCAAAAAACTGAGAGAGGGATGGAGAGAGAGAGGGAAGGAAGGAGGAAGGAAGGGAGGAAGGAAGGATTTGACTTACAGAAGAGGAGTCTCCTCTCCTATATTTTGTTTGGTTGGCACCTCTTTGGCTCCCCTCCCCCCTTATTTGTGCTCCCCATCCCTCTCTCTCCTCCCACTCCCTCCTACCCCCCCCCCCCCAAGTGACCAGGCTCCTTCTTACCCAGTCTCCTTTGTTGTAGGACACAAAGAAGAAGGTGATCATCATGTAGGCGCACTTCAATATGTTCCATTTGCTCCTTTTCCTGAATGGTTTCTTGGTGGGCATGGTGGTTGGGGGAAGCTTAGCTGGGAGGAGAGGATGACAATGACTTACCCGGAAGGCGTGCCCTCCTCGTCTAGAAATTCCTGCTCTTTCTGAATCTACTTTCTAATGCGTTTATGGTTGATTTATAGCCTAATCCCATTGTACTTGGAGAGATACCCTAAATGGCTTCAATCTGAAATTGATTGAAGCTCTAGCTTTATGAACTGACATATACGCAATCTTGGTAAGAAAAAAAATCCCAACCTATGTATGTGTCCTGATGGGAATCAAACCCAAAACCTTTTGGTGTACGGCACTCCAACCAACTGAACCACCTGGCCAGAGCTCCTAGAAGTGATTTATAAAATGTACATTCCTCCTTGTGGTTCCGAGACTTTCAAAATCTGTTGTTTGATGGTGATTTTTATCCACATGCAAAATTCTTAGCCACTAACTCTTCAGAGATTACTTCAGCTTTATTTTCTCTTGATTCTCCTAAAATTCTAACGTTACATTCATCACTACCGTTCACAATCATATGTCTTTTGCGCTCTTTTCTGTGTTTTCTATACTTTATCTATTGTGCTTTATTTGAACGATCTCTCCTGTTTTCTAGCTCAATAATACTCTATTTTTAAAGAATTAATTGGCTTTACTCGATGATTCATGAATCTGGCAGCATCCCCAATAATTATCCTTTTTGATGTTAAGGCCAACTACTGAAATCTTCATTTCAGTTATATGCTTTCAAATCTAGAATTTCTATTTGATTATCTTTTTAAACAAATGACAACTCTTTGGTGACATTATTTATCTATTTTTTGTGAACTTAATAATCCTAGTTATTGCCGGGATGGTGTTGCTCAGTGGTTGAGCATTGACCTATGAACCAGGAGGTCACGGTCGATTCCTGGTCAGGGCACATGCCAAGGCTGCAGGCTCAATCCCCAGTAGGGGGCATGCAGGAGGCAGTTGATCCATGATTCTCTCTCATCGCTGATGTTTCTATCTCTCTCTCTCTACCTCTCCTCTCTGATATCAATAAAAATATATTTTAAAATAATAATAATAATAATAATAATAATCCTAGCTATTTTAAGTGTTTCTCTCTAATATCTGGGTCTCCTAGAAGCTTGCTTGTATTCTCTGATGTCCTTGCTCTTGGTTTTCAGCCATACAGTCCTGTCCCTCAGCATTTGCCTGGTAACTTCCAAGGCGGGGACAGGGTTCCATGACCAACAGAAGAAGGGACTGGGAAACACAAAAACGTGTCCCATTCACACCTTAGGATGTGGGGTCACCTTGATACTAGTGAGCAGTCAGAAGGGGGCAGGCTTTGGCTGCCCTTGAGAAGCACTTCCCAGGAACTGGAGCCCCAACCTTAGTTACCTGAGATCTTCTCAAGGCTTATGGCAACCCAGCCTGAAGGATCTCACTGTTCTCCAGATTCCATGCACTCACCTTCTTCCTTGCAGTCACTTGTTTCTTCTACAAATGGAGCAAGAGGAGGAGGAAGAGGAGGAGGAAGAAGAGGGAGGAAGAGGAGGAGGAGGAGGAGGAGGAGGAGGAGGAGGAGGAGGAGGAGGAGGAGAAGGAGGGGGAGGAGGAGGAGGAGGAGGTGGAGGAGAAAGAAGAAAGCGGAGGAGGAAGAAGGAGGAGGCAGATAAAGAGAAAGAGGGAGGGAGGAAAGGAGGGATAGGGAAAAGGGTGAGGAGGAGAGAAAGCAAGAAAAGAAACCATCAGTGAATTATGAAATGGATGGAGACCAAACTGTAAACACCGCTTCTGGGTGCCTCATACAAGAAGGGAATGCATGAGCCTTCTTGCTGTCCCCTGATCCCAGCACTCTCCTGCCTCATGGCCTTTGCACATGCTCTTCCCTCTGCCTGGAACACCCTTAGCCCAATCATACACATGACTGGCTCCTTTACCTCCTTCAAGTCGTTGCTGAAATGTCACTTTCCCTGATCACCCTTTAAAAAAGTATCAACCTCTCCCACAATGCATTCCCCTCTGCCTTCCCCTAGTAACTTCATAGAACTTTTCAGCGTCCAACAGACTTAACCTATTTCCTTATTTTTTTTTTTTTCGTTCTCCTCTCAGTAGTTCCATCTGGGCAAATATTTTTGTCTGTTCTATTCCCTGGTGTATCTCAATGCCTAGAATGGGACTTAGGGTAGCTAATATCTATTAGTATTCATTGTTAGATGAAGGAAAAGTGTTAAACATGCATGATGCTAATGATAATGATGATGACAGAGCATAAAGGTTCTTCCAACATTTTTTTTAAAAAGCTAGTATCTCTCTACTGTGTATGGGACCAAAACCAGTAGTGAGGCCAAAGAGCAGTCACCACTTACCATTTAACACTTGGAGGCTCAGCAAACCTATGGAAGACAACATACAAATGACATACAACATACACATTGAATTGCATAAGGCAGCATGATAAGTGCCCCCAGACCAACAGATTCAACAAGCTCATCCCTAGCTACCTCTCACCTTTTCTCATTGCCCCTCCCTGAGGACATTCACTCATGTTGTATTATAACCATCCATCTGCCTCCCCTATCACATGTCCGTCTTCCACATTAGACAATGAGTTCATGTAGATGTATGAGAACATCAGACTCATCTTTTTGGTTCCCACCACCCTCCATGGTCCCGGCACACACTAAGTATTAAGGATATTCTTGCCAGACAAGCTTTCCACCAAAATCCCAGGTCATGGATGGAGTGAGATACTCACCTAGAATCTCTGATGTCGTCCATCCAGAAGGAAGTATGGTCGAGGAGGCAAGACCATGGTCAGGTTGGCAAAGTCCAGATTGTTGAGTTTAAGGAGTGATGAGAGATGAAACCATAAGTAGGGAGGAAAAATCACAAGATCAGAAGGCAGGAGATCAGGACCAATGAGAGAAGAGCCAAGATGGGTGGTGGTGGGCAGTTAGGACTTATGGCAGGGAAATGGGCCAGAGGAGCTGACCAAAATCTCATTGTGTGGGTCTGAGGGGGATCTAATGGCTTCAAGGACTTGTGCAGAATCAGGGTTAGGTTGGAAAGGTAGCTACCACCCCTCCATGTACTCAGTGTCACCATGTTGTAGGCACCTACATACTTCAGATGGATAATGCCTATCATTAGAAAGGTTTTTTTTACAATATATTTTTAAAATTTATTTCAGAAAGGAAAGGAGTGAGATAGAGAGAAACATCAATGATGAGAGAGAATCATGGATTGGCTGCCTCCTGCAGGCCCCACACTGGGGATTGAGCTCACAACCCGAGCATGTGCCCTGACAGGAATCAAACCATAATCTCCTGGTTCATAGGTTGATGCTCAACCACTGAGCCACACCGCTGGGCCATTAGAAAGTTGTTATGGGATATATAACATAATACATAAAGGTGCCTGACACCCAATGAACTCTTAGTGACTATTGGTTACGGTCATCACCATCATCATAATAGCATCACCCATATCCCTGACTTGGGGAGGGGATTGGTTCTCCTAAGACAACCCACCTCTTTGAAGGGGAAAGTAATGCATTATTTTCCAGTCCCTGGGCTAAAATAAGTTCTCTGAGAGATAACCCATGGCTAGAAATGGACCCATGAGCAGACCTAAGAAAGTGAACATGGGCCTGGCTGGCATGGTTCAGTGGTTGAGCATCAACCTACGAACCAGGAGGTTCCGGTTCGACTCCCAAGTCAGAGCACATGTCTGGGTTGCTGGCTCGATCCCCAGTGTGGGGCATGAGGGAGGCAGCCAATCAATGACTCATTAATGTTTCTATCTCTCTCTCCCTCTCCCTTCCTCTCTGAAATCAATAAAAAATATATTTAAAAAATATTAAAAATTAAAAAGAAAGTGAACACGGCAAAAGAGGGAGGGGCAGGACATAGAATAAGAGTCTTACGTTTCAATACTGTTGAGATGTGAGCACCAAGGAGGAGAAAAGCCAGAAGGTGTTGTTGGCACCGACAGAAACAAGGGCAAGAGAACGAGAAAGGTGTTAATGGCTCCTTCCTAGCCCATCCCACCCCGTTGGTTCTCAAAAGAGACCCCCACATAGGAGGGAAGTGAGAGCACTGCCTGGATTTCATCCAATGTGAGTGACTTTAGATGCTTCTACTATACTTGTCCCCTTGGGAGACACATTTACCCAGGTGGCCAGAATCCCCAGGGACTCAGAGTTCTTGGGGATTCATCCCCCAGAGATTAGGATGATTACCAGAAGATTCCCCTTGAAGCATTTTTATCTCATTTCTCTCCTGCGGGGTCAGGAGGGAAGAAGAGCTTGAGGGAAGAGTTGCACCTCTTGGGTCTCCTTATGCAGTAGCCCTCTCAATAAATACATGCAACTCAACACGTCTCTGTATTCTAGGGCAGTGGCCTTTGGCTTCTGAGAATCCAGTAAAGTCTGGGAACCCTATATGTGCTCACCTACCCCATCATGCCTACTGCCACGGAGCCTCCCGCATCCCCCACATACTCTCACGACTCTCAGTGCAATCTTGGGGGGCAGGCACGTGGACCCCCACAGCTCATCCTGCGCCTCCTTCGGAAATTGGGACAGAAGGAGACCTCCCTTCGCAGAGGGTCTCTCTTGCAATGTGGCCTTTCCATGGAGAAGAACCCAAAGAGTACCTTTTCTCTTTTGCTTTCTTTCCTTCCCAGTATCCACGGTACCCAAGAAATAACTTACCTTTCACTGAAGGGGGCAGCAGAACCAGAAGTCAGAGAGTCCATATGGAAAAGAGTGAGTGAGAAAGTAAGATCAACATAAACACCTCTCCCCCAACCCCCGCTGTCCATTCCATTATTCCTTCACTAAATAGTCTTAAAATTATTAAGTTTTTATTGTGGACCAATTATAGACTCACAAGATATTGTAAAAATAGCACAGAGGGGTCCTGTGTACCCATTGTCCAGCTTCCCCCCAACCCCCATGGTGACGTCTTACATAACCATAGTACTTTATCAAAGCCAGTGAATTAACCTAGCTGGTTTGGATCAGTGGGTAGAGCGTCGGCCTGTGAACTGAAAGGTCCCAGGTTCAATTCTGGTCAAGGGCACATGCCCGGGTGGTGGGCTCGACCCCCAATGGGAGACTTGCAGGAGGCAGCTGATTCATGATTCTCTCTCATCATGGATGTTTCCATCTCTCTCTCCCTCTTCCTTCCTCTCTGAAATCAATAAAAATATATTTAAAACACACACACAAATATATATATATATTTAAAAGCCTAATACCATTCACTGGGCTATAGACCTTACTTACTCAAATTTCACATTTTTTTCCCCATGTACTCTTTTTTTGTACTGTATTAAATATTTATCTCATGCCCTAACTGGTTTGGCTCAGTAGATAGAGCATCAGCCTGCAGACTGAAAGGTCCCAGGTTCAATTCCGGTCAAGGGCATGTACCTTGGTTGCGGGCACATCCCCAGTAGGGGGTGTGCAGGAGGCGGCTGATTGATGTTTCTCTCTCATCGATGTTTCTAACTCTCTATCCCTCTCCCTTCCTCTCTGTAAAAAATCAATAAAATATAAAAAAATTAAAAAAAATATTTATCTCACAGTCATAGGGAGGCTATCTTAAAATAACATGGACATCCTTATCTTGCTTTAATAAATGAAAGAAGGGAGATTTATACAGTCACTGGAGGTGTTTCATTGAGAAGATCCAATTAATGACCCGAAACAGGTGGGTACCATTGGATCACCACCTCTCTATTTCGAAGGGAGAGTGGAAGCAGGACTTGAGATAGAAGATTGGATATTAACCTTATTTGCCCATTCCACCCCCATGCTGGAGCTGACTCACACACAAAAAAAATGGTTAAGTGTTGACAAATTTTTCAAGCCAGCTATGAAACCATTACTAGCTGGAAATCAGCCAGAGTTAAAGTATTGACACCACAGAAATTGGCAATCACTCCAAATCAGGGCTCCCTTCTCAACCCATCCCCCACAGCTCCATTCTTGGATGGAGTCTGTTTGCACTCATTTTGCCCCTGACCCAAGGCCATGTTTAAACGCACCAAAGTGGTGTGTTCAGTCTTCAGTTATGGCACATACAAAAATAGACCTCTGAGCCTGGCTGGCATGGCTCAGTGGTGAGCATCGACCTATGAACCCAGGAGGTCGAGATTCAGTTCCAGATTGGGGCACATGCCCGGGTTGCGGGCTCAATCTCCAGCATGGGGCATGCAGGAGGTGGCCGATTGGTAGTTCTCGCTCATCATTGATATTTCTGTCTCTCTCTCCCTCTACCTTCCTCTCTGAAATCAATAAACATATATTTGAAAAAAAAAAAAAGACCAATGAATGCATAAATAAGTGGAACAAATTCTCTCTCCCTCCTTCCCTCCCTCCCTTCCTCCCTCCCTCCCTTCCTTTTTTAAAAAAATCAATCAATCAATAAAAATGATTTAAAAAAATTGCCAGGGCCCTTCCCCCAAAAATTTTAAAGAAGTTTCCAGGCCCAGAGAGGGTTCCAAGAAGGTAATTTCAAGGACACAAACGTGGGACTGTCCCAATACTTACTTTCTTCTTCTGTCCTATCTGGAGGTGAGAATGCAGGCAGCCAGGTTCCAGTGGGGATGCAGAGTAAAGAGAGAAATCAGCATTAAGACTGGAATCTTGGACCCCACCCAGGAAGCATCCCCGGCCAGTCAGAGGAGAGCAGAGGCAGAAATGCTACCAGTAACGATGCAGGTAAGCCTCGGACTCCATCATGAAGTCAGCCTTTCCCTTTAGGCAACATCAGCAGGACATCTATGTGCATGGGATGGAGGATGCATGAAGAGTTGGGCGGGCAAGACCCCTACATTCGGAGAATGTCAGCGAGCCAAGTCTAGTAGGAGAAGCAGCCAAAAGAAGAGCCCTAAATTGAGGACAGGTGGGGCGTATGTTCCTGGGTGCACCTGTGGATACTTTTGGGCACCTACAAGGGGGGGGCGATGGTTGCTGACCTGTTGGGGGTGCCAGAGAAGGCATCTTGGAGACTTTGTTTCTGGGTCTGAAACCTGAAAGACGGGGAGAGGTTAGCCAGGTGGAGACATTTGGAAAGAGAGAGAGAAAAGCAGCTCAGGCAGAGAGAATAGCATAGGCTTGATGTTAGGGGGAAGGATTTTGTGAAGAGCTTTGGTGGGTTGAGAGAGACCCTCCGTGAGGCACCACGGTAGAAAATGACTGTGATGCAAGAGTCACCAGAGCTAGAGGATGTGGAGCCATGCAAGTAATGTGAAAGATCATAGACTTGTTCTAAAAAAAAAATGGGGTCCTGGCTGGGTAGCTCAGTTGGTTAGAGTGTTGTCTCAATATGCCACGGTTGCAGGTTCAATCCCTGGTCAGGGCACTGACAAGAATCAACCAATGGACGCATAAATAAGTAGAACAAGAAATTGATGTTTCTCTCTCTCTCTCTCTCTCTCTCTCTCTCTCTCTCTCTCTCTCTCTTTCTCTTTCTCTCTCCCCTCTCAAATAAATAGAAAAATGGTGTGGTTCAGTTGGTTGGAGCATTGTCCCATGCATCAGAAGGTCACTGGTCAGGGCACATGACCAGGTTGTGGGCTCCAACACCAGTAGGGGATGTGTAGGAGGCAGCAGATCAATGATGTTTCTCTCTCACATGACTCTCTCTCTCTCTCTCTCTTTTTCTCCCTTCATCTCTCTCTAGAATCACAGAAAAACATATCTTCAGGTGAGGATTAATAAAAAGAGAGAAGAATGGAGCATCATGAAAGATTTGGATCCGTGCCCCAATCCCAGCTCTGTCGTTTACTGGCTCAGTGACCTTCAGCAACTTATCCCCACCTCTTTGTGCCGCACTTTCTGCCCCATAAAAGAGGAAATATAACAGGATGACCAACCATCTGGTTTGCCCAGGGACAGAAGGAGATAGTTTTCATGGAGGAGAGAGTTTTCATGCTAAAACCAAGAAGGCAATTCTACTTCGGTTGTCTGGGGTGAATGGTGTCACTCTGAATTAAAATATCATGGACTCCTCTTGGGAGGGGAGATGTAAGGATTATAGAAAACAATACAAGCAGAGCCCTGAACACACACTGGCTTTTTAAAGGTGCTTCCTGATATCCAAGCTGGTGTTGCTCAGTGGTTGAGCGACTCTCTCTCTCTCTCTCTCTCTCTCTCTCTCTCTCTCTCTCTCTCTCCCTCCATCCCTTCTCGCCCTCCCTTTCTCCTCACTCCCTTCCACTCTCTCTAAAAATCAATGGAAAAAATATCCTCAGGTAAGGATTGACAAATCCAAACAAACCAAATCCTCAAAGTGGCAAAATGTGATTGGATACTACCTGAATGGTCCTTCCAAAATAAATAAATAAAAGCTACATTAAATAAATAAACAATATTCATTTTAAACAAACAAGGAAAAACTGACTCCATACATCTGCCTTTTCTTAAAGAGAAAGTAAACACCAGAAAAAAATTGAGTCCTCACACTTACCATCCGTTGACAGTCTGCTCATCATACCTGAGGAAGAAGGAACACCAAATGACGTGTAAAGGCAACAGAAAGAAATATTCCTCACTAGTAGATTTCCCCCAGAACAACAGATTCAACAGACTCTCTTCCCTGGAAAATATAACTATGATGCTTCAGGCGTGTTGTAGGGCTTCCTCAATATCCCCACGGTCCCTTTTCCTAGCCCCACCATGCCTAGCAGGTAGCACTTGCTTCTAATCCAATTTAATGTTCTTGTTCTCTACCACTGAGTTCCTAAATAGTGAGTATAGCTGATCCATCTTTGGGTTTCCATCCCCCAAACATGGGTCCCCATCCCCCAAGCATGAGTCTAGGTACATGTATTTGATGCTCAGAAATTCTTGCTCAGCTCAGCCGGCATGGCTCAGTGGTTGAGCATCAACCTATGAACCAGGAGGTCACCGTTCGATGCTGGTCAGGTCACTTGCCCGGTTGCAGGGCTCGATCCCCAGAGTGGGGCATGCAGGAGGCAGCCAATCCATGATTCTCTCTCATCATTGATGTCTCTCTCTCTCTTCCTCTCCCTTCCTCTCTGAAATCAATAAAAATATATATTTTTAAAAAAGACATTTTTGTTCAAAATCTTCCATCAAATTCACCGTCCAAGGGCACCGTGAACATGGCGAGATATTTACCCAGGATTCCTGACAGCAGCCCATCCAGGACAGGAGTCAGCATGGAGGTCAAGGTTGCAGACGTGGTACAGAATGGTGGGATGGGGATCACCCAGGTGAAGCCATAAGTGGAAAAACCAAAAACAAGATCAGATGCTGGGTGCTGCAAACAGGTTGGGAAATAGAGTCCACAGTGGGTCTGGTGGGTGGTTGGAGACCAGGGTCCAGACCCTGTGGGTTTTTGACAGTCTCTTTGTATTTTGTTTTGGGGAGAGTGACCATGAGCTGGGACATGGTCACAGAACATTCTTCAGTCACACCAGGAAGGAAGGAAGGCAGGCAGAATCCTTCACCAGCTCAGGAAAGAGGTGCCAATTCTACTTCTGTTGACCTCACACCAGCCCTCTCAGGTCAGAGAATTGTCCCCACGTTGCCAATGAAGACAGCGGAAGCCCATGAAATCATGTAATTTGCAAAGACACACAGCTGGTGAGTGGAAGTGCAAGCATTCAAACTCAGATCTCTCCAACTCTATAAAGAATGTATGGCCTGACCAGCGTGGCTCAATGGTTGAGCATCGACCTATGAACCAGGAGGTCATGGTTCAACTCCTGCTCAGAGCACAAAACAAAAACAAACAACAAACAAAAAGAATGTCCATCTAAGACAGGGGCAAAGGTGGGCTCTGAAGACACAGGGGCCTGAGCCTGTGTGCTTGCTGCCAGATGTCATCTCACTTCCTGACGGGTGGCTCCTCGCTCCCCAATGTGCAAACCCAGCCATAGCGCTGTGGTGCCATTGGTCTGAACTGGCGCCGGGGGAAGAAAGGCCCATGGACGGCCATTGGCCATTGGAAACGTCCCCTGTTGGACAAGGGTGTTATCAGGGGAAGAGAGAGAGATGGACCAGGGCTTACCTTTCAGCACTGGACACGCATCCAGCAGGACAGAGGGGACCGACGGTGGCCGGCGGGTCATGTTCCCAGCAAAGGTGCAGAGAAAATATGAGATAAATGAAGTCACCCTTGTGCCTCAGTGCACCCATAGGCCTCGAGATGGGATGGGGAACCAGGATGAGAAGCTGTGACCCACTTTATGAGCCCCGGGCCTCTTTGGAGACACACATATCCCAGAAATCAAGGAACCCCCGGAGTGCTCTCCCTCCCGGGATCACGGTAGTGCTCCCCACCCCCTCCGCCACCTTCCCCTCTTCTTCCCCCACCCCCACTCCAGATGAGCTTTCCTTGCCTCTCTCTCTCTTTCTCCTAAGCCCCAAGGGTCCTTCATCAGCCTCTGAAACTTGTTTCCTGAGCCGGTTTCTTCTACCAGTCACTTCTACTTCTGGGACTTTGTAAATCAGGGGTGGCGAACCTTTTGTGTTCTGCCAAGGGCCATTTGGACATGTATCACATCATTTGTGGGCCAGACAAAATCATCAACTTAAAAATTATGCTGCGCCCAGATGGTGTGGCTCAATGGTTGAGCGGCGACCTATGAACCAGGAGGTCACAGTTCGATTCCCGGTCAGAGCACATGCCCGGGTTGCAGGCTCCATCCCCAGTGTGAGGTGTGCAGGAGGCAGACAATCCATGATTCTCTCTCATCATTGATGTTTCTCTCTCCCCCTCTCCCTTCCTCTCTGAAATCAATAAAATTATGTTTTAAAGAATTTTTATGTTGCTATGAAAAAAGCTCCTAGATTTATTGAATTTTAGGTCCTTCCTGAGGCTGCCTTGGCAGGGCTGGACATCCCCCACTCTGTAAGTAAACATTCTCTTGTTAAAAAAAATAAAATAAAATAAAGAGAAATCCCGACGGGGAAGAATAAAAAGAAATTCAGAGGATACCAGTTGCCTGTGGCATCCAAATCCTCCCCCTTCCACTTGAGTCTTAGGAGATTGTCAGAAGGATTGTCTCCATACCAACCAATCATCATCTTCGTTTCTCAACTAGACAACCAGGATGGTCGGTAATTGCAAAAGAGGGAGGTTTGTGTACTCTGCACCATATTTTTTTCTCATCGAAAACCCACCAACAGAGACACACAATTTAGTTGGTACATTTTAGAGCAGAAGGTCACCCATCCTACTGAAGACCTGGCCAAAGCCGTGAAATCCATATTCCCAGAAAACTACGCAGGCTCTCTCTCTCACACCCAACCTCACACGTGATTACAGCGCCTTGTTGACCTCCCGTTCCCCTCTTCTTCCACCCAGGAGGGTTTTCCTTGCCTCTCTCTCTTTCTCCTAAACTCCAAGGGCCCTTCCTTTGGCCTCTGTAACTTGTTCCCTGAAGTTCATCCAGTTGCGCCCCCCCCCCCCCGGGACCTGCAGATTCAGGGTTCAGATCCCATGTTGGATTGAGATGCTCTCTCTGCATCTGCCTGGGTTGCCCGTGGTGGGGAGCGGTTTCCTTCTCTGGGTTGGAGGGCTCCTTATTTGTGTACAGAGGAGGAGACAGGACTTACATTTGACTGGAGGGAACCACAGAACCAGGAGCCAGAGGATCAACATGGGAAATAAAAGCAACAGAGAGAGTAGGGTTACTACTGCCATGACCCACCTCGGTTAGTTTCCACACGCGTTTGTTATTCCTGCATTTACCTGCCTAGCGTTATGGGCGGAGGGGTTTCACGAGAGACTATTTTTATGTCGTTATCACCACGTAAACCTCCTAGTTATGCCCTGACCCTGAGGCCCAGCCCGTGTACCAGATCCAGGCCCCTCCTTTCCCCAGAATTCCCCGAGGGGTTCTTAATCTGTGAAGGAATCTGAAAGGAGCTGGGTCTCAGAATATGAGCTTGGGGTTTCCATGGTTCTTACTTTTTTCTTCGATTGCCACTGGAAGCAGAGGCATTAGCCATCCGGATCCCAACAGGAGCAGGAAGCAGGGGGCAAAGAGAGAATTCAGAATTAGACGCAAATCACTGCAGTGACCAAGGAGATCAGATAGCCCACCCAGCATTTGCATCAATAAAGCCACGTGGATTTATCCAATTATCCATCCATCACTTATCTATTATCTATATATCCATCCAACCATCATCTATCCATCCATCAATCATCTACTCATCATCCATCCATCCATCCATCCACCATCCATTCATCATCTATCCATCTATCCATCATCCAGCTACTCATCAATCATCCATCTATTCATCCATCCATCCATCCACCCATCAATCATCCACTCATCATCCATCCATCCATCCACCATCCATTCATCATCTATTCATCTATCCATCATCCAGCTACTCATCAATCATCCATCTATCCATCTATCCATGCATCTATCCATCCACCCATCAATCATCTACTCATCATCCATCCATCCATCCATCCATCCATCACGCATCCATCTATCATCCATCCATTCATCATTTATGCATCCATTTATCATTCATCCATTCATCCACACATCCACCATTTATGCATCCATCCCATCCTCCATCCATCTCTCATCCATAAAACCTCCATCCATTTGTCATCCATCCATCTATTAACCATCCATTCATCCACCCATCCATCCACCCATCCATCTGTCCATCCTCCATCCATCCTCCATCCAATCAACCATTCATCTATCAATCATCCATGCATCATCCACCTATCATCCAACCATGGAAGGACTCAGCACCTTCCTGCCCCCGGACCTTTGCACCCAGAACAGTCTCCCCTAACTCTTTACCTGACTCGCCCCTACTCATCGGTGACGTCGCGCCTCAAATGTGACCTATCCCGAGAGGCCTTCTCTGAATCGCCACAGAAAGCTGTTTATCTGTGTGACATGAGAATTCCACGACAATTCTCATGTCTGCCTTTTTTGCCCATGGCCTTCCTGACTTCAGCACACGGAACAGACCAGGAATCCAGCAGACATGTGTGGAGCGAATGACGAAATAGGAACTCGGCTCTGGTGAGACTGCAGAGCTGTTCGTGTTGGGAGGGGCTGGGGTCTGACTAGAACTCTATACCCTAATAACATTAGCTCCCGGGCACAACACAACGTAAGCTCACTGAGGACACCAGCCCAGCCTGCGGACTGGAGGGTCGGTGATGCCCATTGGTCCCCGAGGACGGTGAGGCTGTGTGGGCAACGTAACCCCGCCAGCCACCGTGTCCACGATAAAACCCAGATGCAGACACGAGTCTGTCCGTCTGCTAGGGCAGAGACCCCGATACCCAGCACTCACCGCCCCCCATTTCCTCCAAGGAAAAGGGAGAGGAGAGAAAGATAAACACCACATGATCTCACTCACTTGTGGAATATAACGAACAACATAAACTGATGAACCCAAATAGAGCCAGAGAGAAAAAATATTTTAGAGTGTAGAAGTAAACCTGTTATTTGCAGATTTTAAATATTTCCTACAACTTTGGTGATATTGTACTATGTTAGGACAGTTTTGGTAATATCATTAGATTTAAAATCTTTTTTTTCTTGAAATATTAATTTTTATTGCAGGTAATATTATTATACTTAAAGTAGTTTTTCTTGAACTATTATTGTTTATTGCATGAAACATTATTATATTTAAAATTGTTTTTCTTGAAATAAAAAAAAGAAGAAGAGGGAGAGGAGACTGTCTGAACCTGAAGCGAGAAGGAGTCTGGGTAGACGTCAGGAGGTCCTGTCTGAGGCCAGCCCTCCACGGTCTGAAGGGACGGAGGGAGACCGGCGAGGGGGTCAGGCGTTACCTTCGCGGGGGACGCAGGCCTCCGCGAGCCCCAGGAAGAGCAGAACCAGCAGGCACATCTTCAGAAGCAGCTCCGGTCTGCACATGGCGGGGCTGGGTTTGGGGTGGACAAGTCCCCCTTCCAGGACAAACAGGACTCGGCTCACCCCCGCTCTCCAAACGCCAAGGGCAGAGCCGGCTGCCCACTCGTGCCCTCCAGCCGCCTGCAGGCCCGCAGGGACCCACCTGTGCCCACGCCCCCAGTGCTCACACAGAACGGCGTCTTCCCGCCCGCAGCTGCTGGTGGATCTGAAAGCAGCCTTTTGAGCAAGGTCAGGCTGGGCATGATGCTGGCCGTCCAGGACCCACAGACCAAATCCTGCCCAGCTCCTGTTTTTGTAGAACCAATGAGCCAAGAGTGTGTGTGCATGTGTGTGTGTGTGTGTGTGCGTGTGTGTGTGTGTGTGTACATAAAAAAATAATGGTTGTATTGCCCGACTGGTATGGTTCAGTGGTTGAGCGTTGACCCATGAAACAAGAGGTCACCGGTTCGATTCCCAGTTACGACACATGCCCGGGTTTTAGGCTCGATTCCCAGCAGGGGATGTGCAGGAGGCAGCTGATCAATTTCTCTCTCTCACCAATGTTTCTCCCCTCTCCCCTCTCCCCCTCTCCCTTCCTCTCACTCTCTAAAATCAATAAATACATATTAAAAAGATAAAACTAGCCCTATCCGGTTTGGCTCAATGGATAGAGCATCAGCCTGCAGACTGAAGGGTCCAGGGTTCCATTCCAGTCAAGGGCACATGCCCGGGTTGTGGGCTTGATCCCCAGTGGGAGGCGTTCAGGAGGCAGCTGATCCATGATTCTCTCTCATCATTGATGTTTCTATCTCTCCTACTCCCTTCCTCTCTGAAATCAATAAAAATATATTTAAAAATAAGTAAATAAAAATAAAAGGAGAGAGAGGAATAAAGCAATGTGTGTGCCATGACAAGAATGAACCTTGGCCACTTGATGCCCAGTGAAAGCAGCCAGTCACAGAAGATGACATGGTGTCTGATTCCATTTACATAAAACGTCCACAGGAGGTGAATCCATGCGGACAGAGTGTGGACTAGTGCTGGCCGGGGGCAGGGTGTGCGGGGAGGGGACCACTGGTGTCTCCTTTGGGGGCGATGAAAATGGTTGAGAGCCCTGGGTGGTTCCACTCAGTGGGTAGAGCGGCGGCCTGCGGACCAAAGGGTCCCGGGTTGGATTCCAGTCAAGGGCACATACCTGGGTTGCAGGCTCCTCCCCGGCCTGGGTCCTGGTCGGGTCTCCTGCAGGAGGCAATCAATTGATGTGTTTCTCTCACATCGATGTTTCTCTGTCTTTCTCTCTCTCTTCCACTCTCTCTATAAATCAGCGGGAAAATATTCTGGGGTGAGGATTAACAAAACAAAAAGAAAAGGAAAGAAAAGAAAAGAAAAAAGGTTTGAGAACCAGGGACAGGGGTGGGTTGAACAACATTGTGAATGCATCAAATACCACTGAACTGTACACTTTTAAAAATATATATATATTATTGATTTTTTTTTACAGAGAGGAAGGGAGAGGGATAGAGAGTCAGAAACATCGATAAGAGAGAAACATCGATCAGCTGCCTCATGCACGCCCCCTACTGGGGATGTGCCCGCAACTCAGGTACATGCCCTTGACCGGAATCGAACCTGGGACCCTTCAGTCTGCAGGCTGACGCTCTATCCACTGAGCCAAACCGGTTAGGGCGGAACTGTACACTTTTAAGAGGATGATTTCATGCTAGGTGCCTATTATCTCAATTTTAAAAATGTTTAAGTGTGGAAAAATATATGAAAGTCTCTAAGAATAACACTGAAATAGCAACCTGTGTTTTGTTTTTTTAAACTCCAAGCACAGCGACTACCTACAAAACGAATCACATTGAACACTTAACTCAGCAGCCACCGCTCAGCTCTCACGGGGAAATTAATGGAAACTCTTTGAGCCTCGCAGGCCGAGGCTGTGCCTGGAGGGGCCCCGAGCTCAGTCCAGGAGGACAGAACTCGCTGTCTGTCCGGCCCCAGGGTCCTTACTCCCACGCAGCAGCCCCCACACAGGTGGCTGCCACCTGAGAAGGTGTGACCTGCCTGGCCCCCACCACGCTCCTCTGACCTGGGCAGTCCTGCTTCCAGCTCCCACCTCCCAGGGCAGGTCATGCCTCTGGTCATGCCACCACCCATTTCCTGGGCTCTGGTTGGTCAGTTCCTTCACCCGCTTCCTCGATGGGCCCTTTGGGGTTCCTTGTCCCCCACTGACCAGAGGAGGGAGCAAGGAATTTAAGGGATGTGCCCACCATCAATGATTCTCTCTCATCAGTGATGTTTCTATCTCTCTCTCCCTCTCCCTTCCTCTCTGAGATCAATAAAAATATATATATTAAAAAAAACCCACAGAGGGTTGGCCTGCAGACTGAAGGGTCCCAGATTCGATTCTGGTCAAGGGCACATGCCCAGGTTGTGGGCTTGTTCCCCAGTAGGGGGCGTGCAGGAGTCAGCCAATCAATGATTCTCTCTCATCATTGATGTTGCTATCTCTCTCCCTCTCTTTTCCTCTCTGAAATCAATAAAAAATATATATCTATATATATAAAAGCCCAAGCGACTGTTTGATCGGTAGCTATGACGTGTACTGACCACCAGGAGGCAGACGCTCAACGCACAGGCATGGAAACATGGAACAGACTGATGAATCTCAGAGGAAAGGGGGGAGGGTGGAAAGAGATTAACCAAAGATCTTATATGCATACTAGAGGCCCAGTGCACGGATTTGTGCACTAGTGGGGTCCCTCGGCCTGGCCTGTGGGGATCCGGCTGAAACTGGCAGTCTGATATCTCCTGAGGGGTCCTGTATTGCCAGAGGGCATACGCCAGGCTGAGGGACCCCACTGGTGTACAATTCGGGCCTCTAGTATATATATATATATATATATATTAAGGGATTTACCCAGAAGGGCGGTGCAACACCCCTTTTGAGAATGAGCCAGGAACCCTGATTTCTCTGTCTCCTCAGCGCCCACCCAGGCCTAGAACTTGGTGGGCATTCAGTGTCTACTGCGGGGTGTCTACGTGGCCCAAAGGAGGCGCACAGAGAACCTGGAGGTGATCGCCTGCCCGTGACCCCATCACTCCCGAAAGCTGGCACCAAGGGGCTGTGAGTGCACATTCCTGAAACTGGAGGGAGGCCCCCCGTGCCTCTCGGTCTAACAGAATCAGGCCGCCTGGCAGGAAGGCCAGCGTGGGAGGTGGTCAGCTCCTCGGCCCGGCGAGGACAGATGGTGGGCGTCCGGCGTCGGCACATCAGTGACCTGTCTGGTACTGGAGGGACTCCCCGCCCATGTTCCAGGAGCAAGTGGCCCATATCCACCCATGACTTCTCCTGGGACGAGGAGTTCTGCCTCGGACGCGTGTCCAGCTGCCTGGCCCCGGGGAGGCAGCAGGAGCGCGGATTCTCAATGCTTCGCACGTGTTTGCTCTCCACTTGCATCCCCCTCACCCGGCCCGGCCAAGCCCACCATTTCCGGGGCCCCCTTTCCCTGCCCTCGCTCCTTACCCTGGTTCTGAACCCTAGGACCCTTCAGGGATGATGGCCAGAGCAGGTGTCCCCCTCCAGACAGGTCTCCAGGGACCTCCCACAGACCTTCTCACTTGGTCCCCTCCCCCTTTAGACCTGCTCCCCCTTGTGGGTGTCCCTTCGGGGAACCCCCAGAGCACCTGTTTGATGTTCTTTTCCTCCATGTGTAGCGGAGGCACCCACGACATCGGCCCTTCCCTCCATCTAAATGTTTCTCTGACTTTTCTCTTTCTCCGGCCACTGCCTAACTCCAGGAAAAGTCATGGCATTGTGGGGTGTCTGGGGTCACGGCAGTGCCCACCCCTGGTCCGTGCACCAGGGCCTTTCTCCCCAGACTCCCAGATTGCTTTTATTTTTTTATTGATTCCAGAGAGAGGGAGAGAGAGAGAGAGAGAGAGAGAGAGAGAGAGAGAGAGAGAGAGAGAAACATTGATCAACTAGTGGCCTGGTACACGAAATTCAGGCACATCAAAAGGGAATTAATTAGAGAAAATATTTTAATATTGCTATTTGCCCTTTCTCTATAATAGAAGTGTCAGAGATGAAAGAAAATTAGTAAAATGTATATGAAAATCTCCCTCCTGTCAGAGTGTGGGGCACACTGAGGGACCCAGAGTCAAATCCCCACCCACCCACCCCCATATCGAAATCACGCAAGACCCAGACCCAGCTGGCCCCACCTCCATCAAGCCCTGCAGGGCGGGGGGGGGTGCACCCTCAAGTCCCCCAGCCTAGCACCAGGTGGGGGGCGTGGCCTCAGGTCCCCCAGCCTGGGCTCAGGTCCCCCGGTGCAAGGGCGTGACAACCATTCGCATATTTGCTCTTTATTATATAGGATTGCCTCCCAAATGTGCCCTGACTGGGGATCAAACCCACAACCTGGGTATATGCCCTGAGTTGGGGTCCAACCTGCCACCCTTTAGTGCACAGGATGATGCTCCAGCCAACGGAGCCACCTGGTCAGGCGCCAGACTGGTGTGGGGTTTTTTGTTGTTGTTGCTAATCCTCACCCAAGGATATTTTTCCCCATTGATTTTTAGAGAGAGTAGAAGGGAGTGTGAGAGACACAGAGAGAGAAATGTCAATGTGAGAGAGACACACACTGATTGGTTGCCCCCCGTGGCTGATGGGAGGCTGGGGTCAAGCCTGAAACCGTGGTACGTGCCCTTGACCAGAATCAAACCCAAGATCCTTCAGTCTAGGGACCGAGGCTCCAGCCACTGAGCCAAACCAGCCATGGCCAGACTGATACAATTTTTAAAATATATTTTTATTCCAATGGGCACAAGACACTGGGGCGGGGGGGGGGGGGGGCGTTGAGGGCATGTGCCAGGGGGTAGGGGTGGCTGGGGGAAGGTCAATGGGGGAAAAAAAGGAGACATATGTACTACTATCTGTAATACTTTAAACAATATAACAAAAAGATACAAAAAAATATATTCTTATTGATTTTAGAGAGGAAGGGAGAGGGAGAGAGAGATAGAAACATCAATGATGAGAGGGAATCACTGACCCGCTGCTTCCTGCAGGCCCCACACTGCAGATGAAGCCCGAAATCCGGGCATGTGCCCTTGACCCGGAATCGAACCGTGGCCTCCTGGTTCATAGGTTGATGTTCAACCACTGAGCCAAGCTGGCCCAGCGGGTGGTATTTTTTCTCTTTAAATACAATCCCCAATTATTTATTCAGACATTAAAAGACCTGAAATTATATTCCAATAAATATGAGTAGAAAAAAATAAGAAGAAATAAAAGAGTTACTGAAGCTATACACGTTATTTTTTGAAAATGTGCTTATAGGTGATAACAGGAAATTGCTATAACACTCATAGCTTCCTGTCATTCTACAGTCGTAGCTAAATAAAGTTACAAAAAATAGCAATTGTTTTTTTTTTAAGTTGGTAGCAAAACCACTTAGCAGAACCTTGCAAAGGCCTTTGCTGCTATCTAGTGGGTATTTTTTATAATAATTCTACAAATGACCTCTAAAAGCAAGTCACAACTTAACAGTTTAAACTGCTCAACCCTGGCTAGGTAGCTCAGTTGGTTAGACCATTGTTGGTTAGACGCAAAGGTTTCAGGTTCAATTCCTGGTCACGGCACATACAAGAATCAGTGGATGTTGCCTGGACGGCGTGGCTCAGTGGTTGAGCATCGACCTATGAACCAGGAGGTCATGGTTAGATTCCCAGGCAGGGCACCGGCTGGGGCTGCAGGCTCAATCCCCAGCGAGGGGTGTGCAAGAGGCAGCCAATCAATGATTCTCTCTCAGCACTGATGTTTCTCTCTCTCCCTCTCTCTCTGAAATCCATAAAAACTATATACTAAAAAAAAGAATCATTGAATGCATAAGTAAGTGGACCAAATTCATGGTTCTCTCTCTCTCTCTCTCTCTCTCTCTCTCTCTCTCTCTCTCTCTCTCTCTCTTTCCTTACCTCAATTCCTCTCTCTCTCAAAAACCAATGGGAAAAATAACCTTGGGTGAGGATTAACAAGAGAAACAAAACAGAGTTCCAGAGAGAGTTGGATGGAGAGATGCTGATTCTGTCAGGACCAGAGTCAGGGTGGACTCTGAAAAGAGCCGGAACGGAGGAAACAGGGGAGCAGGCCCACCATCCTGTCCCCTTCCTGATGCTTAAATACACCCACCTCGAGCGGCTTGCAGGCATTTATTTTTTTAATACACGAGACCGCCCTGGGCTAGTGTCGCCACTTCCTGTGACGCTGTAATCATTTCAAAACAAACCCCAAATGAAGCCCCAGGTGACCGGGTGTGAGAAGCAGGGACGACCGGCTGTGGTTGAAGAATCACAGTAGTACCACCACCTGGGGGGCTCAGGGCACCAGCGTGCTGGACCCATGCCCCGAGTTTCTGCTTCCGGAGGTTTTATTTTTAATTTTTTTTCAAATCCTCACCAGAGGATATATTTTCCATTGATTCTTATAAATATATTTTTATTGATTTCAGAGAGGAAAGGAGAGAGAGGGAGAGAGAGAATTATCAACATGAGAGAGACACATGGATTGGTTGCCTCCGCACTGTGCCCCAACTGGAGTGGGGATTATACCTACAACTGAGGTAAGTGCCTTTGACTGGTTCCTAAACCAGGGACACTTCGGTTTGAGGGTCTAACCACATAGCCACCCAACAGGGCTGCTTTCGTAGGTTTTCATTGCCAGCAAGTAGCCCAGATGTGTGGATGCCTGCGGTCGGGGGCCGTGGCTGGAGAGGCAGGAGTGACTGAATTGTTTGTCACACAGAACCCACTCACCCTCCTCCTGAGTCCTGACTCTCCCCCCAGGACAATGTCCAGGTGTGGGGCCCAGGGTGGTGACGAGCAGACCTTCCGGACACACAGCAGAGTCCATCCCGTGTGGGCTGGGCATCCAGGTGGGTGTTCCAGCCACTGAAGTGGACTCACTGATTTCAAGGAGACTTTGCAGACCTGGAGTCACCATGGAGCAGCCAGTGTGGCTACCACACTGGGCAACCAGAGAGCTCTGACCAGCAGAGTCATGAAAGTCCCCTGCTCGGCCCAGGAGCCATGTGCCAAGGGCTCAGTGGCCACAGCAGCTGGTGGCAGCCACGTGGGAGGAACTGACGCAGAGCGAGTCCTCGCTCACAGAATGTCCTGCTGGACAGACAGCTCTGCACAGGGTCAGGGCCTCAGGTCAGAGCACTCGGCCCATTTGCATAAAAGGGCCCGGCCTGGCCCATGTGGCTCAGTGGGGTGAGCACTGTCCTGGGCACTGACAGGTTTTAGGTGTGACCCCTGGTCAGGGCGCGTACGGGAGCCAACCAATCAGGGATTCTCTCTCGCATCCACGTTCCTCTCTTTCTCCCTCTCCCTTCCTCTCTCTCTAATGTCAATAAAAACATATTTTTAAAATTCAAAGGAATAAAATAAAAGGGCCAAGATGGCTTCTCCTACAGACACGTCAGGTTTCTGTCTGGGATGTGAACACACACTCAGCTGGGGTGGAGAAACCACATGGGTGCCTGTGGGCCTGGTGTCTTCAGGCACAAACTGCTCCCTGTCCCAGAGGGGACACCCCTGTCCCTCCACCTCCCTCCCAGGCTGAGGACACTCCCTGTGGGATTTTCAGGGTGAGCTCTCTTCTAGAAGGTCCCAGGGGCAGTGCTGTGAGCTCCGTTTTGGGGTGCAGGGATCACCTCCCTTATGCAGAGGGATTCTGGGAAGAGAAGAGGAGGGAAAGGCAGGGACAGTTGGGATTCTCTCCCTGGTTTATCCAGAACAACCTTTCTCAAAGTGCGGTGTGTGGAACCCTGAGGTATCCGAGAGCCTTTCCCGGGAGGTGGGGGGTCAGCATTGTTGCAGGAGATGAAGGACATCCTCGCCTCTTCACTCCGCTGACGTGGGCGCTGAGGCCAAGCTCAGCACGAACGGGCTGACACCCACCTCCATGGTCCTTCCTCTTCCCCAGCTCTGACCTGCAGAGAGAAGACAGACGGACAGAGAGCAAAACCAGTTTCGCTTTTAAACAACAGGATTGAAGGAGGTGAAATTATTATCTTCACGGAAGCCTCATCCTTCCATCCAAATTTTAAAACATCGTGGCCTCCGGTGGAGATGCCCCAAAGGTGAACGCGGTGCCTGCATCGCCCACAACCACAGGACAAGGACCACCACCCTCCCCACAACCAGCATCAGAGCCGCCTGGAACCCGCCCAACAGGATCCTACAGCGGCCACAGACTCAGCCACAGAGAGCGGCCTGCTGGCTGCCGCAGGGCAGGGGAGGGACTGGGCCCAGGAGGTGAAGGAGGAGGAAACACCACATGGTCCTTACAGTGTGGTCATGGGGGGGAAAGGAGAGCACAGGGAGCACAGTCACTCACATTGGAACAACTACACGTGATGTCACATGGCACTAGATGTATGGGGGCGATCACTGTATAAGTTATATGAATTTCTAACCCGAGTTGTACACCTAAACAAACACAATATTGTACATCAACTATATTTGAAAAATTAAAAATATTTTTTAAAAGAAGACATATGTATGTTGCATTCATTACACAAATGGATTAATTTCTTACCTGTCTTTAATAAAAATGGAGGATAAAAAAACCTTATACGCTGGCCTGGGAAGTACACAAAAAACACTTCTGCCACATCCCCAGGTCTCATGTACCAGGAGATCATGTGTGGGCGCTGAGCTAGCCTCTTTCTCATGGGGTCCCATGTTTACTTTTAAAAAAAATTATATTTCATTGGTTTTTTACAGAGAGGAAGGGAGAGGGATAGAGAGTTAGAAACATTGATGACAGAGAAACATTGATCAGCTGCCTCCTGCACACCTCCTACCGGTTAGGCCCCATGTTTACATTTAAAAAAAAAATTGAGCCCTAGCTGGTTTGTCTCTATGGTTGCAGCATAGGTCTGCGGACTGTAGGGTCCCAGGTGTGATTCAGGTCGAGGGCACATGCCCAGGATGTGGTCTCAGTTCCCAGTAAGAGGAGGCAGCAGATCCATGATTCTCTCTCACTATGGTTGTTTCTATCTCTCTCTCCCTCTCCCTTCCTCTCTGAAATCAATAAAAATATATTTTTAAAAATTTTATTTCAGACAGGAACTGAGAGGGAGACAGAGGTGGAAACATCCATGATGGGAGAGAACCACGGATAGGCCGCCTCCTGAATGCCCCCCACTGGGGATCTAACCTGCAACCCTGCAGGTGCCTCACCGGGAATAGAACCCTGGCCTCCTGGTTCATAGGTCAATGCTCAGCCACTGAGCCACACCCGGCCTGGCCCGTGTTTACGTAACAGAAGGAATGGCACAGACGCTGGGATTGCTGAGATTTGGGGAACTGGCTCACACTTTCTCAATAATGACCATGAGTGCCCAGGCTGGTGTGGCCCGGTGGGGAGAGCATCAGCCTCCAGACTGAAGGTCTGATTCCAGTCAAGGGCACATGTCCGAGTGGTGGGCCCAATCTCCACTGTGGGCCCAATGCCCAATGGGGCGAGCAGGAGGAGGCCAATCAGAGATCCTCCCTCATCATTCATGTTTATGTCTCCCTCCCTCTCCTTCCTCTCTGAAATCAACAAATATATATTTTTTAAAAAATGAACGTAAGCTTCTCCTTCAGGAAATATCCCCTGGCAGGTGCCAACGGACAGTCCTGTTGTCCTGATACAATGTCAGCCCCGGAGAGAAAACCAGAATGTTGGAACAGGTGTGTCCCACCACGTGAGCTGGACCGCTCCCCGGTGCTGACAGCGTTTCTAGGGGGCTCTGTGGGAACAGCAACACCTGTGAGCTTTGATGACGTCATTAAATGCATCAGCACGGGAAGGTCTCTGGGACTTAGGGACACAAGGCATCACTTTACATCACCTGCATGAGGACCAGAGCCACCCAGCAAGACAGCCCTGGGGACTGTGACAGAACAGAGCAGAAAATATTCAATATTCCCCAGCCAGCGGGGCCGGTGGTTGAACATTGACCTATGAACCAGGAGGTCACAGCTCAACGTTGTGTCAGAGCACACGCCTGGGTTGTGGGCTCCATCCCCCGTGTGGGGCGTGTAGGAGGCAACTGATCAATGATTATTTGTTATTATTGATGTTTCTCTCTCTTCCTCTTCCTTCTTCTCTGAAATCAATATAAATATATATTTTTTTAAAACATGACTCCTGTTACCATCTCACAGGCAGTGACATGCGACGTGGATTAATAACTGTCTCACCCTGTGTGATCCGTGAGGGTCACTATGATGACGTCACAACACACACAAGGTTGTCTGGGCGCCTGCCTGTGTGTGAGGCCGCACAGAGATGGTGACACCAACACCCTGGAAAGTCCCTGAACAGCACAGCGCCCGGGCCAGGCCTCGGGGACAGGGTGACGGCGCCCCGCGCGGGAGGAGGGGCAGGACCGAGTCCCAGGGCCCAGGCCTGCGCTCAGGGCTCCGCAGGGACAGAGTCTGGGGGGCAGCTCCGTGGTAGGGACTCCCCAGCGCCCTGGTTTCACTTCTCCTCTCCCAACCTGTGTCGGCGCCTCCTTCCTGGAGACTCGTGACGCGGCCCCACTTCTCACTCCCATTGGCTGAGCGGTTTCCAGAGCAGCCAATCAGCGTCCCCGCGGCTCCCGGTTATAACTCCTCCGCGGAAGCGCCCGGACTCAGACCGTCCCCCCGACGCCGAGGATGCGGGTCATGAGCCCCCCACCCTCCTCCTGCTGCTCTCGGGGGCGCTGGGCCTGACCCCCAGCTGGGCCGGTGAGTGCGGGGTCGGAGGGGGCGGCGGTGCGGGGAGGAGCGAGGGGGCCCGGCGGGGGCGCGGGGCCGGGAAGGCGCGTGTCCAGCCCCGGCCCTGCCCCCCGTCCGCCCCCCAGGCCCCCACTCCCTGAGGTATTTCTACACCGCCGTGTCCCGGCCCGGCCGCGGGGAGCCCCGCTTCTTCGTCGTCGGCTACGTGGACGACACGCAGTTCGTGCGGTTCGACAGCGACGCCCCGAATCCGAGGATGGAGCCGCGGGCGCCGTGGATGCAGCAGCCGTGGGTGGAGCGGGAGAGGCCGGGGTATTGGGACCGGGACACGCAGATCTACAAGGGAACCGCACAGACTTACCGAGTGAACCTGCAGACCCTGCGCGGCCACTACAACCAGAGCGAGGACGGTGAGCCGCGCGCCGGGCCCGTCACGACCTCCCTCCCCACGGACGGGCCGGGGTCGCCCCGAGAGTCCGGGTCCGAGCGTCACCCCGAGGCGGCGGGTCCCGAGGCGGCGGGACCCGCCCGGCCCCCACCCGGGAGGAGCCCGCGGGCACTTTGACCCGATTTCACTTTCTTTTTTTTTTTTTTTTTTTTAATTTATTTTTTATTGATTTTTCACAGAGAGGAAGGGAGAGAGATAGAGAGTTAGAAACATCGATGAGAGAGAAACATCGATCAGCTGCCTCCTGCACATCTCCCACTGGGGATGTGCCCGCAACCCAGGCACATGCCCTTGACCGGAATCGAACCTGGGACCTTTCAGTCCGCAGGCCGACGCTCTATCCACTGAGCCAAACCGGTTTCGGCCCGATTTCACTTTCAGTTTTAAGTTCAGTCCCCGCGGGGCGGGGCGGGCCGGGCGGGGCTGACCGCGGGGCGGGGCTGACCGCGGGGCGGGGCTGACCGCGGGGCGGGGCTGACCGCGGGGCGGGGCTGACCGCGGGGCGGGGCTGACCGCGGGGCGGGGCTGACCGCGGGGCGGGGCTGACCGCGGGGCGGGGCTGACCGCGGGGCGGGGCTGACCGCGGGGCGGGGCTGACCGCGGGGCGGGGCTGACCGCGGGGCGGGGCTGACCGCGGGGCGGGGTCAGGGTCTCACACCCTCCAGAGGATGTATGGCTGCGACCTGGGACCCGACGGGCGCCTCCTCCGCGGGTACTGGCAATACGCCTACGACGGCGTCGACTACCTCGCCCTGAACGAGGACCTGACCTCCTGGACCGCGGCCGACATGGCGGCTCAGATGACGAAGCGCAAGTGGGAGGCGGCCGGTGTGGCAGAAACATTGAGGAGCTACCTGGAGGGCCTGTGTGTGAAGTGGCTCCGCATTTACCTGGACAAAGGGAAGGAGACCCTGCAGCGCGCAGGTACCTGGGGCCCTGGGGCCGCCCCCTCTCCCCGGGGCTGGGGTTCCTACAAGGAGACAGGACAGGGGGTCAGTGTCAGACACCCCTCCTTGGGTCAAGGAGGAAGCCCCCTGGATGTCAGGTCAGGTACCAGAGGGACCCCCTCCTCTCAGGGACAGTTAGGGGTGCAGGCTCTCCTGGGGTGCAGGGAGACCCCCTGAAATAGCCCATCAGCGGTTCCCATGGGCCCTGCAGGGGCTCTGGGACCCACAGGGACCTTCTCTCTCAGGCCTTGTGCGCTGCCCACACCCACTGTGTCTGAGGCCTCCCCCCAGCTTTTCTGAGTCACATGGCCTCCTGCCCTGGGCTGTGTTCCTCTGATTCTAAACTTTCTAAAGACTAGGAGGGCCTTCCAGGTGCCTCTGTCCAGGCTGGTGTGTGGGCTGTGTGCTCCCTCCCCCACCCCAGGTGGCTGTCCATTCTCAGGATGGTCACATGGGCGCTGCTGGAGTGTCCCATGGCGGATGCAAAGTTCCTGAATTTTCTCCCCTCCCCTCAGACCCTCCAAAGGCACACGTGACCCACCACCCCGTCTCTGCCCGTGAGGTCACCCTGAGGTGCTGGGCGCTGGGCTTCTACCCTGCGGACATCAGCCTGACCTGGCAGCGTGACGGGGAGGACCAGACCCAGGACATGGAGCTGGTGGAGACCAGGCCTGCGGGGGACGGCACCTTCCAGAAGTGGGCGGCCGTGGGGGTGCCCCCTGGAGAGGAGCAGAGATACACGTGCCATGTGCAGCACGAGGGGCTGCCCGCGCCCCTGACCCTGAGATGGGGTGAGGAGGGGCCGTGGGCACAGAGCCTCTTCTCAGGGCAGCAGGGGCCCTGGGGGACCTCAGTGGGGTTGGGGCTGAGGCCTGGGGTCAGGGCCCTCATCCTCCCTTCTCTTCTCCCCCCAGAGCCACCTTCTCACACCTTCATCATCATCATGGTCGTCGCTGGGGGCCTGCTTCTGCTGGGAGCCGTGGCTGGAGCTGTGATGTGGGGGAGGAGGCGCTCAGGTGGGCAGGGGTGGGGTCTGCGTGTCTGTCCCACTGGGGGTTCAGGCCCAGGTAGACGTGTGTCCCGCCTCCTTCATGGGAAGCACCATCCCCACACGTGTGATGGCCAGTGTGGGGCTCTGTGCTCACACTTACTCTGCAGTGAGGCCCGTGGGAAAATGAGGGACCCACTTATCACCTGATGATGCTGGTGGTGGGGCCCCCGTTCCCAGCAGCCCCAGGTCAGAGGGCAGGTCCCTGCTGAGCACAGACCTCCAGGAGGGCAGTGGGTCCAGTCCCCCCACATGCACTTCCCTCAGGGTTCCTGGTCCTGTCCTGGGTCTACACACAGGGTTCTGGAAACTTCTCTGGGGCCCAGGACTAGACCTTCCTTTAGGACCTCATGGCCCTGCCTCCTCCCTGGTCTCTCATGGGATGTTTTCTTCCCGCAGGTGGGAAAGGAGGGAGCTACGCTCCGGCTGCCAGTGAGTATGGAGGGGGGACCCCTGAGTCCCTGTGACAGTGCAGACGGGAGCCATAGGGGAACCCCACCCCCCATAGTTCCTCCTTAGTTTCCTGCCTTGGGGCTCTGACCCTCTCCTGGTGTGTCCCCCCACCCCCCAGGCAGTGACAGCAGCCAGGGCTCTGATGCGTCTCTCTCGGCTTCTAAAGGTGAGACCTGCCGCGGGGAGGGGTGGGCAGAGGGGAGGACTGGGTGGTGGGGAGTCTGTGGGACCCTGTGAGCATGAAGTGGACTCTGAGAATGTCACCAGTTACAGCCACTGACCTGAATGTGTTCATGATGCTTGTCCTCCACAGCGTGAGGCAGCTGCCCTGTGGGGACTGAGTGATGGAAGATGTTCACGCTCCTGCTTCCTGACTCAGGAACCTCTGATTGGGGGCTGGCCTGCTCTGCTCCCCACACTCTCCTGTCAGCAGAGTTGGGCTGGATCCTCCCCATCCCTGCCTTTACTCCCTGGTGCTCTGAGCTGCCACTTCCTGCTTTGTATTGAAATGAGACTGTGGATTGACCTCGTGTTTTCATTCTTGCCGTGACTGGTGACGGGTAATTAAAGGAGAGCCTTTAATTAATTATTTTCTCAGAGGAAATAAATGGAAGCACCAAGGGTTCTGCGGATTCCTGTGTCTTTTGTGCTCTTTGCGGGGGGACGGGAGAGGCTGTGAGGAAGGAGCGTGGGCGGGGCCTGTGCTCAGGTGGTGCTCAGTGCACCGTGGGCTTTGACGTGGTCACTCCTCGGCCGGGTCACCTCTCTGCTCCTCTGACCTTGTCCCTCAGTGTCCCTGTCCCACCAGGACCTGAAGGTTCCAACCCTCTGATCAGCTTGGTCTTTCTGGGGTCCAGCCCCCACCCTGACTCTCTCCAGGACCCTCAGCCAAGAGCCATCTCAGCGTCCCAAAGACACTTGTCACTCACGATATGCCCAGGGTTTTAGGAGCCCAGTGCCAGGAGCCAGGGGCAAAGACCAGACACTTTCTCAGATCCATTCATAGCAACAGTGTCCCAATAATTGAAGATGCTGGCACCTTACCAGAGTCCCACCTCCTCATGAAGGATTGTGTCCAATCCTTCGTCCTTTGAGGATGGTTACAGGGCCCGGACAAATCCCAACAGTTGTAGTGAGAGGAGAAATTGAATTCAGCCCTAATGTGACATTGCTGCCCACCTCCCAGCATTGAGAATGACAGAGTCAGACAAAACCAATTGTTCACAAGAATGTGGACTCGTTCTGTCTCATATATTCCTGGTGGGAAAGTAAGTTGTTCCAAACCTGGTGGAAAATGCATTGGCGCACTCCCTGCACCTGGAGACGGAGAGCAGGATGGGGTGTCGGGGAGTCAGAGGCTGAGCGTCACTGACAGGATGACAGGAGGTCACACATGGGACGAGGGAGAGAGTGAAAGGCTTAGAAGGACAGATGGACCAAACGGAGAGACGCCTGTTGGCAAAAGTGTGGAGAACAGACAACCCCTGCCCATGTTGGTGAGAATGTGCTTGTTCTCCAGAAAGAGATTTTCAGCCCTTGTGTACCTCAAACCACCCACCTTACACGATGGCTCCCTTTCACTGGTTGGGCACTCCTACCGTGTCCCCCAGTGCTTCCCACTGCGGTGCCTCACATGGGCTGTCACAGCCGGGAATGTTATTCAAGACGCCAACTCTCCCACCTCCCCTTTGAAAGAAATAATAAAAGGAGAGGATTTAATGAGGTTACACAGATCTCACATATCTTGGAGTTTAGGGCGAGTCACTGCCCCATGGGACACCTGTACATTCCTGAGCAGAGACGGGTGAGATAAGGGAAGCAATTCCATTGGAGGGTCAGGAATCAGGATGAAGCAGTCGATGTAGAAACACAAAGGTGGGAATGGCACCTAAGTGTTTCTTCCCAAGGGACGCCGAGGGGTACCTGTTGGCAACTCTCCCTGGACAGGAGTGAAGGGACCACAGGCCTCCAATTAATTAGTGACTCCAGCGCCCTGTCACAGCCTTTACTCTTCTGCGGGCTGACTGCGCTCAGCGGCCCCTCTTCTGCTCCATGTGACGCGGGCTGGGGCGGGGTCATTGGAAGCCCGGCTGCACCAGAACATTCCAGAGGGTCCCTGATGGGGGGTGCAGCTGGTGCTGGAAGCCGGCTGGAGGTCCTTGGGCTCTGAGGTGGGTGCTGCTCCAGGCTGGGCCCCTGGCTCCAGCGGGTGTGGGCCAAGGTCACAAGTCAGACCCACAGACACCACGTGTCACACACACAGGCCCCTCATGTCACACCCACAGGCCCCTCATGTCACACCCACAGGCCCCTCATGTCAGACACACAGGTCCTTCATGTCACACCCACAGCCCCTCATGTCACACCCACAGGCCCCTCATGTCACACACAGGCCCTCATGTCACACCCACAGGCCCCTCATGTCACACACACAGGCCCCTCATGTCACACACACAGGCCCCTCATGTCACACACACAGGCCCCTCATGTCAGACCCACAGGCCCCTCATGTCACACACACAGGCCCCTCATGTCACACACACAGGCCCCTCATGTCACACACACAGACACCTCATGTCACACACACAGGCCAATCATGTCACACACACAGGCCCCTCATGTCAGACACACAGACACCTCATTTCACACACACAGGCCCCTCATGTCACACACACAGGCCCCTCATGTCAGACATACAGACACCTCATTTCACACACACAGGCCCTCATGTCAGACACACAGACACCTCATTTCACACACACAGGCCCTCATGTCACACACAGACACCTCATGTCACACACACAGGCCCTCATGTCAGACACACAGACACCTCATTTCACACACACAGGCCCTCATGTCACACACAGACACCTCATTTCACACACACAGGCCCTCATGTCACACACAGACACCTCATGTCAGACACACAGGCCCTCATGTCAGACACACAGACACCTCATGTCACACACACAGGCCCTCATGTCAGACACACAGACACCTCATGTCACACACACAGGCCCTCATGTCAGACACACAGACACCTCATGTCACACACACAGGCCCTCATGTCAGACACACAGACACCTCATTTCACACACACAGGCCCCTCATGTCACACACACAGGCCCCTCATGTCAGACATACAGACACCTCATTTCACACACACAGGCCCTCATGTCAGACACACAGACACCTCATTTCACACACACAGGCCCTCATGTCACACACAGACACCTCATGTCACACACACAGGCCCTCATGTCAGACACACAGACACCTCATTTCACACACACAGGCCCTCATGTCACACACAGACACCTCATTTCACACACACAGGCCCTCATGTCACACACAGACACCTCATGTCAGACACACAGGCCCTCATGTCAGACACACAGACACCTCATGTCACACACACAGGCCCTCATGTCAGACACACAGACACCTCATGTCACACACACAGGCCCTCATGTCAGACACACAGACACCTCATGTCACACACACAGGCCCTCATGTCACACACAGACACCTCATGTCAGACACACAGGCCCTCATGTCAGACACACAGACACCTCATTTCACACACACAGGCCCTCATGTCAGACACACAGACACCTCATGTCACACACACAGGCCCTCATGTCAGACACACAGACACCTCATTTCACACACACAGGCCCTCATGTCAGACACACAGACACCTCATGTCACACACACAGGCCCTCATGTCAGACACACAGACACCTCATGTCACACACACAGGCCCTCATGTCAGACACACAGACACCTCATGTCACACACACAGGCCCTCATGTCAGACACACAGACACCTCATTTCACACACACAGGCCCTCATGTCAGACACACAGACACCTCATTTCACACACACAGGCCCTCATGTCACACCCACAGGCCCCTCATGTCAGACACACAGGCCCTCATGTCAGACACACAGACACCTCATTTCACACACACAGGCCCTCATGTCACACCCACAGGCTCCTCATGTCAGACACACAGGCCCCTCATGTCAGACATACAGGGCACTCATGTCACACCCACAGGCCCCTCATGTCACACCCACAGGCCCTCATGTCACACCCACAGCCCCTCATGTCACACCCACAGCCCCTCATGTCACACCCACAGCTCCTCATGTCAGACCCACAGGCTCCTCATGTCACACCCACAGCCCCTCATGTCACACCCACAGCCCCTCATGTCACACCCACAGCCCCTCATGTCAGACCCACAGGCTCCTCATGTCACACCCACAGCCCCTCATGTCAGACCAACAGACACCATGTTTCAGACCCATAGTTGCAATCTTCTTCATTATTCAAATGATTTCGTTCCAGATTTTCAAGTTTCCACCTTAAGTTGACAAACACATGAGTCCAAATGCTACCTTGAAAACATGCAAGTTGCATCTCTAAATCGTCAATTTGTATCCATTGGAAATCCTTTAATTCCAAAGTACTGTAAACAACTACATCCAGATACTTAATTATTTGAACGGTCTGTTCTATGCTTCTAAATTGGTTGAATCTTTCGCTGAACGGTTCAAATAACGGGTTTACTATATAATGGTACATAAGTGTGGGCTCCATTACACTTGTTGTAGTGGCCTTCTCCAAATACTTTTTTTATCCGAGCTTGTGTTCATTGATTGGTCAGAAACTTCCCCCAAAATGGTGGCAGTCAGCTTTCCTGCTCCTGAGTAACCACTTCCCAGTCAGACTGGAATGAAAGATGTGGGTGCTTCTGAGATGCTTGTCCTGGGACCTGCAGGGGAGAGCTATGGGACTGCGGTCACTGAGCCCAATGGACTGAATGAAGGTCCTGGGTTCCATTTCAGTCAAGGTCATGTACTGGTTGGGGGCAGGATCCTTGGCCCTGGTCCCGTGCTTGGGGGAGGCAACCAATCAATGTGTCTCTTTCTATAGATGTTTCTCTCTGTCTCTTCGCCTCCTTTCCACTCTCTCTAAGTATCAATGGAAAATATATCCTCCAGTGAGGTTTAGGACCACCACCTCCACCAACAAAAAAAGTTAGAATAAAATAAAATAAAAATAAAAAGGCAAGAAAAAAATGTCTAAGAGCCAGGACAGAGCTTCCCTGGGTAGATCTCCACTGTCAACACCACTGTCCAGTACAGGTTCCCGAGGTGGGTACTAACCATCACACCTGCTCATAGAAAAGGAACAGGCCTGGGGCAGGGCGGGGGGGTGACTGTCCCGAGGTCACACAGGGAATGAGTCCTGAGCTGGGATTTGAACCCAAGCAGGGTGCCCTGGGCATGCCTGCTCAGCCCTTATGAAAAACTGTTTCTCTCTTCCAGGAAACACCAGCGGAAGCCCAGCTCAGGACTCACTGGGCACGTCTGGGTCTCCTGTGCACTTATCTCAGGGCCCCACATGCGTGTGGTCGGTGATGTTGTCCTGCAGACAAATCCCATGATTCCTCGTGGAGGCAGCCTGGGTGTGTGCTGTCCGTCTCCAGGAGAGCTCAGCGACAGGCGTCAGCACTCACAGCAGTGCCTCCTCTCCTCACTCCAGAGTCTGCTCCGTGGCCCTGTCTTCTCTACGTGACTCACAGTTCCCCGGAGTCAGAGCCTGGCACACACACTGGGTGCTCAGGGGTGTCCGTGGGGTGAGTGACTGACAGGAGAAGGATGGAGGCCTGAGGAAGAGCTCCACATGGCAGCAGTGGGTTGGCCACAGCTGGCCTTCCTCACACGGCCAAGAACCACCGACTCATTCCACAGACATCTAAGGAGCCATGATTGCTCCTGAGGGCGGGAGCCCTTTCCACCCTGGCCTCTGGGGTAGCCCCCTGCCATGGTGCTGCCCGCTGCCTCCTCCAGCCCCCCCCTGGCCACCAGGAGCCGCCCCACCCCGCCTGGCTCCTCCCTGGTCTATGCCGCCCTGTACCCCAATGTCCTGGGGTCCTTCTCAGCTGTTTCTGCCCAAATCCCCTCTTTCCCGGGAGGCAGGGCTGTGGCACTGAGTTGGCGGAGCTGCCCATGGTTGGGGCTGGGGGAGCTTCTGTTCCGAGTGGACTTGACCTTTTTCCTGAGTTCAAAGTAGCGTGAGTTTTTCTTCTGAATTTTGTCCCAGTTCGCAAAGGGCAGTGAGAAGTCCAGGCACCCAGATCTCCCCTCCGCCCACCCCTCCTGACCTCTGCCCTCCCCACCCACAGAAGGGGCCACTGCATAGTGCCTTGCCCCCTCTCCCTCCCTGAGGCAAACACCCTATGGGTGTTGGGGGGCAGCGAGGCGGGCCAGGGCCCCAGGAGAAGAGCAAGGGTGGGCTCCTTGGGCAGAGAGGCAGCTGAAGGCAGGGGAGGGGCCTGGCAGCGGGCTCCCTGGTCTGCGACCCTGGAAGGCAGGCGGGGGACGGAGATGCCGGCTCTGAGAAGCGCCGGGAAACAATTCACCAGCATCTGCCCAGAAAGAAAGTCACTGATGAGGTGCCAGCCCGGTTCCGCGTTCTGTGGGGGCGCCACCCTTGGGGTGCGGTGGGGGGAGAGGGGTTGTGGGATCCCACCCTGCACCTGGGCAGCCGTTCCTGCCCTTGAGTCTGGAGAGGGGACCCGGTGAGAGGTGGTGGAGGTGAAGGCTCCCCCATTTCCACCCGCGGGAGATACCGGGAGATACGCACACCCGCTGGGGCGCCAGGACCAGGTCACCCCACGTCCCTCTCAGAGGCAGGGAAAGGGCCGGCTCCGCACCAGGGCCGCCGGGGCTGTGGTTCTGGAGACTGGGCTGGGACCCGGACCAGGCTGTGGTCCCAGAGGTCTGTGCGGGCCTGGCTGGGGTGCGGGTGGTCCTTCTGTCCCACCTCCTTGGGGTCCGGCCATGGGCCCTGTACTTCCTCCCCTGCACCCCCTCCCGTGTATCCCGCCCTTGGCCTGGAACAGGGGCAACGCCAGGCCCCGCCCCACCTGCCGGGTGAGTGAGGGGAGCAGCCTGGGCCGCCCTCGCCTGGTCCCTGAATCCATCTCAGTCCCAACTTCCAAACACACCCCAAAGCCGTGTCCTCCTGGACCCCCCTCACCCTCCAGGTCCAGCCGCTTCCACGGCTCAGAACTCACGGCTTCCGATGGCTCCCACGGGTGACGGTGACCCCACGGCGTGAGGGAGGAGGAGAGATGGCAGCGAGCTCCCGCCAAGCGGAATCCTACTGGTCTGCGTCCGGGTCTCCATCGCCTGCAGACCAGGCCGGGCTTTTTTTTTTTATTTATTTATTTATTTATTTATTTATTTATTTATTTATTTATTTTAAATATATTTTAGTAGTTTGAAGTATGTAAGGGTGAAAATCTCTTTCTGGAGTACATTCTCACCAACCTGGGCAGGGGCTGTCTGTTCTCCACACTTTTGCCAACAGGTGTCTCTCCGTTTGGTCCTTCTGTCCTTCTGAGCCTTTCACTCTCTCCCTCGTCCCATGTGACCTCCTGTCATCCTGTCGGGGACGCTCAGCCTCTGACTCCCCCTGACACCCCATCCTGCTCTCCGTCTCCAGGTGCAGGGAGTGCGGCCAATGCATTTCCCACCAGGTTTGGAACAACTTACTTTCCCACCAGGAATATATGAGACAGGACGAGTCCACATTCTTGTGAACAATTGGTTTTGTCTGACTCTGTCATTCTCAATGCTGGGAGGTGGGCAGCAATGTCACATTAGGGCTGAATGCAATTTCTCCTCTGACTACAACTGTTGGGCAATTTCCGTAAGTGTCCGGGCCCTGTAACCATCCTCAAAGGACGATGGATTGGACAGTGTTCATGAGGAGGTGGGACTCTAGTGAGGTGCCAGCATCTTCAATTATTGGGACACTGTTGCTATGAATGGATCTGAGAAAGTGTCTGGTCTTTGCCCCTGGCTCCTGGCCCTGAGCTCCTAAAACCCTGGGCATATCGTGAGTGACAAGGGTCTTGGGACGCTGATGAGATGGCTCTTGGCTGCGGGTCCTGGAGAGAGTCAGGGTGGGAGCTGGTCCCCAGAAAGACCAAGCTGATCAGAGGGTTGGAACCTTCAGGCCCTAGAAGGAGGCAAGAGCAGGAGGAGCCTGAAATGTATCTCCCCAACCAGAGTCCTGTGTGCAGGGACCCCTGGGCCAGCGGTACAACGACGGCAAAAATGAGCCCTGATACTGTCAGATGGGGACACCCAGAGAATGAGACCAAAACTCCTGCACAAACACAGTAACAGGCATCACATCCACAAAAGCAAAGAAACAACCAACACCCAGGAGCGAGGCTCTGAGGGCCTGACCCCGACCTGAGCCTCGGATGACGAGGGGCCTGGAGATGTGATTCATTAGAACAAGTGACAAGGCCTGTGTGTCCCTGTGAGCGCAGGTCCTGGTGGGACAGGGGACACTGAGGGACAAGGTCAGAGGAGCAGAGAGGTGACCCGGCCGAGGAGTGACCACGTCAAAGCCCATGATGCACTGAGCACCACCTGGGCACAGGCCCTGACCACTCTCCGGCCTCACAGCCTCTCCCGTCCCCCCTGCAAAGAGCACATACATACATTACACTCTGTACTCTTTTTGTTGTTGTTGTTAATTCTCACCCCAGGATATTTTTCCATTGAGTTTGAGATAGCAAGGAAGGGTGGTATAGAGAAAGTAGAGCAAGAGAAAGAGAGAGAGAGAGAGAGAGAGAGAGAGAGAGAGAGAGAGAGAGAAGGAGAGACAGACAGAGACATAAATATGAGAGACACATTGACTGGTTGACTCCTGCAATCACCCCAACTGGGCAGGGAATGGAACCTGCACCCCAAGAATGTGCCCTTGGCTGGGAATGAAACCCACAGCCCTGCAGCCCTGGGTCTGATGCTCCAACAGCTAATCACACAGGCCAAGGCAACAGTGTTCAGCCTTCATTCTCTAAGCTGCCTCTCCTGGTATCTCAACTGCTCGCTGCCTCCAACAGTGGAGGCAAAGCGAATCTGGACCCCGCTCTCCCCACTCCTCACGACTGATAATGCCTAGAGGAAAATTAGATTTTTATTGGCCTGTGGACCACATTGGTTCAGAAATGCCCATGGGCATAATGCATCCGCTTGATGCATTTATGGGTCCCTTTCTATCCTGTGTCAAATGTCCCAAATGCTGTAGCAGCTATGGTCACCGAGTCCCCTTGTACCGGCTCCCACCTGTCCCCCAGATCAGGGCATCACACACTCACCTGTCCCCACACCACGTCACTGGTTCCTGGCTGGTTCCCCGGGTCTCCATTGACCTCCTGGCTGTTCTCAGGATGTACCCCCGTCTGACTTATGGGGGATGGGGACTTCATGGACAAGTCCAACACATAGTCTGTGTCACCGACTTCCTCATCGGTCATCTGAACATCGGAATTCTCCAGAAGATACTTCTGCTCTTGCAAGGTGATGACCTTCTGTGGGGAGAAAATTAAACAAGATAAGACCCAGGATATATCATACTCCTTGCGTGTGTCCTATTCAACACTCACACTTTCAGTGGAACAACACATGGATGTTTCCCTCTCTCTCCCTTGCTCATTCTCTCTCTAAAAAAGGAATTGTTTGAATCAATCAATAAAATAGCAACCTCCCAAATGGTGGTAACCAAACATGTCTCCAAACATTGGCAGATTCTCTCTGCAGAGAAAGGAGCCATCCCCGCACCTGGTCTGTGCCTCAGTTTCCCCACCCGTGAGGTAGAACCGACACGTCTACCCCCTGAGGTTATTCTGAGGCTATTGGGAAAGTGAGCCCCAGGATGGGAGATCAAATGTCCGAAGATGTCCATCTCAGGAATGCTAATGTGGCCTGGCCGCCATGGCTCAGTGATTGAGCATCAACCTTTGGACCAGGATGTCATGATTTGATTCCGGGCCAGGGAACACCTCCGGACTGTGGGCTTGATCCTCAATGCAGGGGCATGCAGGAGGGGCCAATCAGTGATTCTCTCTCATCATTGATGTTTCTCTCTCTCTCTCCCTCCCTCTCTGAAATCAACAAAAATATATTTTAAAAGTACAACACAGAAAATTAAAGAATGCCTCTGTGTACATTCACCGGCCCCCTGCCCGCTGCCCATCACGAGGGTCCCACTCACCCATTTCCTGGGTTTCTCCTTATTTCTCAGCAGGAGCTTCAGTTCCTCGCAGCTCTGCACATGCCTCTCCTTCACCAAGGCCTGCAGCTCCAGGGGCATGCAGGTCATGAACTTCTCCAGCAGAAGCTTATCCAAGATCTGCTTCTTGGTGAGCACATCGGGCCTGAGCCAGCGATGGAGGAGCGCAGACATTGTGTGCACGCTCTGGAGGGGGTCTGCGTCCTCTGAGTGTTGTAAGTCTCTGAAGAGCACATGCCCCCTCTCAGAGTCCTGGTACTGTTCTTCAGTGAGGTTTCCCTGGGGCGTTCTGGTCGGTAGCAGCTCCCAGCCCAGGCTGCCCTGGGTGTGCCCATGACCATCAGAAAATGCCTGATCTGTAGCCATATTCACTGGAAATGTCAGCTCCTGATGGAAAACAAGAGAAGGGATTGACTCGGTAACAGGTCCACAGTTCTGGGAGGAAGAGAGGAGAGAATGAGTGGAGTTTAACCTGCTGAGCCACCCAATACTAAACAGCTGGGACCTGAAGCTGTGCCCGTCCCACCCCCTCGCCTCCCGTTGGTCTTGACCAGGACCTCAGGTTGCTCCCCCTGTCCTGGTCCCAGGTCAGGGGACCTCATGCCGCTCCTTCCACCCTGGCACTGGGCAAAAAATAAAATTATTTCTCATAAGAACAGGAACAAGACAGGGATGCCCACTTTCACCACTCCTGTCTACATAGTACTGGAAGTCTAGCCATAGTGATCAGACAAGAAGAAGAAATGAAAGGCATCCAAATTGGAAAAGAAGTAAAACTGTCCTTATTTGCAGATGACATGATATTGTACAGAGAAAACCCCCAAGACTCCATAAACATATTACTAGACTTAATAAATGAATTGGGCAATGTAGCAAGATATAAAATGGACACCCAGAAGTCCATGGCTCTTTTATATACAAATTAGTGGCCCAGTGCATGTAATTTGTGCACTTTAAAGGGGATTAATTAGAGGAAATATTTTAATATGCTCTTTGCCCTTTCTCTATAATAGAAGTGTCAGAGATGAAAGAAAATTAGTAAAATGTATATGAAAATCTTCCTTCTTTCAGAGTCTGTGGTGTACCACTGGACCCAGAATCTAGTTTCCTCTGACCCAAGTTCACCTGGAAATCACGCGAAATCCAGCCGTGGCCAGCCCCACCCCCGTTGGGCTAGATCCAGACCAGGCCGGTGGCAATCTTGTCAAGTCCCCACAGCTATGGGGTGCAGCCTCAGGTCCCCTGGCCTGGCACCGGGATTGGGGGCGCGCCTTGAGGTCCCCCATCAAACACCCACCAGGCAGGAGACACGGCCTGAGATTCCCTGTCAAGCCCCACTGTGGTCACTACTTCCCCTAGTACCAGCTCCCACCTGTTCCCACAAATCAGGGCATCACACACTCACCTGTCCCCATACCATGTCACTGGTTCCTGGCTGTTTCCCCGACACTCCTTTTACCTCCGGGATGTTCTCAGGGTGTACCCCCATCTGACTTATGGGGGATCGGGACTTCATGGACAAGTCCAACACGTGATCTGTGTCACCGATTTCCTCATCGGCCATCTGGACATAGGAATTCTCCTGAAGGTACTTCTGCCCTTGGAAGGTGATGACCTTCTGTGGGGAGAAAATTAAACAAGATAAGACCCGGGATGTATCATATTCCCAGTAGGTGTCCCACTCAACACTCACACTTTCAGTGGTCGAGCATCAGCCTATGAACTGGGAGGTCACTATTTTATTCCAGTCCAGGGCACACCACTGAGGCATGCAGGAAGTGTCATTCAATGATTCTTTCTAATCATTGATGTTTCTATCTCCCTCCCTCCCTCTCTGAAATCAACAAAAATATATTTAAAAAATAAAACACAGAAAATTAAAGAATGCCTCTGTGTACATTTACCGACCCCCTGCCCATCATGAGGGTCCCACTCACCCATTTCCTGGGTTTCTCCTTATTTCTCAGCAAGAGCTTCAGTTCCTCGCAGCTCTGCACATGCCTCTCCTTCACCAAGACCTGCAGCTCCAGGGGCATGCAGGTCATGAACTTCTCCAGCAGAAGCTTATCCAAGATCTGCTTCTTGGTGAGCACATCCGGCCTCAGCCAGCGATGGAGGAGCGCAGACATTGTGTGCACGCTCTGGAGGGGGTCTGCGTCCTCTGGGTGTTGGAAGGCTCTGAAGAGCACGTGCGCCCTCTCAGAGTCCCAGTGCTGTCCTTCACTGAGGTTTCCCTGGGGTCGTCTGGCAGGTGGCAGCGCCCAGCCCAGGCTGCCCTGTGGGTGCCCATGACCATTGGAAAATGCCTGGTCTGTAGCCATATTCCCTGAGTATGTCTCCAATGGGACTGGAGCAATCCCGGCCTGAGCCAGCTCCTGATGGAGATCGACAGAAGGTATGGACTTGGTAACAGGACCTCAGTTCTGGGGGGAAGAGAGGAGAGAATGAGATGGGTTTCACCTCCTGATCCACCCATTGCTAAACATCCCTCACTGGTCCCATATTGAGTACCCTGGAAGTTAATCCATAGTATTCTTCTCTTAAACAATATTTCATTTTATTGATTTTAGAGAGATGAATGAAGAGAGAGAGAGAAAGAAACATCAATTAGTTGACACCTGCTGGCCCCCCAAAGGGGACTGAGCCTGAAAGCTGGGCCTGTGCCTGACCAGGAAACAATCCAGCGATCTGTTGGCTCATTGGTCGACACTCAACAACTGAGCCACACTGGCCGAGCTCCAAAATCTATTTCAACAATAACATCAGCCTTTATTGCTTCTCCTCAAGACAGCTCAGTTGGTTAGTGTGTCTTTCTCCTAGGTCAAGTCTGCAGATTCCATGCCTGGTCAGGGCACAGACAGGAGTCAACCAATGAATGCAATGCTAAGTGCAACAACAAATCTCTCTCTCTCTCTTTCAAAAACCATCAATTAAAAAAATATAAGATACAGCAAGTCCATTGGTAAATTATAATCACTATTTGGTCATAATTCTATAGGAAAATACAGAAAACAAATATTTACAACCTGGAATTCCATGGGATTTAATATGTTGTAAATATCAAGCTATAATTTCCCGCCAACATTTCTACTTTGTTCCAGACAAGAGACAGCACAAAAGAATCCTAAGAGAATTAAGCTCCTACAGATATTGTTTTATTGTAAAAACTCACTTCCCAACCCCAGGCCTCGGATGCCCTCGCCCCACTCACCGCCTCCGCAGCCCCCGAACCCGCAGCTCCTGCAGCCCGGACTGGCGAACTCTGTGCCAGGCGCTGAAACCCGCCAGTTTATATACCCGCTCCGGGCATCACTTTCAGTTCCCTCCCCGCCCTGTGATTGGTTAGAGACCAGGGTTGATCCATTTTTCATAATCCGCTCACCCATGGTTCCCAGGAGAGAAACGCCTGCGGCCGCATGGAGCATGTCAGCCTATGAGCTGCTTAGCACGCGTCTGAAGTATTTGAAGGACCCAGACACACAGACCCGGCCCTGTTGGGTGTGGCTCAGGGATACCAGCCTGGGCCTGGGTGCCGAGGGGTCACGGAGGGTCTTGGGTTCGGTTCCCCGTTTGGGCACATTCCCTGGTTTTGGGTTCAAGCTCAATAGGTTCAATGTTTCTCCCCCGCCCTCCCCCGCTCTTTCTGTCCCTAGAAGTAATTTAAAAAGAAAATAATTTATTTTTCAAATAATAAAAAAGCCCGCCCTACCCTGCTGGGCTCAGTGGGCAGAGCATCGGCCTGAGGACTGAAGTGTCCCAGGTTCGATTCCGGTCAAGGGCAGGCACCTTAGTTGCGGGCACATGTACCTTAGGAGCCGGTGAGCAGGAGGCAGCTCATCGATGTTTCTCTCTCATCGATGTTTCTAGCTGTCTGTCCCTCTCCCTTCCTCTCTGTAAAAAATCAATACAATATATTTAAAATAAATAAATAAATCAAAAAGCCCAGCCTGGTCTGCAGCGATGGAGACCCGGTCGCAGACCAGTAGGACTGCGCTTGGCGGGAGCTCGCTGCCCTCTCTCCTCCTCCCTCACGCCGTGGGGTCAGCGTCACCCGTGGGAGCCATCGGAAGCCGTGAGTTCTGAGCCGTGGGAAGCGGCTGGACCTGGAGGGTGAGGGGTGTCCAGGAGGTCACGGCTTCGGGGTGTGTTTGGAAGTTGGGACTGAGATGGATTCAGGGACCAGGCGAGGGCGGCCCAGGCTGCTCCCCAAACTCACCTGGCAGGTGGGGCGGGGCCTGGCGTGGCCCCTGTTCCAGGCCCAGGGCCGGATACACGGGAGGGGGTGCAGGGGGGGAACTACAGAGCCCCTGGCCAGACCCCATGGAGGTCGGACAGAAGGACCACCCCCACCCCCAGCCAGGCCCGCACAGACCTCTGGGAGCACAGCCTGGCTCCTGGTCGCAGCCCAGTCTCCAGAACCACAGCCCCGGCGGCCCTGGTGCGGAGCCGGCCCTTTCCCTGCCTCTGAGAGGGACGTGGGGTGACCTGGTCCTGGGGCCCCAGCGGGTGTGCGTATCTCCCGGTATCTCCCGCGGGTGGAAATGGGGGAGCCTTCACCTCCACCACCTCTCACCGGGTCCCCTCTCTAGACTCAAGGGCAGGAACGGCTGCCCAGGCGCTGGGTGGGTTCCCACAAACACCTCTCCCCCACCGCACCCCAAGGGTGGCGCCCCCACAGAACCTGGGACCGGGCTGGCACCTCATCAGTGACTGTATTTCTGGGCAGATGCTGGTGAATTGTGTCCACGCGCTTCTCAGAGCCGGCATCTCCGTCCCCCTCCTGCCTTCCTGGGTCGCAGACCACGGAGCCCGCTGCCAGGCCCCTCCCCTGCCTTCAGCTGCCCCTCTGCCCAAGAAGCCCACCCTTGCTCCTCTCCTGGGCCCCATCCCGCCTCCTTGCCCCCCACCCCCATAGGGTGTGTGCCCGAGGGAGGGAGGGAGGGCAGGGGACCATGCGGAGGCCCCTTCCAGGGGTGGGTCTGGCGGGGGTCAGGAGGGGCGGGCGGAGGGGAGATCTGGGTGCCTGGACTTCTCACTGCCCTTTGCGAACTGGGACAAAATTCAGAAGAAGAACACACGCTACTTTGAACTCAGGAAAAAGGTCAAGTCCACTCGGAACAGAAGATCCCCCAGCCCCAACCGTGGGCAGCTCCGCCCGCACACCCCCACCCCGGCCCCACCTCCAGGGAAAGCGGGGTTTGGGGCAGAAACAGCTGGGAAGGACCCAAGGACATTGGGGTACAGGTCTGCTTAGACCAGGGAGGAGCCAGGCGGGGAATGGGCGGCTACTGGTGGCCAGGCGGGGCTGGAGGAGGCAGCGGGCAGCACCATGGCAGGGGCTACCCCAGAGGCCAGGGCGGAAAGGGCTCCCCGCCCTCAGAAGCAATCATGGCTCCTTAGATGTCTGTGGAATGAGTCCGTGGTTCTTGGCGGTGTGAGGAAGGCCAGCTGTGGCCAGCCCCCTGCTGCCATGTGGAGCTCTTGGCCTGTGCACCATGGAGACACCGGCTTGGGCCAGGGGGACAGTGACCATGGCAGCGGAGATGGACCCCAAGATGGCAAAGCTCATGTTACACCCCGAGTGGGAGCAGAACCCTGTGTCTACATTTCAGTGATGAACTGGAAACCCAAGTGGCACCTCTATCCCTGGCACCTTCCACACTGTCTCACAGGGCTTATCCATCCCATCCGCCAAATTAGAGGGTCAGCCATTTAAAAACATGCAGGTGTGAGAAGCAACTCGCTGAAAACCAAGCTCCTACCTTGGTTTTCTCTGTAACACGCCAGAATCTCACAGAAATAGGAATGGACTAAACATACAGAAAATGGGCAAAACAACCCTTCATTCTCCAATGTGTTTATCTTCCTCTAGAAAATGACATCTCCACTCTCGCAGGAGTGATGTGACCCAAGTCCAACATCAGACCTGTGCCCATGGAAGGCGGGTATTGCTCATATCCACCCTGAGGTAAAATTTACATAAAATCTTCAATATTCCTTAAAAAAGAGAGACTTCTTTCAACAGCTGCACTGCTCAAAGGGAAAACGTATTTCCTGAATAATTTCCATGTACCTTTATTAACTTCCTTAGATTAGGAACTGACTTTAACATCTCACAGGGCGGCATTCATTTCACATGGATTGTTGGGGATTTAATATGATAAATGGTATTGATGAAATGATTACCGAATAAGGATCATGATTGATGATGTCTACATGTTTGTCATCTCAACTGTGATTTCACGAACCCAGGAGTGCCAGGGCCCCTCAGGAGCAGCAGGGAGGGGCTGACAGGGGAGAACAGGGCCCTAGAAGGAGGCAGGAGCAGGAGGAGCCTGAACACCCATCCCCACACCGCGGGGTCCTGTGTGCAGGGAGCCCTGGGCCTGTGGGACAATGACGGGCAAAATGCCTCCAGTGGCTAGAAGATGGGGACACCCAGACAATGAGACCAAAGCTCTCACACAAAAGCAGGAACAGGAAGACTATCCACCAAAATAAAGAGAAATAACATACACCCAGCAGATGAGGGCGGAGGGCTGGACCCTGGCTTGAGCTCAGGCTGACCTGCCCAGGAAGGCATCCCTGTCCAGGGTCCTGGAGATGATGCATTAGGACAGGTGACAAGGCCTGGGGGCGGCCTGAATCCCTGTGACCACAGGTCCTGGTGGGACAGGGTTCCACTGAGGGACAAGGTCAGAGGAGCAGAGAGGTGACCCGGCCAAGGAGTGACCACATCAAAGCCCACGGTGCTCTGAGCACTGACCATGCCCAGGCCCCAACCACGCCTCCTCCTCACAGCCCCTCCTGTCCCACCAGGACAGGCTCAGCACTGCAAACACGTGGCTTCTGGAAAGTTCTCAGTGCTTCCATCCTTTCCTCTCAAACTTTAGGATCTTCTCCTTTAATTAATCCATCAATGCTTCATGGCAAGCAATGAACACAGTCATATCAGAGTCTCATTTCAATACAAAGCAGGAAGTTGCAGCTCAGAGCACCAGGGGGTAAAGGCAGGGATGGGGAGGGCCCAGCCCAACTCTGCTGACAGGAAAGTGTGGGGAGCAGGGCAGGCCAGCCCCCCAATCAGAGGTTCTTGAGTCAGGAAGCAGGAGCGTGAACACATCTTCCATCACTCAGTCCCCACCAGGCAGCTGCCTCACGCTGTGGAGGACAAGCATCATGAACACATTCAGGTCAGTGGCTGTAACTGGTGACATTCTCAGAGCCCACTTCACGCTCACAGTGTCACACAGACTCCCCACCACCCAGTCCTCCCTCTGCCGACCCCACTCCTCGGTAGGGTTTCCCCTGTATAGGCCCAGAGAGACACATCAGAGCCCTGGGCGGTGTCATTGCCTGGGATGGACACAACAGGACGGGGTCAGACCCAGGACAGAAGATTCAAGGAGAAAATATGGGGAGTGGGTTCCCCCCATGGGTCTCACCTGCAATGTCAAAGGGTCTCAGGTGTCCCCCCTCCATACCCACTGGCAGTCTGAGCGTAGCTCCCTCCTTTTCCACCTGCAGGAAGAAAACATCCCGTGAGAGACCAGGGAGGAGGCAGAGCCATGAGGCCCTAAAGGAAGCCCTAGTCCTGGGCCCCAGAGGAGTTTCCAGAACCCTGTGTATAGACCCAGGCCAGGATGTAAGTCTTTCTCGGTCCGTCCTGCGGCTGCCTGACCTGCCTTGGCATTTAGTCTCCTCAGACTCGAGAAGAAATCAGCCGCCGTTCTGAGGACCTGCCACCATCCTGCCCTCCCTACAATGCGTTGGGCAGGAATTCCGGTCACGGCTGGGAAAACGAGTTACGGTTTCTTGTCAATATTTGTTTGGGGACTTGATGGAGTCAACCGCTTTCTCTATAAAACGCCTACACTGTGCACAAGAGTGAGAAACGCATTCTGTGAAGCAATGAAAGGTCACAATGCACCGGGAAAACGTTCCCTTCCTTCTATCCAGGGGGCGTGTGGACTCACTAATTGAATCGGAGGCCGGTGGTCCCTTCACTCCTGTCCAGGGAGAGTTGCCAACAGGTACCCCTCGGCGTCTCTTGAGAAGAAAGACTTAGGTGCCATTCCCACCTTTGTGTTTCTACATCAACTGCTTCATTCTAATTTCCTTACCCTCCAATGGACTTGCTTTTCTTATCTCACCCATCTCTGCTCAGGAATGTACAGGTGTCCCATGGAGCAGAGTGACTTGCCCTGAATTCCAAGATATGTGAGATCTGTGTAACCTCATTAAATCCTCTCCTTTTATTCTTTCTTTCAAAGGGGAGGTGGGAGAGTTGGCATCTTGAATAACTTACCCAGCTGTGACAGCCCATGTGTGGCACCGCATTGGGAAACACTGGGGGACACGGTAGGAGTGCCCAACCAGTGAAAGGGAGCCAGCATGTAAGTTGGGTGGTTTGAGGTACACAAGGGCTGAAAATCTCTTCCTGGAGAACAAGTGCATTCTCACCAACATGGGCAGGGGCTGTCTTTTCTCCACACTTTTGCCAACAGGCATCTCTCCGTTTGGTCCATCTGTCCTTCTGAGCCTTTCACTCTCCCCCTCGCCCCATGTGTGACCTCCTGTCATCCTGTCGGTGACGCTCAGCCTCTGACTCCCCCTGACACCCCATCCTGCTCTCCGTCTCCAGGTGCAGGGAGTGCGGCCAATGCATTTCCCACCAGGTTTGGAACAACTTACTTTCCCACCAGGAACATATGAGACAGAACGAGTCCACATTCTTGTGAACAATTGGGTTTGTCTGACTCTGTCATTCTTAATGCTGGGAGGTGGGCAGCAATGTCACATTGGGGCTGAATTCAATTTCTCCTCTGACTACAACTGTTGGGCAATTTCCGAAAGTGTCCGGGCCCTGTAACCACCCTCAGAGGACGATGGATTGGACAGTGTTCATGAGTAGGTGGGACTCTAGTGAGGTGCCAGCATCTTCAATTATTGGGACACTGTTGCTATTAATGGATCTGAGAAAGTGTCTGGTCTTTGCCCCTGGCTCCTGGCACTGAGCTCCTAAAACCCTGGGCATATCGTGAGTGACAAGTGTCTTTGGGACGCTGGTGAGATGGCTCTTGGCTGAGGGTCCTGGAGAGAGTCAGGGTGGGGGCTGGTCCCCAGAAAGACCAAGCTGATCAGAGGGTTGGAACCTTCAGGCCCTAGAAGGAGGCAAGAGCAGGAGGAGCCTGAAATGTACCTCTCCAACCAGAGTCCTGTGTGCAGGGACCCCTGGGCCAGCGGGACAATGACGGCAAAAATGAGCCCTGATACTGTCAGACGGGGACACCCAGAGAATGAGACCAAAACTCCTACACAAACGCAGTAACAGGCACCATATCCACCAAAACAAGGAAACAACCAACACCCAGAAGAGAGGTTCTGAGGGCCAGACCCTGACCTGAGCCTCGGATGACGAGGGGCCTGGAGATGTGATTCATTCGAACAAGTGACAAGGCCTGTGTGTCCCTGTGAGCGCAGGTCCTGGTGGGACAGGGACACTGAGGGACACGGTCAGAGGAGCAGAGGTGACCCGGCCGAGGAGTGACCACGTCAAAGCCCACGGTGCACTGAGCACCACCTGGGCACAGGCCCCGACCAACTCTGTCCTCACAGCCTCTCCCGTCCCCCCTGCAAAGAGCACAAAACACACAGGAATCTGCTGAATCCTTGGTGCTTACATTTAATTCCTCTGAGAAAATAATTAATTAAAGGGTCTCCTTTAATTACCCATCACCAGTCACGGCAAGAATGAAAACACGAGGTCAATCCACAGTCTCATTTCAATACGGAGCAGGAAGTTGCAGCTCAGAGCACCAGGGAGTAAAGGCAGGGATGGGGAGACCCAGCCCGCCTCTGCTGACAGGAGAGTGTGGGGAGCAGGGCGGGGCCAGCCCCCAATCAGAGGTTCCAGAGTCAGGAAGTGGGAGCGTGAACGTCTTCCGTCACTCAGTCCCCACCAGGCAGCTGCCTCACGCTGTGGAGGACAAGCATCACGAACACATTCAGGTCAGTGGCTGTAACTGGTGACATTCTCAGAGTCCACTTCATGCTCACAGTGTCCCACAGACTCTCCACCACCCAGTCCTCCCTCTGCCCACCCCTCCCCACGGCAGGGTCTCACCTTTAGAAGCCGAGAGAGACACATCAGCGCCCTGGCCGCTGTCACTGCCTGGGGGGCGGGGGGGACACACCAGGACAGGGTCAGAGTCCCAGGGCAGGAGACTAAGGGGGGGTCCACCATGGCTCCCATCTGCACTGTCCCAAGAACTCAGGGGTCCCCCCTCCATACTCACTGGCAGCCTGAGCGTAGATCCCTCTTTTCCCACCTGCGGGAAGAAAACATCCCGTGAGAGACCAGGGAGGAGGCAGGGCCATGAGGTCCTAAAGGAAGGCCTAGTCCTGGGCCCCAGAGAAGTTTCCAGAACCCTGTGCATAGACCCAGGGCAGGACCAGGAAACCTGAGGGAAGTGCGTGTGTGGGGACTGGACCCACCCCCCTCCTGGAGGTCTGTGCTCAGCAGGGACCTGCCCTCTGACCTGGGGCTGCTGGGCACGGGGTCCCCACCACCAGCATCATCAGGTGGTAAGTGGGTCCCTCACTTTCCCACGGGCCTCACTACAGAGTAAGTGTGAGCACAGAGCCCCACACCGGCCATCACACGTGTGGGGATGGTGCTTCCCATGAAGGAGGCAGGACACACGTCTACCTGGGCTTGAACCCCCAGTGGGACAGACACTCAGACCCCACCCCTGCCCACCTTAGCGCCTCCTCCCCCACATCACAGCTCCAGCCACAGCTCCCAGCAGAACCAGGCCCCCAGCGACGCCCAAGATGATGATGAAGGTGTGAGAAGGCGGCTCTGGGAGGAGAAGGGAAGGGAGGTTGAGGGCCCTGACCCCAGGCCTCAGCCCCGACCCCACTGAGGTCCCCCAGGGCCCCTGCTGCCCTGAGAAGAGGCTTTGTGCCCACGGCCCCTCCTCACCCCATCTCAGGGTCAGGGGCGCGGGCAGCCCCTCGTGTTGCACATGGCACGTGTATCTCTGCTCCTCTCCAGGGGGCACCCCCACGGCCGCCCACTTCTGGAAGGTGCCGTCCCCCGCAGGCCTGGTCTCCACCAGCTCCATGTCCTGGGTCTGGTCCTCCCCGTCACGCTGCCAGGTCAGGCTGATGTCCGCAGGGTAGAAGCCCAGCGCCCAGCATCTCAGGGTGACCTCACGGTCAGAGACGGGGTGGTGGGTCACGTGTGCCTTTGGAGGGTCTGAGGGGAGGGGAGGAAATGCAGGAACTTTGCATCCGCCATGGGACCCTCCAGCAGCGCCCATGTGACTATCCTGAGAGTGGACAGGCCCCTGGGGTGGGGGAGGGAGCACACAGCCCACACACCAGCCTGGACAGAGGCACCTGGAAGGCCCTCCTAGTCTTTAGAAAGTTCTAGAATCAGAATGACAGAGCCCAGGGCAGTAGGCCATGTGACTCAGAAAAGCTGGGGTGAGGCCTCAGACACAGTGGGTGTGGGCAGCCCACAAGGCCTGAGAGAGAAGGTCCCCGGGGGTCCCAGAGCCCCTGCAGGGCCCATGGGGACCGCTGATGGGCTATTTCAGGGGGGTCTCCTTGCGCCCCAGGAGAGCCTGCACCCCTAACTGTCCCTGAGAGGAGGGGGGTCCCTCTGGTACCTGACCTGACATCCAGGGGGCTCCCTCCCTGACCCAAGGAGGGGTGTCTGACACTGACCCCCTGTCCTGTCTCCTTGTAGGAGTCCCAGCCCCGGGGAGAGGGGGCGGCCCCAGGGCCCCTGGTACCTGCGCGCTGCAGGGTCTCCTGCCCTTTGTCCAGGTAAAGGCCGAGCCACTTCACACAGGTTCCCTCCAGGTAGCTCCTCTTTCTCTCTGCCACAGCGGCCGCCTCCCACTCCCGCTTGGTCATCTGAGCCGCCATGTCGGTGGCCGCGGTCCAGGAGGTCAGGTCCTCGTTCAGGGCAATGAAGTCCCTGCCGTCGTAGGCGTGTTGATAGTACCCGCGGAGGAGGCGCCCATCCGGTCCCAGGTCGCAGCCATACATCCACTGGAAGGTGTGAGACCCTGACCCCGCCCCGAGGTCAGCCCCGCCCCGCGGTCAGCCCCGCCCCGCCGTCAGCCCCGCCCCTCCCCGCCCCGCCGTCAGCCCCGCCCCTCCCCGCCCGCCCCGCGGGGACTGAATCTAAAACTGAAAGTGAAATCGGATCAAAGTCCCCGCGGGCGCCTCCCTGGTGGGGCCGGGCGGGTCTCGCCGCCTCGGGGTGACGCTCGGACCCGGACCCTCGGGGCGACCCCGGCCCGTCCGTGGGGAGGGGGGTCGCCACGGAACTGGCGCGCGGCTCACCGTCCTCGCTCTGGTTGTAGTGGCCGCGCAGGTTCTGCAGGCTCACTCGGTCATTCTGTGCGTTGCTCTTGCTGATCTGCGTCTGCTCCTCCCAATACCCCGGGTCCTCCCGCTCCACCCACGGCTGCTGCATCCACGGCGCCCGCGGCTCCACCCTCGGATTCGGGGCGTCGCTGTCGAACCGCACGAACTGCGTGTCGTCCACGTAGCCGACGGTGAGGAAGCGGGGCTCCCCGCGGCCGGGCCGGGACACGCTGGTGCTGAAATACCTCAGGGAGTGGGGGCCTGGGGGGCGGACGGGGGGCAGGGCCGGGGCTGGACACTCACCTTCCTGGGGCCCCGCGCCCCCGCCGGGTCCCGTCGCTGCTCCCCGCCCCGCCGCCCCCTCCGACCCCGCACTCACCGGCCCAGCTGGGGGTCAGGACCAGCGCCCCCGAGAGCAGCAGGAGGAGGGTGGGGGGGACCAGGACCCGCATCCTTGGCGTCGGGGGGACCGTCTGAGTCCCGACGCTTCCGCGGAGGAGTTATAACCGGGAGCCGCGGGGACGCTGATTGGCTGCTCTGGAAACGGCTCAGCCAATGGGAGTGAGGAGCGGGGCCGCGTCACGAGTCTCCAGGAAGGAGGCGCCGACACAGGTTGGGAGAGGAGAAGTGAAACCAGGGCGCTGGGGAGTCCCCCACACGGAGCTGCCCCCCAGACTCTGTCCCTGCGGAGCCCTGAGCGCAGGCCTGGGCCCTGGGACTCGGTCCTGCCCCTCCTCCCGCGCGGGGCGCCGTCACCCTGTCCCCGAGGCCTGGCCCGGGCGCTGTGCTGTTCAGGGACTTTCCAGGGTGTTGGTGTCACCATCTCTGTGCGGCCTCACACACAGGCAGGCGCCCAGACAACCTTGTGTGTGTGGTGACGTCATCATAGTGACCCCTCACGGATCACACAGGGTGAGACAGTTATTAATCCACGTCGCATGCTCACTGCCTGTGAGATGGTAACAGGAGTCATGTTTTTAAAAAATATATATTTAATATTGATTTCAGAGAAGAAGGGAGAGGAAGAGACAGAGAAACATCAATAATAAGAAATAATCATTGATCGGTTGCCTCCTTCATGCCCCACACGGGGATGGAGCCCACAACGCAGGCATATGCTGACAAAAAGTTGAGCTCTGACCTCCTGGTTCATAGGTCAATGTTGAACCACCGGCCCCGCTGGCTGGGGAATATTGAATAGTTCCTGTTCTGTTCTGTCACAGTCCCCAGGGCTGTCTTGCTGGGTGGCTCTGGTCCTCATGCAGGTGATGTAAAGTGACGCCTTGTGTCTCTCAGTCCCAGAGACCTTCCCGTGCTGATGCATTTAATGACGTCATCAAAGCTCACAGGTGTTGCTGTTCCCACAGAGCCCCCTAGAAACGCTGTCAGCACTGGGGAGCGGTCCAGCTCACGTGGTGGGACACACCTGTGCCAACACTCTGGTTTCTCTTGGGGGCTGACATTGTATCAGGACAACAGGACTGTCCCTTGGCACCTGCCAGGGATATTTCCTGAAGGAGAAGCTCACGTTCATTTTTAAAAACATATATTTTTGTTGAATTCAGAGAGGAAGGAGAGGGAGGGAGGGAGACAGAAACATGAATGATGAGGGAGAATCTTTGATTGGCCTCCTCCTGCTCGCCCCATTGGCCATTGGGCCCACAGTGGAGATTGGGCCCACCACTCGGACATAGGCCCTTGACTGGAATCAGACCTTCAGTCTGGAGGCTGATGCTCTCCCCACCGGGCCACACCAGCCTGGGCACTCATGTTCATTACTGAGAAAGTGTGAGCCAGTTCCCCAAATCTCAGCAATCCCAGCGTCTGTGCCATTCCTTCTGTTACGTAAACACAGGCCAGGCCGGGTGTGGCTCAGTGGCTGAGCATTGACCTATGAACCAGGAGGCCAGGGTTCTATTCCCGGTGAGGCACCTGCAGGGATGCAGGTTAGATCCCCAGTGGGGGGCATTCAGGAGGCGGCCTATCCGTGGTTCTCTCCCATCATGGATGTTTCCATCTCTGTCTCTCAGTTCCTCTCTGAAATAAAATTTTTTAAAATATATTTTTATTGATTTCAGAGAGGAAGGGAGAGGGAGAGAGAGATAGAAACAACCATAGTGAGAGAGAATCATGGACCTGCTGCCTCCTGCACGTCCCCTACTGGGAATTGAGACCACATCCTGGGCATGTGCCCTCGACCTGAATCAAATCTGGGACCCTACAGTCCGCAGACCTATGCTCCAACCATAGAGACAAACCAGCTAGGGCTCAATTTTTTTTAAATGTAAACTTGGGCCCTAACCGGTAGGAGGTGTGCAGGAGGCAGCTGATCAATGTTTTTCTGTCATCAGTGTTTCTAACTCTCTATCCCTCTCCCTTCCTCTCTGTAAAAAATCAATAAAATATAATTTTTAAAAAAGTAAAATGGGACCCCATGAGAAAGAGGCTAGCTCAGCGCCCACACGTGATCTCCTGGTACATGAGACCTGGGCATGTGGCAGAAGTGTGTTTTGTGTACTTCCCAGGCCAGCGTATAAGGTTTTTTATCCTCCATTTTTATTAAAGACAGTTAAGAAATTAATCCATTTGTGTAATGAATGCAACATACACATGTCTTCTTTTTAAAAATATTTTTAATTTTTCAAATATAGTTGATGTACAATATTGTGTTAGTTTAGGTGTACAACTCTGGTTAGACGTTCATATAACTTATACAGTGACCGCCCCCATACATCTAGTGCCATGTGACCTCACATGTGGTTGTTACAATGTGAGTGACTGTGCTCCCTGTGCTGTCCTTTCCCTCCCGTGACCACACTGTAAGGACCATGTGGTGTTTCCTCCTCCTTCACCTCCGGGCCCAGTCCCTCCCCTGCCTCCTGCACACTCCCCACTGGGGATGTGCCCACAACCAAGGTACATGCCCTTGACCGGAATCGAACCTGGGACCTTTCAGTCACCAGGCCGATGCTCTATCCCCTGAGCCAAACCGGTCAGGGTGAAAATACTCTTGATAAATCAAGATAGAGTTCTATACATGCTGACATCACTGATGTCATAGTGAAAACATTCAAGCTGCCAGGGAAAGACTAAGCCAGCCCAACCTGTCCTCGAGCTCCCTGGGCTGCAGGCCGCCGCCGGTCACTCGGAGTGGAGGGCGGCCTGCTGGTGCAGGGCATGGACACTGATGAAGCCATTGGCCCCACTGGCAGACAGGCTGCCAAAGTCAGCCACCGACAGGGCCATTTGGGCACTGGCGCTGTGATGTGTGTGGCTTTCAAAGTCCACACCCAGAAACCTCACTCATAAAGGGTTCAGGAAGAGCAAGGCCCATTTTCAATCTCCTCACTGCACAGGGTCATGGGGTTCAGCTCCGAGGGGTAGAATCCAGTCTCAAACAGGTTAAAGCAGTCGCTCTCTCCATGGCTGAGAAGGTCAGGCAGCTCTTCCGTCACCACAGGCACGGGAGTCACAGGGCCACGGGGCATAGAAAGCCCTCCTCCAGGCAGCTCACTGCCCCGGGGCAGGAGGGGTCGGGGCGGGGGGCGCCCCTGCACTGCCAGTCAAGGCTGACAAGTCCCCTGCGGTGGAGGAGTTGACTATGTTCAGCTGCGGACCAGGAACAGGGTCCGGGCGGGTGGCGGTTAAGCCGGGAGAACTGACTGCCCCCCCCAACCCCCCAGCTTCTGTCCCATCCACCAGGCGGTCCGTGTAGTCCGTCACTCTGGGGCGGTGGTTGTAGCGAAGTAGTCGAAGCAATCCTAGCGCCCAGACCTCTTCCCCATCTTCCGCAGGTAGTAGAACGCCACGCACTCCGCCACCGTTCTGGTCTTCACCCAGTGCTTCTGTACACGATGGAAGTCTTTTCCAAAGACCAGGAGCGCATGCTCAAAGCCCTGGATTTCTTCTTCTGTCCACGCAGTCATGCCCTCCGGAGGTGCCTTTCCGCTGCGGCAGTGCCTCTCCAGCGCCTCCTGGACGTGATGGTCGCACCTGAGCAGCTCCTGTAAGGCCCGCTCATCGTCCCTGGTGAGCGCTCCGGCTGAAACCCCGTCCACCGTTCTCTCCTGTCCAGTTCTGAGTGCGGCCTCGACAAGGTACTCCTTCACTGTGCTCTCCGCAACCACCCCGGGACGCCAGAGGAGCTGGTCCTCATCTTCAGACGCTTTCTCATCATCATCGTCATCATCATCGTCATACTCTCCAAGGTAAGGGGGGATCTCGGCCTGATATTGTGAACCGATCCTTACTTCCTTCCTCACATCCTCCGGTGAGTTACCACTGTCTGTCTCACCATCTTCAGTCTCTGGTTCTTTATCTCCTTCACGAGCAGCATCTGAGCGCAAAGGCCTCGGGAAGAAGTCGGAAGCCTCGTGGAAAGCCAGAGAGGGCACCAGGTCGTCTGCGGAACACGGCGCCTCCCCGTCGCAACCGGACAGCAGGTCTTTGGCTATTTCCTCCTTGTCCAGCGTCATGTCTGGCAGCTGGTGGGCACGTTCCCTTGGGGAGCTGCGGGCCCTGGGCTCCCCCGCGGCGGGCGGCACGCGCTCAGAGCCGCAGAAGGCCAGCAGGTCTTCCAGAGGCATGCCGCCTTCCTTCTCCAAGGCTGTACTTTCAGAGCTGAAGTTTTTACCCTCATCCATCATCTCCTCTCTCTCTCTCTCTCTCTCTCTCTCTCTCTCTCTCTTTCCTCTCTCTCTCTCTCTCTCTCTCTCAGAGACAGACAAGTTACCCCAAGATTCCCTTCGATGTGGAGTCTACAGGACAAAGTGAATGACAAGCACACTCCTAGGCACGGGAACGGACTGATGGTCGTCACAACCGGGTCTGAGGGTGGGGCAGGGGAGGCACTGCAAGGCCCCCTAAGATGCACCCACACCGCACCCCCCAAAATAAAATAGAATCCGGTCAAAATGCCAACAGTGGCCTAGACTAAAAAGTGCTGGTTTAAAATAGAAACCTCGCCCTGTGCGTGAAGGGGGACCAGGGGGACCCCAGGTTTCCACAGGATCTCAGAAATGACGCACAGCGCACACACCCGGGTCTTTAGAGACCAACCTCCATGCATCCATCTGTCCGTCCATCCATCCATCCACCCACCCACCTACCTATTCATCCATACATCCATCCATGCATTGGTCCTCACTCCCTTCCCAACCCCAGGCCTCCGATGCCCTAGCTTCACTCACTGCCTCCGCAGCCCCCGCACCCCACAGCTCCTGCAGCCCGGACTGGCGAACTCTGTGCCATGCGATGGCACCCGCCTGTTTATATACCCGCTCCGGGCATCACTTCCTGTTCCCGCCCCGCCCTGTGATTGGGTAGAGACCAGGGTTGATCCATTTTTCATAATCCGCTCACCCATGGTTTCCGGGAGAGAAACGCCTGCGGCCGCATGGGGCGAGTTGGAGGATGAGCTGCTTAGCACGCGTCTGAAGTATTTGAAGGACCCAGACACGCAGGCCCGGCCCTGGCGGGTGTGGCTCAAGGATACCAGCGCGGGCCTGGGTGCCAAGGGGTCACGGAGGGTCGCGGGTTCGGTTCCCTGTTTGGGCGCATGCCCTGGTTTTGGGTTCAAGCTCAATAGGTTCAATGTTTCTCCCCCGGCGCTCCCCCCCTCCCCCTTTCTGTCCCTAGAAGTAATTAAAAAAGAAAATAATTTATTTATTTTTTTCTTAAAAATAGATTTTTATTGATTTCAGAGAGGAAGGGAGAAGGAGAGAGAGAGAAACATCAATGATGGGAGAGAATCATTGATTGGCTGCCTCCTGCATGTCCTCTCCTGGGGATTGAACCCCAACCTGGGCATATGCCCTGACTGGTAACCTCCTGGTTCATAGGTCATCGCTCGCCACAGCTGGCTGGGCTGTCTTATCATTTTGTTGATGGTTCTTCTGCTGTGCAAAAACCTTTTAGTTTGATGTAGTCCCATTTGTTTATTTTTTCATTTGATTCCCTTGTCTGAGGAGGTATATCAGAAAAAATATTGCGCCCTCGCCAGTTTGGCTCAGTGGAGACCAGAAAAACCATTCGACAAAATCTAACACCCATTTTTTAATAAAAACTCTCAGCAAAGTGGGAGTAGAGGGAGCATATCTCAACATAATAAAGACCATATATGACAAACCTACAGCCAACATCATATTCAATGGGCAAAAACTAAAACCATTTCCCGTAAGAACAGGAACAAGACAGGGATGCCCACTTTCACCACTCCTATTCGACATAGTACTGGAAGTGCTAGCCATAATGATTAGACAAGAAGAAGAAATGAAAGGCATTCAAATTGGAAAAGAAGAAGTAAAACTGTCATTATTTGCAGATGACATGATATTGTACAGAGAAACCCCCAAAGACTCCATAAAAGAACTACTAGACTTAATAAATGAATTTGGCAATGTAGAGGATACAAAATTAACACCCAGAAATCGATGGCTCTTTTATATACCAATTAGTGACCCAGTGCATGAAATTCATGGACATTAAAAGGGCATTAATTAGAGGAAATATTTTAATATTGCTCGTTGCCCGTTCTCTATAATAGAAGTGTCAGAGATGAAAGAAAATTAGTAAAATGTATATGAAAATCTTCCTCCTGTCAGAGTCTGAGGTGCACCATGGGACTCAGAGTCAAGTCTCTGCCCACCCACATGCACCTTGAAATCACGCCAGACCCAGACCCGGCCACTCCCACCCCCATTGGGCTAGATCCAGACCTTGCCTGTCCCACCCTTGTCAAGCCCCACCAGGTGTGGGGTGTAGCCTCAAGTCCCCTGACCCTGCACCAGGGTGGGGGCGTGCATTGAGGTCCCCCATCAAACCCCACTGGTCAGGGTATGCGGCCTGAGATTCCCCGTCAAGCCCCACTGCGGTCACCACTTCCCCTTGTACCGGCTCCCACCTGTCCCCACAAATCAGGGCATCACACACTCACCTGTCCCACACCACTTGACGCTGATTCTGTCAGGACCAGAGTCACGGTGGACTCTGAAAAGAGCCGGAACGGAGGAAACAGGGGAGTAGGCCCACCATCCTGTCCCCTTTCTGATGCTTAAATACACTCCCCTCGAGCGGCTTGCAGGCATTTATTTTTTTAATACACGAGACCTCCCTGGGCTAGTGTCACCACTTCCTGTGACGCTGTAATCATTTCAAAACAAACCCCAAATGGAGCCCCAGGTGATCCGGGTGTGGGAACCAGGGAGGACCGGCTGTGGTTGAAGAATCACAGTAGTACCACCACCTGGGGGGCTCAGGGCACCAGCGTGCTGGACCCATGCCCTGAGTTTCTGCTTCCGTAGGTTTTATTTTTAATTTTTTTCCAATCCTCACCAGAGGATATATTTTCCATTGATTTTTATTTTTTTTAAATATATTTTTATTAATTTCAGAGAGGAAAGGAGAGAGAGGAAGGGAGAGAATCATCAACATAGAGAATCACATGGATTGGTTGCCTCCCCCATGTGCCCCAACCGGGACAGGGATTGTACCTGCCACCAAGGTACATGCCCTTGACTGGGACCAAAACCAGGGACGCTTCGGTTTGAGGGTCTAACCACTGAGAAACCCAACAGGGCTGCTTCAGGAGGTTTCATTGCCAACAAGTGGCCCAGATGTGTGGATGCCTGCGGTCGGGGGCCATAGCTAGAGAGGCAGGAGTGACTGAATTGTTTGACACAAGGGACCCACTCACCCTCCTCCTGAGTCCTGACTCTCCCCACAGGACAATGTCTGGGTGTGGATACCAGGGTGGTGATGAGCAGACATCTAGGACACACAGCAGGGTCCATCTCCTGTGGGCTGGACCTCCAGGGTGGTGTCCCAGACACTGAAATGGCCCCCTTTTTTTCAAAAAGACTTTGCAGACCTGGAGTCACCACAGAGCAGCCAGCACAGTTACCACACTGGGCAACCAGAGCTCTGACCAGCAGAGTCAGTCATACAGGAGAATCCCCTGGGGAGCAACACCCCACACCAGGCAAACCCTTATCTCCGGGTGTGGCCACCAAGCCGGGGTGCGGGAGAGTCTGCGTTAGTTGAGCATCATCTTGTGCAGCAAACGATAGATAGATTCAATCCTTGCAACAGGTGCCTACAGGGGGCAACCAATCAATCTCTCTCTCTCTCTCTCTCTCTCTCTCTCTCTCTCTCTCTCTCCCTCTCCAACCATGATGCTCAGTGAAATGCAAATGTCAGATAAAGGAATAATTTAGAAGACACATATCTAAAAAATGCTGTGGCCTTGGCTGGTTTGGCTCAGTAGATAGAGTGTTGGCCTGCAGACTGAAGGGTCCCAAGTTCAATTTCATTCAAGGGCACATGTGCGGGTTTCAGGCTGCATCCCCAGTAGGGGGCCTGCAGGAGGCAGCCAAATCCATGATTCTCTCAACATTGATGTGTTCATCTCTCTTCCCTCTGCCTTCCCCTTTGAAATCAATACAAATATATATATATATTTTTTAGAAAATAAAAATTGTGGTGTACCTGACACCCACATGGCACTGGGTATTCTGTGGGGCATCTGGCCACTCTCCTGGGACCTCCCTATTTTACATAAAAATAAAGGACAACAGAGGACAAACAAGAGATAATCACTGAATCATGAAATATTTATTGAAACAAACAGCAAGACTGACAGAGTATGGGGCCAATAGGGAACATGAATAATTAGTCAAGGACCCCAATTCTAATTCATAGACCCCCGTCTGTCTAAGTGCTCATCGACCATTTTTGCATCAAAAGTTTCAGTTACCAATCTGTTACACCTTCACCAGAGGGACACACACAGGAGAGAGAGCTGTTAATGTCCTTCTTGGTCGGAAGGGACCTGTGGCACCTCCTTGACATGTGTATTTTGGTGGCGTTTAAACGTCCCCAGTTGGCGGAAGGCCAGGTGGCAATGGGGACACGAGTAGGGTCTCAGGCCCGAGTGGGTGCACATGTGCACATTGAGGTTCTCGCGGTGGCTGAAACTTTTGTGGCAGACATCGCACTCCTATGGCTTGTCCTGGGTGTGGACCCGCAGGTGGCCAAGCAGCGTGGACTTGTGGGTGAACCTCTTCTGGCAGACTTTACAGCAGAACGGCTTCTCCCCCGTGTGGATCCGCTGGTGGACGTGGAGGTCCGAGGCCTGAATGAACCCCTTGGGACACACAAGGCACTGGAAGGGTCTCTCTCCTGTGTGTGTCCTCAGGTGAAGTTCTAACTGTGATCTGTAGCTGAACCTTTTGCTGCAGTCTTGACAGTCGTAGGGTACCTTTCTCCCGGGTTCTTTGCCAACAGGGTGACCAGTGGGCTCCATGATGCTTGATGCACCCAGTGAATTGCACCCGCGCTGTCTGGTGACTTCTCCTCTGTCCAACAACACGGCTCCTTCTTGAGGCTCCTCTTGGGCGGTGGGAGTGTTGCCCTTTTTTCTCTTGGTGGCACCTCCTGAATTCCCAGAACCTCTTCTCTTTGGACGCTGACTCAAAGCCTGTGTCTCCGGAACGTGGGTGGGAGGCACGTCACCAGCATCCACACGCTCCAGACCAATTCCTTCCTGCGGGTTCTGCTCCCCCTCTGCCTTCACCGAGTCTCCTGAAAGAAAGGATTCAACACACAACATTAATCAAAGAGCACTTTCAACTCAGCTCATGGACTGAGCATCCACCCAGGAACCAAGAGGTCGCCACCTCCACTCCCTGACAGGGCACATGCCCGGGTTGTGGGGCTCTACCCCCGGTGGTGCCACACAGGAGGCAGCCAATTGATGATTTCCTCTCCGGTCCACTCTAATAGTCAATATAAGTATATATATATTTTAAAGAGCACGTTTAACACTACCAAACGCCTTTGAAGCAAAGCCGATGTTGGGTGAAAAACATTTCCATCAACCAAAAACCCCAAAATTTAGACCTTTGGGCACCAGGAAGTCTGTGATGGAGAAGGCTTGGCATTGAGAAACAACCGTCCCCAATAGATGGCCACGCTGGATGCCCAGGAGGGGACCCAGCAGGGGGGGCATCAATAATGAAGCACAGTAATCTCTGTTTTGTGAAACTGCTGTTTGAAATGCTCTGCAATTTTCAGAGAGTCCCTTGTTCTGTAAGTCAACTCTGCCATGTTCAGAAGGTGTGTTATTCTATAAATTACCTTTGTTTTTTAGCTTAAAAAATAGAAAAGGTAAACGTAACTGTCTGACCTGGCAAACTAGCTATCGAACCTGAGGGGCTGAGAAGCTGATACTGATAATATTTCCATGCCAGGTGTTTGTTAGATACGATACGTACTCAAGGTAACAAGGTGTCTGCAAAAATAACTTACACAAAGACCTAGAAGGATATAAAAGAGGAATACTCTTTCCTTTGTTTTCTACGAATTTGACAGAGATCTTCTGCTCTGAGCCTGCATGTAATAAAGACTCCTAACCAATTGGCTCATTAAGGCATCTTGTATCTCGCTTGCTGATTTATGACACAATAATCATTGCTCTACAAGCCCAGTTTCCATACTCACCAGGACTGCTGGGACGCGGAGGGTCTAGAGATGTGAGTACTGCTGCCTCTTCCCTGTCTTCCATCACATCCTTCTCTAAAGTCACCAAATTCTCCATGGGCCCCACACCCTCCAGATCACTTTTCGTGGGAATCATCTCTGGCAGGAAGACTTTCTGCCCCTGACCATGGGTAACCAAGGGGGGTTAAACGTGTCTGAGACCAGGGGTGGGAAGCTCCGTCCCTCCTTCCCCCGTCCTGTTCACCTCCCTGACTTGAGACCCCAGCTTACCTAACAGCACAGTTTTGTGGCTCTGCCTAGACTTCCTTGGGGCCAATCCCATCACCTACACTCCCAAGTCTGTCCTTATGTGTACCCACCACACCTTAAGTCAAGCCCATACATTACACTCCTTCCTCTTTTTGTTGTTGTTGTTAATTCTCACCCCAGGATATATTTCCATTGATTTTGAGATAGCAAGGAAGGGTGGTATAGAGAAAGTAGAGCAAGAGAGAGAGAGAGAGAGAGAGAGAGAGAGAGAGAGAGAGGCAAAAGGAGAGACAGACAGAGACATAAATATGAGAGACACATTGACTGGTTGACTCCTGCAATCACCCCAACTGGGCAGGGAATGGAACCTGCAACCCAGGAATGTGCCCTTGGCTGGGAATGAAACCCACAGCCCTGCAGCCCTGGGTCTGATGCTCCAACAGCTAATCACACAGGCCAAGGCAACAGTGTATAGCCTTCATTCTCTAAGCTGCCTCTCCTGGTATCTCAACTGCTCGCTGCCTCCAACAGTGGAGGCAAAGGGATTCTGGACCCCGCTCTCCCCACTCCTCACGACTGATAATGCCTAGAGGAAAATTAGATTTTTATTGGCCTGTGGACCACACTGGTTCAGAAATGTCCTTGGACGTAATGCATCCGCTGGATGCATTCATGGGTCCCTTTCTATCCTGTGTCAAATGTCCCAAATGCTGTAGCAGCTACGGTCACCGAGTTCCCTTGTACCGGCTCCCACCTGTCCCCACAGATCAGGGCATCACACACCTGTTCCCACAGCACGTCACTGGTTCCTGGCTGGTTCCCCAGCTCTCCATTGACCTCCTGGCTGTTCTCAGGATGTACCCCCGTCTGACTGATGGGAGATCGGGACTTCATGGACAAATCCAACACGTAGTCTGTGTCACCGACTTCCTCATCGGCCATCTGAACATCGGAATTCTCCAGAAGATACTTCTGCTCTTGCAAGGTGATGACCTTCTGTGGGGAGAAAATTAAACAAGATAAGACCCAGGATATATCCTACTCCTTGCGTGTGTCCTATTCAACACTCACACTTTCAGTGGAACAACACATGGATGTTTCCCTCTCTCTCCCTTGCTCATTCTCTCTCTAAAAAAAGGAATTGTTTTAATCAATCAATCAAATAGCAACCTCCCAAATGGTGGCAACCAAACATGTCTCCAAACATTGGCAGAGGCTCCCTGCAGAGAAAGGAGCCGTCCCTGCACCCGGTCTGTGCCTCAGTTTCCTCACCCGTGAGGTAGAACCAACACGTCTACTCCCTGAGGTTATTCTGAGGCTATTGGGAAAGTGAGCCCCAGGATGGGAGATCAAATGTCCGAAGATGTCCATCTCAGGAATGCTAATGTGGCCTGGCCGCCATGGCTCAGTGATTGAGCATCAACCTTTGGAACAGGATGTCATGATTTGATTCCAGGCCAGGGCACACCTCTGGACTGTGGGCTTAATCCTCACTGCAGGGGCAGGCAGGAGGGGCCAATCAGTGATTCTCTCTCATCATTGATGTTTCTCTCTCTTTCTCCCTCCCTCTCTGAAATCAACACAAATATATTTAAAAAATAAAACACAGAAAATTAAAGAATGCCTCTGTGCACATTCACCGGCCCCCTGCCCATCATGAGGGTCCCACTCACCCATTTCCTGGGTTTCTCCTTATTTCTCAGCAAGAGCTTCAGTTCCTCGCAGCTCTGCACATGCCTCTCCTTCACCAAGACCTGCAGCTCCAGGGGCATGCAGGTCATGAACTTCTCCAGCAGAAGCTTATCCAAGATCTGCTTCTTGGTGAGCACATCGGGCCTCAGCCAGCGATGGAGGAGCGCAGACATTGTGTGCACGCTCTGGAGGGGGTCCGCGTCCTCTGGGTGTTGGAAGGCTCTGAAGAGCACGTGCGCCCTCTCAGAGTCCCAGTGCTGTTCTTCACTGAGGTTTCCCTGGTGTCGTCTGGCAGGTGGCAGCGCCCAGCCCAGGCTGCCCTGTGGGTGCCCATGACCATTGGAAAATGCCTGGTCTGTAGCCATATTCCCTGAGTATGTCTCCAATGGGACTGGAGCAATCCCGGCCTGAGCCAGCTCCTGATGGAGATCGACAGAAGGTATGGACTTGGTAACAGGACCTCAGTTCTGGGGGGAAGAGAGGAGAGAATGAGATGGGTTTCACCTCCTGATCCACCCATTGCTAAACATCCCTCACTGGTCCCATATTGAGTACCCTGGAAGTTAATCCATAGTATTCTTCTCTTAAACAATATTTCATTTTATTGATTTTAGAGAGATGAATGAAGAGAGAGAGAGAAAGAAACATCAATTAGTTGACACCTGCTGGCCCCCCAAAGGGGACTGAGCCTGAAAGCTGGGCCTGTGCCTGACCAGGAAACAATCCAGCGATCTGTTGGCTCATTGGTCGACACTCAACAACTGAGCCACACTGGCCGAGCTCCAAAATCTATTTCAACAATAACATCAGCCTTTATTGCTTCTCCTCAAGACAGCTCAGTTGGTTAGTGTGTCTTTCTCCTAGGTCAAGTCTGCAGATTCCATGCCTGGTCAGGGCACAGACAGGAGTCAACCAATGAATGCAATGCTAAGTGCAACAACAAATCTCTCTCTCTCTCTTTCAAAAACCATCAATTAAAAAAATATAAGATACAGCAAGTCCATTGGTAAATTATAATCACTATTTGGTCATAATTCTATAGGAAAATACAGAAAACAAATATTTACAACCTGGAATTCCATGGGATTTAATATGTTGTAAATATCAAGCTATAATTTCCCCCCAACATTTCTACTTTGTTCCAGACAAGAGAGAGCACAAAAGAATCCTAAGAGAATTAAGCTCCTACAGATATTGTTTTATTGTAAAAACTCACTTCCCAACCCCAGGCCTCGGATGCCCTCGCCCCACTCACCGCCTCCGCAGCCCCCGAACCCGCAGCTCCTGCAGCCCGGACTGGCGAACTCTGTGCCAGGCGCTGAAACCCGCCTGTTTATATACCCGCTCTGGGCATCACTTCCAGTTCCCTCCCTGCCCTGTGATTGGTTAGAGACCAGGATTGATCCATTTTTCATAATCCGCTCACCCATGGTTCCCAGGAGAGAAACGTCTGCGGCCGCATGGGGCATATTGGCCTATGAGCTGCTTAGCACGCGTCTGAACTATTTGAAGGACCCAGACACACAGACCCGGCCCTGGCGGGGGTGGCTCAGGGATACCAGCGTGGGCCTGGGTGCCGAGGGGTCACGGAGGGTCTTGGGTTCGATTTCCCCGTTTGGGCACATGCCCTGGCTTTGGGTTCAAGCTCAATAGGTTCAATGCTCTCCCCCGCCCCCCCCCCCCCCTTTCTGTCCCTAGAAGGAATTTAAAAAGAAAATAATTTATTTTTAAAATAATAAAAAAGCCCGCCCTACCCTGCTGGGCTCAGTGGGCAGAGCATCGGCCTGAGGACTGAAGTGTCCCAGGTCCGATTATGGCCAAGGGCAGGCACCTTAGTTGGGGGCACATGTACCTTAGGAGCGGGTGAGCAGGAGGCAGCTGATTGATGTTTCTCTCTCATCGATGTTTCTAGCTGTCTGTCCCTCTCCCTTCCTCTCTGTAAAAAATCAATACAATATATTTAAAATAAATAAATAAATCAAAAAGCCCAGCCTGGTCTGCAGGCGATGGAGACCCGGACGCAGACCAGTAGGATTTCGCTTGGCGGGAGCTCGCTGCCATCTCTCCTCCTCCCTCACGCCGTGGGGTCACCGTCACCCGTGAGAGCCATCGGAAGCCGTGAGTTCTGAGCCGTGGGAAGCGGCTGGACCTGGAGGGTGAGGGGTTCCAGGAGGTCACGGCTTCGGGGTGTGTTTGGAAGTTGGGACTGAGATGGATTCAGGGACCAGGCGAGGGCGGCCCAGGCTGCTCCCCTCACTCACCTGGCAGGTGGGGCGGGGCCTGGCATGGCCCCTGTTCCAGGCCCAGGGCCGGATACACGGGAGGGGGTGCAGGGGGGGAACTACAGAGCCCCTGGCCAGACCCCATGGAGGTCGGACAGAAGGACCACCCCCACCCCCAGCCAGGCCCGCACAGACCTCTGGGAGCACAGCCTGGCTCCTGGTCCCAGCCCAGTCTCCAGAACCACCGCCCCGGCGGCCCTGGTGCTGAGCCGGCCCTTTCCCTGCCTCCGAGAGGGACGTGGGGTGACCTGGTCCTGGGGCCCCAGCGGGTGTGCGTATCTCCCGGTATCTCCCGTGGGTGGAAATGGGGGAGCCTTCACCTCCATCACCTCTCACCGGGTCCCTTCTCCACACTTAAGGGCAGGAACGGCTGCCCCAGGAGCTGGGTGGGTTCCCCAAAACCCCTCTCCCCCCACCGCACCTGCGAGGGTGGCGCCGCCACAGAACCTGGGACTGGCTGGCACCTCATCAGTGACTTTATTTCTGGGCAGATGCTTGTCAATTGCTTCCACACGCTTCTCAGAGCCGGCATCTCCGTCCCCCTCCTGCCTTCCTGGGGCGCAGACCTTGGAGCCCGCTGCCAGGCCCCTCCCCTGCCTTCAGCTGCCCCTCTATCCAAGGAGCCTACCCGCACTCCTCTCCTGGGCCCCTGGCCCGCCTTGCTGACCACCCTCCCCATAGGATGGGTGCGCGAGAGAGGGAGGACCAGGGAAGGGGCCTATGTGGAGGCCCCTTCCACTGGGGTGGTGGGGGTGGTGTGGGGCGGGTGGGAGTCAGGAGGGGTGGGTTTAAGGGAGATCTGGGTGCTTCCACTTTTCATTGCCCTTTGCGAACTGGGACAAAATTCAGAAGAAGAACACACGCTACTTTGAACTCAGGAAAAAGGTCAAGTCCACTCGGAACAGAAGCTCCCCCAGCCCCCACCGTGGGCAGCTCCTCCTGCTCACCAACCCCGGCCCCCGCCTCCAGGAAAAGCGGGGTTTGGGGCAGAAACAGCTGGGAAGGACCTGAGGACATTGGGGTACAGGGCGGCTAAGACCAGGGAGGAGCCAGGCGGGGTGGGGCGGCTCCTTGTGGCCAGGGGGGGGCTGGAGGAGGCAGCGGGCAGCATCATGGCAGGCGGCTACCCCAGAGGCCAGGGCGGAAAGGGCTCCCCGCCCTCAGGAGCAATCATGGCTCCTTAGATGTCTGTGGAATGAACCCGTGGTTCTTGGCGGTGTGAGGAAGGCCAGCTGAGGCCAGCCCCCTGCTGCCACGTGGAGCTCTTGGCCTGCCCACCATGAAGACACCGGCTTGGGCCAGGGGGACAGTGACCATGGCAGCAGAGATGGACCCCAAGATGGCAAAGCTCATGTTACACCCCGAGTGGGAGCAGAACCCCGTGTCTACATTTCAGTGATGAACTGGAACCCAGGTGGCACCTCTATCCCTGGCACCTTCCACACTGTCTCACAGGGTGTATCCATCCCATCAGCCAAATTAGAGGGTCAGCCATTTAAAAACATGCAGGTGTGAGAAGCAACTCGCTGAAAACCAAGCTCCTTCCTTGATTTTCTCTGTAACACGCCAGAATCTCACAGAAACAGGAATGGACTAAACATACAGAAAATGGGTAAAACAACCCTTCATTCTCCAATGTGTTTATCTTCCTCTAGAAAATGACATCTCCACTGACGCAGGAGTGATGTGACCCAAGTCCAACATCAGACATGTGCCCATGGAAGGCAGGTATTGCTCATATCCACCCTGAGATAAAATTTACATAAAATCTTCAATATTCCTTAAAAAAGAGAGACTTCTTTCAACAGCTGCACTGCTCAAAGGGAAAACGTATTTCCTGAATAATTTCCATGTAACTTTATTAACTTCCTTAGATTAGGAACTGACTTTAACATCTCACAGGGCGGCATTCATTTCACATTGATTGTTGGGGATTTTATATGACAAATGGTATTGATGAAATGATTACCGAATAAGGATCATGATTGATGATGTCTACATATTTATCATCTCAACTGTGATTTCACGGACCCAGGAGTGCCAGGGCCCCTCAGGAGCAGCAGGGAGGGGCTGACAGGGGAGAACAGGGCCCTAGAAGGAGGCAGGAGCAGGAGGAGCCTGAACACCCATCTCTCCACACCGCGGGGTCCTGTGTGCAGGGAGCCCAGGGCCTGTGGGACAATGACGGGCAAAATGCCTCCAGTGGCTAGAAGATGGGGACACCCAGACAATGAGACCAAAGCTCTCACACAAAAGCAGGAACAGGAAGACTATCCACCAAAATAAAGAGAAATAACATACACCCAGCAGATGAGGGCGGAGGGCGGGACCCAGGCCTGAGCCCAGGCTGACCTGCCCAGGAAGGCATCGCTGTCCAGGGTCCTGGAGATGATGCATTAGGACAGGTGACAAGGCCTGGGGGAGGCCTGAATCCCTGTGACCACAGGTCCTGGTGGGACAGGGTTCCACTGAGGGACAAGGTCAGAGGAGCAGAGAGGTGCCCCGGCCAAGGAGTGACCACATCAAAGCCCACGATGCTCTGAGCACTGACCATGCCCAGGCCCCAACCACGCCTCCTCCTCACAGCCCCTCCTGTCCCACCAGGACAGGCTCAGCACTGCAAACACGTGGCTTCTGGAAAGTTCTCAGTGCTTCCATCCCTTTCCTCTCAAACGTTAGGATCTTCTCCTTTAATTAATCCATCAATGCTTCATGGCAAGCAATGAACACAGTCATATCAGAGTCTCATTTCAATACAAAGCAGGAAGTGGCAGCTCAGAGCACCAGGGGGTAAAGGCAGGGATGGGGAGGGCCCAGCCCAACTCTGCTGACAGGAGAGTGTGGGGAGCAGAGCAGGCCAGCCCCCCAATCAGAGGTTCCTGAGTCAGGAAGTGGGAGCGTGAACATCTTCCATCACTCAGTCCCCACAGGCAGCTGCCTCACGCTGTGGAGGACAAGCATCATGAACACATTCAGGTCAGTGGCTGTAACTGGTGACATTCTCAGAGTCCACTTCATGCTCACAGTGTCCCACAGACTCCCCACCACCCAGTCCTCCCCTCTGCCGACCCCACTCCTCGGTAGGGTTTCCCCTGTATAGGCCCAGAGAGACACATCAGAGCCCTGGGTGGTGTCAATGCCTGGGGTGGACACAACAGGACAGGGTCAGACCCAGGACAGAAGATTCAAGGAGAAAATATGGGGAGTGGGTCCCCCCCATGGCTCTCATCTGCACTGTCACAGGGCCTCAGGTGTCCCCCCTCCATACCCACTGGCAGTCTGAGCGTAGCTCCCTCCTTTTCCACCTGCAGGAAGAAAACATCCCGTGAGAGACCAGGGAGGAGGCAGAGCCATGAGGCCCTAAAGGAAGCCCTAGTCCTGGGACCCAGAGAAGTTTCCAGAACCCTGTGTATAGACCCAGGCCAGGAGGTAAGTCTTTCTCGGTCCGTCCTGCGGCTGCCTGACCTGCCTTGGCATTTAGTCTCCTCAGACTCGAGAAGAAATCAGCCACGGTTCTGAGGACCTGCCGCCATCCTGCCCTCCCTACAATGTGTTGGGCAGGAATTCCAGTCACGGCTGGGAAAACGAGTTATGGTTTCTTGTCAATATTTGTTTGGGGACTTGATGGAGTCAACCGCTTTCTCTATAAAACGCCTACACTGTGCACAAGAGTGAGAAACGCATTCTGTGAAGCAATGAAAGGTCACAATGCATCGGGAAAACGTTCCCTTCCTTCTATCCAGCGGCCGTGTGGAGTCACTGATTCAATTGGAGGCCTGAGGTCCCTTCACTCCTGTCCAGGGAGAGTTGCCAACAGGTACCCCTCAGCGTCCCTTGAGAAGAAACACTTAGGTGCCATTCCCACCTTTGTGTTTCTACATCGACTGCTTCATCCTGATTTCCTGACCCTCCAATGGAATTGCTTCCCTTATCTCACCCGTCTCTGCTCAGGAATGTACAGGTGTCCCATGGGGCAGAGTGACTCCCCGTAATTCCAAGATATGTGAGATCCGTGTGACCTCATTAAATCCTCTCCTTTTATTCTTTCTTTCAAAGGGGAGGTGGGAGCGTTGGCATCTTGAATAACATTCCCGGCTGTGACAGCCCATGTGTGGCACCGCATTGGGAAGCATGGGGGACACGGTAGGAGGGCCCAACCAGTGGAAGGGAGCCAGCATGTAAGTTGGGTGGTTTGAGATACACAAGGGCTGAAAATCTCTTCCTGGAGAACAAGTACATTCTCACCAACATAGGTAGGGGCTGTCTTTTCTCCACACTTTTGCCAACAGGCATCTCTCCGTTTGGTCCATCTGTCCTTCTGAGCCTTTCACTCTCTCCCTCGCCCCATGTGTGATCTCCTGCCATCCTGTCGGTGACGCTCAGCCTCTGACTCCCCCTGACACCCCATCCTGCTCTCCATCTCCAGGTGCAGGGAGTGCGGCCAATGCATTTCCCACCAGGTTTGGAACAACTCACTTTCCCACCAGGAATGTATGAGACAGAATGAGTCCACATTCTGGTGAACAATTGGTTTTGTCTGACTCTGTCATTCTCAATGCTGGGAGGTGGGCAGCAATGTCACATTAGGGCTGAATGCAATTTCTCCTCTGACTACAACTGTTGGGCAATTTCCGTAAGTGTCCGGGCCCTGTAACCATCCTCAGAGGACGATGGATTGGACAGTGTTCATGAGTAGGTGGGACTCTAGTGAGGTGCCAGCATCTTCAGTTATTGGGACACTGTTGCTATGAATGGATCTGAGAAAGTGTCTGGTCTTTGCCCCTGGCTCCTGGCACTGAGCTCCTAAAACCCTGGGCATATGGTGAGTGACAAGTGTCTTTGGGACGCTGATGAGATGGCTCTTGGCTGAGGGTCCTGGAGAGAGTCAGGGTGGGGGCTGGTCCCCAGAAAGACCAAGCTGATCAGAGGGTTGGAACCTTCAGGCCCTAGAAGGAGGCAAGAGCAGGAGGAGCCTGAAATGTATCTCTCCAACCAGAGTCCTGTGTGCAGGGACCCCTGGGCCAGCGGGACAATGACGGCAAAAATGAGCCCTGATACTGTCAGACGGGGACACCCAGAGAATGAGACCAAAACTCCTACACAAACGCAGTAACAGGCATCACATCCACCAAAGCAAAGAAACAACCAACACCCAGAAGAGAGGTTCTGAGGGCCTGACCCCGACCTGAGCCTCGGATGACGAGGGGCCTGGAGATGTGATTCATTCGAACAAGTGACAAGGCCTGTGTGTCCCTGTGAGCGCAGGTCCTGGTGGGACAGGGACACTGAGGGACAAGGTCAGAGGAGCAGAGAGGTGACCCGGCCGAGGAGTGACGACGTCAAAGCCCACGACACACTGAGCACCACCTGGGCACAGGCCCCGCCCACGCTCCGACCTCACAGCCTCTCCCGTCCCCCCTGCAAAGAGCACAAAACACACAGGAATCTGCTGAATCCTTGGTGCTTCCATTTATTTCCTCTGAGAAAATAATTATTAAAGGGTCTCCTTTAATTACCCGTCACCCGTCACGGCAAGAATTAAAACACGAGGTCAATCCACAGTCTCATTTCAATACGGAGCAGGAAGTTGCAGCTCAGAGCACCAGGGAGTACAGGCAGGGATGGGGAGACCCAGCCCAACTCTGCTGACAGGAGAGTGTGGGGAGCAGAGCAGGCCAGCCCCCCAATCAGAGGTTCCTGAGTCAGGAAGTGGGAGCGTGAACATCTTCCATCACTCAGTCCCCACCAGGCAGCTGCCTCACGCTGTGGAGGACAAGCATCATGAACACATTCAGGTCAGTGGCTGTAACTGGTGACATTCTCAGAGTCCACTTCATGCTCACAGTGTCCCACAGACTCCCCACCACCCAGTCCTCCCCTCTGCCCTCCCCTCCCCACGGCAGGTCTCACCTTTAGAAGCCGAGAGAGACCCATCAGAGCCCTGGGCGCTGTCACTGCCTGGGGGTGGGGGGGACACACCAGGAGAGGGTCAGAGCCCCAGGGCAGGAGACTAAGGAGGAACTATGGGCGGGGGGTGCCCTATGGCTCCCATCTGCACTGTCACAGGGACTCAGGGGTGCCCCCTCCATACTCACTGGCAGCCTGAGCGTAGCTCCCTCCTTTCCCACCTGCGGGAAGAAAACATCCCGTGAGAGACCAGGGAGGAGGAGGCAGGGCCATGAGGTCCTAAAGGAAGGTCTAGTCCTGAGTCCCAAGGAAGTTTCCAGAACCCTGTGTATAGACCCAGGCCAGGACCAGGAAACCTGAGGGAAGTCCATGTGTGGGGACTGGACCCACCGCCCTCCTGGAGGTCTGTGCTCAGCAGGGACCTGCCCTCTGACCTGGGGCTGCTGGCAACGGGGTCCCCACCACCAGCATCATCAGGTGATAAGTGGGTCCCTCATTTTCCCACGGGCCTCACTACGGAGTAAGTGTGAGCACAGAGCCCCACACCTGCCATCACACGTGTGGGGATGGTGCTTCCCATGAAGGAGGCGGGACACACGTCTACCTGGGCTTGAACCCCCAGTGGGACCGACACTCAGACCCCACCCCTGCCCACCTGAGCGCCTCCTCCCCCACATCACAGCTGCAGCCACAGCTCCCAGCAGAACCAGGCCCCCAGCGATGCCCATGATGATGACGAAGGTGTGAGAAGGCGGCTCTGGGGGGAGAAGAGAAGGGAGGGTGAGGGCCCTGACCCCAGGCCTCAGTCCCGACCCCACTGAGGTCCCCCAGGGCCCCTGCTGCCCTGAGAAGAGGCTCTGTGCCCACGGCCCCTCCTCACCCCATCTCAGGGTCAGGGGCGCGGGCAGCCCCTCGTGCTGCACATGGCACGTGTATCTCTGCTCCTCTCCAGGGGGCACCCCCACGGCCGCCCACTTCTGGAAGGTGCCGTCCCCCGCAGGCCTGGTCTCCACCAGCTCCATGTCCTGGGTCTGGTCCTCCCCGTCACGCTGCCAGGTCAGGCTGATGTCCGCAGGGTAGAAGCCCAGCGCCCAGCACCTCAGGGTGACCTCATGGTCAGAGACGGGGTGGTGGGTTACGTGAGCCTTTGGAGGGTCTGAGGGAAGGGGAGGAAATGCAGGAACTTTGCATCCGTCATTGACACTCCAGCAGCGCCCATGTGACCATCCTGAGAATGGACAGCCACCTGGGGTGGGGGAGGGAGCACACAGCCCACACACCAGCCTGGACAGAGGCACCTGGAAGGCCCTCCTAGTCTTTAGAAAGTTCTAGAATCAGAGAGACACAGCCCAGGGCAGGAGGCCACGTGACTCAGAAAAGCTGGGGTGAGGCCTCAGACACAGTGGGTGTGGGCAGCGCACAAGGCCTGAGAGAGAAGGTCCCCGTGGGTCCCAGAGCCCCTGCAGGGCCCATGGGGACCGCTGATGGGCTATTTCAGGGGGGTCTCCTTGCACCCCAGGAGAGCCTGCACCCCTAACTGTCCCTGAGAGGCGGGGGTCCCTCTGGTACCTGACCTGACATCAGGGGGCTCCCTCCCTGACCCAAGGAGGGGTGTCTGACACTGACCCCCTGTCCTGTCTCCTTGTAGGAGCCCCAGCCCCGGGGAGAGGGGGCGGCCCCAGGGCCCCTGGTACCTGCGCGCTGCAGGGTCTCCTTCCCTTTGTCCAGGTACATGAGCAGCGACTCCACACACAGGCCCTCCAGGTAGCTCCTCACACGCTCTGCCACACCGGCCGCCTCCCACTTGCGCTTGGAGATCTGAGCCGCCATGTCGGCCGCGGTCCAGGAGCGCAGGTCCTCGTTCAGGGCGATGAAGTCCTTGCCGTCGTAGGCTTCCTGTCTGTACCCGCGGAGGAGGCGCCCCTCGGGTCCCAGGTCGCAGCCATACATCCACTGGATGGTGTGAGACCCTGACCCCGCCCCGCCGTCAGCCCCGCCCCTCCCGCCCCGCCCCGCGGTCAGCCCCGCCCCGCCGTCAGCCCCGCCCCGCCCCGCGGTCAGCCCCGCCCCGCGGTCAGCCCCGCCCCGCCCGCCCCGCGGGGACTGAATCTAAAACTGAAAGTGAAATCGGGTCATAGTCCCCGCGGGCTCCTCCCGGGTGGGGGCTGGGCGGGTCCCGCCGCCTCGGGGTGACGCTCGCACCCGGAACCTCGGGGCGACCCCGGCCCGTCCGTGGGGAGGGGGGTTGTGACGGGCCCGGCGCGCGGCTCACCGTCCTCGCTCTGGTTGTAGTAGCCGCGCAGGGTCTGCAGGTTCACTCGGTTAGTCTGTGCGTTGGTCTTGCTGATCTGCGTGTTCCGGTCCCAATACCCGGGCATCTCCCGCTCCACCCACGGCTGCTGCATCCACGGCGCCCGCGGCTCCGCCCTCGGATTCGGGGCGTCGCTGTCGAACCGCACGAACTGCGTGTCGTCCACGTAGCCGACGGCGAGGAAGCGGGGCTCCCCGCGTCCGGGCCGGGACACGGCGGTGTGGAAATACCTCAGGGAGTGGGGGCCTGGGGGGCGGACGGGGGGCAGGGCCGGGGCTGGACACTCACCTTCCTGGGGCCCCGAGCCCCCGCCGGGTCCCCTCGCTCCTCCCCGCACAGCCCCCCCTCCGACCCCGCACTCACCGGCCCAGCTGGGGGTCGGGACCAGCGCCCCCGAGAGCAGCAGGAGGAGGGTGGGGGGGCTCAGGACCCGCATCCTCGGCGTCGGGGGACCATCTGAGTCCCGGCGCTTCCGCGGAGGAGTTATAACCGGGAGCCGCGGGGACGCTGATTGGCTGCTCTGGAAACCGCTCAGCCAATGGGAGTGAGAATTGGGGCCGCGTCACGAGTCTCCAGGAAGGAGGCGCCGACACAGGTTGGGAGAGGAGAAGTGAAACCAGGGCGCTGGGGAGTCCCCACCACGAGCTGCCCCCCCAGACTCTGTCCCTGCGGAGCCCTGAGCGCAGGCCTGGGCCCTGGGACTCGGTCCTGACCCTCCTCCCGCGCGGGGCGCCGTCACCCTGTCCCCGAGGCCTGGCCCGGGCGCTGTGCTGTTCAGGGACTTTCCAGGGTTTTGGTGTCACCATCTCTGTGCGGCCTCACACACAGGCAGGCGCCCAGAGAACCTGTGTGTGTGGTGACGTCATCATAGTGACCCTCACGGATCACACAGGGTGAGACAGTTATTAATCCACGTCGCATGCTCACTGCCAGTGAGATGGTAACAGGAGTCATGTTTTTAAAAAATATATATTTTATATCGATTTCAGAGAAGAAGGAAGAGGAAGAGATAGAAACATCAATAATAAGAAATAATCATTGATCGGCTGCCTCCTACACGCCCCACACGGGGGATGGAGCCCACATCACAGGCGTGTGCTCTGACGAAAAGTTGAGCTCTGACCTCCCGGTTCATAGGTCAATGTTCAACCACCGGCCCCGCTGGCTGGGGAATATTGAATAATTTCTGTTCTGTTCTGTCACAGTCCCCAGGGCTGTCTTGCTGGGTGGCTCTGGTCCTCATGCAGGTGATGTAAAGTGACGCCTTGTGTCTCTCAGTCCCAGAGACCTTTCCGTGCTGATGCATTTAATGACGTCATCAAAGCTCACAGGTGTTGTGTTCCCACAGAGCCCCCTAGAAACGCTGTCAGCGCTGGGGAGCGGTCCAGCTCACGTGGTGGGACACACCTGTTCCAACATTCTGGTTTTCCCTTCGGGGCTGACATTGTATCAGGACAACAGGACTGTCCGTTGGCACCTGCTAGGTGATATTTCCTGAAGTAGAAGCTCACGTTCATTTTTTAAAAATATATTTTTGTTGATTTCAGAGAGGAAGGAGAGGGAGGGAGGGAGACAGAAACATGAATGATGAGGGAGAATCTCTGATTGGCCTCCTGCTCGTCCCATTGGGCATTGGGCCCACAGTGGAGATTGGGCCCACCACTCGGACATGTGCCCTTGACTGGAATCAGACCGTCAGTCTGGAGGCTGAGGCTCTCCCCACCAGGCCACACCAGCCTGGGCACTCATGTTCATTATTGAGAAAGTGTGAGCCAGTTCCCCAAATCTCAGCAATCCCAGCGTCTGTGCCATTCGTTCTGTTACGTAAACACGGGCCAGGCCGGGTGTGGCTCAGTGGCTGAGCATTGACCTGTGAACCAGGAGGCCAGGGTTCTATTCCCGGTGAGGCTCCTGCAGGGTTGCAGGCTAGATCCCCAGTTGGGGGCATTCAGGAGGCGGCCTATCCGTGGTTCTCTCCCATCATGGATGTTTCCATCTCTGTCTCCCTCTCAGTTCCTCTCTGAAATAAAATTTTTTAAAATATATTTTTATTGATTTCAGAGAGGAAGGGAGAGGGAGAGAGAGAGAGAAACAACCATAGTGAGACAGAATCATGGATCTACTGCCTCCTGCAGGTCCCCTACTGGGAATTGAGACCACATCCTGGCATGTGCCCTCGACCTGAATCAAATCTGGGACCCTACAGTCCGCAGACCTATGCTCCAACCATAGAGACAAACCAGCTAGGGCTCAATATTTTTTTTTTTTAAATGTAAACATGGGCCCTAACCAGTAGGGGGTGTGCAGGAGGCAGCTGATCAATGTTTCTCCGTCATCAATGTTTCTAACTTCTATCCCTCTCCCTCTCACTTCCTCTCTGTAAAAAAATCAATAAATAAAAAATTCTGTAAAAAGATAAATAAAAAATAAAAAAGCCCAGGCAGCTTGGCTCAGTGGTGAGCATTGACCTATGAACCGGCAGGTCACCATTGGATTCCCGATCAGGGCACACGCCCAGGTGGCAGGTTCAATCCCCAGTAGGGGATGTGCAGGAAGCGGCAGATCCATGATTCTCACTCATCATTGATGCTTCTATCTCGCTCTCCCTCGCCTTTCTTCTCTGAAATCAATAAAAATCTATCAAAAATAGTTAAGATGGTAAATTTCATGTGACTTGTATTTTATCTCAACTAAACACTGTTTTTTAACTTTATTTTTATTGTTGACACTATTACAGGTGTCCTCATCTCTTCCCCCCCACTTTGCCCATCTCCACCCAGTTCCCACCCACCCTTCCCTCTGGCACTCACCATGGGCTGCGATCATGGGCTATGCCAGTGATGGCGAACCTATGACATGCATGTGAGAGGTGACACACTAACTCATTTCGGGTGGCACGCATCGACAGAGACAAAAAATTGCATAATTCAAATATTTGTCTCTCAAAATGGCCAGAGTTGGGCATCACTCGAGTAACATTATTACTCACGTTACTCATGATCAATAATGAATTCTAAAACCAGATGTAAACATGTACATTGGTGTTGTGTAGCAAAGATACATATCTTAGGGAAAATATCCAAGATACATTGTTCCAATATTGACATTAATATAAAAAGGTTAAGAATTGCACTATAAAGAGATTGATCTTTACTCATGACATTTTATTTTTACCCGAGTGACAAAATGCCCAATTCTGGAAACGGCCTCGTTATTGTCAACATGTGCCTCCGGTAAGCTTCCCGTGCGTTCTGTGCATTTGGCAAACGGACGCAGTTAATCGCCATGTTCGTTAGGAGACAAAGATATACAGTGCAACAGTGCTCGACCAGACATTCTGCGTGTCGGATAATTGATTACAGGACCATATATTTGTTGGTTATACATACTATCTTTGAATTGTTTTGCACCAGGAGTCAGTGCAACAACACTGCAAAAAGTTAATAGGTAAGAAACCTATCAACTTTTTATAAAAAACGCCGTGATTTATACTTACTTATTTCTGCAGCCTTGTGATGGATAATAAAAAAAAATTAAAAAGCAAGATTGAATGATAAAGGAAGTGGAAGTTGCTGTAGCCGACCCTTTCAAGACATATGGACCGAGACATAGGGCATTGTCAACAGAAAACAGATTGTTGTGCATACTGTGTAATAAAACGGTAGTAAGCAGAAGGTGGAATGTAAAGAGACATTTTGAAACTAATCATTGTCAGCTCTTGAAAAAAAAGTATTGATGAAAGGAAAGAATACATTTCTAGGCAGCTATACCTCTATAAAAGTCAATCAAATTCCATCATTAAATTTCTAAGACGCTCTACAAATTTAACATCAGCAACTTACTGTATTGCTCACTCCATAGCTCAGCATGGAAAAGCCCTCAGTGATAGGGAATTTATTAAGGTAACATTTCTAAGATGTGCACCAGCTCTATTTCACGGTATGAAAAATAAAGATGATATTATTAAAAGAATTTCTGAGTTACCACTCAGTAGAAATACTATCAAAGAATAATAGGTCTTAACAAAAATGTACAACATCAATTAAAAAAAAAGACTTAAATAGTTGTAAATATTTTTTGATTTCTCTTGATGAAGCTACTGATGTCACATCAAATGCTCGGTTGGCCATTATTGCTAGACATTCTGATGGTCTCACAATGAGAGAAGAGTTGATAAAGTTAGAATCAGTGCCAATAAGTACATCAGGAAACCAAATATGTAAGGTTGTTATAAAAACATTCAGTGACCTAAACATTGATATCTCTAAAATTGTGTCAGTCACGACAGATGGGGCACCAAATATGGTGGGGAAAAATGTGGGATTCCTGAAATTGTTTATGGAAGCTATTAGACATCCACTTGTACCTTCTCATTGCATTATCCATCAGGAGGTGTTGTGTGCCAAATTGGGATTCTCAGAATTGAATGATTTAATGTCAGTTACAAAATTGTAACAAAAATTGTAAATTTTATAGCTTCTCAACCCTTTCACAAGCGAGAATTTTCTGCACTTTTACAGGAAGTTGATTCAACCTACAGTGGACTACATCAGTAGTTCAATAATGTGAGATGGCTGAGTAGAGGTAAAGTACTTGAGCGATTTGTGGAGTGCTTTGAAGAAATTACGGTATTTATTGAGAAGAAGGATCTGGCAAACTTTCCTCGGATCAATGATCATAAGTGGGTCAGCAATTTGATGTTTTTTTACAGATCCCTCTGTTCATATGAATGAACTGAACTTAAAATTACAAGGTTTGGGCAAAAGTATTGACGTGATGTTTGGATACATCAAACCTTTTGAAAATAAACTTAAAATTTTCAAGCGAGATATTGAAACTAAAACTTATGAGTATTTTCCTCGGATAAAAAAGTATTTCGAGAAGGCCACTACAATGAATGTAATGGAGTCCATACTTATTTACCAGATTATAGTAAACTCATTATTTGAACAGTTTAGCGAAAGATTCAACCAATTTAGAAGCGTAGAACAGACCATTAAAATAATTAGTTATCTGGATGTAGTTGTTTACAGTACTTTGGAATTAAAGGATTTCCAATGGATGCAAATTGACGATTTAGAGATGCAACTTGCAGATTTTCAAGGTAGCATTTGGACTCATGTGTTTGTCGACTTAAGGTCGAAACTTGAAAATCTGGAATGAAATCGTTTGAATAATGAAGAAGAGTGCAACTACAAACAAGAAATTTTAAGTGCTTGGAACACAGTACCTGACACTTTTAGCGACATAAAAAATCTAGCGATGGCTTTGCTAACAATGTTTTCATCAACACATTTTTGTGAGATTTTTTCTCAGCATTGAATAATATTAAAGCGAACAAAAGAAACCGGCTAACAGATGAAGTTAGTGGCTCTTGTTTGGCCTTGAAGTGCACCAAGTATGAACCTGCAATCAAAGAATTAGCAGACAAATTCAACACCAAAAAAGTCACTAATTTATAGTTTTCCTACCATTCGATTATCATTGTTTTTATTATTATTTTTTCCTAAATGTACATTGTTTTTCTGTTTTTGTTCATTTTATACATACTTTGGCTGATTTTCCTTTGTTAAATGGCTTTTAAATATATAAAATAAATCTCAAAAATATAATTTTTTTTACTATGGTTGCAAATATAAAAAAAATTATGAATATTTCTATATGTGACACAGCACCAGAGTTAAGTTAGGGTTTTTCAAAATTTTGACACGCCGAGTTCAAAAGGTTCACCATCGCTGGTTTAAACTGTTCAACCCTGGCTGGGTAGAACAGTTTAAACAGTTTAAACAGTTCAGTTGGTTATACCATTGTTTAGATACCCAAAGGTTTCAGGTTCAATTTCTGGTCACGGCACATACAAGAATCAGTGAATGTTGTCCAGCCAGCGTGGCTCAGTGGTTGAGCATCAACCTATGAACCAGGAAGTCACGGTTCAATTCCCAGTCAGGGTACATACCCTGATTGAGGGCTCCATCCCCAGTGGGGGTTGTGCAGGAGGCAGCCGATCAATGATTCTCTCTCATCACTGATGTTTCTCTCTCTCCCTCTCCCTTCCTCTCTGAAGTCAATAAAAAAATATATATTAAAAAAGAATCAATGAATGCATAACTGAAACAAATTAATGGTTCTCTCGCTCTCTCTCTCTCTCTCTCTCTCTCCTTTCCTACATTCCTCTCTCTCTCAAAAACCAATGGGAAAAATAACCTTGGGTGAGGATTAACGAGAAAAACAAAACAGAGTTCCAGAGAGAGTTGGATGGAGAGTTGCTGATTCTGTTGAGACCAGAGTCAAGGTGGGCTCTGAAAAGAGCCGGAACGGAGGAAACAGAAGAGTAGGCCCACTGCCCTGTCCCCTTTCTGATGCTTAAATACACTCACCTCGTGCGGCGTGCAGGCATTAGTTTATTTTTTTAATACATAAATTATTTATTTTTTTAACCTCTCTTGTCTAGTGTTGCCACTTCCTGTGACGCTGTAGTCATTTCAAAATAAACCCAAAATGAAGCCCCAGGTGATCTGGGTGTGGGAACCAGGGAGGACCAGCTATTGTTGAAGAATCACAGTATTACTGCCACCCGGGGGCCTCAGGGCACCAGCGTGCTGGGCCCATGCCCTGAGTTGTAGGTTTCATTTTTAATTTTTTTCCAAATCCTCACCTGAGGATATATTTTCCATTGATTTTTATTTTTTTTTACTATAGTTTTATTGATTACAGTGAGGAAGGAGAAGGAAAGAGGGATAGAAGCATCAATGCTGAGAGAGAATCATGGTTGGTTGCCTCTCGCACGGTCACTGCTGGGGATGGAGCCCACAACCTGGGCATGTGCCCTTGACTGGAATTGAACCCTGGACCTTTCTATCTGCAGGCCAATGCTCTATCCACTGAGCCAAACCAGCCAGGACTCCATTGATTTTTAGAGAGAGTAGTAGGGACGGGGGCAGAGAGAGAAACATCGACATGAGAGAAACACATGGATTGGTTGCCTCCCCTTGTGCCCCAACCTGGGCAGGGATTGTACCTGCAACCGAGGTACATGCCCTTGAGTAGGAAGTGAACTGGGGACACTTCGGTTTGAGGCTCTAACCACTGAGTAAACCAACAGGGCTGCTTCAGTAGGTTTTCATTGCCAACAAGTTGCCCAGCTGTGTGGATGCATGTGGTTGGGGGCCACCGCTGGAGAAGTGGTCCCCACTCACCCTCCTCCTGAGTCCTGACTCTCCCCCCAGGACAATGTCCAGGTGTGGAGACCACGGTGGTGACCAGCAGACTTCCCAGACACAGAGCAGGGTCCATCCCTTGTTGGCTGGGCGTCCAGGTGGGTGTTCCAGCCACTGAAGTGGACTCACTGATTGCAGAGACTTTGCAGACCTGGAGTCACCACGGAGCAGCCAGCATGGTTACCACACTGGGCAACCAGAGCTCTGACCCAGCCAAGTCAGTCATACAGGAGAACCCCCTGGGGAGCCACACCCCACACCAGGCAAACCCTTATCTCTGGGTGTGGCCACCAAGCCCAGTGCGGGAGAGGCTCCGTTGGTTGAGCATCATCGTGTGCAGCAAAAGGTTGCCGGTTCCATGTTCAATCAGGGTACAAGCCTGGGTGGGGGGTTAAATCTTCAGCCCAGGTGCCTACAGGGAGCAACCATCTCTCTCTGTCTCTCTCTCTCTCTCTCTCTCAAAAAACGAAGCTCAGTGAAATGCAAATGTCAAATAAAAGAATAATTCAGAACACACACACATCTAAAAAATGCTGTGGCCCTGGCTGGTGTGGCTCAGTGGATAGAGCTTTAGCCTATGGACTGAAGGGTCCCAGGTTCAATTCCATTCAAGGGCACATACCCAGGTTTCGGGCTCCTACCCCCGTAGGGGGCGTGCAGGAGGCAGCTGATCCATGATTCTCTCTCATCAATGATGTGTCCATCTCTCTGTTCCTTCTGCCTTCCCCTCTGAAATCAATACAAATATATATATATATTTTAGAAAATAAAAAATGTGGTGTATCTGACATCCACATTGCACTGGGTATTCTGTAGGGCATCTGGCCACTCTCCTGGGACCTCCCTATTTTACAAGGAAATAACGGACAACAGAGGACAAACAAGGAATAAGGGTTGAACCATCAAATATTTATTGAAACAAACCGCAAGACTGACAGAGGATGGGGCCAATAGGGAACAGGGTCCGGGCGGGTGGCGGTTAAGCCGGGAGAACTGACTGCTCCCCCCTCCCAACCCCCCAGCTTCTGTCCCATCCACCAGGCGGTCCGTGTAGTCTGTCACTCTGGGGCGGTGGTTGTAGCGAAGTACTCGAAGCAATCCTAGCGCCCAGACCTCTTCCCCATCTTCCGCAGGTAGTAGAACGCCACGCACTCCGCCACCGTTCTGGTCTTCACCCAGTGCTTCTGTACACGGTGAAAGTCTTTTCCAAAGACCAGGAGCGCATGCTCAAAGCCCTGGATTTCCTCTTCTGTCCACGCAGTCATGCCCTCCGGAGGTGCCTTTCCGCTGCGGCAGTGCCTCTCCAGCGCCTCCTGGACGTGATGGTCGCACCTGAGCAGCTCCTGTAAGGCCCGCTCATCGTCCCTGGTGAGCGCTCCCGCCGAAACCCCGTCCACCGTTCTCTCCTGTCCAGTTCTGAGTGCGGCCTCCACAAGGTACTCCTTCACTGTGCTCTCCGCCACCACCCCGGGACGCCAGAGGAGCTGGTCCTCATCTTCAGACGCTTTCCCATCATCGTCATCATCATCGTCATCATCATACTCTCCAAGGTAAGGGGGGATCTCGGCCTGATATTGTAAACCGATCCTTACTTCCTTCCTCACATCTTCCGGTGAGTTACCACTGTCTGTTTCACCATCTTCAGTCTCTGATTCTTTATCTCCTTCACAAGCAGCATCTGAGCGCAAAGGCCTCGGGAAGAAGTCGGAAGCCTCGTGGAAAGCCAGAGAGGGCACCAGGTCGTCTGCGGAACACGGCGCCTCCTCGTCGCAACCGGACAGCAGGTCTTTGGCTATTTCCTCCTTGTCCAGCGTCATGTCTGGCAGCTGGTCGGCACGTTCCCTTGGGGAGCTGCGGGCCCTGGGCTCCCCCGCGGCGGGCGGCACGCGCTCAGAGCCGCAGAAGGCCAGCAGGTCTTCCAGAGGCATGCCGCCTTCCTTCTCCAAGGCTGTACTTTCCGAGCTGAAGATTTTACCCTCATCCATCATCTCCTCTCTCTCTCTCTCTCTCTCCCTCTGTCTCTCAGAGACAGACAAGTTACCCCAAGATTCCCCTTCGACGTGAAGTCTACAGAACAAAGTGAATGACAAGCACACTCCTAGGCACGGGAACGGACTGATGGTCGTCACAACCGGGTCTGAGGGGCAGGGGAGGCACTGCAAGGCCCCCTAAGATGCACCCACACCGCACCCCCCAAAATAAAATAGAATCCGGTCAAAATGCGAACAGTGGCCTAGACTAAAAAGCGCTCGTTTAAAATAGAAACATCGCCCTTTGCGTCAAGGGGGACCAGGGGGACCCCTGGTTTCCACACGATCTCAGAAATGATGCACAGCGCACACCCCCGGGTCTTTAGAGACCAACCTCCATGCAGCCATCCGTCCGGCCAACCATCCATCCAGCCACCCACCTATCCACCTATCTATCTATCCATCCATCCATCCATCCATCCCTCCATCCATGCATCAGTTCTCACTCCCTTCCAAACGCCGAGTCTCGGACGCCCTCGCCCCACTCACTGCCTCCGCAGCGCCCACACCCGCAGCTCCTGAAGCCCAGACTGGCAACTTCTGTGCCAGGCGCTGGCACCGTCCTGTTTATATTCCCGCTCCAGGCATCACTTCCTGTTCCCGCCCCGCCCTGTGATTGGTTAGAGACCAGGGTTGATCCATTTTTCATAATCCGCTCACACATGGTTTCCGGGAGAGAAATGCCTGCGGCCGCCTGGGGCATGTTGGCCTATGATCGGCTTAGCACGCGTCTGAAGCGTTTGAAGGACCCAGACACGCAGATCCGGCCCTGGCGGGTGTGGCTCAGGGATACCAGGGGGGGCCTAGGTGCCCAGGGGTCACAGAGGGCCGCGGGTTCGGTTCCCGGTTTGGGCACATGCCCTGGCTTTGGGTTCAAGCTCAATAGGTTCAATGTTTCTCCCCCGCCCACCCCTCTCTCTTTCTGTCCTTAGAAGTAATTTAAAAGGAAAATAATTTTTTTTAAAAAAAGTAAAAAAGCGCACCCAAACCTGCTGGGCTCAGTGGACAGAGCAACGGCCTGAGGACTGAAGGGTCCCAAGTTTGATTCTGGTCAAGGGCAGGTTACCTTAGTTGCGGGCACCTCCCCAGGAGCGGGTGTGCAGGAGGCAGCAGATCGATGTTTCTCTCTCATCAATGTTTCTAGCTCTCTGTCCCTCTCCCTTCCTCTCTGTAAAAAATCAATAAAATATATTAAAAATAAATAAATAAATAAATAAATAAATAAATAAATAGGCCCAGCCTGGTCTGTAGGCGATGGAGACCCGGTCGGAGACCAGTAGGATTCCGCTTGGCGGGAGCTCGCTGCCATCTCTCCTCCTCCCTCACGCCGTGGAGCGGAGCCTCGGGAGGCACAGCGTGATCTTCAATTCAATGATGACAGGTGTTGGGGGTCCAACACCAACAGGTCCAGGGGTCCCCAAAGGTGTGGATGGAGTCAGCGAAGAAGGAATGACACGGAGACAGCGTTCAATTGATCAGCAGCCTAGCCAGGATCTCTAGCCAAGTTCTCCAGCCAGGTTCTGTTTTTTATTGTCTTGTGACATCTGTGTTTATACCAGTTGATTTTAATCCTATCAATTTCCATTCCACAGCTTAGGGCGTTTCTTATCTCCATTCCAGGGAGTAAGGATTATGGAGCTTTAGGGTGATTGTTCGTAGTTAAAGTGATTAACTACCCACCTGGCATTTAGTTCAGGGGTTTTATTCCCTCCCTAACTTCAGGGGAAAATCCCTAGCTGGGGAAACAACCTTTCTCGGAGAGGTGACCTTGGTTAAAACACATAGCGCTAAGAAGGGGAGCAAACATATTAAGAACAGTATGCCACATACGCCAGGTCCCTTGAAACATATGCTGTGCAGATGTTTCTTTCCTGCAGCGACTGTGTCAAGCAGCAAGGATGGACCAGCTCCCGACAGGCGGGCACCTGAGGATCAAGCTACTCTCTCTCCGATTCCTGTTAGAAAACGCCGACTGCTTCCAGGAGCATCTGACGTTCCTCACGAGCCACCTGTGAACCCCGACGTTCCTTGCTTCACGAAGGGACTCTATCTCAGAGCTTCAGGCGGCAGCCCGCGCACCATCTAGAAGCAGAAGGAAGGCCCACCTATATGTTTTTAAGTCTCTCTCTCCCCTCCCACTCTGGAGTCAGCTGGTTTACCAACAGAGCTCTGTGCTGCAGTGAGAGAGAATTAAACATCTGGAGGCCAGAGGTCAGAGCCAATCAGAAGTCAGGCTAGAGCCGCTCGCCCATTCTGGCGGTGTAATTGGTGGGTTCCCAGTGGAAGAGCTTCCGAGGCTCCGCCCCCGTCTGCCAGCACCAACCAATCATCGCCCGGAGCTCCTAGGAGCAAAACTGCTCCCCTGTTGCTCTCCTCCCACTCTCCCTCCAAGGGTGGGGGGTGGGCGAGTGGCTGCAGTGATGGCGGTGGCGACTCTGGACCCCAGCCAGGACCTTCCTGTGGATCGCCCCAGCTGCGGAGGGCGGCCGGTTGCGCCCGGGGGTTGCGGTGGGGTTCACCCCCTCACAGCTCCTGGCCGGCGCCTAGCAGCCGACTTAGAACCAGAGCGGATCAGGGGAATCCGACTGTTTAATTAACACAAAGCATCGCGAAGGCCCGCGGCGGGTGTTGGCGCGATGTGGTTTCTGCCCAGGGCTCTGAATGTCAAAGTGAAGACATTCCATGAAGCGCGGGTAAGGGCGGGAGTAGCTAGGACTCTTAAGGTAGCCAAATGCCTGCTCATCTAATGAGCGACGCGCATGAATGGATGAAGAGATTCCCACTGTCCCTGCCTCCTATCCAGCCAAACCACAGCCAAGGGCACGGGCTTGGCGGGATCGGCGGGGAAAGAAGACCCGGTTGAGCTTGACTCTAGTCTGGCAGGTGAAGAGACAGGAGAGGTGCAGAATAAGTGGGAGGCCCCGGCGCCCCTTCCCTGAGTCCGCGCGAGGGGGCGGGGAGGGGGGCACGCCGGCCTTGTGTGCCGCCGGTGAAATACCGCTACTCTGATCGTTTTTTCACTGACCCGGTGAGGCGGGGGATGGAGGGGGGGTGAACCCCGAGGGGCCCTCGGCGGCCCGGGCGCGACCCGCTCCGGGGACAGTGCCAGGTGGGGAGTGTGACTGGGCGGCACACCTGTCACACGGGAACGCAGGTGTCCTAAGGCGAGCTCAGGGAGGACAGGAACCTCCCGCGGAGCAGAAGGGCAAAAGCTCGCTTGATCTTGATTTTCAGGACGAATACAGACCGTGAAAGCGGGGCTCACGATCCTTCTGACCTTTTGGGTTTGAAGCAGGAGGTGTCAGAAAAGTGACCACAGGGATAGCCGGCTGGTGGCGGCCAAGCGTTCATAGCGACGTCGCTTTCTGGTCCTTCGCTGTCGGCTCTTCCTATCATTGTGAAGCAGAATTCACCAAGCGTTGGATGGTTCACCCGCTAATAGGGAACGTGAGCTGGGTTTAGGCCGTGGTGAGACAGGTTAGCTCTACCCTCCTGAGGATGTGTTGTTGCCATGGTAATCCTGCTCAGGCCGAGGGGAACCGCAGGTTCAGTTGGTGGATGTGCTTGGCTGAGGAGCCCATGGGGCGAAGCTACCATCCGTGGGATTATGACTGAGCCTCTAAGTCAGAATCCCGCCCAGGCGGTACGATAGGGCAGCCGCCTCGGTTGGCCACGGATAAGCTGGTCCCCTGTGGTCCCCGCTGGGGGGCCGTAGCGTCCCCCCACCCCACCCCCCGTGCGGCACCCCCCGGGGCCGGCCCAGCACTCCCCTCCCTGCCTGCCTGTCACTGTTTTAATAACACAAAATGCAAGTACAAAACATTGTACAAGTATACTTTTTACTACGTGAAGTGCAATAATACATTTGTGTGGCTTTTTAAAATCTATCTTCATTGATTTCAGAGAGGGAGAGAGAGCCATAGAAGCATCTACCATGAGAGAGAATCACCCATCTGCTGCCTCCTGCACCCCCCCTCACCCCCCTACTGGGGATCAAGCCCGTGACCCGGGCCTGCGCCCTTGACTGGAATGGAACCCCGGACCCTTCCGGCCCCAGGCCGATGCTCTACCCACTGACCAAAACAGGCCGGGGCGGCACTTTGTTTTATACATGGCAATCCAAGGAGGAGACTTAAATGGGTTACAGACAATCCACTGGTGATAGATGAGGGAGGGAGGGAGGTGGGAGAAAGCAAAGGAAGTGCGGGTGGTGAGTGGGGGGAACCTCTGGGATTGGAAAAAAAGTAAAATGATAGACACATGCTTCTTTTTAAAAAAAATAATTTTTTATTGATTTCAGAGAGGATGGGAGAGAGATTGAAACCTCATCAATGAGACAGAATCTTGAACCGGCCGCCTCCTGCACGCCCCCTAGTGGGGCTCGCTAGAGCCTGTGACCCGGGCGGGCATGTGCCCTGGACCTGAATTGAACCCGGGACCCTAAGGTGGACGTAGTCTCTACCCACTGAGCTTAATCGGCCAGGGCCACACCTACTTCTTTTCCTTTGGTGGGCGCAGGATAGATAGTTAACAGGCAACAACACATGTGATAACAATAGCAATGAAGGAATTTATGGTCTCTGTCCTGCAGGGCGCCCAGGCACATTTGCGTGTGTGTGGGGGGGGGGGGGGGAGGGGGGGGAGGCTAATGTTACAAGTTCCTCTGACATTTCAGAGGTATGTTGTGTCTTAGATGCAAAAGGACCATAGGTTCAGTTAAGGTAAACGCTGACCTTGTCAGGGAAGACTCCAGCCTCCGATGTGACCAGCCACCACAACTGCTCTTAGTAACAGTCTCCCTTCAGACCATCTCTGCGGTCGCTTTAGGCCTGTCAGTTTGCAAGACCACCAGGCAGGCCTTCCCTGAGCCCGTGGGGTTAGCACGTGGCCCCTCTCGTCGTCCTCAGTTGTGTGGGAATAAAGGAGTCATCCTTTCTGTCAAAGTCGGGAGTTTAGCCTTAGCTGGTTTGTCTCAGCAGATAGAGAGTTGTCCTTTAGACGGAAGGGTCCCGAGTTCAAGTCCCTCGAAGGGCACCTGCCTGGGGTGTGGGCTCCATCCGCATTAGGGGGTGGGGGGGAGGCGTGCAGGAGGCAGCTGCCATTTTGCCTCCAGTAACTTGGCAACCGCCATTTTGTTTTTTAATATATTTTATTGATTTTTTTTTACAGAGAGGAAGGGAGAGGGATAATTAGAAACATCAAAGAGAGCGAAACCTCAATCAGCTGCCTCCTGCACATCCCCAGTCCGCAGGCCAATGCTCTATCCACTGAGTGGAAGGAAGAGGGAGAGGGAGAGGGGGAGAGAGAGAGAGAGACAGAGAGAATTGTTTTTCCACTTGTTTATTCATGCGTCCCTAGCTTTTTAAAAAATATACAACAGTAGCAATGAGGGGATTTGTGGTCTCTACCCTGGGACCCTGGGCTGTGCCCTGAGGGCACTGGGAAAAAGGAAAGTGAAGCTGGTCAGTGATTTCAAAGTGCGTTCAAACACTTTCATATAGTTCCAGCCTTTTAGCAGTGAATCCCAGGTGGTGTCAATCACTGTTCTACAGTGTATTGCTCTGTAGCAGTGATTCCCAAGTGTTCTCAAACACGGCTCTACACTGATTCCTGATGTATTTTTTAAAAAATATATTTCTTTACTGATTTTAGAGAGGAAGGGAGAGGTAGAGAGACTGAAACACCCATGATGAGAGGGGATCATGGATCGGCTGCCTCTTTCACGCCCCCTACTGGGGATCGAGAATGCAACCTGTGAATGTGCCCTTGGCCAGAATGGAACCCCAGACCCCTCAGTCCTCAAGGTGATGCTCCATCCCCTGAGCCAAACCGGCTAGTACTTAATATGTTTTTTTAAAACATATATTTTTATTGATTTCAGAGAGGAAGGGAGAGGGAGAGACCCGTTAGTTTCCTTCTTGGTCAGAAGGGACCTGGGACCCCTTGGGCGCCTCCTTGACATGTGTCCTTTGGTGGCGTTTAAATGTCCCCTGTTGGCGGAAGGCCAGGTGGCAATGGGGACACGGGTAGGGACTCAGGCCCGAGTGCGTGCGCATGTGGATGTTGAGGTTCCCACGGTGGCCAAGCCTTTTCTGGCAGACGGCGCACTGGTAAGGCTTCTCCTGGGTGTGGACCCGCTGGTGGTCACGCAGCGTGGACTCGTGAGTGAACCTCTTCTCGCAGACTGTACAGCAGAACGGCTTCTCCCCCGTGTGGATCCGCTGGTGGACGCGGAGGTGCACGGCCTGAATGAACCCCTTGGGACAGTCAAGGCACTGGAAGGGTCTCTCTCCTGTGTGTGTCCTCAGGTGACGGTCTAACTGTGATCTGTAGCTGAACCTCTTGCTGCAGTCTTCACACTCATAGGGTATCTTCCTCCTGGATTCCTTGCCAACAGGGTGACCAGTTGGCTCCACAGTGCTTGACGCACCCACTGAATGGCACCTGTGCCGTCTGGTGACTTCTCCTCTGTCCCACGACACGGCCCTTCTTGAGGCTCCTCTTAGATGGTGGGAGTGTTGCCCCTTTTTCTCTTGGGGGCACCTCCTGCATTCCCAGAACCTCTTCTCTTTGGACGCTGACTCAAAGCCAGTGTCTCCGGGACGTGGGTGGGAGGTACGTCACCGACATGCACACGCTCCAGGTCAATTCCTTCCTGTGGGTTCTGCTTCCCCTCTGCCTTCCCCGAATCTCCTGAAAGAAAGCATTCAATACACAACATTAATCAAAGAGCACTTTCAACTCAGCTCATGGACTGAGCATCCACCCAGGAACCAAGAGGTCGCCACCTCCACTCCCTGACAGGGCATATGCCCGGGTTGTGGGGCTCGACCCCCGGTGGTGCCACACAGGAGGCAGCCAATCGATGATTTCCTCTCCCCTCCACTCTAATAGTCAATATAAGTATATATATATTTTAAAGAGCACGTTTAACACTACCAAACGCCTTTGAAGCAAAGCCGATGTTGGGTGAAAAACATTTCCATCAACCAAAAACCCCAAAATTTAGACCTTTGGGCACCAGGAAGTCTGTGATGGAGAAGGCTTGGCATTGAGAAACAACTGTCCCCAATAGATGACCACACTGGATGCCCAGGTGGGGACCCAGCAGAGGGAGCATCAATAATGAAGCACAGTAATCTCTGTTTTGTGAAACTGCTGTTTGAAATGCTCTGCTATTTTCAGAGAGTCCCTTGTTCTGTAAGTCAACTCTGTCATTTTAAGAAGGTCTGTTATTCTGTAAATTAACATTGCTTTTTAGCTTAAATAATAGAAAAGGTAAACTTAACTGTCTGACCTGGCAAGCTAGCTATGGAACCTGAGGGGCTGAGAAGCTGATACTGATAATATTTCCATGCCAGGTGTTTGTTAGATACGATATGTACTCAAGGTTACAAAGTGTCTGCAAAAATAACTTACACAAAGACCTAGAAGGATATAAAAGAGGAATACTCTTTCCTTTGTTTTCTCCAAATTTGACAGAGATATTCTGCGCTGAGCCTCCATGTAATAAAGACTCCTAACCAATTGGCTCATTAAGGCGTCTTGTATCTCGCTCGCTGATTTATGACACAATAATCATTGCTCTACAAGCCCAGTTTCCATACTCACCAGGACTGCTGGGAAGCGGAGGGTCTGGAGATGTGAGTACTGCTGCCTCTTCCCTGTCTTCCATCATAGCCTTCTCTAAAGTCACCAAATTCTCCATGGGCCCCACACCCTCCAGATCACTTTTCGTGGGAATCATCTCTGGCAGGAAGACTTTCTGCCCCTGACCATGGGTAACCAAGGGGGGTTAAACGTGTCTGAGACCAGGGGTGGGAAGCTCCGTCCCTCCTTCCCCCGTCCTGTTCACCTCCCTGACTTGAGACCCCAGCTTACCTAACAGAACAGTTTTGTGGCTCTGCCTAGACTTCCTTGGGGCCAATCCCATCACCTACACTCCCAAGTCTGTCCTTATGTGTACCCACCACACCTTAAGTCAAGCCCATACATTACACTCCTTCCTCTTTTTGTTGTTGTTGTTAATTCTCACCCCAGGATATATTTCCATTGATTTTGAGATAGCAAGGAAGGGTGGTATAGAGAAAGTAGAGCAAGAGAGAGAGAGAGAGAGAGAGAGAGAGAGAGAGAGAGGCAAAAGGAGAGACAGACAGAGACATAAATATGAGAGACACATTGACTGGTTGACTCCTGCAATCACCCCAACTGGGCAGGGAATGGAACCTGCAACCCAAGAATGTGCCCTTGGCTGGGAATGAAACCCACAGCCCTGCAGCCCTGGGTCTGATGCTCCAACAGCTAATCACACAGGCCAAGGCAACAGTGTATAGCCTTCATTCTCTAAGCTGCCTCTCCTGGTATCTCAACTGCTCGCTGCCTCCAACAGTGGAGGCAAAGGGATTCTGGACCCCGCTCTCCCCACTCCTCACGACTGATAATGCCTAGAGGAAAATTAGATTTTTATTGGCCTGTGGACCACACTGGTTCAGAAATGTCCTTGGACGTAATGCATCCGCTGGATGCATTCATGGGTCCCTTTCTATCCTGTGTCAAATGTCCCAAATGCTGTAGCAGCTACGGTCACCGAGTTCCCTTGTACCGGCTCCCACCTGTCCCCACAGATCAGGGCATCACACACCTGTTCCCACAGCACGTCACTGGTTCCTGGCTGGTTCCCCAGCTCTCCATTGACCTCCTGGCTGTTCTCAGGATGTACCCCCGTCTGACTGATGGGAGATCGGGACTTCATGGACAAATCCAACACGTAGTCTGTGTCACCGACTTCCTCATCGGCCATCTGAACATCGGAATTCTCCAGAAGATACTTCTGCTCTTGCAAGGTGATGACCTTCTGTGGGGAGAAAATTAAACAAGATAAGACCCAGGATATATCCTACTCCTTGCGTGTGTCCTATTCAACACTCACACTTTCAGTGGAACAACACATGGATGTTTCCCTCTCTCTCCCTTGCTCATTCTCTCTCTAAAAAAAGGAATTGTTTTAATCAATCAATCAAATAGCAACCTCCCAAATGGTGGCAACCAAACATGTCTCCAAACATTGGCAGAGGCTCCCTGCAGAGAAAGGAGCCGTCCCTGCACCCGGTCTGTGCCTCAGTTTCCTCACCCGTGAGGTAGAACCAACACGTCTACTCCCTGAGGTTATTCTGAGGCTATTGGGAAAGTGAGCCCCAGGATGGGAGATCAAATGTCCGAAGATGTCCATCTCAGGAATGCTAATGTGGCCTGGCCGCCATGGCTCAGTGATTGAGCATCAACCTTTGGACCAGGATGTCATGATTTGATTCCAGGCCAGGGCACACCTCTGGACTGTGGGCTTAATCCTCACTGCAGGGGCAGGCAGGAGGGGCCAATCAGTGATTCTCTCTCATCATTGATGTTTCTCTCTCTCTCTCCCTCCCTCTCTGAAATCAACAAAAATATATTTTAAAAATACAACACAGAAAATTAAAGAATGCCGCTGTGTACATTCACCGACCCCCTGCCCATCATGAGGGTCCCACTCACCCATTTCCTGGGTTTCTCCTTATTTCTCAGCAAGACCTTCAGTTCCTCGCAGCTCTGCACGCGCCTCTCCTTCACCAAGACCTGCAGCTCCAGGGGCATGCAGACCATGAACTTCTCCAGCAGAAGCTTATCCAAGATCTGCTTCTTGGTGAGCACATCGGGCCTCAGCCAGCGATGGAGGAGCGCAGACATTGTGTGCACGCTCTGGAGGGGGTCTGCGTCCTCTGAGTGTTGTAAGTCTCTGAAGAGCACGTGCCCCCTCTCAGAGTCCTGGTACTGTTCTTCAGTGAGGTTTCCCTGGGGCATTCTGGCCGGTAGCAGCTCCCAGCCCAGGCTGCCCTGGGTGTGCCCATGACCATAAGAAAATGCCTGATCTGCAGCCATATTCACTGGAAACGTCAGCTCCTGATGGAAAACAAGAGAAGGGATTGACTCGGTAACAGGTCCACAGTTCTGGGAGGAAGAGAGGAGAGAATGAGTGGAGTTTAACCTGCTGAGCCACCCAATACTAAACAGCTGGGACCTGAAGCTGTGCCCGTCCCACCCCCTCGCCTCCCGTTGGTCTTGACCAGGACCTCAGGTTGCTCCCCCTGTCCTGGTCCCAGGTCAGGGGACCTCATGCCACTCCTTCCGCCCTGGCACTGGGCAAAAAATAAAATTATTTCTCATAAGAACAGGAACAAGACAGGGATGCCCACTTTCACCACTCCTGTCTACATAGTACTAGAAGTCTAGCCATAGTGATCAGACAAGAAGAAGAAATAAAAGGCATCCAAATTGGAAAAGAAGTAAAACTGTCCTTATTTGCAGATGACATGATATTGTACAGAGAAAACCCCAAAGACTCCATAAACATATTACTAGACTTAATAAATGAATTGGGCAATGTAGCAAGATACAAAATTAACACCCAGAAATCGATGGCTCTTTTATATACAAATTAGTGGCCCAGTGCATGTAATTTGTGCACTTTAAAGGGGATTAATTAGAGGAAATATTTTAATATGCTCTTTGCCCTTTCTCTATAATAGAAGTGTCAGAGATGAAAGAAAATTAGTAAAATGTATATGAAAATCTTCCTTCTTTCAGAGTCTGCGGTGTACCACTGGACCCAGAATCTAGTTTCCTCTGACCCAAGTTCACCTGGAAATCACGCGAAATCCAGCCGTGGCCAGCCCCACCCCCGTTGGGCTAGATCCAGACCAGGCCGGTGGCAATCTTGTCAAGTCCCCACAGCTATGGGGTGCAGCCTCAGGTCCCCTGGCCTGGCACCGGGATTGGGGGCGCGCCTTGAGGTCCCCCATCAAACACCCACCAGGCAGGAGACACGGCCTGAGATTCCCTGTCAAGCCCCACTGTGGTCACTACTTCCCCTAGTACCAGCTCCCACCTGTTCCCACAAATCAGGGCATCACACACTCACCTGTCCCCACACCATGTCACTGGTTCCTGGCTGTTTCCCCGACACTCCTTTGACCTCCGGGCTGTTCTCAGGGTGTACCCCCATCTGACTTATGGGGGATCGGGACTTCATGGACAAGTCCAACACGTGATCTGTGTCACCGATTTCCTCATCGGCCATCTGGACGTCGGAATTCTCCTGAAGGTACTTCTGCCCTTGGAAGGTGATGACCTTCTGTGGGGAGAAAATTAAACAAGATAAGACCCGGGATGTATCGTATTCCCAGTAGGTGTCCCACTCAACACTCACACTTTCAGTGGTCGAGCATCAGCCTATGAACTGGGAGGTCACTATTTTATTCCAGTCCAGGGCACACCACTGAGGCATGCAGGAAGTGCCATTCAATGATTCTTTCTAATCATTGATGTTTCTATCTCCCTCCCTCCCTCTCTGAAATCAACAAAAATATATTTAAAAAATAAAACACAGAAAATTAAAGAATGCCTCTGTGCACATTCACCGGCCCCCTGCCCATCATGAGGGTCCCACTCACCCATTTCCTGGGTTTCTCCTTATTTCTCAGCAAGAGCTTCAGTTCCTCGCAGCTCTGCACATGCCTCTCCTTCACCAAGACCTGCAGCTCCAGGGGCATGCAGGTCATGAACTTCTCCAGCAGAAGCTTATCCAAGATCTGCTTCTTGGTGAGCACATCGGGCCTCAGCCAGCGATGGAGGAGCGCAGACATTGTGTGCACGCTCTGGAGGGGGTCCGCGTCCTCTGGGTGTTGGAAGGCTCTGAAGAGCACGTGCGCCCTCTCAGAGTCCCAGTGCTGTTCTTCACTGAGGTTTCCCTGGTGTCGTCTGGCAGGTGGCAGCGCCCAGCCCAGGCTGCCCTGTGGGTGCCCATGACCATTGGAAAATGCCTGGTCTGTAGCCATATTCCCTGAGTATGTCTCCAATGGGACTGGAGCAATCCCGGCCTGAGCCAGCTCCTGATGGAGATCGACAGAAGGTATGGACTTGGTAACAGGACCTCAGTTCTGGGGGGAAGAGAGGAGAGAATGAGATGGGTTTCACCTCCTGATCCACCCATTGCTAAACATCCCTCACTGGTCCCATATTGAGTACCCTGGAAGTTAATCCATAGTATTCTTCTCTTAAACAATATTTCATTTTATTGATTTTAGAGAGATGAATGAAGAGAGAGAGAGAAAGAAACATCAATTAGTTGACACCTGCTGGCCCCCCAAAGGGGACTGAGCCTGAAAGCTGGGCCTGTGCCTGACCAGGAAACAATCCAGCGATCTGTTGGCTCATTGGTCGACACTCAACAACTGAGCCACACTGGCCGAGCTCCAAAATCTATTTCAACAATAACATCAGCCTTTATTGCTTCTCCTCAAGACAGCTCAGTTGGTTAGTGTGTCTTTCTCCTAGGTCAAGTCTGCAGATTCCATGCCTGGTCAGGGCACAGACAGGAGTCAACCAATGAATGCAATGCTAAGTGCAACAACAAATCTCTCTCTCTCTCTTTCAAAAACCATCAATTAAAAAAATATAAGATACAGCAAGTCCATTGGTAAATTATAATCACTATTTGGTCATAATTCTATAGGAAAATACAGAAAACAAATATTTACAACCTGGAATTCCATGGGATTTAATATGTTGTAAATATCAAGCTATAATTTCCCCCCAACATTTCTACTTTGTTCCAGACAAGAGAGAGCACAAAAGAATCCTAAGAGAATTAAGCTCCTACAGATATTGTTTTATTGTAAAAACTCACTTCCCAACCCCAGGCCTCGGATGCCCTCGCCCCACTCACCGCCTCCGCAGCCCCCGAACCCGCAGCTCCTGCAGCCCGGACTGGCGAACTCTGTGCCAGGCGCTGAAACCCGCCTGTTTATATACCCGCTCTGGGCATCACTTCCAGTTCCCTCCCTGCCCTGTGATTGGTTAGAGACCAGGATTGATCCATTTTTCATAATCCGCTCACCCATGGTTCCCAGGAGAGAAACGTCTGCGGCCGCATGGGGCATATTGGCCTATGAGCTGCTTAGCACGCGTCTGAACTATTTGAAGGACCCAGACACACAGACCCGGCCCTGGCGGGGGTGGCTCAGGGATACCAGCGTGGGCCTGGGTGCCGAGGGGTCACGGAGGGTCTTGGGTTCGATTTCCCCGTTTGGGCACATGCCCTGGCTTTGGGTTCAAGCTCAATAGGTTCAATGCTCTCCCCCGCCCCCCCCCCCTTTCTGTCCCTAGAAGGAATTTAAAAAGAAAATAATTTATTTTTAAAATAATAAAAAAGCCCGCCCTACCCTGCTGGCCTCAGTGGGCAGAGCATCGGCCTGAGGACTGAAGTGTCCCAGGTCCGATTATGGCCAAGGGCAGGCACCTTAGTTGGGGGCACATGTACCTTAGGAGCGGGTGAGCAGGAGGCAGCTGATTGATGTTTCTCTCTCATCGATGTTTCTAGCTGTCTGTCCCTCTCCCTTCCTCTCTGTAAAAAATCAATACAATATATTTAAAATAAATAAATAAATCAAAAAGCCCAGCCTGGTCTGCAGGCGATGGAGACCCGGACGCAGACAGTAGGATTCCGCTTGGCGGGAGCTCGCTGCCATCTCTCCTCCTCCCTCACGCCGTGGGGTCACCGTCACCCGTGGGAGCCATCGGAAGCCGTGAGTTCTGAGCCGTGGGAAGCGGCTGGACCTGGATGCTGAGGGGGGTCCAGGAGGTCACGGCTTCGGGGTGTGTTTGGAAGCTGGGACTGAGATGGATTCAGGGACCAGGCGAGGGCGGCCCAGGCTGCTCCCCTCACTCACCGGGCAGGTGGGGTAGGGCCTGGCGTGTCCCCTGTTCCAGGCCAAGGGCTGGATACAAGGGAGGGGGTGCAGGGGAGGAACTACAGAGCCCCTGGCCAGACCCCATGGAGGTCGGACAGAAGGACCACCCCGACTCCAGCCAGGCCCGCACAGACCTCTGGGACCACAGCCTGGCTCCTGGTCCCAGCCCAGTCTCCAGAACCACAGCCCCGGCGGCCCTGGTGCTGAGCCGGCCCTTTCCCTGCCTCCGAGAGGGACGTGGGGTGACCTGGTCCTGGGGCCCCAGCGGGTGTGCGTATCTCCCGGTATCTCCCGTGGGTGGAAATGGGGGAGCCTTCACCTCCATCACCTCTCACCGGGTCCCTTCTCCACACTTAAGGGCAGGAACGGCTGCCCCAGGAGCTGGGTGGGTTCCCCAAAACCCCTCTCCCCCCACCGCACCTGCGAGGGTGGCGCCCCCACAGAACCTGGGACTGGCTGGCACCTCATCAGTGATTTTATTTCTGGGCAGATGCTTGTCAATTGCTTCCACACGCTTCTCAGAGCCGGCATCTCCATCCCCCTCCTGCCTTCCTGGGGCGCAGACCTTGGAGCCCGCTGCCAGGCCCCTCCCCTGCCTTCAGCTGCCCCTCTGTCCAAGGAGCCCACCCGCACTCCTCTCCTGGGCCCCTGGCCCGCCTTGCTGACCACCCTCCCCATAGGATGGGTGCGCGAGAGAGGGAGGACCAGGGAAGGGGCCTATGTGGAGGCCCCTTCCACTGGGGTGGTGGGGGTGGTGTGGGGCGGGTGGGAGTCAGGAGGGGTGGGTTTAAGGGAGATCTGGGTGCCTCCACTTTTCATTGCCCTTTGCGAACTGGGACAAAATTCAGAAGAAGAACACACGCTACTTTGAACTCAGGAAAAAGGTCAAGTCCACTCGGAACAGAAGCTCCCCCAGCCCCCACCGTGGGCAGCTCCGCCCGCTCACCAACCCCGGCCCCCGCCTCCAGGAAAAGCGGGGTTTGGGGCAGAAACAGCTGGGAAGGACCTGAGGACATTGGGGTACAGGGCGGCTAAGACCAGGGAGGAGCCAGGCGGGGTGGGGCGGCTCCTGGTGGCCAGGGGGGGCTGGAGGAGGCAGCGGGCAGCACCATGGCAGGGGGCTACCCCAGAGGCCAGGGCGGAAAGGGCTCCCCGCCCTCAGGAGCAATCATGGCTCCTTAGATGTCTGTGGAATGAGTCGGTGGTTCTTGGCGGTGTGAGGAAGGCCAGCTGTGGCCAGCCCCCTGCTGCCATGTGGAGCTCTTGGCCTGTGCACCATGGAGACACCGGCTTGGGCCAGGGGGACAGTGACCATGGCAGCGCAGATGGACCCCAAGATGGCAAAGCTCATGTTACACCCCGAGTGGGAGCAGAACCCCGTGTCTACATTTCAGTGATGAACTGGAAACCCAAGTGGCACCTCTATCCCTGGCACCTTCCACACTGTCTCACAGGGTGTATCCATCCCATCCGCCAAATTAGAGGGTCAGCCATTTAAAAACATGCAGGTGTGAGAAGCAACTCGCTGAAAACCAAGCTCCTTCCTTGATTTTCTCTGTAACACGCCAGAATCTCACAGAAACAGGAATGGACTAAACATACAGAAAACGGGTATAACAACTCTTCATTCTCCAATGTGTTTATCTTCCTCTAGAAAATAAGATCTCCACTGACGCAGGAGTGATGTGACCCAAGTCCAACATCAGACATGTGCCCATGGAAGGCGGGTATTGCTCATATCCACCCTGAGATTAAATTTACATAAAATCTTCCATATTCCTTAAAAAAGAGAGACTTCTTTCAACAGCTGCACTGCTCAAAGGGAAAACGTATTTCCTGAATAATTTCCATGTAACTTTATTAACTTCCTTAGATTAGGAACTGACTTTAACATCTCACAGGGCAGCATTCATTTCACACTGCTTGTTGGGGATTTAATATGACAAATGGTATTGATGAAATGATTACCGAATAAGGATCATGATTGATGATGTCTACATATTTATCATCTCAACTGTGATTTCACGAACCCAGGAGTGCCAGGGCCCCTCAGGAGCAGCAGGGAGGGGCTGACAGGGGAGAACAGGGCCCTAGAAGGAGGCAGGAGCAGGAGGAGCCTGAACACCCATCTCTCCACACCATGGGGTCCTGTGTGCAGGGAGCCCTGGGCCTGTGGGACAATGACGGGCAAAATGCCTCCAGTGGCTATAAAATGGGGACACCCAGACAGTGACACCAAAGCTCTCACACAAAAGCAGGAACAGGCAGACTATCCACCAAAAAAAGAGAAATAACGAACACCCTGGAGATGAGGGCGGAGGGCGGGACCCTGGCTTGAGCCCAGGCTGACCTGCCCAGGAAGGCATCGCTGTCCAGGGTCCTGGAGATGATGCATTAGGACAGGTGACAAGGCCTGGGGGAGGCCTGAATCCCTGTGACCACAGGTCCTGGTGGGACAGGGTTCCACTGAGGGACAAGGTCAGAGGAGCAGAGAGGTGACCCGGCCAAAGAGTGACCACATCAAAGCCCACGATGCTCTGAGCACTGACCATGCCAAGTCCCAACAAAGCTTCTTCCTCACAGGTCCTCCTGTCCCACCTGGGACAGGCTCAGCACTGCAAACACGTGGCTTCTGGAAAGTTCTCAGTGCTTCCATCCCTTTCCTCTCAAACTTTAGGATCTTCTCCTTTAATTAATCCATCAATGCTCCATGGTAAGCAATGAACACAGTCATATCAGAGTCTCATTTCAATACAAAGCAGGAAGTTGCAGCTCAGAGCACCAGGGGGTAAAGGCAGGGATGGGGAGGGCCCAGCCCAACTCTGCTGACAGGAAAGTGTGGGGAGCAGGGCGGGGCCGGCCCCCCAATCAGAGGTTCCTGAGTCAGGAAGTGGGAGTGTGAACATCTTCCATCACTCAGTCCCCACAAGGCAGCGGCCTCACGCTGTGGAGGACAAGCATCATGAACACATTCAGGTCAGTGGCTGTAACTGGTGACATTCTCAGAGCCCACTTCATGCTCACAGTGTCCCACAGACTCTCCACCAGCCAGTCCTCCCCTCTGCCCACCCCTCCCCTCGGTAGGGTTTCCCCTGTATAGGCCCAGAGAGACGCATCAGAGCCCTGGGCGGTGTCATTGCCTGGGATGGACACAACAGGACGGGGTCAGACCCAGGACAGAAGATTCAAGGAGAAAATATGGGGAGTGGGTTCCCCCCATGGGTCTCACCTGCAATGTCAAAGGGTCTCAGGTGTCCCCCCTCCATACCCACTGGCAGTCTGAGCGTAGCTCCCTCCTTTTCCACCTGCAGGAAGAAAACATCCCGTGAGAGACCAGGGAGGAGGCAGAGCCATGAGGCCCTAAAGGAAGCCCTAGTCCTGGGCCCCAGAGAAGTTTCCAGAACCCTGTGTACAGACCCAGGCCAGGATGTAAGTCTTTCTCGGTCCGTCCTGCGGCTGCCTGACCTGCCTTGGCATTTAGTCTCCTCAGACTCGAGAAGAAATCAGCCACGGTTCTGAGGACCTGCCGCCATCCTGCCCTCCCTACAATGCGTTGGGCAGGAATTCTGGTCACGGCTGGGAAAACGAGTTATGGTTTCTTGTCAATATTTGTTTGGGGACTTGATGGAGTCAACCGCTTTCTCTATAAAACGCCTACACTGTGCACAAGAGTGAGAAACGCATTCTGTGAAGCAATGAAAGGTCACAATGCATCGGGAAAACGTTCCCTTCCTTCTATCCAGCGGCCGTGTGGAGTCACTGATTCAATTGGAGGCCTGAGGTCCCTTCACTCCTGTCCAGGGAGAGTTGCCAACAGGTACCCCTCAGCGTCCCTTGAGAAGAAACACTTAGGTGCCATTCCCACCTTTGTGTTTCTACATCAACTGCTTCATCCTGATTTCCTGACCCTCCAATGGAATTGCTTCCCTTATCTCACCCGTCTCTGCTCAGGAATGTACAGGTGTCCCATGGGGCAGAGTGACTCCCCGTAATTCCAAGATATGTGAGATCCCTGTGACCTCATTAAATCCTCTCCTTTTATTATTTCTTTCAAAGGGGAGGTAGGAGAGTTGGCATCTTGAATAACTTTCCCGGCTGTGACAGCCCATGTGTGGCACCGCATTGGGAAGCACTGGGGGACACGGTAGGAGTGCCCAGCCAGTGGAAGGGAGCCATCATGTAAGTTGGGTGGTTTGAGGTACACAAGGGCTGAAAATCTCTTTCTGGAGAACAAGTACATTCTCACCAACGTGGGTAGGGGTTGTCTTTTCTCCACACTTTTGCCAACAGGCGTCTCTCCGTTCGGTCCATCTGTCCTTCTGAGCCTTTCACTCTCTCTCTCGTCCCATGTGTGATCTCCTGTCATCCTGTCGGGGACGCTCAGCCTCTGACTCCCCCCGACACCCCATCCTGCTCTCCGTCTCCAGGTGCAGGGAGTGCGGCCAATGCATTTTCCACCAGGTTTGGAACAACTCACTTTCCCACCAGGAATGTATGAGACAGAATGAGTCCACATTCTGGTGAACAATTGGTTTTGTCTGACTCTGTCATTCTCAATGCTGGGAGGTGGGCAGCAATGTCACATTAGGGCTGAATGCAATTTCTCCTCTGACTACAACTGTTGGGCAATTTCCGTAAGTGTCCGGGCCCTGTAACCATCCTCAGAGGACGATGGATTGGACAGTGTTCATGAGTAGGTGGGACTCTAGTAAGGTGCCAGCATCTTCAGTTATTGGGACACTGTTGCTATGAATGGATCTGAGAAAGTGTCTGGTCTTTGCCCCTGGCTCCTGGCACTGAGCTCCTAAAACCCTGGGCATATGGTGAGTGACAAGTGTCTTTGGGACGCTGATGAGATGGCTCTTGGCTGAGGTTCCTGGAGAGAGTCAGGGTGGGGGCTGGTCCCCAGAAAGACCAAGCTGATCAGAGGGTTGGAACCTTCAGGCCCTAGAAGGAGGCAAGAGCAGGAGGAGCCTGAAATGTATCTCTCCAACCAGAGTCCTGTGTGCAGGGACCCCTGGGCCAGCGGGACAATGACGGCAAAAATGAGCCCTGATACTGTCAGACGGGGACACCCAGAGAATGAGACCAAAACTCCTACACAAACACAGTAACAGGCATCATATCCACAAAAGCAAAGAAACAACCAACACCCAGAAGAGAGGCTCTGAGGGCCTGACCCCGACCTGAGCCTCGGATGAGGAGGGGCCTGGAGATGTGATTCATTCGAACAAGTGACAAGGCCTGTGTGTCCCTGTGAGCGCAGGTCCTGGTGGGACAGGGGACACTGAGGGACACGGTCAGAGGAGCAGGGAGGTGACCCGGCCGAGGAGTGACCACGTCAAAGCCCACGATGCACTGAGCACCACCTGGGCACAGGCCCCAACCACACTCCGTCCTCACAGCCTCTCCCGTCCCCCCTGCAAAGAGCACAAAATACACAGGAATGTGCAGAACCCTTGGTGCTTCCATTTATTTCCTCTGAGAAAATAATTATTAAAGGGTCTCCTTTAATTACCCGTCACCCGTCACGGCAAGAATGAAAACACGAGGTCAATCCACAGTCTCATTTCAATACAAAGCAGGATGTGGCAGCTCAGAGCACCAGGGAGCAAAGGCAGGGATGGGGAGGGCCCAGCCCGCCTCTGCTGACAGGAGAGTGTGGGGAGCAGAGCAGGCCAGCCCCCCAATCAGAGGTTCTTGAGTCAGGAAGTGGGAGCGTGAACGTCTTCCATCACTCAGTCCCCACAAGGCAGCCGCCTCACGCTGTGGAGGACAAGCATCATGAACACATTCAGGTCAGTGGCTGTAACTGGTGACATTCTCAGAGTCCACTTCATGCTCACAGTGTCCCACAGACTCCCCACCACCCAGTCCTTCCTCTGCCCACCCCTCCCCACGGCAGGGTGTCACCTTTAGAAGCCGAGAGAGACACATCAGAGCCCTGGCCGCTGTCACTGCCTGGGGGGGACACACAAGGACGGGGTCAGAGCCCCAGGGCAGGAGAATAAGGAGGAACTATGGGGGGGGGGTCCCCTAGGGCTCCCGTCTGCACTGTCACAGGGCCTCAGGGGTCACCCCTCCATACTCACTGGCAGCCTGAGCGTAGCTCCCTCGTTTCCCACCTGCGGGAAGAAAACATCCCATGAGAGACCAGGGAGGAGGCAGGGCCATGAGGTCCTAAAGGAAGGCCTAGTCCTGGGCCCCAGAGAAGTTTCCAGAACCCTGTGTACAGACCCAGGGCAGGACCAGGAAACCTGAGGGAAGTGCGTGTGAGGGGACTGGACCCACCGCCCTCCTGGAGGTCTGTGCTCAGCAGGGACCTGCCCTCTGACCTGGGGCTGCTGGGAAAGGGGCCCCCACCACCAGCATCATCAGGTGATAAGTGGGTCCCTCATTTTCCCACGGGCCTCACTACAGAGTAAGTGTGAGCACAGAGCCCCACACTGGCCATCACACGTGTGGGGATGGTGCTTCCCATGAAGGAGGCGGGACACACGTCTGCCTGGGCTTGGACCCCCAGTGGGACAGACACTCAGACCCCACCCCTGCCCACCTGAGCGCCTCCTCCCCCACATCACAGCTGCAGACACAGCTCCCAGCAGAACCAGGCCCCCGGCGATGCCCATGATGATGATGAAGGTGTGAGAAGGCGGCTCTGGGGGGAAAAGGGAAGGGAGTGTGAGGGCCCTGACCCAAGGCCTCAGCCCCGACCCCACTGAGGTCCCCCAGGGCCCTGCTGCCCTGAGAAGAGGCTCTGTACCCATGGCCCCTCCTCACCCCATCTCAGGGTCAGGGGCTCGGGCAGCCCCTCATGCTGCACATGGCACGTGTATCTCTGCTCCTCTCCAGGGGGCACCCCCACGGCCGCCCACTTCTGGAAGGTGCCGTCCCCCGCAGGCCTGGTCTCCACCAGCTCCATGTCCTGGGTCTGGTCCTCCCCGTCACGCTGCCAGGTCAGGCTGATGTCCGCAGGGTAGAAGCCCAGCGCCCAGCACCTCAGGGTGACCTCACGGGCAGAGACGGGGTGGTGGGTCACGTGAGCCTTTGGGGGGTCTGAGGGGAGGAGAGAAAATGCAGGAACTTTGCATCCGCCATGGGACACCCCAGCAGCGCCCATGTGACCATCCTGAGAGTGGACAGGCCCCTGGGGTGGGGGAGGGAGCACACAGCCCACACACCAGCCTGGACAGAGGCACCTAAATGACCTCCTAGTCTTTAGAAAGTTCTAGAATCAAAGCGACACAGCCCAGGGCAGGAGGCCATGTGACTCATAAAAGCTGGGGTGAGGCCTCAGACACAGTGGGTGTGGGCAGCGCACAAGGCCTGAGAGAGAAGGTCCCTGTGGGTCCCAGAGCCCCTGAAGGGCCCATGGGAACCGCTGATGGGCTATTTCAGGGGGGTCCCTGCACCCCAAGAGAGCCTGCACCCCTAACTGTCCCTGAGAGGAGGGGTTCCCTCTGGTACCTGAACTGACATCCAGGGGGCTCCCTCCCTGACCCAAGGAGGGGTGTCTGACACTGACCCCCTGTCCTGTCTCCTTGTAGGAGCCCCAGCCCCGGGGAGAGGGGGGGCCCCAGGGCCCCTGGTACCTGCGCGCTGCAGGGTCTCCTTCCCTTTGTCCAGGTGAATGCGGAGCCACTTCACACAGGTTCCCTCCAGGTAGCTCCTCATTCTCTCTGCCCAACCGGCCGCCTCCCACTTGCGCTTGGAGATCTGAGCCGCCATGTCGGCCGCGGTCCAGGAGGTCAGGTCCTCGTTCAGGGCGAGGTAGTCGGCGCCGTCGTAGGCGTATTGCTCGTACCCGCGGAGGAGGCGCCCGTCGGGTCCCAGGTCGCAGCCATACATCCTCTGGATGGTGTGAGACCCTGACCCCGCCCCGCGGTCAGCCCCGCCCCGCGGTCAGCCCCGCCCCGCGGTCAGCCCCGCCCCGCGGTCAGCCCCGCCCCGCGGTCAGCCCCGCCCCGCGGTCAGCCCCGCCCCGCCCGCCCCGCGGGGACTGAATCTAAAACTGAAAGTGAAATCGGGTCAAAGTCCCCGCGGCTCCTCCCGGGTGGGGGCCGGGCGGGTCCCGCAGCCTCGGGGTGACGCTCGGACCCGGACCCTCGGGGCGACCCGGCCCGTCCGTGGGGAGGGGGGTCGTGACGGGCCCGGCGCGCGGCTCACCGTCCTCGCTCTGGTTGTAGTAGCCGCGCAGGGTCTGCAGTCCCACTCGGTCATTCTGCGCGTTGCTCTTGCAGATCTGCGTGCTCCGGTGGAAATACCCCGGGTCCTCCCGCTCCACCCACGGCTGCTGCATCCACGGCGCCCGCGGCTCCATCCTCGGATTCGGGGCGTCGCTGTCGAACCGCACGAACTGCGTGTCGTCCACGTAGCCGACGGCGAGGTACCGGGGCTCCCCGCGGCCGGGCCGGGTCACGGTGGTTTCGAAATACCTCAGGGAGTGGGGTCCTGGGGGGCGGACGGGGGGCAGGGCCGGGGCTGGACACGCGCCTTCCCGGCCCCGCGCCCCCGCCGGGCCCCCGCGCTGCTCCCGCACCGCCGCCCCTCCGACCCCGCACTCACCGGCCCAGCTGGGGGGCAGGACCAGCGCCCCCGAGAGCAGCAGGAGGAGGGTGGGGGGGTTCATGACCCGCATCCTCGGCGTCGGGGGGACCATCTGAGTCCCGGCGCTTCCGCGGAGGAGTTATAACCGGGAGCCGCGAGGACGCTGATTGGCTGCTCTGGAAACCGCTCAGCCAATGGGAGTGAGAATTGGGGTCGCGTCACGAGTCTCCAGGAAGGAGGCGCCGACACAGGTTGGGAGAGGAGAAGTGAAACCAGGGCGCTGGGGAGTCCCCACCACGGAGCTGCCCCCCAGACTCTGTCCCTGCGGAGCCCTGAGCGCAGGCCTGGGCCCTGGGACTCGGTCCTGCCCCTCCTCCCGCGCGGGGCGCCGTCACCCTGTCCCCGAGGCCTGGCCCGGGCGCTGTGCTGTTCAGGGACTTTCCAGGGTTTTGGTGTCACCATCTCTGTGCGGCCTCACACACAAGCAGGCGCCCAGACAACCTTGTGTGTGTGGTGACGTCATCATAGTGACCCCTCGAGGATCCCACAGGGTGAGACAGTTATTAATCCATGTCGCATGCTCACTGCCTGTGAGATGGTAACAGGAGTCATGTTTTTAAAATATATATATTTTATATTGATTTCAGAGAAGAAGGAAGAGGAAGAGAGAGATAGAAACATCAATAATAAGAAATAATCATTGATCGGCTGCCTCCTACATGCCCCACACGGGGGAAGGAGCCCACAACGCAGGCATGTGCTCTGACAAAAAGTTGAGCTCTGACCTCCTGGTTCATAGGTCAATGTTCCACCACCGAGCCCTGCTGGCTGGGGGATATTGAATAATTTCTGTTCTGTTCTGTCACAGTCCCCAGGGCTGTCTTGCTGGGTGGCTCTGGTCCTCATGCAGGTGATGTAAAGTGACGCCTTGTGTCTCTAAGTCCCAGAGACCTTCCCGTGCTGATGCATTTAATGACGTCATCAAAGCTCACAGGTGTTGCTGTTCCCACAGAGCCCCCTAGAAAAGCTGTCAGCGCTGGGGAGCGGTCCAGCTCCCGTGGTGGGACACACCTGTTCCAACATTCTGGTTTTCTCTTGGGGGCTGACATTGTATCAAGACAACAGGACTGTAAGTCGGCACCTGCCAGGTGATATTTCCTGGAGGGAGAAGCTCACGTTCATTTTTTAAAAAATATATATTTGTTGATTTCAGAGAGGAAGGAGAGGGAGGGAGACAGAAACATGAATGATGAGGGAGAATCTCTGATTGGCTTCCTCCTGCTCGTCCCATTGGGCATTGGGCCCACATTGGAGATTGGGCCCACCACTCGGACATGTGCCCTTCACTGGAATCAGACCTTCAGTCTGGAGGCTGATGCTCTCCCCACCGGGCCACACCAGCCTGGGCACTCATGGTCATTATTGAGAAAGTGTGAGCCAGTTCCCCAAACCTCAGCAATCCCAGCGTCTGTGCCATTCGTTCTGTTACGTAAACATGGGCCAGGCCGGGTGTGGCTCAGTGACTGAGCATTGACCTGTGAACCAGGAGGCCAGGGTTCTATTCCCGGTGAGGCACCTGCAGGGTTGCAGGTTAGATCCCCAGTGGGGGGCATTCAGGAGGCGGCCTATCCGTGGTTCTCTCCCATCATGGATGTTTCCATCTCTGTCTCCCTGTCATTTCCTCTCTGAAATAAAATTTTTTAAAATATATTTGTGTTGATTTCAGAGAGGAAGGGAGAGGGAGAGAGAGAGAGAAACAACCATAGTGAGAGAATCATGGATCTGCTGCCTCCTGCACGTCCCCTACTGGGAATTGAGACCACATCCTGGGCATGTGCCCTCGACCTGAATCACACCTGGGACCCTACAGTCCACAGACCTATGCTCCAACCATAGAGACAAACCAGGTAGGGCTCAATTTTTTTTAAAAAATGTAAACATGGGCCCTAACCGGTAGGAGGTGTGCAGGAGGCATCTGATCAATGTTTCTCTGTCATCAATGTTTCTAACTCTCTAAGAAGAGAGAGAGTGGGGAAAAAAGAGAGATTTGTCTGTCCAGGCATCTATGCCTCCATTGGTTGATTCTTGTGTGTGCCCTGACCCGGTGCTGTAACCAAGTGGGCCACGCAGCCAGGGCCTAACTATTTTTTAAAGGGTTCAGTTTCAGGCCACAAAGTGCCTTGGACATGCTGTGGGATCCTCCCCACTGTCTGGGTCCAGAACCTCATTTTCGTCACCACAAAAGGAAACCCTATCCCACCACTTTCTCTCTCCATCCACCTCCTGCCCTCTGCCCTCATTCAATGATCTGTTTGGATAAATGGATTAATGGGTCCCCGATACATAATCTCATCGCAGAAAAGCTCTTTGAAATATTCAGGAAGTAAGATTTTTAATGGGAAATTTGGACCCTAGCTGGTTTGGCTCGGTGGATAGAGCGTTGGCCCATGGACTCAAGGATCCATGTGAAGGGCACATTCCTCAGATGCAGGCTCAATTCCCAGCCTGGGATGGGGTGCGGACAGGAGGGAACCAATCGATGTGTCTCTCCCATATCCATGTTTCTCTCTCTGTCTGTGCCTCTCCCTTCCACTCTCTCTAAAAGTCAATGGAAAAGCATCCTGGGTGAGGAGTAACCAACAATAAGGAGAAATGTTCCCAGGCCCCAAGGGACCTTCGAAAGGCCAGAGACACGTCCCAGGATTCTCCGAGCCCAGATCCCTCTCAAGTGCAGCAGCTATGAGCACAGGGCCACTGAAGTGGACTCACTGATTTCAAAGAGACTGCAGACCTGGAGTCACCACGGAGCAGCCGGCATGGCTACCACACTGGGCAACCAGAGCTCTGATGCAGCTGAGTCAGCCAAACACCAGAACCCCCTGGGGAGCCACACCCCACACCAGGCAAACCCTTATCTCTGGGTGTATCCACTAAGCCCGGGTGCGGGAGAGGCTCCGTTTGTTGAGCATCATCTTGTGCAGCAAAAGTTTGCCGGTTCCATGTTCAGTCAGGGTACAAGCCTGGGTGGCGGGATCAATCCTCGGTCCAGGTGCTACAGGGAGCAACCAATCTCTCTCTCTCTCTCTCTCTCTCTCTCTCTCTCTCTCTCTCTCTCAAAAAAAACGAAGCTCAGTGAAATGCAAATGTCAAATAAAAGAATAATTCAGAACACACACACATCTAAAAAATGCTGTGGCCCTGGCTGGTTTGGCTCAGTGGATAGAGCTTTAGCCTATGGACTGAAGGGTCCCAGGTTCAATTCCATTCAAGGGCACATACCCAGGTTTCGGGCTCCTACCCCCGTAGGGGGCGTGCAGGAGGCAGCTGATCCATGATTCTCTCTCATCAATGATGTGTCCATCTCTCTGTTCCTTCTGCCTTCCCCTCTGAAATCCATACAAATATTTATATTTTTTTAGAAAATAAAAAATGTGGTGTATCTGACGTCCACATGGCACTGGGTATTCTGTAGGGAACCTGGCCACTCTCCTGGGACCTCCCTATTTTACAAGGAAATAAAGGACAACAGAGGTAAACAAGGGATAAGGGTTGGATCCTGAAATATTTATTGAAACAACCAGCAAGACTGACAGAGGATGGGGCCAATAGGGAACAGGGTCCGGGCGGGTGGCGGTTAAGCCGGGAGAACTGACTGCCCCCCCCCAACCCCCCAGCTTCTGTCCCATCCACCAGGCGGTCCCTGTAGTCTGTCACTCTGGGGCGGTGGTTGTAGCGAAGTAGTCAGCAGTCCTAGCGCCCAGACCTCTTCCCCATCTTCCGCAGGTAGTAGAACGCCACGCACTCCGCCACCGTTCTGGTCTTCACCCAGTGCTTCTGTACACGGTGAAAGTCTTTTCCAAAGACCAGGAGCGCATGCTCAAAGCCCTGGATTTCCTCTTCTGTCCACGCAGTCATGCCCTCCGGAGGTGCCTTTCCGCTGCGGCAGTGCCTCTCCAGCGCCTCCTGGACGTGATGGTGGCACCTGAGCAGCTCCTGTAAGGCCCGCTCATCGTCCCTGGTGAGCGCTCCCGCCGAAACCCCGTCCACCGTTCTCTCCTGTCCAGTTCTGAGTGCGGCCTCCACAAGGTACTCCTTCACTGTGCTCTCCGCAACCACCCCGGGACGCCAGAGGAGCTGGTCTCCATCTTCATCTGCTTTCTCATCATCATCGTCATCATCATCATCATCATACTCTCCAAGGTAAGGGGGGATCTCGGCCTGATATTGTGAACCGATCCTTACTTCCTTCCTCACATCTTCCGGTGAGTTACCACTGTCTGTTTCACCATCTTCAGTCTCTGGTTCTTTATCTCCTTCACGAGCAGCATCTGAGCGCAAAGGCCTCGGGAAGAAGTCGGAAGCCTGGTGGAAAGCCAGAGAGGGCACCAGGTCGTCTGCGGAACACGGCGCCTCCCCGTCGAAACCGGACAGCAGGTCTTTGGCTATTTCCTCCTTGTCCAGCGTCATGTCTGGCAGCTGGTCGGCACGTTCCCTTGGGGAGCTGCGGGCCCTGGGCTCCCCCGCGGCGGGCGGCACGGGCTCAGAGCCGCAGAAGGCCAGCAGGTCTCCCGGAGGCATGCCTCCTTCCTTCTCCAAGGCTGTACTTTCCCAGCTGAAGATTTTACCCTCATCCATCATCTCCTCTTCGTCAAGAGTTCTTTCCTGATCTCTCTCTCTCTCTCTCTCTCTCTCTCTCTCTCTCTCTCTCTCTCTCTCAGAGACAGACAAGTTACCCCAAGATTCCCCTTCGATGTGGAGTCTACAGAACAAAGTGAATGACAAGCACACTCCTAGGCACGGGAACGGACTGATGGTCGTCACAACCGGGTCTGAGGGTGGGGGAGGCACTGCAAGGCCCCCTAAGATGCACCCACACCGCACCCCCCAAAATAAAATAGAATCCGGTCAAAATGCCAACAGTGGCCTAGACTAAAAAGCGCTCATTTAAAACAGAAACCGCGCCCTGTGCGTGAAGGGGGACCAGGGGGACCCCAGGTTTCCACAGGATCTCAGCAATGACGCACAGCGCACACACCCGGGTCTTTAGAGACCAACCACCATGCATCCAACTGTCCGTCCATCCATCCATCCATCCACCCACCTATTCATCCATCCATCCATCCATCTGTCCATCCATGCATCCATGCATTGGTCCTTACTCCCTTCCCAACCCCAGGCCTCCGATGCCCTAGCTTCACTCACTGCCTCCGCAGCCCCCGCACCCCACAGCTCCTGCAGCCCGGACTGGCGAACTCTGTGCCATGCGATGGCACCCGCCTGTTTATATACCCGCTCCGGGCATCACTTCCTGTTCCCGCCCCGCCCTGTGATTGGGTAGAGACCAGGGTTGATCCATTTTTCATAATCCGCTCACCCATGGTTTCCGGGAGAGAAACGCCTGCGGCCGCATGGGGCGTGTTGGCGGATGAGCTGCTTAGCACGTGTCTGAAGCGTTTGAAGGGCCCAGACACGCAGACCCGGCCCTGGAGGGTGTGGCTCAGGGATTCCAGCGCGGGTCTGGGTGCCGAGGGGTCACGGAGGGTCGCGGGTTCGGTTCCCTGTTTGGGCACATGCCCTGGTTTCGGGTTCAAGCTCAATAGGTTCAATGTTTCTCCCCCGGCGCCCCCCACCCCTTTCTGTCCCTAGAAGTAATTAAAAAAGAAAATAACTTATTTATTTTTTTCTTAAAAATAGATTTTTATTGATTTCAGAGAGGAAGGGAGAAGGAGAGAGAGAAAAACATCAATGATGAGAGAGAATCATTGATTGGCTGCCTCTACTGATTGCATGTCCTCTACTGGGCATTGAACCCCAACCTGGGCATATGCCCTGACTGGGAACCTCCTGGTTCATAGGTCAACGCTCAGCCACAGCTGGCTGGGCTGTCTTTTCATTTTGTTGATGGTTCTTTTGCTGTGCAAAAACCTTTTAGTTTGATGTAGTCCCATTTGTTTATTTTTTCATTTGATTCCCTTGCCTGAGGAGGTATATCAGAAAAAATATTGCGCCCTCGCCAGTTTGGCTCAGTGGAGAGAGCATCAGCCTGTGGACTGGAAGGCCCCGGGTTCAATTCCGGTCAAGGGCACATACCTTGGTTGCAGGCTTCTCCCCGGCCCGGGTTCTGGTCAGGGTCTGCGCAGGAGGCAGCCCGATCAGTGGTTCTCTCTGATGTTTCTGTCTCTCCCTCTCTCTTCCACTAAAAAAAAAAAAAAAAAAAAAAGGCAGCAGTAATAGCTAGCTTGCACTATTCAAAGCGGGTGTATCAGTCAGCTGTTGCTGCGTAACAGGTCGCCCCAAACGTAGTGGTTTAAAAATAAACATGTAGCATCTCACGCAATCTCTGTTGGTTGGGATCTTGCGACAGGTCTGGAACCACATCTCAGGAGGCTGCAGGTAAGATGTCAACTGATGCTGTCGTCCCCTGAAGGCTGGGGCTGGAGGGTATGAGGGGGTGCCCTCATGGGCCTCACATGGGGTGGCTGAGCGAGCACCACCCGGCACAGCAGCCAGCTTGCCTCAGAGCTGGTGACGGGACTCAGTGAGTGGTGGAGGTGGAGCGGGGACAGAGGCGGCGAAAAATCAAGGCCATCGCTCGGGCGTCTCAACTCAGAATGTGGTGTCTCGTTTCAGGGACCAGCAATACGGGCCCCTCAGGACTAATGGAAGGCTCTGGGTTGGCCTCCAAAAGGAAGAGAGCTGAAATCCCACCACAGCCCCAGAGATGCGTGGCAGTGCCCACATTCTGTAGCTGCTCACATGCGTGCAGGCATGGGTAACTCACTGAGATCGGGTGCTGGCAAAGGCGTGCATTGAGGTCCCCCATCAAACCCCAAAGGGCAGGGTACTCAGGCTGAGATTCCCCGTCAAGCTCCACTGCGGTCACCACTTCCACTTGTACCGCCTCCCACCTGTCCCCACAAATCAGGGCATCACACACTCACCTGTCCGACACCATATCACTGATTCCTGGCTGGATCCCCGGCTCTCCATTGACCTCCTGGCTGTTCTCAGGATGTACCCCCGACTTCCTTATGGGGGATCAGGACGTCACAGACAAGTCTAACACGTAGTCTGTGTCACCAACTTCCTCGTCGGAATTCTCCTGAAGGTACTTCTGCCCTTTCAAAGTGACAACCTTCTGTGGGGAGAAAATCAAACAAGATAAGACCCGGGATGTATCCTACTCCTTGCATGTGTCCTACTCAACTCTCACACTGTCAGTGGTTGAGCATTAACCTATGAACCTGGAGGTCAAGATTTGATTCCAGGCCAGGGCACACCACTGGGTTGTGGAATTGATCCTCAATGTAGAGGCGTGCAGGAGGGGCCAATCAATGATTCTCTCTCATCACTGATGTTTTTCTCTCTCCCCCTCTCTCTCTGAAATCAATAAAAAATATATACTAAAAAGAGAATCAAGGAATGCAGAAGTGGAACAAATTAATGGTTCTCACTCTCCCTTCCTTTCCCCATCTTCTCTCTCTCTCTCTCTCTCTCTCTCTCTCTCTCTCTCTGTCTCTCTCTCTCTCTCTCTCCCTCTCTCTCTCCTTTCCTCCATGCCTCTCTCTCTCAAAAACCAATGGGAAAAATAACCTTGGGTGAGGATTAACAAGAGAAACAAAACAGAGTCCCAGAGAGCGTTGAATTGACAGATGCTGATCATGTCAAGACAAGAGTCACGGTGGACTCTGAAAAGAGCCAGAACGCAGGAAACAGGGGAGCAGGCCCACCATCCTGTCCCCTTCCTGATGCTTAAATACACTCACCTCCAGCGGCTTGCAGGCATTTATTTTTTTAATACACGAGACCGCCCTGGGCTAGTGTTGCCACTTCCTGTGACGCTGTAATCATTTCAAAATAAACCCAAAATGAAGCCCCAGGTGATCCGGGTGTGGGAACCAGGGAGGACCGGCTGTGGTTGAAGAATCACAGTAGTACCACCACCTGGGGGGCTCAGGGCACCAGCATGCTGGACCCATGCCCCGAGTTTCTGCTTCCGTCGGTTTTATTTTTAATTTTTTTTTCAAATCCCCACCAGAGGATATATTTTCCATTGATTTTTATTTTTTTAATATATTTTTATTGATTTCAGAGAGGAAAGGAGAGAGAGGGAGGGAGTCATTGACATAAGAGAATCACATGGATTGGTTGCCTCCCCCATGTGCCCCAACCAGGGCAGGGATTGTACCTGCAACCAAGGTACGTGCCCTTGACTGGGACCAAAACCAGGGACGCTTCGGTTTGAGGGTCTAACCACTGAGAAACCCAACAGGGCTGCTTCAGGAGGTTTCATTGCCAACAAGTGGCCCAGATGTGTGGATGCCTGCGGTCGGGGGCCATAGCTAGAGAGGCAGGAGTGACTGAATTGTCTGACACAAGGGACCCACTCACCCTCCTCCTGAGTCCTGACTCTCCCCACAGGACAATGTCTGGGTGTGGATACCAGGGTGGTGATGAGCAGACATCTGGGACACACAGCAGGGTCCATCTCCTGTGGGCTGGACCTCCAGGGGGGTGTCCCAGACACTGAAATGGCCCCCCTTTTTTTCAAAAAGACTTTGCAGACCTGGAGCCACCACAGAGCAGCCAGCACAGTTACCACACTGGGCAACCAGAGAGCTCTGACCAGCATAGTCAGTCATACAGGAGAATCCCCTGGGGAGCCACACCCCACACCAGGCAAACCCTTATCTCTGCGTGTGGCCACCAAGCCGGGGTGCGGGAGAGTCTGCGTTAGTTGAGCATCATCTTGTGCAGCAAAAGATTCAATCCTTGGAACAGGTGCCTACAGGGAGCCACCAATCAATCTCTCTCTCTCTCTCTCTCTCTCTCTCTCTCTCTCTCTCTCTCTCTCTCCCTCTCCAACCATGATGCTCAGTGAAATGCAAATGTCAGATAAAGGAATAATTTAGAAGACACATATCTAAAAAATGCTGTGGCCTTGGCTGGTTTGGCTCAGTAGATAGAGTGTTGGCCTGCAGACTGAAGGGTCCCAAGTTCAATTTCATTCAAGGGCACATGTGCGGGTTTCAGGCTGCATCCCCAGTAGGGGGCCTGCAGGAGGCAGCCAAATCCATGATTCTCTCAACATTGATGTGTTCATCTCTCTTCCCTCTGCCTTCCCCTTTGAAATCAATACAAATATATATATATTAGAAAATAAAAAATGTGATGTATCTGACATCCACATTGCACTGGGTATTCTGTAGGGAATCTGGCCACTCTCCTGGAACCTCCCTATTTTACATAAAAATAAAGGACAACAGAGGACAAACAAGAGATAATCATTGAATCATGAAATATTTATTGAAACAAACAGCAACACTGACAGAGTATGAGGCCAATAGGAAACATGAATAATTAGTCAAGGACCCCAATTCTAATTCATAGAACCCCGTCTGTCTAAGTTCTCATCGACCATTTTTGCATCAAAAGTTTCAGTTACCAATCTGTTACACCTTCACCAGAGGGACACACACAGGAGAGAGACCTGTTAATGTCCTCCTTGGTCAGAAGGGACCTGTGGCACCTCCTTGACATGTGTCTTTTGGTGGCGTTTAAATGTCCCCAGTTGGCGGAAGGCCAGGTGGCAATGGGGACACGAGTAGGGTCTCAGGCCCGAGTGGGTGCGCATGTGCACATTGAGGTTCCCGAGGTGGAGGAAACTTTTGTGGCAGACGTCGCACTCCTATGGCTTGTCCTGGGTGTGGACCCGCAGGTGGCTACGTAGCGTGGACTTGTGGGTGAACCTCTTCTGGCAGACTTTACAGCAGAACAGCTTCTCCCCCGTGTGGATCCGCTGGTGGACGTGGAGGTCCGAGGCCTGAATGAACCCCTTGGGACACAGAAGGCACTGGAAGGGTCTCTCTCCTGTGTGTGTCCTCTGGTGAATGTCTAACTGAGATCTGTAGCTGAACCTTTTGCTGCAGTCTTGACACTCGTAGGGTACCTTTCTCCCGGGTTCTTTGCCAACAGGGTGACCAGTGGGCTCCATGATGCTTGATGCACCCAGTGAATGGCACCCGCGCTGTCTGGTGACTTCTCCTCTGTCCAACAACACGGCTCCTTCTTGAGGCTCCTCTTGAGGACTCGGAGTGTTGCCCTTTTTTCTCTTGGGGGCACCTCCTGCATTCCCAGAATCTCTTCTCTTTGGACGCTGACTCAAAGCCTGTGTCTCCGGAACATGGGTGGGAGGTACGTCACCGACATGCACACGCTCCAGGCTAATTCCTTCCTGTGGGTTCTGCTCCCCCTCTGTCTCAACCGAGTCTCCTAAAAGAAAGCATTCAACACACAACATTAATCAAAGAGCACTTTCAACTCAGCTCATGGACTGAGCATCCACCCAGGAACCAAGAGGTCGCCACCTCCACTCCCTGACAGGGCACATGCCCGGGTTGTGGGGCTCGATCCCCAGTGGATGCCAGGCAGAAGACAGCCAATCGATGATTTTCCCTATCATCCATGTTTCTATTTGTCTCCATCTCTCCTCCTCTCTCTCTAAAAATAAGTATAAGTGTATATATTTTATTAAAAGAGCACGTTTAACACTACCAAACGCTTTGAACCAAAGCCGATGTAGGTTGAAAAACATTCCCATCAACAAACAAACCCGAGAATTTAGACCTTTGGGCACCAGGGAGTCTGTGATGGAGGAGGCTTGGCATTGAGAGACAACCGTCCCCAATAGATGGCCACGCTGGATGCCCAGGTCGGGACCCAGCAGAGGGGGCATCAGTAATGAAGCACAGTAATCTCTATTTTGTGAAACGGCTGCTTGAAATGCTCTGCTATTTTCAGAGAGTCCCTTGTTCTGTAAGTCAACTCTGCCATGTTCAGAAGGTGTGTTATTCTGTAAATTTACATTGCTTTTTAGCTTAAATAATAGAAAAGATAAACGTAACTGTCTGACCTGGCAAACTAGCTATGGAACCTGAGGGGCTGAGAAGCTGATACTGATAATATTCCCATGCGAGGTGTTTGTTAGATACGATATGTACTCAAGGTTACAAGCTGTCTGCAAAAATAACTTACACAAAGACCTAGAAGCATATAAAAGAGGAATACTCTTTCCTTTGTTTTCTCCGAATTTGACAGAGATATTCTGTTCTGAGCCCGCATGTAATAAAGACTCCTAACCAATTGGCTCATTAAGGCATCTTGTATCTAGCTCGCTGATTTATGACACAATAATCATTGCTCTACAAGCCCAGTTTCCATACTCACCAGGACTGCTGGGAAGCGGAGGGTCTGGAGATGTGAGTACTGCTGCCTCTTCCCTGTCTTCCATCACATCCTTCTCCAACTTCACCAAATTCTCCATGGGCCCCACACCCTCCAGATCAATTTTCATGGGAATCGCCTCCGGAAGGAAGACTTTATGCCCCTGACAGTGGGTAAGCAAGGGGGGCTAAACGTGTTTGAAGCCAGGGGTGGGAAGTTCCGTCCCTCCTTCCCCCGTCCTGTCTATCTCCCTGACCTGAGACCCCAGCTTACCTAACAGCACAGTTTTGTGGCTCTGCCTAGACTTCCTTGGGGCCAATCCCATCACCGATACTCCCAAGTCTGTCCTTATGTGGAACCATCACACCTTTACGTCAAGCTCATACATTACACTCCTTACACTTTTTGTTCTTGTTGTTAATCCTCACCCACGGATATTTTTCCCATTGATTTTTAGAGAGCAAGGAAGGGAGGTGGAAAGAGAGTAGAGCAAGAGAAAGAGAAAGTGAGAGAGAAAGACAGAGAGAGGCAGAAGGAGAGACAGAGACATCAATGGGAGACACATATTGATTGGTTGACTCCTACAATCACTCCAACTGGGCAGGGAATGGAACCTGCAGCCCAAGTATATGCCCTTGTCTGGGAATCAAACCCACAGCTGTAGCAGCTATGATCACCACATCCACTAGTACCAGCTCCCACCTGTCCCCACGAATCAGGGCATCACACACTCACCTGTCCCCACACCACGTCACTGGTTCCTGGCTGGTTCCCTGGCTCTCTGTTGACATCCTGGCTGTTCTCAGGATGTACCCCCATCTTACTAATGGGTGATGGGTACTTCATGGACAATTCCAGCACATGGTCTGTGTCACCGACTTCCTCGTCCAGCATCTGGACATCAAAATTCTCCTCAAGATACTTCTGCCCTTGGAAGATGACAACCTTCTGTGGGGAGAAAATTAAACAAGATAAGACCCGGGATGTATCCTACTCCTTGCATGTGTCCTACTCAACACTCACACTTTCAGTGGAACAACACATGGATGTTTCCCTCTCTCGCCCTTCCTCATTCTCTACAAAAAAGGAATTGTTTTAATCAATCAATCAAATAGCAACCTCCCAAATGGTGGCAACCAAACATGTCTCCCAGCATTGGCAGAGGCTCCCTGGAGAGAAAGGTGCCGTCCCTGCCCCTGGTCTGTGCCTCAGTTTCCTCACCCGTGAGTTAGAACCGACACATCTACCCCCTGAGGTTATTCTGAGGTCATTGGGAAAGTGAGCCTCAGGACCGGAGATCAAATGTGCGAAGATGTCCATCTCAGGAATGCTAATGTGGCCTGGCCGCCATGGCTCAGTGGCTGAGTATCTACCTATGAACCTGGAGGTCACGATTTGATTCCAGGCCAGGGCACACCACTGGGTTGTGGGCTTGATTCTTCCTGCAGAGGCATGCAGGAGGGGCCAATCAATGATTCTCTCTCATCATTGATGTTTCTCTCTCTCTCTCCCTCTCTCTCTGAAATCAATAAAAATATATTTTAAAAGTACAACACAGAAAATTAAAGAATGCTGCTGTGTACATTCACCGACCCCCTGCCCATCATGAGGGTCCCACTCACCCATTTCCTGGGTTTCTCCTTATTTCTCAGCAAGAGCTTCAGTTCCTCGCAGCTCTGCACATGCCTCTCCTTCACCAAGACCTGCAGCTCCAGGGGCATGCAGACCATGAACTTCTCCAGCAGAAGCTTATCCAAGATCTGCTTCTTGGTGAGCACATCGGGCCTCAGCCAGCGATGGAGGAGCGCAGACATTGTGTGCACGCTCTGGAGGGGGTCCCCTTCCTTCGGGTGTTGGAAGGCTCTGAAGAGCAAGTGCCACTTCTCACAGTCCCGGTGCTGTTCTTCAGTGAGGTTTCCATGGGGCAGTCTGGCCAGTGACAGGTCCCAGCCCAGGCTGCCCTGGGGGTGCCCATGACCATCAGAAAATGCCTGGTCTGTAATCATATTCCCTGGGAACGTCTCTAATCAGACTGCAGCAAACCCAGCCTGAAGTCAGCTCCTGATGGAGAGCGACTGAAGGTATGGACTCAGTAGCAGGTTCACAGTTCTGGCGAAATGAGAGGAGAGAATGAGATGGGTTTCACCTGCTGATCCACCCAATACTAAACACCCCTCACTGGTCCCATATTGAATACCCTGGAAGTTAACCTATAGTTTGCTTCCTTTAAAAAATTATTTCATTTTATTGTTTTTAGAGAGAGAGGAATGAAGAGGAGAGGGAGAAATATCAATCAGTTAACACCTGCAGGCCCCCCCCTGGGGATCGAGCCTGAAAGCTGGGCCTGTGCCTGACCAGGAAACAATCCAGTGACCTTTGGTTAATGGGTCGACAGTCAACAGCTGAGCCCCACAATCTATTTCAATAATAAAATCAGCGTTCAGCTTCTCCTCAAGACAAGATACAGGGATCTGGTCGGGTAGCTCAGTTGTTTAGTGCATCGTCCCCCTAGGCCAAGTTTTCAGGTTCCATGTCTGGTCATGGCACAGAAAAGAGTGAACCAATGAATGCAATCCTAAGTGCAACAACAAATCTCTCTCTCTCTCTCTCTCTCTCATCATTATCAATTTTTAAAAAAAGATAAGATACAGCAATTCCCTTGGTAAATTGTAATCACTGTTTGGTCATGATTCTATAGGAAAATACAGAAAACAAATATTTACAACCTGGAATTCTATGGAATTTAACATGTTGTAAATATTAAGCTATGATTGTCCCCCACCATTTTCTACTTTGTTCCAGACGAGGGACAGCAAAAAAGAACCCTAAGAGAGAGGCCCTAGCTGGTTTAGCTCAGTGGATGGAGCGTCCACCTGCGGACTGTAGGGTCCCAATTTCAATTCCGGTCAGAGGTACATGCTCAGGTTGCAGGCTCAATCCCCAGTAGAGTGTGTGCAGGAGGAAGCCAATCAATGGTTCTATCTCATCATTGATGTTTCTGTCTCTCACTCCCTCTTCCTTATTCTCTGAAATTAATAAAGATATATATTTTTTACAAAAAGAACCCTAAGCCGAAACCGTTTGGCTCAGTGGATAGAGCGTCAGCCTGCGGACTGAAGGGTCCCAGGTTCGATTCCGGTCAAGGGCATGTACCTGGGTTGCGGGCATATCCCCAGTAAGAGATGTGCAGGAGGCGGCTGATTGATGTTTCTCTCTCATCGATGTTTCTAACTCTCTATCTCTCTCCCTTCCTCTCTGTAAAAAATCAATAAAATATATTTTTTAAAAGAATGAATAAATAAAAAAAAATTAAAAAAGAACCCTAAGACAATTAAACTCCTACAGGTATTGTGCTATTGTGGCAAAATGCACAACCTAAAATTCACCACTTGAACTCCATTTTTTTAATCCACATCCAAGCATAAGAAGAGAGAGTGAAAAAGAGAGAGATTTGTATGTCCAGGCATCTATGCCTCCATTGGTTGATTCTTGTGTGTGCCCTGACCCGGTGCTCTAACCAAGTGGGCTACGCAGCCGGGGCCTCTTTTTTAAAGGGTTCAGTTTCAGGCCACTAAGTGCCTTGGAAAGGCTGTGGGACCCTCCCCACTGTCTGGGTGCAGAACTTCATTTTCGTCACCACAAAAGGAAACCCTATCCCACCAGGTTCTCTGCCCCCCTCCCCCCACCTCCTGCTCCTGGCCTCATTCACTGATCTGTTGTTTGGATAAATGGATTAACGGGTCCCATATACATAATCTCATCCCAGAAAAAGCCCTTTGAAATATTCAGAAAGCAAGATTTTTTTTTTTTTAAATATACTTTATTGATTTTTTACAGAGAGGAAGGGAGAGAGACAGAGAGAGCTAGAAACGTCGACCAGAGAGAAACATCGATCAGCTGCCTCCTGCACATCCTCCATTGGGGATGTGCCCGCAACCCAGGCACACGCCCCTGACCGGAATCGAACCCGGGACCCCCCAGTCCGCAGGCCAATCAGAAAGCAAGATTTTTAATGAGAAAAGGTTCACCCTAGCTGGTTCGGCTCAGTGGATAGAGCGTTGGCTCATGGAATCAAGGATCCATGTCAAGGGCACGTTCCTCAGTTGCAGGCTCAATTCCCGGCTTGGAATGGGGTGCGGGCAGGAGGCAACCAATCAATGTGTCTCTCTCACATGGATGTTTCTCACTCTGTGTATCTGCCTCTCCCTTCCACTCACTCTAAAAATCAATGGAAAAGCATCCTGGATGAGGAGTAACCAACACGAAGGAGAAATGTTCCCAGGCCCTAAGGACCTTCCAAAGGCCAGAGTCACGTCCCAGGATTCTCCAGGGCCCAGATCCCTCTCAAGTGCTGCAACTATGAGCACAGGTCTGCCCAGGGTTCCTTCCACCACAGGGAGGGGCCCACCTGGAGGTCAGGGCAAGGTCGCTGGGGAGTCAGGAGGGTGAGACCCAAGGCCAGGTGTGTGTGTGTGTGTGTGTGTGTGTGTGTGTGTGTGTGTAGGGGGCTCCCTAGAGTTTCCCGTGTCTGGAAGGTGGGAGCACATGTGTCACAGCATGAAGCCATGACCCTGGGGGTTGAGGGGTTTCCTGTCACTGGAAATCTGGGAGGAGGCAGGGATTGGCCTGGTCATTTCTAAAACGTGTGGGTTCCTTTCACGTTAAGAAATCCATGGGAAAAGAAACAGAAAATCAACACCAACAACAAAGACAGCCACGGAGTCACAGAGAAACATGAAACCAGGGCTAGGATATGGAAACAACCGACCAGCCATGAATAAGACGCTGGGATCCAGCATTGGTGGTGTCTGTCCGCAGGGGAGCATTACTTGGCCACGAAAAGGAATGGAATCCCACCGTTTGCCGAGGCTGGAAGGAGCCCGGAAGGTGTTATGCTGAGTGAAATAGGCCGGATACACAGACAAGTTACCCCAAGATTCCCCTTCGATGTGGAATCTAAAGAACAAAATGAATGACAAGCACACTCCTAGGCACGGGGACCCCCTGATGGTCGTCACAACCGGGTCTGAGTGGGGAGGGAAGGGAAGGCTCCCTAAGAAGCAGCCCCATTGCACCCCCCAAAATAAAAATGAATCCGGTCAAAATGCCAACAGTGGCCTAGACTGAAAAGCCCTCATTTAAAATAGAAACGCTGGCACCCCTTCAGCCCTATGCCTGAAGGGGTGCGAGGGGGACCCCTGGTTTCCACACGATCTCAGAAATGATGCACGGCCCACACACCCAGGTCGCTCTGAGACCAACCTCCAATGCATCCATCCATCCATCCATCCATCCATCCATCCACCCATCCATCCATGCATCGGTCCTCACTCCCTTCCAAACCCCCGGCCTCGGACGCCCTCGCCCCACTCACCGCCTCCAAAACCCCCCTACCCGCAGCTCCTGCAGGGCGGTCTGGCGAACTCTGTGCCAAGAGCTGGCACCCGCCTGTTTATGTACCCGCTCCGGGCATCACTTCCTGTTCCCTTCCCGCCCTGTGATTGGTTAGAGACCAGGATTGATCCATTTTTCTTAATCCGCTCACATATGGTTTCCGGGAGAGAAACGCCTGCGGCCGCATGGGGCGTGTTGGCGGATGAGCTGCTTAGCACGTGTCTGAAGCGTTTGAAGGACCCAGACACGCAGACCCAGCCCTGGAGGGTGTGGCTCAGGGATACCAGTTCCGACCTGGCTTGCCGAGCGGTCACGGAGGGTCGTGGGTTCGGTTCCCTGTTTGGGCACATGCCCTGGTTTGGAGTTCAAGCTCAATAGGTTCAATGTTTCTCCCCCCAACCCTCTTTCTCTCTCTCTCTCTCTCTCTCTCTCTCCCTAAAAGTAATTAAAAAAGAAAATAATTTTTTTTTAAATAAAAAAGCTGCCCTAACCGGTTTGGCTCAGTGGATAGAGTGTCAGCCTGCGGATTCAAGGGTCCCAAGTTTGATTCCGGTCAAGGGCATGTACCTTGGTTGTGGGCACATCCCCAGTAGGGAGTGTGCAGGAGGCAGCTGATTGATGTTTCTCTCTCATCGGTGTTTCTAGCTCTCTATCCCTCTCCCTTCCTCTCTGTAAAAAAATCAATAAAATATATTTAAAATAAATAAATAAATAAGCCCAGCCAGCATGGCTCAGTGGTTGAGCATCGTCCTGTGAACCAGGAGGTTACCGTTCCATTCCTGGTCAAGGCCACATGCCTGGGTTGCAGGTTCAATCCCCAGTATGGGGGGTGCGGAAGGTAGCCGATCCATGATTCTCTCTCACCATTGATGCTTCTATCTCTCTCTCCCTCTCCCTTCCTCTCTAAAATCAATAAAAATCTATTAAAAAATAATGAAGATGATAAATTTCTTGTGACTTGTATTTTATCTCAACTAAACAATGTTAACTTTATTTTTATTGTTGACACTATTACAGGTGTCCTCATCTCCCCGCCCCCGCCCCCTCCCTTTGCCCATCTGCCCGCAGTTCCCACCCACCCTAACCTCTGGCTATCACCACAATCCGCCCTCTTGCAATCCGGGATTCAGGGGATGTTGGAGAGCCGGTTTTGTCCCGATCCCACAGGCCAGGCCAAGGGACCCAACTCGTGCACGAATTTGTGCACAGAGCCTCTAGTAAATACATAAAAAGATACAGGGTGGTTGAATGGGTCAGAAAACAAGACCCTCAGGTGTGCTGTCTGCAAGGAACTCCCTTCCACTTGGAAAACATGTAGACGGAAAGTAAAGGGTCGGAAAGGCGATTTCATGCAAATGCCAACAAAAAGCTGGGGTAGCCAGGCTTGTATATTGAACGTAGGAGACTTGAACCCAAAGGCTGTAAAAGAGACACAGAAGGACCCAGCCTGCCCATGTCTGGGTCCTTATCTGAAGACATGCAATTTTACTCTCACGGCTGGAATAGTGACATCATGGGCTCATCAGGTTGTTGACAGGGGCCCAGTAGATGGAGGCACAGAATGCCCCCCTGTGCAGGGAAGGGGGGCACGCAGAAGGGTGAGTCTGGACCGGTCCCCTGCCTGCCCCTGGGGCCAGGAGCAGGGCAACATACCCCGCAGCTCGGAGACACACAGAGAAACTGCCCGCCTAGCTAACTAACTAACTAACTAACCAACTAAAAGTGCTTTCTCCACCCACCAGTCCCGGGAGGGCATCCCCTGCCAGCCAGCGGCTCTCCTGTGTATAATGACAGAGACGCAAAGTCTCCTCCTACTCCTCAGGTCACCTCTCTCCACGGGTCTGGTCATTGTTTGCGCTCGGCCAGGGGAAGGGGGAAGAGCATATTTCTGAGCCACGCTGGCTGGGCTCTTTTATTTTTTATTTATTCTTTTTACAGAATATTTTATTTATTTATTTATTTTTTCTTTCAGAAAATAAAAGCTAGCTTCTATTTATCTCTACTTTATTCGCATACATGATTAAACATGGAAATACTTGAGACAGGTTAGGTTTAATTTTGAGTGCCACTAGTTATGTGTTGTGTAACTTCGGACGAATGATTTTCTTGGTACCTCAATTTCCTCATATGTAATAACAAGCTGACAATAATAGTACCTAATTTCATAAAACTGATGTGAGAATTAAACAATTTATACATGTAAAACATATGGAATAACGCCTGACAGACAGAGTATGCTGGGGTCCAACCCCAGCAGGTCCAGGGGTCCCCAAAGGTGTGGACGGAGTCGGCGAAGAAGGAAGGACACGGAGACAGCGTTCAGTTGATCAGCAGCCTAGCCAGGTTCCTCTAGCCAAGTTCTGGTCAGGATCTCCAGCCAGGTTCTGTCCAGGTTCTCCTGCCATGTTCTCTCGCTGTGTTCTCTCGCTAGGTTCTCCAGGTTCTCCAGGTTCTCCAGCCAGGTTCTCCAGCCAGGTTCTTCAGCCAGGTTCTGTATAAGTTCTCCAGCCAAGTTCTGTAGTCAGGTTCTGTCCAGGATCTTTTGCCATGTTCTCTCGCTAGGTTCTGTCTCTAGGTTCTGTGTCTATTTATTTATTGAAGAGAAGGGAGTTGGAGGGGGGACCCAAGCCTCGAATTAGCCGTGACCCAGATGTGGCATGGCTTTTCCTCATCACTGTGTGACCACACGGGGCTGCGATGAGCAGGGGAGGCGGGGAGGCCTTCAAAAGGAGAGGAGACCTTCTTTCCAGATGCCAACCACCCTCCCTGTGTCCTGGTGATGCCTGGCAGCTGGGAGACAGGCCTCCTGTGCTCAGAGAAGTCAGGTGAGGGACACATCTGAGGAAGGAGGAGGGCGGGGGCCACATCCCTGGCCATGGTCCCTCCTTAATCAAACTCCCGTAACTAGTCTTTAAAAAATATATCCTATAGAATAAAAGGCTAATATGCAAATTGTCCCCTTGACTGAGAGTTCAACCAGGGGTTCAACCAGGGGTGGGGCCGGACAGCCAACCACCTATGGCCCCTCCTCCTGGATACCCTCCCCGCGGTCGGACCCCGCCAACCCAATGGGGAGGGCTGGCCTGACTCCATCTGTGCAGGAATTTGTGTATTGGGCCTCTAAACTATATATATATGTATATATATATATATATATATATATATATATACATATATATATATATATATATATATAGAGAGAGAGAGAGAGAGAGAGAGAGAGAGAGAGAGAGAGATTTTAAATTGATTCCAGAGAGAAAGGGAGAGGGAAAGAGAAACATCAATGACGAGAGCGAATCATCAATCAGCTGCCTCCAGCACGACCCACACTGGGGATCATGCCTGCAATCTGGGCATGTGCCCTCACCAGGAATTGAGCTGTGACCTCCTGGTTCATAGGTCAACTCTCAACCACTGAGCCATGCTGGCTGGACCCAACTAGTTTTTAAAAAATATTTAATAGAATAGGCTAACAGTTGTGGGGGTAGGGAGGGGAAGACTGTCTGAAAGAAGGTAAAGGGATTAGCCAAATAATTCATATGCATAGCCCCATGATCACAGCCCCTGGTGAGGGCCAGAGGGAAGGGTGAGTGGGAACTGGGTGGAGATGGGCAAAGGGAGGGGATCGGGAGGGGTGATGAGGACACCTGTAATAGTGTCAACAATAAAAATAAAGTTAAAAAACAGTGTTTAGTTGAGATAAAATACAAGTCACATGAAATTTTCCATCTTGACAATTTTTTAATAGATTTTTATTGATTTCAGAGAAGAAAGCCAAGGGAGAGAGAGGTAGAAGCATCGATGATGAGTGAGAGTCATGCATCCGCCGCCTCCTGCACACTCCACACTGGGGATTGAACCTGCAACCTGGGCGTGTGCCCTGATCAGGAATTGAACCGTGACCTCCTGGTTCATAGGTCGATGTGCAACCACTGAGCCACACTGGCTGGGCTTTTTAAATTTTTATTGATTCTTTTTTTAAAAATATATATTATTGATTTTTTACAGAGAGGAAGGGAGAGGGAGAGGGATAGAAGTTAGAAACATCGATGAGAAACATCCATCAGCTGCCTTCTGCACACTCCCTATTGGGGATGTACCTGCAACCAAGATACATGCCCTTGGCCAGCCGGGTGTGGCTCAGCGGTTGAGCGTCGACCCAGGAACCAAGAGCTCACCGGTTCGATTCCCGATCAGGGAACATGCCTGGTTTGGGCTCGATCCCCAGTAGGGGGCGTGCAGGAGGCAGCCGATCCATGATTTGCTCTCTCATCATTGATGTTTCTATCTCCCTCTCCCTTCCTCTCTGAAATCAATAAAAATGCATTTTTTAAAAAAAGATACATGTCCTTAACCAGAATCGAACCTGGGACACTTCAGTCCACAGGCCGACGGGCCGACGCTCTATCCACTGAGCCAAGCCAAACCGATCAGGGCTATTTATTCTTTTTCATTTGATTCTAGGGAGCGAAAAAGAGAGAGTGAACCATTGAACCTATGGCGCTTGAACCCAAAACCAGGGCATGTGCCCAAACAGGGAACCGAACCCGCGACCCTCCGTGACCCCTCGGCGCCCGGGCCCGCGCTGGTATCCCTGAGCCACATCCGCCCGGGCCAGCTTTGCGCGTCTGGGTCCTTCAAATAGTTCAGACCGTGCGAACCAGCTCACAGGCCAACACGCCCCATGCGGCCGCAGGCGTTTCTCCCCCGGAAACCGTGTCCCAGCGGATTATGAAAAATGGATCAACCCAGGTCTCTACCCAATCACAGGGCGGGGCGGGAACAGGAAGTGATGCCCGGAGCGGGTACTCCAACAGGCGGGTGTCAGCGCCTGGCACAGAGGTCGCCAGTCCAGGCTGCAGGAGCTGCGGCTGTGGGCGCTGCGGAGGCGGTGAGTGGGGGGGCGGGGTGGGGGGCGTCCGAGGCCCGGGGGTTTGGAAGGGAGTGAGGCGGGGTGGATGGGTGGGTGGACGGACGGACGGACGGACGGACGGATGCATGCATGGAGGTTGGTCTCAGAGCGACCCGGGGGGTGTGCGCTGTGCATCATTTCTGAGATCGTGTGGAAACCAGGGACCCCCCCGGCCCCCCTTTACGCACAGGGCGTGGTTTCTGTTTTAAACGAGCGCTTTTCAGTCTAGGCCACTGTTGGCATTTTGGCCGGATTCTATTTTATTTTGGGGGGTGCGATGGGGGTGCATCTTAGGGGGCCTTGCAGTGCCTCCCTCCCCACCCCCACAAGGCCCGGTTGTGACGACCATCAGTCCGTTCTCGCTGCCTAGGAGTGTGCTTGTCATTCACTTTGTTCTGTAGATTCCACATCGAAGGGGAATCTTGGGGTAACTTGTCTGTGTATCCGGCCTATTTCACTCAGCATAACGCCTTCCCGGCTCCTTCCAGCCTCCGCAAACGGTGGGATTCCATTCCTTTTCGTGGCCAAGTAATGTCCCCCTGCGGACAGACACCACCTCGGCTGGATCCCAGCGTCTTGTTCATGGCTGGTCGGTGGCTTCCATATCCTGGCCCTGGTTTCCTGTTTCTCTGTGACTCCCTGGCTGTCTTTGCTGTTGGTGTTGATTTTCTGTTTGGTTTTTTTTTCGTGGATTTCTTAACGTGAAAGGAACCCACATGTTTTAGAAATGACCAGGCCAATCCCTGCCTCCTCCCAGATTTCCAGTGACAGGAAACTCCTCAACCCCCAGGGTCATGGCTTCATGCTGTGACACATGTGCTCCCACCTTCCAGACACGGGAAACTCTAGGGAGCCCCCTACACACACACACACACACACACACACACATACCTGGCCTCGGGTCTCACCCTCCTGACTCCCCAGCGACCTTGCCCTGACCTCCAGGTGGGCCCCTCCCTGTGGTGGAAGGAACCCTGGGCAGACCTGTGCTCACAGCTGCTGCACTTGAGAGGGTTCTGGGCTCCGGAGAATCCTGGGACGTGGCTCTGGCCTTTGGTGGTCCCTTGGGGCGTGGAAACATTTCTCCTTATTGTTGGTTACTCCTCACCCAGGATGCTTATCCATTGATTTTTAGAGAGCGTGGAAGGGAGAGGCAGAGACGGAGAGAGAGAAACATGGATGTGGGAGAGACACATCCATGGGTTCCCTCCTGCCCGCACCCCATCCCAGGCCGGGGATAGAGCCTGCACCTGAGGAATGTGCCTTTGACGCGGATCCTTGGGTCCCTGGGCCAACGCTCTATCCACTGAGCCAAAACAGCTAGGGCTATGGTTCTCAACCTTCTGGCCCTTGAAATACAGTTCCTCATGTTGTGACCCAACCATAAAATTATTTTCATTGCTACTTCATCACTGTCATGTTGCTGCTGTTATGAATCGTCATGTAAATATCTGATCTGCAGGATGGTCTTAGGCGACCCCTGTGAAAGGGTCGTTCGACCGCCAAAGGGGTCGCAACCCACGGGTTGAGAACCGCTGAACTAGGGTGAACATTTCTCATTAAAAATCTTGCTTCCTGGATATTTCAAAGAGCATTTTCTGGGATGAGACTACGTGTATGAGATCCCTTAATCTGTTTATCCAAACAGATCATTGAATGAGGGCAGAGGGCAGGAGCTGGATGGAGAGAGAAAGTGGGGATAGGGTTGGGGGTTTCCTTTGGTGGTGACGAAAATGAGGTTCTGGACCCAGACAGTGGGGAGGGTCCCACAGCCTTTCCAAGGCACTTAGTGGCCTGAAACTGAACCCTTTAAAAAAGAGTTAGGCCCTGGCTGCGTGGCCCACTTGGTTAGAGCACTGGGTCAGGGCACATACAAGAATCAACCAATGGAGGCATAGATGCCTGGACAGACAAATCTCTCTCTTTTTCACTCTCTCTTCTTATGCTTGGATGAGGATTACAAAAACGAAGTTCAAGTGGTGGATTTTAGGTTGTGCATTTTGCCACAATAAGACAATATCTATAGGAGTTTAATTCTCTTAGGGTTCTTTTGTGCTGTCCCTCATCTGGAACAAAGTAGAAAATGTTGCAGGACAATCATAGCTTGATATTAAATGCCATGGAATTCCAGGTTGTAAATATTCGTTTTCTGTATTTTCCTATAGAATCATGACCAAACAGTGATTAAAGTTTACCAATGGAATTGCTGTATCTTATCTTTTTTTTAAAATTGATGATTTGAGAGAAAGCGAGAGAGAGATCTGTTGTTGCACTTAGCATTGCATTCATTGGTTGACTTCTGTCTGTGCCTTGACTGGGCATGGAGACTGCAAACTGGCCAAGGGGGATGATGCACTAACCAACTGAGCTACCTGGCCAGCCCCTGTATCTTGTCTTGAGGAGAAACTAAACGCCGATATTATTATTAAAATACATTTTGGAGTCTGGCCAGTGGGGCCCAGCTGTTGAGTGTCGACCCATGAGCCAACAGGTCACTGCATTGTTTCCTGGTCAGGCACAGGCCCAGCTTTCAGGCTCGATCCCCATCGCGGGCCTGCAGGTTCAACTAATTGATGTTTCTCTCTCTCCTGGTCATTCCTCTCTCTCTCAAATCAGTATAATGAAATATTTTTTTTAAAAGAAGAATACTATGGGTTAACTTCCAGGGTATTCAGTATGAGACCAGTGAGGGGTGTTTAGTATTGGGTGGATCAGCAGGTGAAACCCATCTCATTCTCTCCTCTCTTCCCCGCAGAACTGTGGCCGGTTACCGAGTCCGAGCCCAACTGTCGCTCTCCATCAGGAGCTGGCTTCAGGCACGGTTTGCTGCAGTCCCATTGGAGACATTCCCAGGGAATATGGCTACAGACCAGGCATTTTCCAATGGTCATGGGCATCCCCGGGGCAGCCTGGGCTGGGAGCTGCCACCAGCCAGACCGCCCCAGGGACACCTCACTGAAGGACAGCACTGGGACTCTGAGAGGGGGCACGTGCTCTTCAGAGCCTTCCAACACCCAGAGGACGCGGACCCCCTCCAGAGCGTGCACACAATGTCTGCGCTCCTCCATCGCTGGCTGAGGCCCGATGTGCTCACCAAGAAGCAGATCTTGGATAAGCTTCTGCTGGAGAAGTTCATGATCTGCATGCCCCGGGAGCTGCAGGCCTTGGTGAAGGAGAGGCGAGTGCAGAGCTGCGAGGAACTGAAGCTCTTGCTGAGAAATAAGGAGAAACCCAGGAAATGGGTGAGTGGGACCCTCGTGATGGGCAAGGGGGAAGGGAGGCTGGTAAATGTACACAGCGGCATTCTTTAATTTTCTGTGTTGTATTTTTAAAATATATTTTTGTTGATTTAAGAGATCGAGGGACACATTTGTAATACCTTAACTAATATAAAGAATTTTAAAAAAAGAGAGAGGGAGGGAGAGAGAGAGGGAGAAACATCAGTGATGAGAGAGAATCATTGGTTGGCCCCTCCTGCACGCCTCTGCAGTAAAAATCAAGTCCAAAACCCAGTGGTGTGCCCTGGCTTGGAATCAAATCGTGACCTCCAGGTTCATAGGTAGATACTCAACCACTGAGCCATGGCCGCCAGGCCACATTAGCATTCCTGAGATGGACATCTTAGAACATTTGATCTCCGTCCTGAGGCTCACTTTCCCAATGGCCTCAGAATAACCTCAGGGGGTAGACTTGTCGGTTCCGCCTCACGGGTGGGGAAACCGAGGCACAGACCAGGGGCAGGGACGGCACCTTTCTCTCCAGGGAGCCTCTGCCAATGTTGGGAGACATGTTTGGTTGCCACCATTTGAGAGGTTGCTATTTGATCGATTGATTAAAACAATTCCTTTTTTGTAGAGAATGAGGAAGGGCGAGTGAGGGAAACATCCATGTGTTGTTCCACTGAAAGTGTGAGTGTTGAGTGGGACACCTTCAAGGAATGTCATACATCCTGGGTCTTTTCTTGGTTAATTTTCTCCCCACAGAAGGTTGTCATCTTCCAAGGGAAGAAGTATCTTGAGGAGAATTCTGATGGCCAGAAAGTCGGTGACACAGACCAGGTGTTGGACTTGTCCCTGAAGTCCCGATCCCCCATAAGTCAGACAATGGTACATCCTGAGAACAGCCAGGAGGTCAACGGAGAGTTGGGGAACCAGCCAGGAACCAGTGACGTGGTGTGGGGACAGGTGAGTGTGTGATGCCCTGATCTGGGGGACAGGTGGGAGCCGGTACAAGGGGAAGTGGAGCCCACAGCGGGGCTTGACGAGTGACCTGAGGCTGCGCCCCCCGCCCAGTGGGGCTTTATGGGGACCACAAGGCGCACCCCCTTCCCTGGCGCCAGGCCATGGGACCTGAGACTGTGTCCCACGCTTGGCAGGGCTTGACAAGAGTGGGACCAGCCGGGTCAGGATCTAGCCCAATGGGGATGGGGCTGGCCGGGGCCGGGTCTGGGTCTCGTGTGTTTCGAGGCTCACATGGGTGGGTGGATACTTGACTGTTGGTCCCGTGGTGCACCCGAGACTCTGACAGGAGGAAGGTTTTCATATACATTTTCCTAATTTTCTTTCATATCTAACACTTCTATTATAGAGAAAGGGCAAAGAGCATATTAAAATATTTCCTCTAATTAATCCCCTTTTAATGTGCACAAATTTTGTACACTGGGCCACTAATTGGTATATAAAAGAACCATAGATTTCTGGGTGTTAATTTTGTATCCTGCTACATTGCCAAATTCATTTATTAAGTCTAGTAGTTCTTTTATGGAGTCTTTGGGGTTTTCTATGTGCAATATCATGTCATCTGCAAACAGTAACAGTTTTATTTCTTTTCCAATTTGGATGCCTTTTATTTCTTCTTCTTGTCTGATCACTATGGCTAGCACTTCCAGTACTATGTCAAATAGGAGTGGTGAAAGAGGGCATCCCTGTCTTGTTTCTGTTCTTACAGGAAATGGTTTTAGTTTCTGCCCATTGAATATGATGTTGCCTGTAGGTTTGTTATATATAGTCTTTATCATGTTGAGATATGCTCCCTCTATTCCCACTTTGCTGAGGGTTTTTATCAAAAATGCGTGTTGGATTTCGTCAAATGGTTTTTCTGCGTTTTTTGATATGATCATGTGATTTTTGTTTTTCAATTTATGGGATGTATCACATTTATTGATTTACACATATTGTACCAGCCTTTCATCCTTGGAATAAATCCCACTTGGTCATGGTGTCTAATCTTTTTAATGTATTGCTGGTTGTGACTTGCTAATATTTTGTTTGATGATTTTAGCATCTATGTTCATCAGGGATACTGGCTGGTAGTTCTCTTTCTTTGTAGTGTCTATCTGGTTTTGGAATTAGGGTAATGCTGGCCTCATAAAGAGAGTTTGGAAGTCTTCCTTCCTCTTGGATTTTATGAAATAGTTTGAGGAGTATGATGTTAATTCTTCTTTGAATGTTTGGTAAAACACCCCTGTGAAGCCATCTGGACCTGGGCTTTAGTTTGGTGGAAGTTTTTTCATTACTGCTTCTATTTGATCAGTTGTTATTGGCCTATTCAGGTTTTTTGATTCTTCCTGACTTAGTTTCAGAAGATTATATTGTTCTAGGAATTTGTTCTATTTCATCCACAGTGTCCAGCTTGTTGGCATATACCAGTAGTTGTTCATAGTATTGTCTTACAATCCTTTGTATCTCTGTGGTGTCAGTGGTTACTTCTCCACTTTAGTTGTTCATTTTATTTCTTTAGGTCCTCTTCCTTTGTTTCTTGATGAGTCTGGCTAATGGTTTATCAATTTTGTTTATCCTTTCTAAGATACAGCTCTTGGTTTCATTGATTTTTTTTTTGTATTGTTGTTTTAGTCTCCATCTTATTTATTTCTGCTCTAGTCTTTATTATTTCCTTCTTTCTAGTTGCTCTGGGCTTTTCTTGTTGTTCTCTTTCTAGTTCTTTGGGTTGTAGAGTTAAATAGTTTATTGCTGATTTTTCTTGTTTTTTTGAGGTATGCCTGTAGAGCTATGAACTCCCCAATCAGGGCTGCTTTTGCTGTGTCCCAGAGATTTTGAGGTCCCCAGGCCCAGCACTGGGGTGGGGAGGGCACCTTGAGGTCCCCGGTCATGCCCCGCCAGGCAGGGGGCACGGCCTCAGGCCCCCAGGCCCAGTGCTGGGGTGGGGGCACAGCCTCAGGTCCCAGCTGTTTAGTATTGGGTGGATCAGCAGGTTAAACATACCTCATTCTCTCCTCTCTTCCCCCCAGAACTGTGGACCTGTTACCGAGTCAGTCCCTTCTGTCCTAATACATCAGGAGTTGATGTTTCCAGTGAATATGGCTTCAGACCTGGCATTTTCCGATAGTCATGGGCACCCCCAGGGCAGCCTGGGCTGGGAGCTGTCACCGTCCAGACCGCCCCTGGGAAACCTCACTGAAGAACAGTTCCAGGATTCTGAGAGGGGGCACGTGCTCTTTAGAGTCTTCCATCATTCCAAGGACGCGGACCCCCTCCAGAGCGTGCGCACAATGTCTGCGCTCCTCCATCGCTGGCTGAGGCCCGATGTGCTCACCAAGAAGCAGATCTTGGATAAGCTTCTGCTGGAGAAGTTCATGGTCTGCATGCCCCTGGAGCTGCAGGTCTTGGTGAAGGAGAGGCGCGTGCAAAGGTGCCAGGAACTGAAGGTCTTGCTGAGAAATAAGGAGAAACCCAAGAAATGGGTGAGTGGGACCCTCATGGTGGGCAGGGGGGAAGGGAGGCTAGTAAATGAACACAGCAGCATTCTTAATTTTCTGTGTTTTATTTTTTAAATATATTTGTGTTGATTTCAGAGCGGGAGGGAGAGAGAGAGAGAAACATCAATGATGAGAGAGAATCACTGATTGGCCCCTCCTGCATGCCCCTGCAGTAAGAATTGAGCCCACAATCCAGTGGTGTTCCCTGGCCTGGAAACAGTTCGTGACCTCCTGGTTCATAGGTTGAGACCCAACCACTGAGCCATGGCAGCCAGGCGGCATTAGCATTCCTGAGATGGACATCTTTGACACTGGATATCTGTCATGAGGCTCATTTTCCCAATGGCCTCAGAATAACCTCAGGGGGTAGACTTGTCGGTTCTGCCTCATGGGTGGGGAAACTGAGGCACAGACCAGGTGCAGGGATGGCACCTTTCTCTCCAGGGAGCCTCTGCCAATGTTGGGAGACATGTTTGGTTGCCACCATTTGGGAGGTTGCTATTTGATTGATTGATTAAAACAATTCCTTTTTTAGAGAGAGAATGAGGAAGGGCGAGAGAGTGAGACATCCATGTGTTGTTCCACTGAAAGTGTGAGTGTTGAGTAGGACACACGCAAGGAGTATGATACATCCCAGGTGTTATCTTGTTTAATTTTCTCCCCACAGAAGGTCATCACCTTGCAAGGGCAGAAGTATCTTCAGGAGAATTCTGATGTCCAGATGGCCGATGAGGAAGACAGTGACACAAACTACGTGTTGGACTTGTCCCTGAAGTCCCGATTCCCCATCAGTCAGACGGGGGTACATCCTGAGAACAGCCAGGAGGTCAACAGAGAGCCGGGGAACCAGCCAGGAACCAGTGACGTGGTGTGGGGACAGGTGAGTGTGTGATGCTCTGATCTGTGGGGACAGGTGGGAGCCGGTACAAGGGGACTCGGTGACCATAGCTGCTACAGCATTTGGGACATTTGACACAGGATAGAAAGGGACCCATGAATGCATTCAGCGGATGCATTACGCCCATGGGCATTTCTGAACCAATGTGGTCCACAGGCCAATAAAAATCTAATTTTCCTCTAGGCATTATCAGTCGTGAGGAGTGGGGAGAACGGGGTCCAGAATCGCTTTGCCTCCACCGTTGGAGGCAGCGAGCAGTTGAGATACCAGGAGAGGCAGCTTAGAGAATGAAGGCTGAACACTGTTGCCCTGGCCTGTGTGATTAGCTGTTGGAGCATCAGACCCAGGGCTGCAGGGCTGTGGGTTTCATTCCCAGCCAAGGGCACATTCTTGGGTTGCAGGTTCCATTCCCTGCCCAGTTGGGGTGATTGCAGGAGTCAACCAGTCAATGTGTCTCTCACAATGATGTCTCTCTCTGTCTCTCTGTCTCTCTCTCTATCTCCCTTCCTGGCTCTCTAAAAATCGATGGAAAAAAATATCCTGGGTGAGGATTAACAACAACAAAAAGTGTAAGGAGTGTAATGTATGGGCTTGACTTAAGGTGTGGTGGGTACACATAAGGACAGACTTGGGAGTATAGGTGATGGGATTGGCCCCAAGGAAGTCTAGGCAGAGCCACAAAACTGTGCTGTTAGGTAAGCTGGGGTCTCAGGTCAGGGAGATGGACAGGACGGGGGAAGGAGGGACGGAGCTTCCCACCCCTGGTATCAGACACGTTTAACCCCCCTTGGTTACCTACTGTCAGGGGCAGAAAGTCCTCCCACCTGTCCACACCCGGGAGAAGCCGTACCAGTGCAACGTCTGCCACAAAAGGTTCGGCCACCGCGGGAACCTCAACGTGCACATGCGCACCCACTCGGGCCTGAGACCCTACCTGTGTCCCCATTGCCACCTGGCCTTCCGCTACCTGGGGACCTTTAAACGCCACCAAAGGATGCATGTCAAGGAGGCGCCCCAGGTCCCTTCTGACTCAGAAGGAAAGTAACGGGTCTCCTATGGTGCAAACATGGTCTATGAGCACTTAGTCAGACGGGGGTCTATGAATTAGAATTGCGGTCCTTGAGTAATTACTCATGTTCCCTATTGGCCTCATACTCTGTGTCAGTCTTGCTGTTTGTTTCAATAAATATTTCATGGTTCAACCCTTATTCCTTGTTTGTCCTCTGTTGTCCTTTATTTTATGTAAAATAGGGAGGACCCAGGAGAGTGGCCAGATGCCCCACAGAATACCCAGTGCAATGTGGATGTCAGATACACCACAATTTTTATTTTCTAAAAAATATATTTGTATTGATTTCAGGGCAGAAGGCAGAGGGAAGTGAGAGATGGACACATCAATGATGAGAGAATCATGGATCGGCTGCCTCCTGCACGCCCCCTACTGGGGATGGAGCCCGCAACCCGCACATGTGCCCTTGAATGAAATTGAATCTGGGACCCTTCAGTCCATAGGCCAAAGCTCTATCTATCCACTGAGCCACACCAGCCAGAGCCAAACTATTGTTTAGATGTGTGTGCTCTGAATTATTCCTTTATCTGACATTGACATTTTCACTGAGCACTGTGTTGAGAGAGAGAGCGAGAGAGAGCGAGAGAGAAAGAGATTAGTTGCTCCCTGTAGGCACCTGGACCAAGGATTGGTCCAGGCTTGTACCAGGACTGGGAATGGAACCGGCAGCCTTTGCTGCACAAGATGATGCTCCCGGACTTGGTGGCCACACCCAGAGATAAGGGTTTGCCAGGTGCGGGGTGTGGCTGCCCAGGGGGTTCTCCTGTTTGGCTGACTCTGCTGGTGCCTGTCTTCCTCCTCTTGCCCTGGGACGTCAGCCTCAAGTGCAGCCGGACAGGGGCTTCTTGTCGGCTCGCGGCTCTTCCCGGGCCGCTGGGCCCGGCCACCAGGGGCCCCTGCGTCGGTGCAGAACAAGGTCCGGCCCAGCTCTCCGCGAGGCGACTCCGCGCAAGGCTCTGAGAGACGGTCTCCCTGCGCGGTGACCGGTGACCGGCGGCTGCAGGAGGCGGCCCTGCCCGCCCCGGACCAGCCCGGCCCCGGCCTGCAGGCGGTGGAGGCCGGGTCGCAGACCAGGTGGGTCCCGCTTGGCGGGAGCTCGCTGCCCGCTCCTCCTCCCTCACGCCGTGGGGTCACCCGTGAGAGCATCGCAAGCCGTGAGTTCCGAGCCGTCGGAAGTCGGGACTGGGATGGGTTCAGGGACCGATCGAAGAGGGCGGCCCAGGCTGCTCCCGTCACTCGCCCAGGTGGGGGGCGGGGTGAAGCCTGTTGCCCCTGTTCCAGGCCGAGGGCCCGATACGGGAGGGGGCGCACGGGGGGGCACTACAGAGCCCTGGCCAGGCCCCAAGGAGGTGGGACAGAAGGACCACCCCCGGGGCTCAAGGCCACCCGCCCCTGCCAGGCACAGACCTCTGGGAGCACAGCCTGGTCCGGGTCACAGCCCAGTCTCCAGGACCACAGCCCCCGCAGCCCTTTCCCTGCCTCCGAGAGGGACGTGGGGTGACCTGCTCACGGGTGAGGAGGGACGTGTGCGTATCTCCCGCGGGTGGAAATGGGGGAGCCTTCACCTCCATCACCTCTCACCGGGTCCCCCCTCCAGACTCAAGGGCAGGAACGGCTGACCCCGGAGCTGGTGGGTTCCCGAGAGCCCCTCCCGAGCCCCCGACCCCCCCCCCCGCGAGGGTGGCGCCCCCACAGAACCCGGGACTGGCTGGCACCTCATCAGTGACTTTATTTCTGGGCAGATGCTGGTGAATTGTTTCCACGCGCTTCTCAGAGCCGGCATCTCCGTCCCCCGCCTGCCTTCCCGGGTCGCAGACCACGGAGCCCGCTGCCAGGCCCCTCCCCTGCCCTCAGCCGCCCCTCTGCCCAAGAAGCCCACCTGCGCTCCTCTCCTGGGCCCCATCCCGCCTCGCTGCCCGCCACCCCCATAGGGTGTGTGCCCGAGGGGGAGGGGGGGCAGGGGACCATGCGGAGGCCCCTTTCAGGGGTGGGGCGGGCGGGGGTCAGGAGGGGTGGGCGGAGGGGAGATCTGGGTGCCTCGACTTCTCACTGCCCTTTGCGAACTGGGACAAAATTCAGAAGAAAAACTCACGCTACTTTGAACTCAGGAAAAAGGTCAAGTCCACTCGGAACGGAAGCTCCCCCAGCCCCAACCATGGGCAGCTCCGCCCGCTCACCGACCCCAGCCCCCGCCTCCCGGGAAAGCGGGGTTTGGGGCAGAAACAGCTGGGAAGGACCCCAGGACGTTGGGGTACAGGGCGGCGGAGACCAGGGAGGAGCGAGGCGGGGCGGGAGGAGGCGGCGGGCGGCACCAGGGCGGGCGGCTACCCCAGCGGCCACGGCGGGAAGGGCCCCCCGCCCTCGGGGCCCGGCGCCCCCGCTGCGCCCGCCGCCGCCGCGCGGCCGTGGATGCGCTGGTGGCGCAGCAGGTGCTCGCGGCGCCCGAAGCCCTTGCCGCACTGCCAGCAGGCGAAGGGGCGCGCGCCCGAGTGTGTCTTGCGGTGGCGCACCAGGTGCTCGCGCCAGTAGAAGGTCTTGCCGCACTCGCAGCAGGCGTGCGGCCGCTCGCGGGCCGGCAGGGGGCGCAGCGCGGGCCCGGGACACGCGGGGCCGCCGGGGTGCGTGCCGCGGTGGCGCCGCAGGTGCTCCTTGCGCCGGAAGGCCTTGCCGCACTCGGGGCAGGCGTGCGGCTTCTCCGCCGAGTGGCTCTGCCGGTGGCGCAGCAGGTGCGCCGGCTTCAGGGCCGTCTTGCCGCACTCGGGGCAGGACACGGTGCCCGCGGCGGCGGCCAGGAGGGCGGGCAGGTCGGGCGCGGGCAGGGCCGGCGGGGCCAGCGGGGGGCTGCCCGGCTCCTGCTTGTAGGGGCGCGAGGCCTGGGCGTCCCCGGCGGCCGGCTCCTCAGCCCCCGGGACCGCGTCTCCTGCGGGGCAAAGGCGCAGTCAGACAGCGGGCACGGCCGGGCCGGTGTGATGGCCGGTTCGGGGTCAGGAAGGGCAGCGCAGGGGAAGGCGGTTCTCATTCATTCATTCATCCCCGCGGCTCCCATAGCGGCGCCTGCTGCAGAGTCAGTGCCCGCTACACAGACGTGCAAAAGGGTGTGCGGGAGTGTGGGGGGGAGAGGGGGGTACGGGGAGTGGTACAGGTCACAGAAGAGGTGTGGAAGGGCGAACCGATGGATGGACGGCAGGTCAGCGGGTAGATGGAAGAATGGAGGAGAAAATGGGTGGATAAATGAATAAATGCGAGGGGAGGGATGGATGGATGGATGGATGGATGGATGGATGGATGGATGGATGAATGGAGATGATTGGTGGGTGGATGGAGGATGGGTGGGTGGATGGACGGATGATGGATGGGTAGGTAGGTGGATGGAGGGATGATGGATGGATAGGTGGGTGGATGGATGGATGATGGATGGGTAGGTGGGTGGATGGATGGATGATGGATGGGTAGGTGGGTGGATGGATGGATGATGGATGGGTAGGTAGGTGGATGGAGGGATGATGGATGGGTAGGTGGGTGGATGGAGGGATGATGGATGGGTAGGTGGGTGGATGGAGGGATGATGGATGGGTAGGTGGGTGGATGGAGGGATGATGGATGGGTAGGTGGGTGGATGGAGGGATGATGGATGGGTAGGTGGGTGGATGGAGGGATGATGGATGGGTAGGTCCCTGTCCTGTGACCCTCCCCGGGTCCTCCCTGCTCTGGCCTCCATCCTGCTGCCTCCACATTCGACCTTGAGATGACCCTCAAGCTGCTCTGTTAGGACCACAGCCCTCTCCTGGCACTGGGATAGCGTTCTGCTGTGCTGGGTGTCCCAGGTCTCTGCTCCATCGCCCCTTCTCCCACAGGTTCACCTGAATTCCCTTCCTCACCGTCACGCATGTGGCCTGGACCGGGCCGGCTCAGGTCCCAGCTCCGTGTGCCAGGCCTGGGCTCAGGACGGAGTGCTGCCCCGCTGGCCACAGCGCCCACGTCAGAAAGAACATGACTCAGTCGAAGCCGATGAGACATGACAAGGGGACTTGTGAAACCAGCTGAGGATGTGGGCGCCAAGGCCTGGGTCAGACTGCCTGGTGCCATCCTGCCTTTGCCAGCACCCGATCTCGGTGAGTTACCTGTGTCTGCAGCTACAGAATGTGGGCACTGCCACGCATCTCTGGGGCTGTGGTGGGATTTCAGCTCTCGGGCCAGAACCACCCCTGGGCATGTCACCGGCGGGCACTCTTGTCTAGCCTACCCCCCTCCACTTTGCCCTCCAGGGTGGGGCCCAGTGCAGGGTCTGGGGCCTATCGCAAGGAGGCCAGGGACGCCCACTGAGAAATGAGGGGCAGGAGGGGACCCCGCGCTGGGCTGGGGAGAAAGCTGTGGCGCGGGAAGGGTCGGCTGCTCACCTAGAGCCATCATGCCACTGTCTTCCTTTTGGAGGCCGACCCCGGAGCCTTCCATCACGTCCCGAGGGGCCCGCATCGCTGGTCCCTGAAACGAGACACCACGTTCTGAGTTGATACGCCTGAGCGATGGCCTTGATTTTTCGCCCCCTGTCCCCGCTCCACCTTCCACCACTCACTGAGTCCCATCACCAGCTCTGAGGCAAGCCGGCTGCCGTGTGGGGGGAGGGGGGGTACTCGCTCGGCCACCTCACGTGAGGCCCATGAGGGCGCCCCCTCATACCCTCCAGCCCTAGCCTTCAGGGGACGACAGCCTCAGCCGACATCTTACCTGCAGCCTCCTGAGATGTGGCACCACACCCGTCGCAAGATCCCAACCCACTGAGATTGTGTGAGACGCTACATGTTTATTTTTAAACCACTACGTTTGAGGCGACCTGTTATGCAGCAACAACTGACCAATACACCTGCTTTGAATAGTGCACTAGCTGCTGCTGCTGGTTTTTCATTTTGTTTTTTAATGGAAGGGAGAGGGAGAGACAGAAACATCAGCGATGAGAGAGAACCACTGATCGGGCTGCCTCCTGCACGCCCTCCACTGGGGGCAAAGCCTGCAACCGGGGCATGTGCCCTGACAGGGAATCGAACTGTGACCTCCTGGCTCAACCACTGAGCCCCACCGGCCAGGCTGCCTTAGCTTCTTCTTACTGCCCTTCACAAACTCTGTGACAAAATGGGGTGTCTGCCTTCCAGTCTAACCCGAGCCCCCACTCCGGCTTCTGCTCACACAGCTGCAGTCCACTCTCTGCCCTTTCTCTGCCAGAGCCCAAGGCGAGTGGCCACACACAAAACTATGTTTGTTGGCCCTTTAAGAGGGTGCCTGCATTCCCAGCCCTCTCTCCCTGGCGGGCAGCAACCCTGCTGCTTTTCACAGCCAGATGTTACACAGAAACCATTCTCCCTTCTGGTGCTCTGGGTTGGGGAACTTGGCCTGGGGTTTTGACCCCAGAGTTCTCAGCAGTAACAACCCCTGACCCCCAACAGCAGAGATATTCCCCCAGAACATCGTCTGCTGTCTGTGGGAGCCCGGTCAGCCCTTGTGCGCCTGTGCACGTCCTACCAGCCTCTAGGCCAGTGGTTCTCAACCTTCCTCATGCCGCGACCCTTTCATACAGTTCCTCATGTTGTGCTGACCCCCAACCATAAAATCATTTTCATTGCTACTTCATCACTGTAATTTTGCTACTGTTATGAATCATCATGTAAATATCTGATATGCAGGATGTATTTTCATTGTTACAAATTGAACATAATTAAAGCACAGTGATGAATCACAAAAACAATATGTAATTATATATGTTTTCCGATGGTCTTAGGCGACCCCTGTGAAAGGGTCGTTCGACCCCCAAAGGGGTCGCGACCCACAGGTTGAGAACCGCTGCTCTAGGCGGTCTCCGCTTCCCGTCCTCGTTATCAGGGTTCTGTCCGGCTCGTCTTCGGTTGCTTATCGGGGTGGTTTGTCTATATTTTGGCTCCAATTCCAGTTTGGTCCTGGGAGCATGTCCATGTAACTTCCACGTACTCCGCCCTGTTTTGGAATTCCTCAGAGCACGCATCCTGACAGGTTTATTGTGGCCGAACAGGCGTAAAATAAACGCGTACATTCGCGGCATATAATCCAGTGAGTTTCAATGTAGGTGTCGGCTCAAGAAAACACCAGCGCAGCCGAGGTGGGGAGCGCACCCCGGCCCCCAAAATCCCTGTGCGCAGGCGCCATCTCCCCGTCTCCAATCTGCAGCCGCTGGTGTGGTTTCCGCCACTTCAGAGCGGGTTTCATTTCCCGGAGCTTTAGATCGCAGCCTTCCGGGGTCCGGCTTCTCTCCTTCAGTGGAGTTCTTTGGCCGTGAGGATACGGGCCTACGGACTCATTTTCTTGTACCGTCTTCAGTTTTGGTATTGGGGTCATGCTGGCCCCACAGAACGAGTGGGAAACGGCCTCTCCACTCTCTCCTCAGGTTTTGGAAGAGTCTGTGTGGAGTTGCTGTCCTTTCTCCCAGGCGTCCCCGAGGCAGTCGCCAGGATGGAGGCCAGAGGGGTGAGGGGGGCAGGAACTGGCCTGTCTGGTACCCCCAGTGCCGATCTTTTATAAATAACAGTTTCACTGAGCTACAATTCACATGCCACAGCATTCACCCACTTAAAACCACGATTCCAACCGTCACTACAATCCATTTTAGGATATCTTCATCACTCCCCAAAATAAAGATCGAACCCATCCAGCTACTTCCTGTCTTCATGGATTTGCTGATTCAGGGCATCTCATCTAAACTCGATCCTGCGGGACCCTGCTGACTGGTGTCACTTTTTCACACGATGTTTTCACTGTCCATCCGTATCGCAGCACGTCAGTCCGTTCTTTTTCACGGCCAAGTAATATTCCACCGTGGCCCTGACTGGTGTGGTTCAGTGGATAGAGCGTCGGCCTGCAGACGGAAGGGTCCCAGGTTCGATTCCGGTCAAGGGCATGTACTTCGGTTGCAGGCACATCCCCAGTAGGGAGTGTGCAGGAGGCAGCTGATCCATGTTTCTCTCTCATCAATGTTTCTGGCTCTCTATCCCTCTCCCTTCCTCTGTAAAAAAAATCAATAAAATATATATTTAAAAAAATAATACTCCACCGTGTCGCTGTTCCTCATTTGGCTGATCCGCTCCCCAGCCGAGTGCACGTGGGCTGTCTCCACTGTTCGGCTACTCTGACTGCCGCTGGCCTGCCATCACTCATCCAGATGTGCACAGGTTTTGGGCGGATGTTTTCATTTCTCCTGGGTGTTCCCCCAGGAGTGCTGGCTCCCATGGCACAGTGAATCCCCACTTAGGTTCCGTGACTTTAAGCGAAACGTGTAAGAAAACCAATTTTACCAGAGACCAACGGATACACACAAGAGTTCAGTCCTGTAGCATCTCATCCGCATCGAACGAAACGGCGTGAGTCCAGTACCCGCTGCAGTCCCACGTCTCACCTTTTGGGGGAACCGCCAGACTGCTTCCCACCGCAGCTGCCCCATTTTACATTCCCGCCGCCACTGAAGCGGGTCCCGGCTCCTGGTACCTCCTATACCAGACGCCGAGTGGACAGATGGACGGATGAACGGATGAAGGTCTAACCGTCTGCCTCGCCCTGAGGAGAATCCGGCACAGGAGCGTGCAGATGCTCGGCAGGGGTTTTGCATGAGACCAACCTGCTTGTGGGACCCCCATTGAGTTACCTCCTCCCCCCACCCCCCGTCAGTTCTGAGGGGGCTGGCGGCACATGGTCTCACCCCAAGTCCCCACTCAGACAGGTGTGTGGAGACCTCCCCCGCTCCCCGGTCAGCACGTCTGAGAGCGGAGGCCCGTGAGCTCCCGGCAATTCTTGGGCACACTCCAGCCTCAGCACCTCCACTTCTGGGAGGACCCCACAGGCGTCCCGGGGCTCTCTGATGTGGGGTGAAGCCACAGACGCTGGACTGCGCAGAGGCTGAGCACCGCCCACAAAGACAATGGAGAGAGCGGCCACAGGTGCTCAGGGATTGCAAGTGGGAATCTAGAGCCACGGCACGTGGGTTCTACTCCACCCCCGCCCCCTAACTGGCTGTGTGACTTTGGGCAAGTTGCTTGACCTCTCTGAGCCTTGTAGCTTCCTCTGTGAAAGAGAGAGGACAATAGTATCCAGTTCCGACCCCCCAGGATGGCGTGGGGTCAGATAAGCTGTGCTAACAGTGGGATTCATGGGGGGCTGTTAGCCAAGCCCTATCAGCTCAGCCTCCAGAAGGAGTGGGGACTGAGATCAGGCGCAGGCAGTCGGCTGTGTCGACGTGCCCAAACCCCAATAAAAGCCCTGGACTCCAAGCTCGGGGAGCTTCCCTGATGGGCAACACTCGGTGGTGTCCGCCGGAGAGGGCACGGGAAGCTGTGTGCATGGGGCTCGGCTCCCCTGGACCCTGCCCGGCACCATCTCCCTGAGCTAATCCTTCCATGTGGTCAACCATGACCCTGAGCAGTGATGGCGAACCTATGACACGCGTGTCAGAGGTGACACGCGAGCTCATTTTTTTGGTTGATTTTTCTTTGTGAAATGGCATTTAAATATATAAAATAAATATCAAAAATATAAGTCTTTGTTTTACTATGGTTGCAAAGACCAAAAAATTTCTGTATGTGACACGGCACCAGAGTTAAGTGAGGGTTTTTCAAAATGTGGACACGCCGAGCTCACAAGGTTCGCCATCACTGACCGTGAGCATGGTGGCTTTACGACCTGAGTCCTCCTGCGGGAGGGACTGTCAGAGTAAGGGTGACCCTCGGATCCTCACTGAGTGTCCCAGCGGGCTGCACCCTTCAAACCGCACCCCTGGGCCCTAGCCGGTTTGGCTCAATGGACAGAGCATCGGCCTGGGGACCAAAGGGTCCCGGGTTCGATTCCAGCCAAGGACATGTACCTCGGTTGCAGACTCCTCCCCGGCCCACGCCCTGGTCAGGGCGCGTACAGGAGGCAACCAATCGATGTCTTTCTCTCACATCGGTATTTCTCCCTGTCTTTTCCTTTCTCTTCCACTCTCTCTAAAAATCAATGGGAAAATATCCTCAAGTGAGGAATAAAAAAAGTTAATAAACAAAGAAAGAAAGAAAGAAATGGTACCACCAGCCTGAGGCTCCCACCGACAGCACCCCCACTCTCCGTCACACCCTTGGTCCCCAGGCTGGGGAAACTGTTTGGGTTGCTCACTTATATATGGAATGTCAGTCCCACAGGCCGCCTGGAGAGCCGGGGGGAAGGCTGTGGGGCGGGCCTGTCCACGCACAGGGAGGTGGCAGCTGAGGGAGGCGGGCGCGAGCAGGGTCCCCCCCGCCAGCCCCCAGCCATGCTCACCCAGAGCTCCTCCAGCAGGGCCAGCGCCTCCTCGCCGCTCTGGGGCCGCCGGCTGCACACCCAGGCCTGGATGTCGGCGGGGAAGGCGCTCAGGAACTGCTCCAGCACCAGCAGCTCCAGCATCTGCTCCTTGGTGCGCACCTCGGGCTGCAGCCAGTCCCGGCACAGGGCGCGCAGCAGGCCCAGCGCCTCCCGGGGGCCCGGGGCGTCGCCCAGGTGGAAGTGGCGGAAACGGTGCCACGGAGAGTCCAGGACCAGGCCCTCGATGGCCTGGCCCTCCTGCTTCACGGGCTGGGGGGACGGGATCTCCATGGGGGCACGCGAGCCCTGGGGGGGGACAACAGCACCTGTGGGGAGGGACATCCAGCACGGTGAGCGCACAGCCCAGCTTTTCCAGGACCCTCCGCCACCTCCCGCCGTGAGGGGGCGAGAGCAGGGGTGCAGGTGCACACCCCAGCGTCCCCGCTTAAAAGCAGAGTGACTGCTCTAACTGGTTTGGCTCAGTGGATAGAGTGCCGACCTGCGGACTGAAAGGTCCCAGGTTCGAGTCCGGTTAAGGGCATGTACCTGGGTTTCGGGCACATCCCCAGTAGTAGGTGTGCAGGAGGCAGCTGATCGATGTTTCTCTCTCCCCGATGTTTCTAACTATCTCTCTCCCTTCCTCTCTGTAAAAAATCAGTAAAATATATTTAAAAATATATATATCCCCTGGTGAGGATTAAAACAAAACAAAAACATACTGTTAGCCCTATCCGGTTTGGCTCAGTGGATAGAGCGTCAGCCTGCGGAATGAAGGGTCCCAGGTTCGATTCTGGCCAAGGGCACATGCCCAGGTTGCACTTCTGATCCCCAGTAGGGGGCGTGGTGCAGGAGGCAGCCAATCAATGATTCTCTCTCATCATTGATGTTTCTCTCTCTCTCCCTCTCCCTTCCTCTCTGAAATCAATAAAGAAATATATATAGTTTTAAAAACCATACTGTTCTTAATGTCACCCCAATAAATTCAATAAACCCTAGCCCAAGCCCTAACCCTAGCCCCTCACCCTAAAAATAAATAAATTCAATAAAAACTTAAAAAAAATAAATGTTGAACTTCCTTCCACTAGGTGCCAGCAGTACCGCCCCAGTTCTGACAACCAAACCTGTCTGCACACATTGCCACACGGCCCCTGGGGACAAATATTTACTCAGAGCACAAGGGCTCCCAGCAAGTGTCTGCCCCGCCCCTGACCAGCGAGCTGCCCTTGGACAAGGGGCACCGGCACCTTCGACAGCCCTCGCCTCCGTTCCTGGGTCTAAAATCACACACAGTAAACAGCGGCAGTAAAAATCCAAGCTTCTGTCCCGATCCTCCACGGTTGTGGGTTCGATCCCCGGTCAGGGCACATACAAGACTCAACCAATGGCCCTGGCCGGTTGGGCTCAGTGGACAGAGCGTCGGCCTATGGACCAAAGGGTCCCGGGTTCGATTCCGGTCAAGGGCACGTACCTTGGTTGAAGGCTCTTCCCCAGCCAGGGGCGTGCAGGAGGCAGCCAATGGATGTGTTTCTCTCACATCGATGTGTCTCTCTGTCTCTCCCTCTCTCTTCTACTTCCCTAAGAATCGATGGAAAAATATCCTCAGGTGAGGAACAGCAACAACAAAATCAGCCAGTGAACGCATGAATAAATGGAACAACAAATCAGTATCTCTCTCTTTCCCTTCCTCTCTCTAAAAATCAGTCAATAAAAATGTTAGCCCCAGCCAGTTTGGCTCAGTGGATAGAGCATCCACCTGCAGACTGAAAGGTCCTGGGTTCGATTCCGGTCAAGGGCACATGCTCAGGTTGCGAGTTAGATCCCCAGTGGGGGGCGAGCAGGAGGCAGCCAATCAATGATTCTCTCATCATTGATGTTTCTATCTCTCTCTCCCTCTCCCTTCCTCTCTGATTAAAAATATAATTAGCCCTAACCTGCTTGGTTCAGTGGATAGAGCTTTGGCCTGCGGACTGAAGGGTCCCAGGTTCGATTCTGGTCAAGGGCATGTACCTTGGTTGCGGGCACATCCCCAGTGGGGGGTGTGCAGGAGGCAGCTGATCCATGTTTCTCTCTCATCGATGTTTCTAACTCTCTATCCCTCTCCCTTCCTCTCTGTAAAAAATCAATAAAATATATTAAATGTATATATATATAAAATAAAAATTTTAAAGTATTTATTTTAAAAAATAATAATAATAATTTAGAATTAAATGCATGCACTTGTTTTGTTAATAGCGGCATCCCCCCGTCCTTACACCCCCCCCCCTCCCCACCACTCACAAAGTCTCAGTAACATCAGTGACTAACTGGTTGGGGGCTTGCTTCACCCAGGTGCTGTGCTCAGCGCCTTCGTTTCCTTACAGCTTGAATTATCTTTTAAATCGTATTTACTAATTTGAAAGAGGAGAAAGGGAGAGAGAGAAACATCAATTTGTTGTGCCGCTTATGGATGCATTCATTGGTTGATTCTTTTTTTATATATGTTTTTTTATTGATTTCAGAGAGGAAGGGAGAGGGAGATAGAAACATCGATGATGAGAGAGAATCATGGATGGGCTGCCTTCTGCACACCCCCACACTGGGGTCGAGCCTGCAACCCGGACATGTGCCCTTGACGGGAATCGAACCCGGGACCTTTCAGTCCACAGGCCGACGCTCTATCCACTGAGCGACACCAGCCAGGGCCATTGGTTGATTCTTGCATGTGCCCTGACCAGGGATGGAACCCACAACCTTGGTGTAATCAAGGCCACCAGGCCAGGGCCTCACAAGCACCTAGAACATGCATTTAAAACCTCGCTACGCCCTGACCGGTGTGGCTCAGTGGATAGAGCGTCGGCCTGTGGACTGAAGGGTCCCAGGTTCGATTCCGGTCAAGGGCATGGACCTGGGTTGTGGGCACATCCCCGGTAGGGGGCGTGCAGGAGGCAGCTGATCCATGTTTCTCTCTCATCCATGTTTCTCTATTCCTCTCCTCCCTTCCTCTCTGTAAAAAAAAAGCAAAAAAACCCCCAAAAAAACAAACAAAAAAAACCACCAATAAAATATATTTTTTTTAAAAAAATAAAAACCTAGCTACCAATTGGAATAGGCATTAAAATAAGCAGCAGCCCGGCCGGCGTGGCTCAGCGGGTGAGCTCCGACCTAGGAACCAGGAGGTCGGGGCTCCATCCCCAGTGGGGGGCGTGCAGGAGGCAGCCGATGCATGGTCCTCTCTCATCACCGATGTTCCTATTTCTCTCCCTCCCTCTCCCTTCCTCTCTGAAATCTATAAAAGTAAATATACATTTAAAAGTCAGGAAATAAAGGACAGTGGCTGGAGGCTGCCGGGGTGGCCTCGGGTGACGAGAGCAACCAGCTAAGGGGGGGTGGGGGGGCGGGACACACTCCTCCTCGAGAGAGAGACCCAGAAATCCCCCCGGAACCTGCTCAACTGCTCACAGTGCGCGGAAAGGGCGCCCGGAAGGACCCACCTGCACCCCGTCCAGGTGGGGACCATGCCCGCCCCTAAGCCCCTCCCCCAAGCCTTTCCCACGGGTCCCAGCCTCGTCCCTACGGCCCCGCCCCCACCCCTCCCCCAGCCGGCCCCCTCCCCCCTCCCCTCCCGTCGCCCCACTTCCAAGGCCCCCCCCACTCCACTCCCTCAGCTTCCACCTCTTTCCTGCGCACGCCCCCCACTTACCAACCCTCCCCCGCCCGCTCGCTCTCCCCTCCCCCTCCCCCACCGCGACCCCCTTTCATCCCCTCCCCACAACAATCCCTCCCGCCCTCCCTTCGCCGGCCCCCAGCACCCCGCACTCCAAAGCTCCAACCACCTCCCCCCAATCCCGCCCTCAGAGTCCCCTCACTCACCTCACTCTCTCCGGCGCGGCCCCCCCAAGCCCCCCTGACCTCCGCGCACATGCGCACAAAGCTCACCGGGACTCCATGCCCCGGCAGGCTTTGCGCCAAACTCTTCCGTCCTGCCCTCCCCACCCCCTACCTCTCCCGGGGACCTAGTGGTCCGCGACGCCTGACGCACCGCCCCCAGCCCCACGGGCCTCGCCGGCACTACATTTCCCAGGGGGCCGCGCGGCCAGCGAGGCTTCCCATTGGCTCCCTCCTTGGTGACCCGCTCACGTCTGTCCCCCCCCCACCCCCACCCCCGAACGGCCCCGCCAGCGCCAGGAATACACTTCCCAAGATGCACCGAGAGCTACGCCAATATGGCGTCGCCTGGCGCGCCAGGCTGCGGACTACATTTCCCAGAAGGCAGACGGGGCTTCCCATTGGGTCGTGCGCCGAAGCCGAGCGTGCGCAGACGTGCGGACGGGGGGCTGACCCGAGGAGTGCCGAGGGAGGGAGGAGGCGGAGCGGTGGTGGCGTCGTCGTGGAGACGAAGGAGGCCGGACGCTGCCGGGCACTTGGGAAATGGGGCCCTTCGGTCGGAGGAACGGGCCGACCAAGAAGGAGGAGGGGCTCGGACCGAAGCTCCGCGCCGATCCCGGCGTGCTCCGTGCGTCTCCTTGACAACGGGTCGCCTCTCACCCCTCCCCCACCCGGCGGACCTCAGAAGGTCCCGGTCCTTGCGGGTCCGGACGCGACTCTGGCGCCCTGGCTGGGCTCTGTCTGCGCGAACCTGATCCACAGCCTCAGTTTCCCCTCCGCGAGTCGGGGAGGGGCCCTCCTGCCACGCGTCCGGACGTGCCCCCGTGGGACACGGCGACTGCCTCAGTTTCCCCATCTCAGAAATGGGGCGAAGAAGAGTTGGTTTTCAGAGCGGGAAGAGAGCTGCGAGACGGGTCGGACTGTTGTATTGTACCCCGCGAATCACCCAGGGACGCCCCAAGAAGTCGAATGAAGTGTTGTAATGTACCCCGCCAATCGCCCAGGGACGCCCCAAGAAGTCGAATGAAGTGTTGTAATGTACCCCGTGAATCACAGAAGGACGCCTCAAGAAGTCGAATTAAAGAGTCACATTTATTGCAAATCCGGGACTACGAGGGGGCATTTCCCCCTCCCAAATCTCGCAGTGCCCTCTGTTATGGGTTGGCTCAGAGAGATAGACCACCGACTCAGAATTTAAATTTAAGAGCCTTTATTCAGCTGGCCAGCTGACCACAGCGCCTATCTCCCCCTCTGGGAGCTTCGGAGCATGTGGCAGAGATGAAGGGTGCAGTATGATCCTTTATAGCAAAACTGTGTTAAAAAAAAAAAAATACAAAGCATTTCATTAGCTGTTCCTTAGAAGTTCACAGAAAGTTCATAAGCGCAAAGGGGAGGTAAACGGAGTCACACCTGGCTGGAGCGTATCATAACACATTGTTTTTCTAAGACAATCTAGCAATTTTTCTCTGTCACGGTTCCTGACCCTAATACAGTGGGTAACCTTTTCCAGGCCGCAGTCCCTCCCCCTCCCACATTCCTTAACCCTTCCATGCCGCAGTCCCTCACCCTAGCACACCCTCCCCAGCCCCGACATCAGATTTTTATAGGCAAAGATCACAAAGGTATTGATTACATCCCAGGGTTTGGAATGAGGACCCTGGTTTGCACAAAGCAGTTTACAGAAGCAGACTTGAGCATATTAGTTATAGTTTTGGGTCTCCGATCAGTGAATCAACAGAAACACATTATCTGGAGCCATCGGGCCTTGAGACCACTGAGTTGACAGGAACACATTATCTATTACAGCCATCGAGGCAATTTAGGATAACTGTGCTGTCCTGGTCTCAGGTGCAGAAGAATGTGCTTCGATAACCAGTATGACCACAACCAATGGGGTATTCACATTACAATCAATAGGGTATTCAATCGATTGGGATGATTTATATAATTCAGAAAATCAAAATAACTTTCCTATTGTTAAAGCAAATAAGTACAGAAGCCAAACAGCAGGGTTAAAGTTAAACTATAGTTTCTACCTGAGATGATTGCTACCAGACTTCAGAAGGAGCCACATTTATTTCAAAGCCGGGACTCGGAGGGGGCAGTTGCTCTCCAAATGTCGCAGTGCCCCCTTGGCCGAAACATCAGACCGAAATAGGCAAATATCACAAAGGCATTGATTACCTCTCGGGGTTTGGAATGAGGAACCTGGTTTGCAAAAAGCAGTTTGTTACAGAAGCTTAGATTGAGCAAGTTAGTTGTCTTACAAAGATTAACTATAGTTTCGGGTCCTGAGACCACTGAGTCAGCGGAAACATGTTATCTGGAGCCACCGGGTCTTGGAACTGTTGTAATGTACCCCTCGAGTAAATGCTCAGGACGCGAGACCAGATGAATGAGTCATTTAATTAATAAGCCGGCGACCGAGAGGGAGTTATGGCTCCAAGTCTCCCAGTCCCGAAATGGTGGCAGCAGCCGGCTTATATAGGCAAAGATTACAAAGGTATTGATTACATCTTTGGGTTTGGAATGAGGAACCTGGTTTGCACAAAGCAGTTACAGAAGCGGAACTGAGCGAGTTAGTTAAATTATAGTTTTGGGTCTCCGGATCACTGAATCAACGGAAACACATTATCTGGAGCCACGCAGGCCATTGAGGGTAATTGTGCTGTCCTGGTTCCCAGGTACAGAAGAATGTGCTTCGATAACCAGTAAGATCACAATGGGACATTCAAACCACCAACCACGGAGGATTCAATCGATTGGGATAGCATACATAAGTTCCGAAAATCAAAGTAACTTTTCTATTGTTAAACAAAGCAAATAAGTACAGAAGCCAAACAGCAGGGTTAAAGTTAAACTGCAGTTTCTACCTGAGATGATTGCTACCATACTTCAGGGACCACTGAGTCAATGGAAACACATTATCTGGAGCCACTGAGCCATTTAGAGTAATTGTACTGTCTTGGTCTCATAGAGTAATTGTGCTGTCCTGGGCTCCAGGTGCAGAGGAACGTGTTTCAAAAGACCAGTAAGATCACAATCGATGGGGCATTCAAACCACAATCAATGGAGTATCCAGTCGAATGGGATAACGTATATAAGTTCAGAAAATCAAAATAACTTTTCTATTATTTTAGCAAGCAGATAATTACAGAAGCCAGATCAGCAGGGTTAAAATATTAAACAGCAATTCCCACCCAAGCATGGCTGCCACCATGCTTCAAAGGGAGAGGGAGAGAGAGATGGGAGCATCAATGATGAGAGAGAATCTTTGATCGGCTGCCTCCTGCACGCCCCACACTGGGGATCGAGCCTGCAACCTGGGCATGTGCCCCGACCAAGGATGGAACTGTGACCTCCTGGTTCATAGGAGGTCACACCGCTGAGCCATGCTGGCTGGGACATCCTGAAATTCTTTTTTTTTAAATATGTTTTTATTGATTTTTTTTTTTTTTTAGAGAGAGGGAGGGAGAGGGATAGAGAAATAGAAACATCCCTACCAGGGATTGAGCCTGCAACCTGGGCATATGCCATGACCAGGAATGGAACTGGTGACCTCTTGGTTCATGGGTCCATGTTCAACGGCTGAGCTCCACGGCCGGACCATCCTGAGATACTTAACACTTTTTTAAAAACATGGGGGCTGTGCATTTCTTCACTCTGCCCTGGGCCCCGCACATGGCACAGCCGTCCCCTGACATCACCCCACCTGCCCGTGTGTGCGGTATTTACACACCAACACGGTCTCCCAGCATCCAGTGCACCATCAACACCAGGGAGCAGTGGAATAAGGGCTGACTCCCTGGATGCCCTCCCTCCTCTTCTCCACCAGCAAACACCGCACATCCCTCACAGTGCAAACGCCACCTCCTCCATGAAGCCTTCCCAGACCACTCCCACCCCAATAAACCTGGACGAGGCACCTCATCGGAGCTTCCCCGGTGCCCCTTCTCTCTCCATCTCCTGTCTGGACTATTTATTTCGTGTGTCTCTTCCCCACTTCGCCCCCACCCTAACAGAGACCCAGGCCTTGCCAGCTCCCAGGAGAGGTGGGGAGGAGGGCTGCGGAGTAAATAAGGACTAAGGGAAGGTGGCTCTCACCCCTCTTCCCAGGCCCGAGGGCGAGGGTTCCTTTGGCAGCTCATACCCTACCCGAGCCAGCCAGTGCCTCCGCAGCCCGCTGTAATTATTACCCAAAATAATAATTAACCTTCCGCTCTGTGTGGGGCTGCGGGGTGGGGCGGGGACCTGGGTCGTCTCTGGGTCTCCAGCCCAGGCACCTGGAGGCTCTGGAATGTTCATTGGAAGAACAGATGATGGATGAGCAGGTGAATGAAATGCATGCGGGGGTGTGGGGTGGGGGTTGGGGGGGAGGACGCTCCTGGAAGGAATGGCTGGCCTGTCCCTGTGGGTTGGCAGCCCACAGGGAGGGCTGGGGGAGGGGGCTGGGTTTGAGCCTGAGTCATCTTCTCTGGGCCTCAGGAAACACTTAAGAATAAATAATTAAATTGCAAATGAATTGCTTAATGATGGGCTGCCACAGATCAAAGCCTCAGTCAGCCCGTTTGCAGCGAGAGGAGCGGCTCAGAGAGGAGAGTTCAGCGAGTTTGGCGCACCTTCCCCCCCGCCCCCCCTTCCCCCAGGTGACACAGCCAGAGCGGCCCAGGGTGGCCAGACCCAGGTTTGGTGGCCACCAGCAGCTGTGGGGCCTGGTCTGGCTCCGGGGGACCCTGGGCCTCCCCCCCAACCCCCCTGGCTGGGTACCCTCGTCCCTGGACACAGGGACCGTGAGCAGGGACCCTGAGCAGGGCCCACGGCAGGAAGGAGTCAGACAAGGCTTGGTGTCCCACAGGTCCAGGTGGGTTCCTCACGGGGACTGATTTGGGGGGAACACACATTTTAGGGGGCAGGTGAATTCGCAGATATGGATTCCAACTGCGACGAGGATCGACTATGCTTTATAAATAACCAGAGGCCCTGTGCGCAGGGATCCGCTGAAACCCGCTCTCCGACATCCCCCAGGGGTCCCGGATTGCGAGGGGGCACAGACCAGGCTGAGGGACCCCACTGATGCACGATCAGGGCCCAGGAGGGACGGGGAGGGCTCCAGGGCGTGTCCGACCAGCCTCGCCCAGTCCTGATGGGCTGGACCCCAGCAGCAAGCCAACCTGCAGGTTGGAGCGTCTGCCCCCTGGTGGTCAGTGCGCATCATAGCGACTGGTTGAACGGTCGAACGGGAGGACACTTAGCATATTAGGCTTTTATTATGTAGGATGTTGACTTCCTTCCTTCCTTCCTTCCTTCCTTCCTTCCTTCCTTCCTTCCTTCCTCTTTCTTTCTTTTTTAATCCTCACCTGAGGATACTTTTCCATTGATTTGCAGAGAGAGGGAAAGACAGAGAGAAATAACGATGTGATAGAAACACATCAATCAGTTGCCTCCTGCATGTACCCTGTCCGGGGGCCGGGGCCGGGGAGGAGCCTGCAACCACGGTTCATGCCCTTGACTGGAATCGAACCTGGGACCCCTCAGTCCGCAGGCCGACGCTCTATCCACTGAGCCAAACCGGTTTCGGCTGCACTATTAATTTCCTATGTTATACAAAGACCCTTTCCACCTGCAGCAGTGCGCCCTCCCTTGAACTTTCCATGCCCTCATGGGCTATTCATCACCTCAAGGAAAGTTCTGCCTCTGAACAATAAGTCTTGTGTGCAAGACTTTGTTCTGACGTGGCCCCGCTTGCAGGCCCCGGCCTTTTCCCGGCAGAACGTCCTCTTCTAGTTAACTTCATTCCGCTTGACCAGCTACAGTCCTTGGGTTAGAATTTAAAAAAAAAAAAAAAAAAGAGTGCTAGATTAAACCTAGATATAGACATAGAGAGAGAGATACAGACATATACACAGAGATAAACATACAGGTAGGGATAGACTCAGAGATAAAGGTAGAGAGATAAACATAGAGACAAACAGAGATGTAGTAGTAGATAGAGACCTAGAGATAGAGACACAGAGATAGAGATAGAGATAGATAGATAGATAGATAGATAGATAGAGAGAGAGAGAGAGAGAGATTGATTTCCATAGAAAGAGACTCCCAGGGGGCCCTCTGCCCTTCACCTCCCCTCTGAGGAGCCAGGGGCCAGGGAGATGTGAGGTGCACCGTGGAACCATCTTATGCCGGGTGATAATATCTGGATTTTAAAACCGAGCCCCTCGGGCAACGTCAACGAGAGGGAAGCGTCCCAGGCCCCTTACAGGCACCAGGCATCCAGGCTGCAGTTTTTTTAAATTTTTAAAAATATATTTTTTAATTGATTTTTTTACACGGAGGAAAGGAGAGGGATAGAGAGCTAGAAACATCGATGAGAGAGAAACATCCATCAGCTGCCTCCTGCACACCCCCCACTGGGGATGTGCCCCAACCAAGGTACATGCCCTTGACTGGAATCGAACCTGGGACCCTTGAGTTTGCAGTCTGACGCTGTATCCACTGAGCCACACCGGTCAGGGTAAGGCTGCAGTTTCTATAGCTCCCAGGCCCCAGGCCCCTCACAGGCACCAGGCATCCAGGGTGCAGTTTTCATAGCTCCCAGAGCAGTTGCCCCCCCGCCCGCAGGGCCGCAGGTTGTACAGTTTATTGGCTCCAGGAGACACCACTTAACGAGCTCGTTAATGTTCCCATAACATTCTGTGATCCCCGAGCGGCTTTCGCCTGGAGTGCGCCGGCTTGGGTGAATGGGGTCATGATGTATTTTTAACATTAAGTTAAAGCGGATTACGTTGATCGTTAAGGAGGTCTGCGAGGGTTTTGTTGTTTGTCTATTTCATTTTGCTTTGTTTTGGGTAATCCTCTCCTCTCCTTGGGTGTCAGGAGCTTTTTAGGGGACAACGTGCAGTCAATAGCGAAGTCCCATTTGGGGATTTTTATTCTTTTTTTATTGTCTTTTTTACTTTTATATTTTTTGGGGGGATTTTTATTCCTTTTTTTTGGATTTTTATTCTTTAACAGATGTCGTTAGAAAAGCATTCTAATGTTTCACCCATAAAGAAGGTTAGGCCCCTGGTCCGTGGGGCTCAATGGTTAGAGCGTCCGTTGGCGCACGGAAGGGTTGGAAGTCTGATTCCGGGTCAAGGGCACATAATTAGGTTGTGGGTTCAATCCCCAGCCAGGGCACATACGGGAGGCAACCGATCCATGTTTCTCTCTCTCTTCCCCTGTCTCTCTCTAAAAAAAAAAAATAAAAAAAAAATCATATCCTCTGGTGAGGATTTTAAAAAATAGTTTGTTTTTTTTCCGAAGGGAGTTGCTTTGATCTGAATGTTTATGTTCCCACCACATTCATTAAAATTTATTTATTTATTTAATTTTTTAATATATTTTTTGGTTGATTTCAGAGAAGGGAGAGAGATAGAAACATCAATGATGAGAATCATTGATTGGCTGCCTCCTGCACGCCCCCCACTGGGGATTGAGCCCACAATCCGGGCATGTGCCCTTGACCGGAATTGAACCCGGGACCCTTCTGTCTGCAGGCCCCGGATGCTCTATCCACTGAGCCACACCAGCTACGGCTTTTCCATTGATTTTTTAGAGAGAGTGGAAGGTGCGGTGGGGGGGGGGGGGGGAGGGGAGAGAGAGAGACAGAGAAACATCACTGTGGGAGAGACACATCAATTGGTTGCCTCCCACATGTGAACCAACCAGGGCCGGGGATCCAACCTGCAACTCAGGTGCCTGCCCTTGGCCAGGAATCGAACCCAAGATCCTTGGATGCCAGGGCCTAGGCCCTAGGCTGTACCTGTCCCTCTGTTCTAAGAGGCATTGCAACATTTACCTTTCTGAAGGCGAGGCAGACATACCTTGCTATTCCATGCACCTACAGTCCTGTTGGTTTTTTTAAAATGTATTTTTATTGATTTCAGCATGTGCCCTGACCAGGAATCGAATCCTGACCTCCTGGTTCATAGGCTGATGCTCTACCACCGAGCCACGCGGACCGGGCAATGCAGTCCTGCTTGTGTGTGCGCCTGTGTTTTCCTCTCCTGGAAGATGCTATTAACGCAACAACGCACATCTTATGGTTGATGCTCACTGAGGAGTTAGGGTGTACCGTGGCCAGGGGAGTAGGAACAATACTAATGAGCAATACCAATCGACGCAATTTTCACCGAGAGCTGTGAGCCCGGAACGGAGGTATGAGGCCGTGAAAGGTGTTATTCGTGTGACGGGTACTGCATCCCCTCTTCCGGACTCCCAGGCTTGGCGGCTGTGATGGTGACAACGCGATGGTTATAAATGACCACAGATCATCTGGCCAAGGGCAGGGCAGGGGAGGGGCTGCAGGGGGCAAATTGTGATTTATAAACACACATCGTATAGGTCCTCAAGGCAGCGGTTCTCAACCTGTGGGTCGCGACCCCTTTGGGAGTCCAACGACCCTTTCACAGGGGTCGCCTAAGAACATCGGAAAACACATATGCAATTACATAGTTTTTGTGATGACTCACTATGCTTTAATGACGTGCAATTTGTAACAATGAAAATACATCCTGCATATCAGATATTTACATGACGATGCATAACAGTCGCAACATTACCGTGATGAAGTAGCCACGAAAATAATTTTATGGCTGGGGGTCCCCACAACATGAGGAACCGTATTGAAGGGTCGCGGCGTGAGGAGGGTTGAGAACCACTGGTCTAGGAGAATGCTCACAAGACCAGCCCACCTTGCAGGAGGCCAGCAGCCGGGCCCTGGCGGCTGTGACTCAGTTACATGTGAGAGGCGGCGGCCAGGTGCCGGGGTGCGAGCCCGTGACCTCTCTGCGCCCCCCTCCTTATCTGCAAAGTGGGCGCACGTTAGAGGTCAGGACTAGGACCTTCTGCAGGCAAAGCCCTGGGAGACGCGCTCGGAACGGGGTTTTCGCTCCAGAAGGGGAAACTGAGGCCGAGAGGGGGACGTGGACCCGGGCGGCGCCGAGGCCAGCCGCACGCTCCGTCCATCGCCGGAGGGACCGGGGTCGCAAGGGACGGTCCCTGGCACCTCGCGTGCGCCGGTCACCGCGAGGGCGTCGGCAGGGAAGGGGTTACGACGATAGAGACGCCTGGAGGACCCGGCGGCGCGAGGGGCCCTGGCCACTCGCCGCGCACCTCCCGCCCGCGGCCCGGCTCGGGGAGCACACTGCGCAGGCGCCAGGGCCCGGCTCCCGGGGTGCGGGGGGAGGGGGGCACCTCCCCAGACACCGGAAGTCTCCGCCTAACGGGCCGAGCCCGCGCCTCCGTTCGGGGGAGGGGGCGGGGCCGCAGCCCCTCCGCGCGCGGCGCCATAGAGCGCGGCCGGAGGACCCGCGTCCTAGACGTGCCCGGAAGTGGTTTCCTGAGCGCCGGCTCCGCACCATCGAGCCGGGGGGCGGGGGGCGGGGGCGGCGGCCAAGGGGGTCGCGGGCTCACCTTCCTAGAGCGGCCAGAACGGGGTGGCGGCCAGAGGGGGTTGGGGGGAGGGGGGAGCGGCGCGGGCGGAAGCGGCCAGGAAGGTCACTTCCGGCCTGGGCGCCCGTCCCCCTGACCCCAGGGTCTGAGTCGCCGCTGCCGCCGCTGCCACCATCCGTGAGGGAGGCGAGAGGAGGAGGAGTGCGGCGCGGCGGCCCCGGGACCGAGGAGGTGAGGGGAGGGTGCGGGGGGCCGGAGGGGCGTGCGGCCAGGGCCGGGGGGCGCGCCTCCGGAGCCGGGCTGCGGACGGGGGGCGGGCGGGAAGGCGGACGGCGAGCGCGACTGGGCGTGAGTGCGCGTGCGCGCCGCTGGGGGGGCGTGAGGGCGCGCGGCCGGCGGGGCGGGGGGTCCCGCCGGGGAGCGCGTGCGGGGCGGGGAGTGCGCGTGCGCGGCCGTGCAGGTCGGGCGCGCGCCCGGGAGGAGCGCGCGTGCGCAGCGCCGGGGGCTTGGCCCTGGGGCTCGGCTCCGGGTGGGGTCGCCGCGGTCCCGGCTCCCAGCCACCGCCACCCCCCCTCCCCCCAAAATCCTGCCGGCCAGTGGTGGCCGGAAGTGGTGGCGACTCCGGAGGGAAGTTGAGGCCCCGGTGGGGGCGGGGGCCGCGCGGAGGAGCCTGCCTGACCGGAAGCCTGTCCCCCGCTCCTTCCCCTTTTCAAAGCACCTGGGCCCGTTGCTGCCCCGGGCGGGCCGCGTGCGGACTTTGGTCCGGGCGGTAACCGCGGGCGTTCCGGCGGCGGAGGCTCATTCATTCGCCGGGCGCGGGCGGGGGCGGAGAGCGCGTGCGCCCCGCGAGGGGGAGCGGCTGGGCCAAGGTCAGGCCCCGTGTGGTCCGCGGTGCAGGGCGAAGGCGGCGGCGGCCGGGCCCGCTGGGTTCCCCGCTCCCGGCCGCCAAGGGGGACACCCCAGGCCACGGAGTTGAGGGCCCCTCGGACCCGCGGGGTCCTGCCAGATCAGACGGAAAAGTGACCCCCAGGCTTGAGAGGCGGCAGCGGGAGTGGACGCAGGTCCCGCGGTGCGGGCACCAAGGACAGGGCCCGGGGCAGGGACGCAGAGCTGGACACAGCCCCACCCGCTGACCAGGACCCTGTGGAGAGGTCGCGGGGCCGCGGGAGCCCGGGGCGGGGGGCATCAGCCCGGCCCAGCCCAGAGGAGGGACTTGGCTGGGCTCCCCTGTGTTGGCTGGTGCCAGGCCCCAGGTTGGGCAATGCCGCGGGCCTGGCCGGGCGCACAGGTGCCGCTGATCCTGGCTTAGCTCCTCCGGAGTCTGTAAGCCTCTTTGCCGGCGCAGCTGGCCGCGCGGCCGCCTCTGCCCGGGGAACGTTCATATCAGATTCCTCCTGGCCTTATCTCTCGCCTTTGCCTTTTCCTTCTGGAAGCCTCCCAGAGCCAGCCCGCCCCCCGCCCCCGGGGTGCAGGGAGGGTGTATCCCGGGCTGGCCCGGCTCTCGGGCAGACGCTCTGGGTCTGAACCCCAGCCCCGCACTCAGACCTCTGGGACCTTAGGTAAGGCAGCCGGGGCTCTGCCCGGATGGAGCAGGGATGGCGACAGTGTTGACCTTGGAGGGCCTCCCTCCCACACCCCGCGGAGGGGGTAGGGGTGCAGAGGCCGCGAAGCCAGGTGCTCCCGGGCTGCCCTCTGCCCCTTCTCCAGCCCCGTGACCTTGGCCCTGTCACTTCCTCTTCCCCTAAGGTGGCGAGCACAGCCCACTCTTCATTGGACAAGCCGTGTCCGCCTGTGTGGCCACGCGGCCGGTGCAGCCCCTGCTCGGGCGGGAGGGGAGGTCCGTGGGCACACACGGCTCGAGGCTCCCAGGGGCCAGGCCCAGGGCCGGGCAGAGGGGTTGGGGGTGCAGAACGGTTCCCGGAGCCCTGGGAGCCCCGCTGGGGGTGATGTTACCCGTGTGCTCGCCTGGTTCTTGACTTTGTACAGGGAAGATTTCACAACGCGAGTTCAGGTGACTTGAGAACATTTGTTACAGCGGGACCGCGGCGCGAAGGAGGGACTTGAGAAGAAGAGGAAAGATCACAGTGGCAGGAATGAGCCTGGTCTTGGCTGCCTTGGCCCTTAGCAAGTCAGGGAGGCACCAGAAGCGAGCCAGCGGGTGTTACAGAGAAGAAGGGCCCTGGAGAAAGGGCGCAAGGACACACCCCTTAGGGCGGAGGGAGAGGTGGGTGCGGGTTCTTTGTCTTAAAGGTTTTTTTAATCCTCACCTTAGGATATTTTCCCATTGATTTTAGAGAGTGAGAGAGAGAGAGAGAGAGAGAGAGAGAGAGAGAGAGAGAAAGCCAGAGAGACACACATCGGTTGGTTGCCTCCTGCACATGCCCTGGCCAGGGCCCAGGCTGGGGAGGAGCCTGCCACCGAGGTCCGTGCCCTTTGACGGGAATCGAACCCGGGACCCTTCAGTCCGCAGGCCTCCCCTCTGTGCACTGAGCCACACCGGCCAGGGCTGTCTTACAGGTTTCTCTCTGTTGTGGAAAGGCAGGGCTTCTAGGGGAAGCCTGGGGGAGGGCCTCAGAATATTCGGCAGCGTTCCAGGTGTGTCCCTCAGGGCTGTGGTCACTGCTGACTGGTCAGCGCCAGGGCAGGGGTCACAGGTCACTGCAGCGGGTCCTGACGGCAGGCACTGTTGTTTCGTCCGCTCTTGCCACTTTCCCCGCCTGGAGCTGAGCCACCCAGGCCTGGATGTTATCTCTGGTTTGACCAAAACTCTGTCTCCAGGGTCCGCAGACCAGAGGCTTTGTTCCTCAGCATTTGATGCTGCCAGAACCTCACCGCCTGAGGGCTGGTGCTGTATGTACCCCGAGAATTGCACAAAGGACCCCCAAAAAGTCAAATTAAGGAGTCTTTATTCAAAAGCCGGCGGCTGCACGGGGGCATTAGCTCTCCAAATCTCGAAGCCCCGAGTGACTCCAGTACCGAGCTTATAAAGACGAAAACCACGTCCTGCTGGATGTTGGAATGTGGAGCGATCCTGTGAAAGCAGGTTGTACAGAAGCAAACTGAGCAAAGTTAGTTATCGCTACAAGTTAATTATAGTTTTAGTTCTTGGAGCCATTGAGTCAACGGACAACATTCCTGGAGCCACTGAGTCAACGGGAAAGCCATTAAAGCAGTGTTTGCGGTCCTGGTCCGCGGGCACAGGAGCATAACCTGTAAAGCCATAGTGTGGGCTGGCAACATGATGGGTGGTTTATGTGAGTTTCCAGGTCTCCTGCTGGAATCGGAGGTTTGACTCCCCTGTTGTGTCAGCAGCAGGTGTGCACCGCAGCCCGAATGGCAGGGTAACGTTCATACAGCAGCTTCTCCCGAGACGAGTGTCACTGCCTCACCACTTCGCCTGATGCTCCGGGAGAGGCTGTGCGAGGGAGGGGGCCGGTGCCGGACTGGCCAGTGTGCGTCGCTCTGTTTCCCTCGCACTCGCCAAGGAACCCTGCTTCAGGGAGGATGCCCAGGGGGGTGGGCTGTCCTGTCTCCAAGGACAGAGGACCTGACCAAGGGACCCTGGACTCCAGGAGGCCAGTGGCAAAGGCCTCCTGACCTCACACTCCTCCCTGATGGTGAAGGTGCCCGCTCTCGCTCACCGAGCACTGCCAGGTGCCTGCCTGTGTCCCGCTCTCTCAGAGCCCCCAGAGGCCGGGGGTGGAGGTGGTCCTGTGTTAGGGGACTGAGTCCAGTGCAGGCCCGGCACAGCAATGGGGCATGGCTGCCGGCAGTTCCAGAGCTCGGCCCTTCCCCGGGAGGCACGCTGGGGACTGACTTCTTCTGCCCGAGGTTGGGGTCTGGGGGGCCAGGCTGCTGCCCTGCAGCCTCATAGGCATCTGTCATGGGGCTGGGGGTGCCGCCAGCTGCTGGCTGACTCCGAGACCAGCCCCTGATGTCAGGCAGGACTTTCACGGGGGCAGGACCGGGCAGGAGGGGAGCTGGGGCTGTCGCACCACCAGGCCAGCAGCCCCGCTGCAGGAGCACAGGGTGTGGGGTTTCCCGGTCAGTCTGCCCTGGCCTCTGAACACCGCTTCCCCCACCCCCAGGAAAGGGGAGCCTGTGTGGCCTCACTGATATTGGGTGCCCAGCCTCCAGCCCAGGCGAGTCAGAGAGCTGGGTTCCCGGGGCTGCTGTGTGCGGGTCTGTGCTGGAGCCAGCCCCTCTCCTCCCAGTGCTCGCAGTCTGCTGGGGTTGGGATGGGATGGGGGCCCCCCAGGGATGCAGGACTCAGCTGTAGTGATGGGAGGGGCAGGGGCAAGTGCCATGTCCTAGGGGAGGGGCAGAGCTGCCCTGGAGACCGGCCAGCCTGGGACCCCCAGCCTGCTGCTCTGGCGGTGACGCTGGCCACTGCCCTCGTGTCTGAGCTCCGTCAGCAGTCCTGGGCCCTCACCAAGCACCTGGCTCAGGGGCACCTCACACCTCCACTCACTGATCCTGACGCCAAGGTCACGTGGTGGTGGTGGTGGTGGTGGGGGGGCGAGTCCGACCCGAGCAGCCTGCCCCAGCTTGTCCTCCCCTCCTTGGGTGGTTGGGGATCAGGCCCTGCTGCCCACAGCACATCGTGCCCACACACCCCGCACCTGGGGTCTTCAGGGGGCCTGTGCCTGGTGAACATTCTGCTGTTTGAGAGGCAGGACAGTGAGCTGAGGGAAGGCTTCCTGGGGGAGGTGCTGTTGTTGTGGGCCTGGCAGCACCCCTGGAAGCGCCTGCAAGAAAGGCCAGGGCCGGAGAGTGCCGCCCCCCGCCCCCCACCCCCCACCCCCCAAGGCCAGGCCGGCCGAGAGGGGCGGCAGCACAGGCGGCCGGGGCGCTCCAGGGTTTCTTGGCCTGCAGAGCGTCCTTGCTAAACAATTTTCAGTTACTCACCAACTTTTAAAATCTGGAAATGCTGGTTGGCCCCAGGTGGCCAGGGCTGTGTCCCTGCCACTCCCAGGTGGGCCTGCCGCAGGTCAAGGTTCTAGGAGTTCTAGAACTTCTCCGCCTCTGCAGAAAGGGAGTGTGCGGCCCAGTGTGCGCCCTGGGGAGCTGCCGAGGACAGACGGTGGCTGGCAGCGAGGTGTGAGTCTGGAGGCCTGGAGGCCAGGTGGTGAGGGGGAGGAATAGAGCAGTGAGGCTCCCAGAGGCACCTGCTCAGGCGAGAGCAAGGAGGGAGCGGGGCCTGCCTTGTCAGCTCTGTCACCCACCCGGGACGGGGACCGAGGGAGGCGCAGGGCACAGCTGGGACTAACCTCCCACCCGCCCAGGCGGGCGGGACTCTGTACAGACCCGGCCCGGCTGGGGGCGGGGATGCTCTGGCCGCAGGTGCGGGGTGGGGGTGGGGGGGCGCCAGGTTTGGGGCCCAGAGGGAGGGGCAAAGAGCTCACAGAAAAGGGAAGTGGGGGCAGGCTCGTGCTGTGGGGCTTCCCACTGCGGCCTGTGGCCCAGGAGTGACCGCGGCTGCAGTCGGTGTGAGGGTCCGAGGCGGCCTGAGTCGGCAGCTGTGGGCAGCACCCTGGAGGAAGCACCTGTGGACGCTGGGGGAGGGGAGGCGCCTGGGGCGGGGACCCAGCTCACCCTGGAAAGGTGAGCCGGCCAGGCCGGTGGGGGACTGGCGGGCTTTCCGGAGGAGGCGCGGTGGGCTGGGAGTGAGGGGCGAGGGCAGTGTGTTGCGAGGGGGGGGGGGGGGGGGACACACACGGACGGGTGTTGGAGTCTGTGCAGGGCACGTGCAGGGGGCGGGGTGACGTGACCTGAGCCGCCTGTAAACCCCAGCGTGCCGAGGGGATTCCCACGCTGCCCGCTCAGGGCTGCTGGTGTCGGCTCGGGGTGGGGGGGTGGGGGGGGGTGTCTGTCAGCACAGCGCTCTGTGGTCCCCGAACTGCTTGTGTGGGCGCACTTGTTCGCTGGGCCAGTGTTTCGGGGAGCACATGGCTCCGCCTCCTGTGGGAGGGTCCTGGAGGGGCTGCAGGTGTCCGTCCGCTGTCTGCTGTGGGCACGTGGGCCCTGTGACCCTGCCTCTGTGGGGCATGTGCTGTGTGGTGCGGACCTGTCATTTCTCAGGGGGGGTTGCCCAGAAATGGCTTGCGGGTCCCACGGTCCCCCCGCAGTGCACGGCTCCTGCTCCCCGTCCTGCCCACCTGTCGCTGCTCTCGTGCCCACCAGCACCGCACCGGCTTCATGTGCACGTGGGTCCCCGTGGCGGCGACGTTGGGCATCTCGTCACCTGCCGGGCAGCCCCGGGCACGTTCTCATCAGACATGGCTGTTCTGATCCTTTGCCTTTAAGAAATACATACTTTTATTAATTTCAGAGAGGGAGGGAGAGGGAGAGAGGGATAGAAACCAATGATGAGAGGACCATGGATCGGCTGCCTCTTGCACGCCCCACACTGGGGATGGAGCCCACAACCTGGGCCTGTGCCCTGACGGGGAATCAAACCGAGACCTGGTTCATAGGTCGATGCTCAACCACTGAGCCAGGCTGGCCGGGCCCCTTTTTAACGTTTGTGTGGAAGGAGTGACTTACAAAGATGTGTTCATCTGTGGTGTGAGGTGGAGGGGGGTAAGGGGAGCACGCATGCACATGACTGCGGGGTGGGCGTCAAGGCTGAGAAGTAGCCACTGGATTTGGTGACCAGAGGGTGGGAGGGGGCAGTGGTTAGGGAGTGGCCAGGAGGTCAGGGGAGGAGATGGAGGGGAAGCAGGGGGTGGGGAGAAAGCCAGCAGGTACATGAGAGCGGGGTCTGGGGCAGAGAGCAGACAGTGGGGGGCAGCGTTTCCTGCCAGGGGAGGAGGAGAAGCCAGGAGGCTGCAGGGAGGAGGCTGGCAGCAGAAGAAAGCGGGTAATTGGCGGGCAGGCTTCCAGGGAGGTGGGAGGGAGCTAATAACACAATAACAGTAATTTGTCTGCAGCTTACCAGCCCCGGGCCCCACAGCTCTGCCTGCTAATTGGGTCGCCCCAGGGCCCAGCCAGCCCAGGGTGGCTGGGGAGCGGGGACTGTGGGGGGCTTTGAGCTTCCAGCTGAGAACTGGGGAAGCTGGGTGGGAGGCCGAGCAGGACAGGAGCCCCCTTGCAGCCTCAGAAGTTGTCCCATTCCAGGGTCAGGCTGGCTCCGCATTGCCCTCCGCGCTGTGGGCCCGGCTAGTGGTTTGGGGCTGCCCAGGCCACCGCCCAGGTTTTCGAACTGTGCAGTCACCCCGGGGGGAGGGGGCAGGACCAGAGGCTCAGCAGCTGTGTGAGTGAGTAAGCGACTGAGCTGGCGTGCGAGGAAGGACCTGCGTCACCTGCAGGGAATGCCCCTTATTTAAGTGTTACGTGCAATCTTCAGTAGTTTCTTTAAAAATATATTTTTACTGACTACAGAGAGGAAGGGAGAGAGAGATAGGAACATCAATGATGGCAGAGAATCACTGATCCGCTGCCCACAACCTGGGCATGTACCCTTGACCGGAATCGAACCGGGACCCTTCAGTCCGACCCCCCAGCAGTGAGGGCTGCATGCCCTTGAGGCTCCCCAGGACCCTCGCAGCTCGCACCCTCCTGGTCCTCACGCGCGGCTCTGCAGGCACCTGCGGGCTGAGGCCCAGGGCGTGCAGGTCCCTGAGAGGCACAGGCCCCACCCCCACCTGCCAGTCCCGGACGCCTCCCCGCTGTCTGCAGGGAGCAAGGTCCCCTGCCTCGCAGGCTCTTAGGGTTTCCAGCTGGGAGGACTCAGGTAACAGGAGCCTGAGAACTGTTTCCATGGCCGGGAGGCCGGGAGGCCGGGCGGGCTGGAGCCGCAGGGCGGCAGGGGACTGGGACACAGGGGAAGAGGTCCTGTGACCACAGTCTGCACAGATTTCTCCCTCCGCCGGCCTCCCTGCCGCCAGAGATAAGACTTCCTCCTGCACAGCGGCACTCTCCCCGGGTGGGGGTGGGGAGGGGAGGGGCGGGGAGGGGAGAGCTGCTCCAGGAAGAAGGGCTGAGCACTTGTTGTACCGGCTGTGGCCTTGAAGTCAAGATTAACCAGCTGAGTGGACTGTCCAGGGCAGATTTTTTTCTCGAGACCAGCCCTCCTGCTTCGTCCCCCCTCACTGCCTTCCTGGCTCTCCCGCATGGAAACCATGTGCGTGGTGTTTCCATGTTGGTCTCTGCTGTGCCCTGGCAGTGGGCTCCTGGCCGTCAGCACCTGCGGGGCGCGTGGGGGTCTTAGGCGGCCGACCTTGACCGCTGCAGACAGACCACCGACCGGACTGCTTAGCCCAGGACGGCCCCGGCTCCCCTGGAGGACAAGGACGCCTGCTGCCCCTGCTGGAGGCTCGGCGGGAAGCCCCCCTCTGGCTGCGCACCCGGCTACTCCAGGCAGCACCGGAGCCCCTGGCAAACGAGTTTGGCCGGGAAGGCAGAGCCGCAGCCTCTCCTACCCACCGCCACCGCCACCCACACATGCCCGGCAGCTTCCTATTCATTCTTTTCCGCATGTTTAATGTTGACGGTGTAAACAGAAGGCCATGCAACTGTTTAAAGCCTACCCGCTTTTTAACTGGGCCATGCTCGCTGCAACATTCCCCTTTATCAACGCGTGCAGTCCCCTGTTGTTCACACACAGCGAGCAGCCCTCCTGCCAGAGACACCCGAATGCCAGCTGCTCTGTCCTGGACCCCCGGGCGGCCCTTGGTGGCTGCCCCTCGCCCCCACCTCTGGGTCCTCTGGTTTCCGGCCGACGTTAGGAGCAGCACTGCCCTGGCAGCGCGGGCACCCCTGGAGCGGAGCCGCAGCCTCCCCGGTAACTGCTTCCCCCCCAGGACCCGCCAGGCCGTTCCCACAGCGGCTGCGGGGCGACCGGCGTGGGCCCCTGTGGGTGCCCGTGTCTACCAGGTGTGGCCCGAGTGCCCAAGATGGTTACTTTTAAATATATTTTTGTTGATTCTAGAGAAGAAGGAAGAGGGAGAGATAGAAACATCAATGACGAGAACCAGTGATCGGCTGCCCCCTCACACTCCCCTCTGGGGATCGAGCCCACAGCCCCGGCATGCGCCCTGACCGGGAACTGAACCGAACTGAACCGAGGCGCAACCACTGCGCCACACCGGCCAGGCGGCCCCTGCGGCCCTCCCATGTCACACAGCCCTCGTGGCCACCAGGACACCCACTTGCAGTCTCCCCTCAGCACAGAGGCCCTCCATCCCTTACTGTAAACGATTGGGAAAGGAAGGTTTCAGGAAAAGGTTACAGTCGCTCTCCTGTCATCAGTAGGGCAGCTGCTTCCCGGTGGCGGCGCCCCCTGTGGGCGCCCCCTGCTGCCCTCACTGCCCGCCCACGGGGCTCCGGTTCCTTCCAGTTTTCCCTGATCGGAATCTCGCTGTGATGACCTTTTTTGGTGCAAGAAGTTTGTGTTGAGCTGGAGGAGCGGTCACCGGCCAGGGGCCACCTCGCTGGGCCGGGTCACGTGGGCCGTGTCGGTTTCACTGCCCGGCAGCCCTGTTGCAGGTGCTGGGCACCCAGTGGTCGCAGGGCCACTAGGAGGGGAGGGGGTGTCTGAGGAAGGAACAGCCCGCGGCCCAGGGGAAGATTGTTGCAGGCGGGCGAGTCTCCCTCAGGCCTGAGCCCCCGTCCTAAGCCCCCAACCACCGGGTGACCTCGCGGCCCCGCCTCGGCTGCTGCCGGCCGGTGTGCTGGCTCCAGCTTCCGCATCTGCTAAACGGTGTGACGGTGCCCGCTTCGCACCGCTTCTCCTTCAGGCCAGGCCTCCTGGCCCTGCGGGATTCCGTACCTGAGAGTGCGGGGAAGGGCGGGGGCCGCGTGTCCGCAAGTCTCTGCTCGCGTGGGAAAGGCGGCCGGCGGTTCTGGACGGCTGCAGCCTGGGCGGTCCCCACCGTCCCGCTGTCCGCAGGGCCGTGCGGGGCCTCAGCTCAAGCGCGGGGGGAGCCGAGCGCCCCTGCCCTCCGGTGAGCTGTCCTGTCCCCTCCCTCCCGACAGGGACCCACACATGGAGCTGCGGGAAGAGGCCTGGTCTCCGGGGCCGCTGGATTCCGAGGACCAGCAGATGGCCAGTCACGAGAACCCAGGTGAGGCGGCCGGCGGTCAGCTGACCCGCGCCCTCGCCCTGACCCCTCCTGGGCTCCCTGGGGTCACCCAGCCTCCCTCCGGAGGCCCCGCACCGTCAGCACCGTAACCCCGCCTGGGCGGACCCCGACAGGCCGCCTCCCGCCCCTCGGTAGGTGTCCTTCCCCGAAGGCCACAGGCCGCTCCCCAGCACCCAGGGGCCCGGGCCACCCCTGCCCCCCCAGAGCCCTGGGCCTGCCCCTTCTCTGTGGCCCTCGGTTTCCCCGGGCAGGACACTAGACCGGGGGCGGCCAACCCAGCGCCGGTGCTGGGAGACGGGCGGGACGGGCTGGGGGAGCCTGCCGCGGGGAGCGCTGGGCATCGGGGTTCCGAGGTGAGATCTCGCCCGTTAAACGCGGAAACGGGTGTCGCTCAGTCAGACACGGTCCGGGTTCAGGAAAACTCACCCCAAGGAGGCAGCGTGTTCCCGTCCCGGGCTTCCACCTCGGCTGGGGCGGCTTCGAGCCAGGACCACGCCGCCACGTGGTCGCAAACGCTGCCGTAAAGGGCCTGAGCGGAAGCACTTCCGGTTCTCCAGGCCCCGCCCCGCCCCGCAGCGGAAGTGAGCGGCCGCCGCCGCGTCTCTAAAATGTCCTCCGTGCGGAGGCGCTGTCGGCGGCCCCAGGACTGGTCCCGGCTGGTGAGCGGGCCGACAGCCCCTCCCGCGTCCGGTGTGAGCTGCACCCGACGGAGGGGGGCCGCCCCATCGCCCCAGTGCCCTGGGCCGCCCTCCTCCCTGCCACAGGCGCGTGGCCTCCGTGCCCTTTAAACATTAGCTGGCGAGTCTGGTTCACGGAGGCAGTTCCAGACAGGCTGACGGCTCCGCGTCGCCCCACCAGCCGCCCTGGGGGTGTGGGCTCGTGTTTTCCTGCGGCATTTTATTTATTTATTTATTTTTAAACTTTAAAAAAAATATAGATATTTTATTGATTTTTTTACAGAGAGGAAGGGAGAGGGATAGAGAGTTAGAAACATCAGTCAGCTGCCTCCCGCACGCCCCCTATTGGGGATGTGCCCGCAACCAAGGTACATGCCCCTGACCAGAACCGAACCGGGACCCTTCAGTCCGCAGGCCAACGCTCTATCCACTGAACCACACCCGTTACGGCCTCCTGCGGCATTTTAAACCCCCACATTATCTCACTCCGCCTACACATTCCCCAGCAGATCAGGACTAAAACCCAAACAAGACCCCCCGCCCGGCTACAACCGTGTGTCTCCCATGACCTGCCACTCCTGCTGCCACCCAGCACCCAGTCCGGGTCCAGGGTCCCAGGTTGTCTCCCCCCAACATGCGCGTTCGCCGGGGAGTCAGGGGAGCTTAGTTCTAAGGTCGCCGGTCACTCTCTTCAGACACCCTCGGAGGCGGGCCTCGCCCCCTGTCCAGCTCGCTGCCCCACGGTCATGCCGTCACCCCGTCACCCCGTCACCCCGTCACCCCCTGTTGGAACCCTCTGTGGGGGCCGCCCCTGGCGCACCAATAGGCCCTGCGGCCTGGCCGCGTCCCTGCGTCGGCTGAGCTCGGGCTGCCTGTGATGGACGGTGCTGGGCTCAGGCCCACGAGGTCTGTCTCCCCCTGACCTGTCGGTGAGGGACATGGGGCCTGGGGCGGGTTGGCGCATGGGGGTCGGGGCGGCCCCCATGGAAAGGTGAGTGGGCACCCCCAGGCAGCAGGCCCACGGAGGAGGAGCAGTGAGGGGGCACTGAGCCCTAATGGGCAGAGAGGATCTGGATGATGGGGGCGGTGCCAAGGCCCCGGCAGAGCTCTGAGGAGGTCGGGACGCTCCGAAGAGAAAGTGGGCGGTGCCAGCCCAGGAGTCGCCCTGCGCCCCTCCCCGCCGGACACTGGACTCCGTGCGTCTCTCCTGCATGAGGCCGTCGGGCCTGCCGGGGCCCCAACCTTGCGTCTCAACACCAGGATCAATGGCTGCACCGACCGCCCCGCCATCCCTGCTTCCACTGTCCACAGCTGCCAGCGCGAGCCTCGTGAAATGGAGCCAGGCTATGGCTCATCTGGAGGGGTGCCCATGCCCTGCACCGCTCACTGGCCTGTGACCCCCCTGGCACGGGGCCCCAGCACGGACGCGTCCGCAGCGCAGACGGGAGCCCTAACTTGTTCAGCGTCACACACGGATTCCCGGTCAGCCTCTGGAGGGGCCTCGCCAAGGAAGGGCTGCCCGCCGAAGCACATGCCGGGCGTGACCTGCGGAGGACAGTGCCGCGGGGAGCAAAGGCCCCTGGGGAGAGGGAGGGAAGACAGGAAGCAGCGAGGCGGGACCTGGGGGACCCCCCAAGAGTGGCTCCGCCAAAGGACTGGAATGGCCTGGGCAGCAGGCCGGAGGGCGGTGCCAGTGGTTAACTGGGCCATTGCTGTGCGAGCCAGCGGCTGCCATGGGCCCGGAGATGAGCCTGGCCCAGCCATGGACCCCGGGGAAGCCACCGGAACCGGAGGAAGGGCAGGCGGGCGTGGGGAGGGAGCCTGCTTCCTGGCGGCCCAGCAGCCCTCAGCGTGAGTCTGGCCTCGGAGTCGCGGAGACTGGCTTGTTCAGGCTCAGGCCCTGCTCGGGGCTCCTGGCGGGGAAGGGGACTGACCGGCAGCCCGAGCACCCTCCGCCAGGAGAGCAGCGTCCGGGCTCCTGGGGCTGGGAGCTGCCTGGGGCCCTCGGGGAAGGCCGAGCCCAGGACAGCCCCCCCACCCCCCACCCCGTGGAGGAGGAGCCATGGGCAGCCTCTCCCCAGGTCGTCCCGGGTGAAAGACTCCCTCCCCGAGGCAGTGGCTTCGCAGACCCGGTGCCCTGGGCCCCGGTGCGGACCAGGAGGTCGGTTCCAGCCCCTGTCCCCACCCCGCGGAGAGGCGGAGGGACACTCACCGGGGCCTGGCTGCCTCCGCCCTGCCGGGGGCTGTGGACCCCACAGCGAGTTCCACCGTCGTCAAGGCCTGAAGTCGTTTCCATGGTCACTTCCGGCCGCACACTCCCAGCCCCGTGTGTCTACGTGGAACTGAACTCAAGTTCCCGGGAGCAGGCCTCCCACCTGCCATTCATCCCCAGGCCAGCGCCCCGCTGTCGGTCGGTCCCTGACCTTGCCGCTCCTCTATGCTGCCCAGTCAAGGGCGAAGACACCAGGGCGTTGGGGGAACCTCAGAAATGTTACCACACCCTGGCCGGTGTTGCTCAGTGGACAGAGCAGCGGCCTGCGGACCGAAGGGTCCCGGATTCGAATCTGGTCAAGGGCACGTACCTCAGTTGCAGGCTCCTCCCCGGCCAGAGCCCTGGTCAGGGCTCATGCAGGAGGCAACCCATCGATGTGTGCCTCTCACATCAATGTTTCTTGTGTCTTTCCCTCCCTCTTCCACTCTCCCTAAGAATCAATGGGAAAATATCCTCGGGTGAGGATTAAAAAAAGAAGAAGAAAATGTATCATTTCCTGTGTTGGACATTGGCCGGCAGGGTGTCCAGGCTCTTGAGCTGGTGCCCTGGCAGTGTCCCGCGCTGCACCAACTCCCGGCTGTCATCACGGATTCTCCCTCCCTCCTGGGGGGGGGGGCGCTGCTGAGGTGCTGGGGTCAGCACAGGCCTCACCGCAGGCGGCGCACCATCTCACAGTGAACACGGGGTCTGGGGCAGACCACGCCCGGGGCTGGCTGGCTCCCCTGCCTGTTGCCCTGGCCGCGGTCCGGGTGGCCCCCGCCTGGAGTTCCCAGGGTGGGATGTGAGGGGTGTGAGCCGGCCAGCGACAGGGTGACAGCCATCCAGGTCCATCTTGGGCCCTTAACTACAGGTCCCACGTGTGCGAGATGGAAGCGACCCCCAAAATGCATAGAAATACAGAGGGTCCCGACACTGAGGGGGGAGGATGACATCACCTACAGGGGAGGGAGCTCTGGCGACTGGGCAGCTCACTGAGAGGCCCCCTAGGGTGCGTGTCTAGGCCCCACATGGCAAGCCCATCTGCCTGGGACACGCTGACAACATGTCTTAGGTACGAAGGTGTCCCTGTGAGCCCCAGATAGAGTTGGCGGGGATAAGCCAGCAGCCACAGCCTGCGGTGCTGGCGTCCACACATCAGTCCTCCCAGGTTCACCAGCGGGAGCTCAGGGACAGTGTTGAGAGCTTGGTGCCCGTCTGTGTGGTGCTGGAGTGGGCAGAGGTGTATGTGTGTGCGTGTGTGTGGTGGGGGAGAGGAGGTGCGCTGACAAAGCCCAGGGGTCAGAGCCATGCAGGGGGCAGGCAGGAGGGCGGGTTGAAGCCCTGCCCTTAAAACGTGGTGGCAACCATGCTTGGGTAAAAATTGCTGTTTAATATTTTAACCCTGCTGACTTGGTTTCTGTAATTATCTGCTTGCTAAAATAATAGAAAAATTATTTTGATTTTCTGAACTTATATACGTTATCCCATTCGATTGAATACTCCATTGATTGTGGTTTGAATACCCCCATCGATTGTGATGTTACTGGTCTTTCGAAACACGTTCCTCTGCACCTGGAGCCCAGGACAGCACAATTACTCTAAATGGCCCAGCGGCTCCAGATAATGTGTTTCCGCTGACTCAGTGGTCCTAAGACCCGAAACTATAATTAATCTATGTAAGATAATTAACTTGCTCAATCTAAGCTTCTGTAAATCTAAGTTTTTTGCAAACCAGGTTCCTCATTCCAAACCCCGAGAGGTAATCAATGCCTTTCTGATATCGGTCTGATGTTTCGGCCAAGGGGGCACTGCGACATTTGGAGAGCAACTGCCCCTAGTCTCGGCTTTGAAATAAATGTGGCTCCTTTAATTCCACTTCTTGGGGCTTCCTTATGTGATTCTCGGGGTACAACACCCTGGCCCGCCTGCGCGCTGATGCCTAGGGTCCTGCCCGAGCTGGTCTCTGACTCCCCCTCCCGCTCTTGTCTTCCAGTGGACATCCTCATCATGGACGATGACGACGTGCCCACCTGGCCCCCCACCAAGCTGTCCCCGCCCCCTTCGGCGCCCCCGGCCGGCCCCCCGCCCCGGCCGCGCCCGCCGGCGCCCTACATCTGCAACGAGTGCGGCAAGAGCTTCAGCCACTGGTCCAAGCTGACGCGGCACCAGCGCACGCACACGGGCGAGCGGCCCAACGCCTGCACCGACTGCGGCAAGACCTTCTCGCAGAGCTCGCACCTGGTGCAGCACCGGCGCATCCACACGGGCGAGAAGCCCTACGCCTGCTCCGAGTGCGGCAAGCGCTTCAGCTGGAGCTCCAACCTCATGCAGCACCAGCGCATCCACACGGGCGAGAAGCCCTACGCCTGCCCCGACTGCGGCCGCAGCTTCACGCAGAGCAAGAGCCTGGCCAAGCACCGGCGCTCGCACAGCGGCCTCAAGCCCTTCGTGTGCCCGCGCTGCGGCCGCGGCTTCAGCCAGCCCAAGAGCCTGGCGCGCCACCTGCGGCTGCACCCCGAGCTGTCGGGGCCCGGCGTGGCGGCCAAGGTGCTGGCGGCCAGCGTGCGCCGGGCCAAGGCGCCCGACGAGGCGGCGGCGGCGGACGGCGAGATCGCCATCCCGGTGGGCGACGGCGACGGCATCATCGTGGTGGGCGCGGCGGGGGAGGGCGCGGCGGGGGCGGCGGCGGCGGGCGCGGGGGCCAAGGCGCCGGGGCCCCGCTCCCGGCGCGCGCCTGCCCCCAAGCCGTACGTGTGCGTGGAGTGCGGCCAGGGCTTCGGGCAGGCGGCCGCGCTCCTGGCGCACCAGCGCGCCCAGCACGAGGACGCGCTCGGGGCGGGCGGCGAGGAGCCCGCGCACATCTGCGTGGAGTGCGGCGAGGGCTTCGTGCAGGGCGCGGCGCTGCGCAGACACAAGAAGGTCCACGCGGTGGGCGCGCCCTCCGTCTGCAGCCGCTGCGGACAGAGCTACTACCGCGCCGGCGGGGACGAGGAGGACGACGGGGACGAGGCGGCGGGCGGCCGGTGCAGCGAGTGCCGCGGCGGGGAGGCCCGGTAGGGGTGGGGGCCCGGGGGGGCAGGGCCCCTCGGGCTCGGCGGGAGCGACGGCGCAGGACCCAGAGACCCGGGGAGAAAATGGACCGAGGGGCCCGGACCCGCAGCGACCTCCCTCCCGGGCCCGTCCCGGGGCGCAATGGCCTGGGGAGGGGCGCCGGGTGCTCCCCTCGCCACCTTGCCCGCTGCGCCCTCCCCGCGCCCGAGCGCGGACCTGGCTGCCCCCTGTAGGCTCTCGGCCGAGCCCGAAATAGACGATGTGAACTAGCGACCAAGCGACGACAAACCCACCCGCGAGACCAGTGCCCGCTTTCTCTTCCCCTCCGCCGGGGGCGTGACAGAGCCGAGAGCAATCGGGCCCTTCCTTTCGGAGGGGGGCCCCGGGAAGGGAAAGGGGTCCTTCTCCCTTTTAGAGTTTTCTTTTAATTGTACCCTCCCCACCCCGTCACCGTTATTTTCTCCCCTCCCGCGGGTCCCGTCCTCTTTCTCGCCCGAGCCCGCCCTCCCCGTCCTGGGTCCGGGGCGCTGGAGTGCGGAGCAGAGGGGCCCCTCGGAGAACCGTCCTGTTCCGCGGCCTGGGCGCGTGGAGGAGGGGTGCGGGGCCAATAAATGGCACTATCCGACTTCTGCTGTGCGTGGTTCTTGGGGGAGGGAGGAGGAGAGGCTGAGCAGGGGCCCTGCGCCGGGGCCGGGGCCGGGGCGGGGGCAGAGGCAGCCGCCTGGGAGCTGCCCGGGGAGTCCGTGCGGAACCACCTGGGTGCGGGCTGCGCTGTTTTCCTAGAGCGGACCCGGCCCGGGCACCTGCGGTGGCTGCGGGCCTCCCAGGCTCGTGAGGGACCGGAGCGCTGACTGCTGCCTTGTTGTTTGGTTAATTGCCGCCCGAGGATGTTTTTTCATTGATCTTCTGGGAGAGTGGAAGAGCGGGAAACGGGTGTGAGAGAAAACACGGCTTGGCTGTCTCCTGCTCGCGCCCGAAGGGCCGGGGAGGAGCCTGAACGGAGGTCCGTCCCCTTGACCCGCATCGAACCCGGGCCCCTTCACTCCCCAGGCCGAGGCTCCATCCACTGAGCCGCACGGGCCAGGGCCACTGCTGCTTTCTAAAGTGGACACACATGGGTGGTGCTCACTCCGGAGCGGGGGCAGGTGGCTTCCTCTCCGCGGGGCGAAGGGCCCGCACCACGCCCCCGTCTGCTTCCCCGGGCCCCGAGGACCTCCCGGGTCGGCTTCCGGAGGACTGGCCAGAAACGCACCCTCTCCCTCCTCACGTCCCCCGACGGGGGCGGAAGGCGGCCACTTCCCAGCCCCAGAGCGACCCTGGGAGCAGAACAGGGGCCTGCGGGAAGGGGTCTGCAGGGGCCAGCCAGGGGGAGGCGGCCGGGCGCAGCACGGGGTCCCGGCGCCTGTTGTCCAGGGCCTGACCGGGTCCCCCCAGTCGCTGTAGCGGCCAGTCCTGCAGGGGAGGGCTGCTGGGTGGGGGGGCTCGTCAGGGTGGGCCCTCTGATGCCCTCCCGGTTCCCGGAACCCACGGCCAGGGTCCTGGGGACCCCCGTCCCTAGGATTTGGGAGGCGGCCGCGGGCTGCTCTGTCGGGGGGTGGGGGTGGGGTGGGGGGGTGGGGGGTGCGGAGGGAGGGAGAGCCCTGCCAGGGGGTTTTCAGCCGGGCTGGACGGCGGAGGCTGTGCAGAGGCGGCCGGGGTTGGGGATGGGGAGGGAGGGCGGGGAAGGGGGGGCTCCGTGCTCCCGCTACTACAGCGGAGGAGGAGGAGGAAGCGAAGTTTCCGGGTTGAGCCCTAATCTGCCAGCCGGGGCCCTGCTTCCCTGGAGATCACTCCGCCCCCCCCCCTCAGGTGTGCAGCCCGCCACCTGGCGGAGGGGTGTGGCTCTCCCGGACGCATGAGGCCGTCCTGTGCGTGATTGTCGGTCAGAAAGGCAGGTTTTCGAGGGCCATCACCTGCTTGGAATGGGTTTATTTTGAAAACTCAGGTCACTTTAA